>NC_141350.1:5938796-7138796 GCF_057382095.1 Aulonocara sp. 'chitande type north' Nkhata Bay
GTCAATAAACGGCTGTGCTCCCTGGCTAGCTCACGGGAAGCAAGACCAAACGATACCTCCGTCTCCTCCTTGTCTGAGCTCGCCACAATATTTTAGTTCTGCTGAGCCAAATAAGACAGGTCAGGGTGAAGAAGTGACAGCCAAAGAAAAACTTACCACAAAACGGAAAAGTTATGACAAATCAGACCATAAGGCAAAAAGAAAGTGCAGCTTTATGGTTTCATGGACAAAAGAATTTCTGTGGCTGCAATATGACAAGCGAAATAACCAGGGCTGCTCATAAGGTCCGAAGGTGCGCATTTGCTGTCAAAATAAAAAATGGGCACAAGATAAGAAGTTGCAACGCGTGTTTGCATACATACGATTTTAAGGAGGAGGACAGACATTTGTTTAGAACTCTTAAAGATGTCGAAGAAGCTCCTTTAAGCAATTACTGTGATGTTCCTCCACCTCCAAAGAAATGTCAGAAGGAGTCCGAACCACAAAAGAAGCGCATATTCTCGGAAAAGTAGTTGCAGGAAGTGAGCTGGCTTCAAACAAATGATGAACGCACAGAGATGTGGTGCGGAATGTGCCGTGAAAATTTAATAAATGACAAATTAAAAAGGCATGAACATTTTTTTTGTATCGAAAAAATATTGAACCGTGACACCAAAGTATCGAACCGAACCGTGAATTTTGTGTATTGTTGCACCCCTAGTATATATATGTATATATATGTATATGTATATATATATATGTGTGTGTGTGTGTGTGTGTGTGTGTGTGTGTGTGTGTGTGTGTATATATATATATATATATATATATTCCATTTTATGTATTAGAAACGGATTGTTTTTCATTTGTATGTAACTATTTGATTAGTTCAGACTTTTCACACTTGTTGCGCTCACTGAGTCATTCATGTCTGGCACTTCATTGCTTTGGTCTTTTCTAGTAAACATTTTTTAATCCAAATTACCTGCACACCCATTTTTATTCATTTTTCTTTATGTAGCTGCAGTGTTTTTTGTCATGTACATTTGCCTTGATTTGAAACCTGTGTGATTTTTAGTGTGACTAACTAGTTTCCCCTCAGAGCACACATTGAGTCGCTGTAGACACAATCACTACAACATCCCCGTAATTGCTATGGATATTGGACTCATTTGTCTATTGGAAATGTCTGGTCTAAGAGATTTTGGTTAATGTATAATTTAACTGAGAAAATTAAACACCCCGTCTCTGTATCCACCTCTTCATCTCCCTTTGAATGATGTCCCTTCATCCCCAGGCAAAACAAGATGATATGACGTGGAGAAACAAGCCACTGTTTTCGTGTCACTGGCTGGGAATGGAAAGTGGCATTTATCCTCTAGAATGTAAATGTTTAGCTCTGTTTACTTGTCAATTGAAATAAGAGTATAATCATTCATGGGCTTAAATCTTTGTTTTCATGGTTTTTAGTGTTTTACTTAGTTTTTTGGCTGTCTGCATCCTGGTCAGCTTTCATTTTATGAAGTTTGTGCAACAGTATCAGCATAGCATCAAAACACCAGCAGTCCTTTGTTTCTGCTATGCTCTGTTGGGGAGATATTTGTTCAGAGCCTGTCAGGAGTCTCTCCTTGATGCTCTGCTGCCAGGCGCTTGTCAATGGGCAGCACCACAGCTCCACAGTACTTTCAATTACTGCCAGTGTTAAAATTCACACTTTCTCTCTTCCGACCAAAGCAACTTTTCTTGCATCTCATCAGTATAGGCAATATTTCCTTGCCTTTTCTTTCACCTCACATATGATCCCTCTGCTTCCAACGCACTTGTCACATTATTAAAATTAGATCTTTCATGATTAACATTTAAAACATTTACAGGAAATTATGAAGGCTACTCCAGGAAAACTAAAACATGTGGTGTAGACACAAAATCTGTTTAAAAATGAAATACATTTGTTTAAAAGTCACGTTAAGTGTAACAAAAAATGAAACCTTTTTACTTCAGTAATAAAAACCAAGCTTTCTCGTACTATATAAGAACCTGAAAAGAATGCACAGCGTGATTTCAGAGCTATTTTCCTAATGGATATAATAGGGCCTGCTTACCACAGCCTTTTTCTTGAGCTGCTTTCGTCTCCATCCATTTATGATTAAATTATAACCCTGGGCAGTTAACAAAGGACACATAAAAACAAACAAGCCTTCCTAAGATAATATATTATTTACCATCCTCTATCTCTGTTCTAGCCTTGACCCATTTCTCAGTGCTTTCTGTCTGACAGTTCGACTTGGACAACAATCAATGTATGTTATTGTAACCACTCATATTAGGTAATTTGCATATTTAAACAACAAGTAATTATTTAAAATTGCATGACAAAAAATTGCGTGGTGGGATGACAGGTGTTTACTTTAATTACACAAATATTATGTAGAAGTAGTAATGTTTAATAGGCATTGATCTGTAAATAACTGGATATGAGTAACTTTAGCCTATTATATTATATCAGAATAATTATAAGAAACTTAGTTTTAAATAGCATTAATATCACTTTGACCTTCAGATCAATCTTTTGAACTCAAAGAAGAGGTCAGAGGTTTTATACGGTGCTTTTTATATGTTGACAGTACACACCACATTTCTTTTAATGTCTAAGTTAGAAGGTTTTTAATCAATTTTCAACCAATAAATCATTGAGTTAATCTTGAAGACCTTGTTCGATGTAAACCAAATTTTCATGGATTGTTTATGTGACTCCATTCTACACCTCTACAAAGTTTTATCAGAATACATGTAAAACGAGCTATTGTATTTATAGGCAGAATGATGCCTATGAATACAAATTCTACCAAAAACATTAAATCCTTGGTGGAGCTAAGATTTGCAAATCTCATAAACCAATATTTAATTTACAATAGAACATAGAAAACATATCAGTTTAAAACATTTTACTACTTCATGAAAAATGTTAGCTCATTTGGAGTTTGGTGACAGAAACATGTCTACACACCCCCAACTCTGGAACAAGGGGCAAAGGAAAGCTGGAAAGGGAAACTGTGCTCAAAACAGCTGGAGGAACATTTTGCAGATGATTAGGTTAACTGGCAACAGGTCTGGTTAAGGCACCATCAGTGCTGAAAGTTATATACAGGTTTTAGAGCAGCATATACTCCAATCAAGACTGCTTTTTTCTTTAGGGAAGTCCTTGCAGCAAGACGCTGCTAAACTGAATAGTCCAACTGTTACAAGAGAATGGCTTTGTAGTAGATGAGTGCCGAACTGGCTTTGCGTGCATTCAAGAATACATCATGAAATAAAAAATTATGACAAAGAAGACCCAGGACTGCTGAGCAGCAAAAAGAATGGGATAACATTCATCCTCCAACAGTCCAGCAAACTGGTCTGCTAAGTTCTTACAAACTGTTGTTAACAGAAAAGAGGATTAAACATAGTAGTAATCTTTTTTTTTTTTAGGTATGTTGCCACCATCAAATTTAAGTGAGCTAATATTTTTTAAATTTACAAATTTCATATGCTTTCTGTGTTTGTTGTGAATGATATATATGGGTTCATAAGATTTGCATATCATTACATTTTGTGTTTATTTTACACATCATCCCAACTTTTTTGGAATTGGGGTTGCAAATAACATCAGGGTAGCGCCGCTCTCTTCTTGCCTTTTCCCCTAAGGCAGGCTTCATCAGGCTTGTTAACATCTGTCTTGTTCTGCTATGTACGACATGGAGGAAACAAGAGATGAGCTATACAAAGAACACAATGAACCTCTCTGTCCTCAGTCGAACAAATGGAAATTGACAACCTTTTAAATGTACCAAGGTGAGCTAGTACTAGCATAAAAGTCATTATTCGCAAGAATAAATCAAACAAATAAAGTGCTTAATTTCTGTTAATTTTATTTGACCACAAATCTCAAGTGGTTTGTATGTAAACTTGAAGCGGTCAGTTATTTTCATTATGTCATTTCTACTTATGTGTCACATTAACAAAACAACTTTTTATCGATAGAGCGTTGGGCTCTGGTGCAACTGATTGAATTAAGGTAACAAATACAGCAGCCAGCAGTCAGTCTTCTCAGAAGCAATAAACTCCTAATCGTTGAATGATAAAAACAAATAACAAAAGCTGCGTGTGTTATTCGGTTTGTTATCAAACCATACACTAAGAAGGATTAAAACCTTCTTTTGATCATCAGATTGAAAACAGAATCAAACCTTTATATATCAGTCGGTGGTCTAGCCTGTGTGAAACAACACTGCCTGTTGTTCATTGTCATTTTGTTTCCACTGTTGGTACTTTTTATTATTTCCCCTTGGATATTGATTTTTTTTCTCCCCCTTTCTTTTGAACTTGCAGGGCTAGTGAGCGCACCTCTGCTTTTTCCTGCTGTTTCCTGTCAAAAGTGTTTTAAAGTAAACACACCTGTACACACAAGACACACTACATTTACGCTTTCATAAAAGATGCTGTGTGTCTCCACACATGCACACGCACACTCGCTGGGTTGGAGGAATTCATTAGCAAATATATGAGGTCAGCCAATGAACAGAAGTTCACATATTTAGAAAATGGGCCCTGCAGGAGCACAAGTGTTGTGTTCCTCATCTTCACTTAAGGCTGATGACACATCAGCGGTGCTGTGCTCCACTGAGCTCTGGAAAGGGTTGTGTTGACATTCTTCCTAAACGCACTGCTGAAACACGCTCCGAGCCACAAGTCAAAGCATCAACTGTCATTGTCTCTCATTTTAAATTTCACAACATCTTTCGCTTGCAGCTTTGACCTGTAAAGCTGAGCCATTTTGAGTTGCATTTCTTTGGCGAAAACAAACGGGTCTGTTTTTTTGTTGTTTTTCATTATACATTCCAGAAATGCAGCTACGCAGTTACAGCCTACAGTGAAACAAAGTGGCGAGACGCAGAAAAAGAGCTCCAAAATAAGACTGTGACATGTGATTAAAAGTAATGCGAAAAAGGAAGTAAACCTTGAAATAGGATTGATTCATGTATTTTTTAGTGTTGAATGGATGATCACTCGAGTTTTGCTGTGTGTTCTGGCGTGTAAGAATAACAGAAAGGTTGGCTGCATTTTACACTGAATATGTGGTGTCCACTTTTTTTTTTTTGTCCCTCCTGGAGTTGGGTTGTGGAGCCTTCTGGCTTGACCTTGAAGACGATCACCCTGAAATGACAGCAAGATAGTGAAGCCTTTGCTGGCCTGCTGGGCCACCCCCTGGTGCTTTTCTGCATGATGTTACCCTGTGTCCTTATTTATTGTTCTTTAATGCACTACATGCACTTCTGCGGTTATGTGTGTTTCTGAAACAATGCTTTATTGGCGTGTATCATTTGCATACAGTATACAGTGCCGTGAAAAAGCATTTTCTGCCTTTCTGATTTTGTACTTTTTGTATATATGTCACATTTAAAAGTTTTAGATCCACAACATATTTTAATAATAGATAAATATAACCCGAAGAAATACAAAGTGCTGTTTTTAAATGGTGATTTTATGTTTTAAGGGAAAAAAATATTCAACCCTCTAGTGTGTCTGAATCAAAACACTTGTGCAAAGGAGAGTGGGCTGAAAACGTCTCCACAGCCTTGTGAAAGACTCATCGGTAGTTATCGTAAATGCTTGATGCTTGCAGTTCTTGCTGCCAAAGGTAGCAGAACCAGTTATTAGGTTAAAGTGATAAATGGTAAATGGACTGGTGCTTATATGCACTTTTCTACTCAATTTGAGCACTCGAAGTGCTTTCTTACTCCAAATCTCATTCACACGAATGCTTTTTTTTTCTATGCCTAAGCACTTTTAACTTTCACGCTCTCAGAGGCAACTTGGGGTTCTGCATCCTGCCCGAGGATACGTCAACATCCAGGTTCTAGGAGCCAACTTTATTTCAAAGAGTTTTTATTTATCTGGGTTAATTTTGCCAAATATGTGACAAATAGCCAGAAAAAAAGGAACCAATACGGTAGAGGGAGAAACACTGTTTCGCAGCACTGTAGATGTTGTAAATGCCTTTCTAATTTCAGAATTTGGTGCTACACTCAGCGCTTCATTTGTGATAAAATGCCCTAAAATCCAAAACAGCGTGCATGTTTTTATGCCGTGCATACACTGGGGGCATTTGCATAAGCCTGAGGAGGGTGTTTATATTTGTATTCTCAAGCTGAGGGTTGGAAAATGACCTGTCTCCTGTGATTATATCCTTGGTAACTAGAAGTGACGAGGTAATTGTGAAATCTATTTAAAAGAATTGTAGCTTGCCTCTCTGTCTCTTTCTCATCCCCTTTTTATTTCTCTCTCTCGCTGCTGTTTTCAGGTCATTACTACATCGTTTTTCTACACCTACTCATCCCCGTCTTATCCATACAGCCATGTTGTCTCTTTGTTCATGGTCTATTTTCTTTGTTTGTCATTTTCCTCTTGTTTCCTTTCCTTGCTTACACCTTTTGTAAGGATGTATATGTCCTACATTCTTTATTCTGTTTCCTCTTCTGTCTTCAACTATGTGTGTTTATAGAAAAACCCTGCTTCAGATCGATCCTGTGATGTTGTTAAGATCAATAACACAGAGTGTCACAGCTCAGGCAGCAAAGACTGATGGACGATTTCTGCTCGCCGTATACTTTGAACATGTTGGCATTTAGTTTTCTCGCTCAGTCCCTTTTCTCTCACTCTCTGCTCTCACACACAGTGGCGTCCGTTCCTGCCTGGTCTGAAATATGAAGTGATAGACTCGGCCTACATCTCCCTCTACACAGGTAAGAGCAATTCATCAAATTTGTGTCATCTTGTCGTGGAATCTAATAATTTCATGATTAATTTTTTGTATTTATTGGCATTTACACACTGGACTTTGTTAATAGAAAATCTGCTGAAAATGCTCAGCTGAGAGCTTGCCAAAAGGAAAGGCTCAATCATGCCATAGAAACAACCTATTTAAACCAAAATGTTCTTCTGTGGGTTCACTGCAGATGTCAGTTTGAGAACACAGCATGTATTCCCTACGTGCGGCTAAAGAGAAGTTTCAGGATCTAATAGATGATCTATTTTCTTCCATAGGTGTCATTCTTAGCAGAAATGAGAACACTATCTCCAGAGTAGATGTCTAACCTTTATAGCTCCAAGAATAGTAATGTGTCACAAAGATTCAGCATCGTTAACAGGGGGAAATGCCAGCTGCACAGAAAATGATGTGTGGAGTTGTCATCTTGGGCAAAGCTGCAGTGTTATGTGGATGCATGCCAAATCCTGTCTTCTTGTTTATGACAAGCTGTGACAGAGAGGAATGAAGCCTCGTACCATATATGAGGTCACCTGCTGGATTCGAGCATTACCATCTCCTCATCTGTCTCCCGTCCTCCACCCATCCATCCCTTCTCCTCCCTCATGTCACTCTGCCTCCCTCAGTTGTTTTTTCCATTCACTCACTCTGGAAATTATTTAATAATCCTTCCTGTTTGAGCAAAAACATGCATCTCTTTGCTCTGGGACACCAGTTAAAGTTGTAGGACTTTGATTCTGCAATCAGGGTTGCATTGTATAAGTGGAATACTTGCACATAAATTTAGAGGTATTTTGTTATGTACCTGAAAAACTATCCCAAGCTATTTTTATGTCTTTCATTGTGCCACGCTTCCCTCTGCTCATGCAAGTGTTTTTCTGTCTATAGTTTCAAAATAAATTCTTACTGGCACAACCTGAATTGGAAGCTCCATTTGTGTAATAATGCCACAGATTATGTTTCATAATTTAAGTGAAAAAACACCAAAGATGCAGTCAACTTAGTTGCTATAAATGTGTAAAGTTAAACAAGCATTTTTTTCTTTGGTTTCCTTTGTTTTTGTTGCAAAGATCCATCTCAATATCTCTGCTGCACATAAATGAATGCTGTGGTTTTGATGATAATACAAATATATGAAAAATGATGCAATTTTTTCACAGGAAGAAAAAGGGGTTCCATTATTTTGCTGATCAACGAGCCCATTAGTCAACATTTGCAAGACTTGTGTGTAGTAAAAACCAGCAGTGTGATCAACAGATATCTTATTGTTTGGGAAAAAAAGAGAGAAAGATGGTGGACACAATTCACCCTCGTGAGGATAAAAGTTATGCTGACCACCCTGTTAATTATAAAGCACTTCTCCCATCAGGCATTGCCACTGACATGCCATTAATCACGCGTGCGCTCTCCTCCTACCCTGTTATCGATTGGTATAATTATGACTCGGCTCTGTTCTGCTTTTGTTTGCTTCAACTTTTTTCTGATCCTTCACTTCAGCTTTTGTTAGGGTTCTCCTCCTCTTCCTCTGCTTCCTTTGTGCCATCTCCCCTCTGCTTCTCCTTCTGTCTCTTCCTTCCTCAGTCGCCACCTCGTCATAGATGGTAGCGATTTTGCTGTAATTGTGGCCCAAATCATATCTTCTTTTAAACATTAAATATCAAATTTGTCCATTGTGAGGAGCATAAAAAAGGAAATGAGATAAAGAATCTTTCTCTTTTCCGCTGACTCTAACTTAATGTCTCTTCACTGCTTTTTTTCCAGATGAGTCCAATCTGAAGATGAACAGTGTGGACCACATCCCTCAGACCTTGGCCAGTCACATCCGTCTCCCAGAGGAGACACAGCCTCAGGGTCTGGAGGGAGGCCGTACCATCCTGCATGGAGCTGATATGCTGAAGCCGGATCCCAGGGACACCTTCTATAGCAGTAAATCTGCCATTCATCATTTCAGGCTGTCCTCTTTCTCTGTCTTCATCCTGATTTTCTGGCCTGTCGTTTTCTCTAAATGCCTGATTGTCTGGCTCGATTGTCTGCAGTTGTCATCTTAGCTGTATTCAGACTGTAATTTCATCCAGTAGGCTGTGTTCCATTTTTTCTGGATTTTCCTGCTTTTTTTCATCACTCACCTATCTGACTCTTAGATTTTTATTTATTCATTTATTTAAGTGTTCTATACACACATTGGTTTGGCCTAGTTGTTGAATAACTGCCTGCCTCTTCCTGTCACTCTCTGTCTCTTCTCAGCCCCTATGATTGATCCCTCTCGACTGGAAAACGTTCTTCCGGCCTGTCTTTACTCTCCAACCTATGTAGTCAAAGATTTCCCCATTGCCAGATACCAGGGCCTGCAGTTCGTAAGTCACTTTCCATCTGGGTCACAAAAAGAGTGACGCTTTTGTTCGAATCAGCTTTTATTTTTCGACAGTCAGCTGTTGCTAAAAGTAGACTAGCGGGGTCATCAGAAATGTGACCAGATATGGTAGTGGCCCTTAAAAAGTATTCCCAGTGTAATATCCCGATCAACTGCGCAGCAAACAGAGAAACAGAGAAGCTACATCTGTGCTGATTTGGATATCGCCACTGCATCTCTCCCTTTGTGTCAAGCACAGCATAAACAAAGTAAGTGGAGGGCAGTGTTGAGCACTGCTCCCCCCTTTAGGGCAGCACAGGTTACTGCAACATCTGCAAAGATGAACGATAACTGGTATGAGAGAGAGATGCAAGTTACACAGCAAATCCATTTCAGATTAGACAAGAATGACCTTAACAAAATGCAGCATTATATAAAGTGACTGGTTGTAATTAAACACTGTCACAAAGTGCACATAGTTTAACCTAACTTTTCCTCCTGTCACTGTTTTCTGGGGCGATTGCATTTTTGATTGACATGTCTCTGTTTATCAGGTCTATCTGTCTTTCGTCTACCCTAATGACTTCACGCGCCTCACCCACATGGAGCGAGAAAACAAGTGTTTCTACAGAGAGTCCCCTATCTACTTGGAGAAGTAAGGGCATTATTACTTTTATCTCTTAGGGAGGTATGGGAACATTTGTCTTTGTCTTGTATATATGAGCGCGTACACTGATTATGCAGAATAAGTGTTCAAGTGTCTGTGAATCTGATGGCAGTGATTCATGTGACCCCTCACTAAGAGATTAAGTGTATTATGCTGCAAGGCACATCGAAACTTCAACCTTCTGTTAATGCATGTGGCCGTGTGTGTGTGTGTGCCTGTGCTGCCTCTTGTTTTGTCTGCCAGGTTTGGTTTCTACAAATATATGAAGATGGATGAGGAAGAAGATGACAGGCCGTTCTTCTTCCCGAACCCAGATGGTAACTAATAATGAGCAAACACATGCACCCACCTGCACACGTACAGACTCTCATTCAACTTTAAGTCTCTTTCGTGTCCCCAGATTTCCTAGAGGAGGAGGAGGTGGTAGATACAGAGGATGAGGCAGAGATTGTTGGCACACAGTCACCCAAGAAGCCCTCTTATCCAAGCCAGACCAGCCATACTTCAAATCCCTCCTATCGGCAATCAAAGTCTGAGCCCACACCAGCTGGCCGAGACAAGGAGAAAGAGAAGGAGGATCCTAATGATGAAGAAGATGAGGGCCCAGTCAACAGTATCATACAGCACAGAGAAAGGAGGCGTTTTCCTCGCAGAGACAGACAGATGGATAGGGATTTGGACAGAGACTGGGGGAGAGATCATACAAGGGAGAATATGAGAAAAGACACGGGGAAGAGACTTGAAAACATCGAAGCAAGGGTTCTTCAGCCTGATATCGAAAGCGTGGTTAGGGGTCGCTCTCTGTCCTGGGTCCACACTGATTCTGCAGAACTAGACCCTGCCAGGAAAGGCGGAGGAACAGGTGGCGGAGAAGACAGGGGAGTTGACACACGGACTAAACTCAGCAAGTCTTCTCTTCTCTTTCCCCAAAAGTCGTCCCTCTCTGCCCTTGCTAGCCGAGCCAGGCAGATCCTCAGCAACTCTGCACATGGCAACAACCTCCACGATAGGCTTCCCGGGAGCAAAAAAGAGAAGAGGGAGGAGAACAAGATCTACATCACCAGGCCCAAGCCTGCAAGGGAGAGAGAGAAGGAGAGGGAGCAGCGGCGAGAGAGGAGGGACGAGAGGGCATCTCGCCACCCTAGAGAGGTTTTCCCAGGAGTCTTTTTGTATCAGACTGGAAAGACCACCAGGCTGGTAAACCTGGGTGCCAGGAGACGTGGTGGGGGAGGCGTAACAGGAAGTAGGAGTCTGATTAGTGCGCCTCAGCTCTGGCCTAACCCCCCTATAAAAGAAGGTAAGGCTTCTCCTCACAATGGAAGCACCAACACACACAATGAAAGTGTGGTAAAGTCTTCTAACAAGGCAACAGGGGCAAGAACGCCAGAGAAAAGCAAAAGCAAAGGAGAGCACCGGGATTTAAAGACTACTATCATGGCTGACCCACCCAGTAAAGAACACCACCTAATCGAACCGTCCTCTCACCGTGGTCCCCCTCATCCCTCTGTTACCCCACCAAGATTAAACTTTACAGACAACACAATCCAAGGTCAATCACGGGTTACTTCTTACCTGCGAACCTCAGAGATTACAGAGTCCCAGCAGCAGCCAGACCCCAACCCTCCAGATATCGACCAAGAAACAAACCACTCTAATCCTGATCCCGACCCCGAGCCAGAGCCAGAGCCAGAGGAGGGTGAAATGTCAGATTACAGCTACGAGGAGGTGGAGGCTCGGCCAGGTTGGGCAGAGGAGAGCATTAACTGGCAGAGGACTTTCTCGGTCAATCCGATGGACTTTGAGCTTCTGCGCTCTGACTGGAATGACTTGCGCTGTAATGTGTCTGGGAACCTGCAGCTAGCAGAGAGCGAGGTGGTGGACGTGCTGGCACAGTACATGGAGAAACTCAATGAGCACAATGGGGGGTAAGCATGGCAAAATGAAATAAAACAGACAAGGTCTATGTTTCCCTGCATCCTTGTTAGTTTAGGTGTGGTACTTATGCTAATCGTTATATAAAGCAAAAGGTAATTTTGCTGCAACATATTGCTCATGTCCTGGTGCTTTGAAGTCTTGCTCTCAGTCTTCAGTATGCTGATTACAATTTTCTTCAGTAGTTCTTGCAAAGCTCGATGTTATTTGTGTGAAGTAGCTTCTCTGTTGTTATTTTCATCATCCATGCTAAATTCAATGTGCCACAGATAATGAGAATCAGCTTTTTTGAAGTGGTTTGTACACACAAACAATAATTAATCCACTTGTGCCAATGATGTAAAACGTTGTATTCTATATGTGCAACCTCTCTGTGTATTTTCAATATTTTCTGTCTGTCTGCCCTAGGATCTACACCCTGTTGCGAATTATCAACGTTGAAAAGCGGCGTGACTCGGCAAGAGGGAACCGGTACCTCGTGGAGCTGGAGCTTATGGAGAGAGGACGTAGCGTGGTACGCCTTTCAGAATACATTTACCTGCTCCTACACCGCAGCAAGCAGGGGGAGGAAAGTTTAGAGAACACAGACTCTGCCCCTGCCTCAGCACCGGCTTCGGCCCTCTCCACTGCCACTCCCAGCCTCACCACCCCACCGCCTCCTCCTCCTCCCACCAAGTCGTCTGGCCGAGCAGCAGCAACACCCTGGAGCACTGCATATGCTAAGCCCCTGCTATGCCAGCCAGTCATGCTCCAATGGAGGAAAGATGTCATGGTACACTTTGTGGTCCCAGGTGAGTCAAAAGTGAATCCAGGGCAGATTCAGCATCCTTCAGATGAATAATTTATTTGCCTATACTTTCTTTGTTTTCTCAACTTGCTGTCCTTTTGCCTTTGATATTACTGTTCTTCAGTAAAAAACCAGGCTCGCTGGGTGCAGCAGTTCATCTCTGACATGGAAAATCTTCACCGGCAGACAAAAGATGACAATTTCAGCATCATCATTGTGGATTTTGAGAGCGAAGATATGGACGTGGAGCAGGCACTTCGAGAGAGCAGTGTGCCAAGGTGTGTGCATGCGACACGAGGAGCTGTGTGCTGTGACTTTTAATATTTTGAAGGCTGCCGCGCTTTATATATATTTGTGTTTTGGCAGATATGAGTATCTTAGGAGAGAAGGCAACTTTGAGCGCTCGGCAGGACTGCAGATGGGAGTGGACACTATTGAGGTCAGTGAAACAAGCACACATAGAGAAGACGACAATATGTGAGCTGGCAGGCAAAAGCCACTCACTGAAGGTCAGACGCTTGCACAGACCACATGACCTTTACTGGCTGATGGACAGGCAGAAAGAACACTCATGCATAATGAATGCATCACAGCGAGGTTGGTCTGTCATGGACTGTGGATCTCACCCTTATCTCCAAGCCTCCTACTGCCTTCCTTGGCTCTCTCGCACAGAGTCCAGCTGTGGCTGACAGGGAATTCCTTAGACAGATAGCCGCATATCCTCTGTCATATGTATGCCATAGCTGTCACATCCACTCCCTCTCACAGGTTATTTGTGTGCATGTGCCCTTACACCATTCTGTGGCTGTCTCTGTCTCGCACACATGCATACCCACCCATGGGAGAATGGAGCAGCTGGAAGTCTGGACAGACGTTGATCCGTCAGTTGACTGTCAGTGCTGTCATGGTGGGATGACACGACTGTCACTCATATCTAAATGACCTATGGGCTGTTGACGTGACGACAACCCACTCATGCCGAGCACAGACCTAAAGAGAGCTTCTGCTCTCGTTAATCCTAAAAGCCCATGTAAAAAGCGGTAAAGCGCATGTGAACATCCGCTTGTCTTGCACCAGCTTACACACACAAAAATCAGACACTTCTTTTGCCCAGTTGAAGGAAGGATTTTGATATCATTTGGATGTAGCAAACATACTTGAGCATTTCTTTGCATTTTCTCCCACAGGACAGCCACAGCATCGTATTCCTGTGTGACCTGCACATCCATTTCCCTCTCAACATCTTGGAAAGCATCAGGAAGCACTGCGTGGAGGGACGCCTTGCTTTTGCTCCCATTGTCATGAGACTCAGCTGTGGTAGTTCACCACAGGAGCCTGATGGTAACACACAAAAAATACACGTGTTACATATTAACAAAGGCTTAGTTTGAAGGGGCACTGAAACTCATTCCCCAGTTACGGTGATATATGTGATTTTTATTTTATATGTGTAGTAAATACACTTTTTGAAGTACAATCATGTATAGGCATCAGATTTTCCTGTTGCTGCACCATCAAACTGTATGACTCAGTGCTTTTCTTTTGTCTCTAAGGTTACTGGGAGGTAAACGGCTTTGGTCTGTTTGGAATTTATAAATCAGATTTTGATAAAATTGGAGGGATGAACACAGAAGAGTTCAAAGACCGCTGGGGTGGAGAGGATTGGGAACTGTTGGACAGGTAGCTCTGCAACATAAACACTCTCAAAGCGTGTATGACACAGAGTGAACAAACTAGTGAACATCTAATTTAACCTCAAAAGCTGTGTAAAAGCAGTGCATGTTGTAAAAAATGTCCCTGTGTTTTGTAAAAGTTTATATTATTAGTGAAAGTGCAGCTCAGGAAGGGAAGATCACAAGAAGCTTTAAAAAGCTGAACATTTATGTTTATAGTGATCAGGAAATTATCTTTTAAATTGTAATTTTTCAATGTTAGTCCTTTAATCTGCGTTGTGGCAGAGGAAATTATAGCTGTAGCAATTTCAAAACTTGAGCTAAAGAAACCGAAGATTATTATGTATTCATGCGGTATCAGAATAACACAATTTTCTGACTTGGAAAAAAAAAGACCTTACCTGACTTAAAAGAAGTAATTTAAAGCAAGGACACAGCTATCAACGTGTTGTTTAAACGCTCAAGGTAATAAAATACAGCGTACCTTCATTCTAATGTTCATGTTGTTCATGTCCAAATTCTCATTTAGAAGTACACGAACACATGAAAATCAGGGTTATCAGCTTATATGCAGGGTTATCTTTTAGTGTAGAAGTGTATTTGCAATATGATCTGAGACAAAAAATGAAACTTCTCTCTGTCTCTCTCGTTCGTTAGGGTCCTGCAGAACGGTTTGGAAGTAGAAAGACTACGCTTGAGGAACTTCTTTCACTACTACCACTCCAAGAGAGGCATGTGGAATGCCCAAAACAAAAAAACTCCCAAGGGATAGCGCAGCCTGTTGGTCAGAGGATCCTAAACCTACCTGCAGACCCACTGTGTGTGTGAGAGAGAGACCTGTCGGAGCTCGCTCACTGCCTGAATTCTGCCTTTTCGAAACAGGCTCCTTTCAGGGACTCCTCGGACCCTGTTGTGTATTTGTCTGTACGAGGAAACTGATTCCAAATTTGAAATTTGGAGGCGTGCTTTTTACGCAGACGGACCTGAGTCATCACTTTGCCTCACTGACTGAACTACTGTACAGAGAGAAGAGTTATTTTTATTCTCCTTTTCTCTGTCCTTTTTGGTGCAATGTTTTCAGACAGACTGGAAAGCAGAGAGCGTGTGTGTTTGTATGTGTGGGTATGTATATATAGGTGTGTGGGTGTGTTGCCATGACGGAAAGCACCCCTTTTTTTTTTCTAACACGGAGATGTGGAGACAACCTAAGATCTTTTTGCTAACATGCTCTCACGCGGGAGCCTAATAGAATGTGTGTCAACGTGTTCATCAGGCGATTCAGACGCAGGGTTGTAGCTCAAGTAGAGGAACACTTTGTTTGATAAAGCAGTACATCAACTTCTACCTGTTAAATATCATTGACTAGAATGACTGAGGTGCTGAACTCCTCTTTGTATCTGATATTATAAACCACAGAAAGTTTTCCGTTCAGAAAAAGCCCTTTCTCAAACAGATACATCCCTTTCTGCCCCTCTTTCTCCTTCTGTATCACCTTTATTTTATTCCTTTCTTTATCCTTTTCCTTGTCATGCTAACTTGTGTGTTTGTATCTGTTTGTAATATTATTTTATAATGTCAATTTTAAAATAGAGCATTTATAATAATGCAAGCTATTGGTTATGACTTGATTTGTTTTAAGTGACGAGGGGGTTTTTCTTCTTTTTTTTTAACAGGGGACTTTTATTTATCTGGATTAAGCATGTGCTTACATTTGGCATGCTATTCCTGTTCAATAACACTGAATTTGTGAGCATTTCAGATCTACTGACAGATTTTTTTGTTTGCAAACTTCATTTCTCGTATTAAAATCCCACAGAGACGGGGAATGCTTGGCTGTCGAAAATACAGATACTCTTCTGTTTGAGCTTGTTTTAAGCGCTAACAGAAGGGAGACCAGTTCATGTGTGGGACACAGTGGTGCAAGGCATGGCTGTTTCACAAATGTGTGCCTTTATCAGGGTTTGGCTGCAGGCAGTTTTTAAGCTACTTTAATGACTGACGAGGGCCGAGACAAGCAGAAATACAACGGTATTTATCAGCAGGCTGTAAAGTCAGTGTAAATTCAGATATACTGTAAAAAGAGGAAAATAATATTCTCTTTAAAGGATCATAGAAGTGTCACTGTTTATTGTATTATCTCAAAAGAAAGGACATGTTTGATTGAGGTTTTAGTGATACGAAGTGTTCACTGGTGAGATAGAAGGAGAATCGTTAAGAATGACTACTGAGTGGGAACAGAGGGTGTGATAAAGAGTCACTGGCAGCTGCAGTCCAGTAGGACCCCACCTGCTCCCATTATTTTGGCTGGAGGCCGGGCTCCTAATGCCTTCTGTTTATGCAACATGGCACTTATATTGAGGAAGAGTGGCTGGAGGGCTCTTGGCTGGACATGTATATGGATGAACACTAACGATCTGTTATTGACTATATGATTGTCAAAATGCCCTCTAGACCTTTTTTGCCTCTACAGAAAAAAAGGTCTACACTGTACATAATTTTGCATTCACATGGGACTATTTAAAATAAAGGAAACACATTAATATAAGAATATATATATATATAGATATATATATATATGAAACATTTACAAAATGAAAAATAAGTATACATTCCGAGGTAATTTCTGTGAAATTGTTTTGTAGAGAAAAGGTTTTAAGAATGTATTGTACTTTTATTTTCATTTGTTGTTTGTTTGTTTGTTTTTTGTTTTTGCAAATAAACTTTTATCCTTACATCTGGATAATATTTTAGTTTTTTTGTTGTGCGTTTATTTATGTTTTTGGAACCCTGGTCTCAATACAGAAAAAGTGACACAAAAGTAAAATAAAAATGTTATTTGTTTTTCTGACCACACGGTGGTGCTCGTCCCACACGGGCCGTGAAGTGGTAAAATGGAGACATGGAAATAACATTGCTCAACATATTTTGAGCAGAGGTAGGGTGATTCATTGCCAGAGAAATAAAGCTTACTACAGCTGACTTTTCCAGTTTTCAATTATTTCACGATATTTTTTTTAAATGAACATCTATTTGTCAATATAAAGGATAAATAACATTTTCCCATTGCTATATTTTCTGTAAACTATAGTGTTCGAAGGATTTGCAAATTATAGCTTTTTGTTATTATTTATATGCTACACATTTGTTTTTGGGAAATCTACATGAACAAAACAGCCAGAGTATTACACATGAATTTGTCTGGGAAACACTACTTTCAATACGCTACGATGACGTCAGTCAGGTGATGAAGCTTCCTCCGAAAAATGGTTTCTAATACATCCAGAGAACTCATTGTGCATTGATCACATATCACACTGTGATCACATATGAGTGATATGTGAGAAGTGAAACATCATGACGCTAACATTAAAAAACTTCCCAGCAGAACTGACATTTAATCATTGACACGGTTGTGGCTTTCCTCTCTAGATCATGAGGTAAGCGCTGTCCACACCACAGCTAAACAAGGTCTGGATGAGGCAAGCGCTGACCCCTTGTGATCTCCTCTCCCGTGTCCCGTGTGTCTTATGCTCTGACTAACAGCAAGAAATTGGGGAGTTTACATGTACTTTAGTTTTTTCAGTTTCTATGACTGACTAATACAGACAGCATGATACGAGTGCATGTACATATCAGGACTGGGTTTTTCCACTTCATGCACACAGACGATATGTCATGTAACATGTGGGTCTGTATATACAAGATAACATTTATTGCAGCCACTGTTGCGGTCCAGCAGGTACGTAGAGTGAGTCTTGTGCTTTAAACCCCTTATGTGTAATCGAGACACACCCTGCCTATGTGAGCGCAGACTAATGAGAAGCAGGTAGTAACAGGCCTATTTTTTATTAGTTCTGCTGAACTGGTGCTGAATGAGCAGAATGTACAGTGCACTACTAGTTAACCACTACAAAATCTCTCATTATTCGAGCTGTTGCAGTATTTCTGCCTTCCTTCCTGTTCTAAATAAGCTTAAAATGCAGTTTTCGGTGAAAACCCTAAACCTTGTACAGTCAAAAGTAAACTTTACTCCACCTCATATGGTATAAGTCTTACATCATTACTAGGCGCTCAGAGTATCTGTTACACTTACAGTGCAGTTGACTAATATGCAGTGAACAAGCCATGTACTTCTGAGTGAACGAGAGGAACTAACTAGGGACTGGATGATGTGCCATGTATCTGTTACTGTTACAATAAATAGTATTTAATAATTTAATCATATTTAATAGTATTTTTGAGCTCTCGATTTGACAAAATAATATATTTATAAAATAATGTTCTCACAAAATATCTGAAACATTGTGTGATACTTGGATAATGGGCAAATGCAGTAGTAGGTCATACACGTCAGTGTTACGGTATCCCTCTTTCAGGGGAAAGTAAGTTTACTTTTGTTTTCCAACTTAGGAGAGCTTTTAAGTGTGCTCTGATTGGCTGACGTGAGAGTCGGGCGTCTTCTGATTGGTGTTTGAGCTGCTTCCGCGTTGTCATTCAGCAGCAGTCCCTCCTCACGCACATCTGCAGCCGAGTCTCTCCGGTACACTGTACGTGACGACGAGCTGTGAGAGGAGAGCAGAGATATATATTCGAACTTTTCCACAATTGTCTGCGCAAAAAACAAAGACTTTCTGTCTGTTGAGCGGCTACATGGAGCTATTTTATAAGTAAACTCGACTCTGGCTGTATTGAAATCGCGGAAGGACTGTTTTCATCTCTTAAAAGACAGGTTACCGGAGGAAAGTTTAAATCCCGGTGAGATCAGGGGGAAGGTGAGCCGGGTGCGACTTGAATCATCCTGGCTGTCCTTTTTGTAAATGAAATAGAGAGAGTTTTGATTCAGTCTGCTCTTTCTAACAACCAGGACTTTGTCTGCTGAAGGAGTTGTAGTATTTCGCCGTCCCACGCTGAACTCCACAGCATGTCTGACAAGTGTTGCGCTGTGTAACCAGTTCGTCCAGCTCGCCGAGGAGTTTCGTCAGCTGCTTCTCTGACTTTGCAGGTAAGCCGCTGAGGAGGTTCGCCTCTCTTCCAGAAGGTCTCTGTGAAGGCCGTTGGACGACAATGGCTGGCTTGAGCAATGCCCACATGAAAACCCTGGAGGACCTAACTCTGGACTCGGGCTACGGGGCGGGGGACTCTTGCAAATCCCTCAGCCTGTCCTCCTCAAAGTCAAACTCCCAGGCATTCATGACGGCCCCTCACCGGGGGAACTGGTGGTACTACTCCGGCTCCATGAATAGCAGGAACAACAGCTGGGACACTGTCAACACTGTCCTTCCAGAAGACCCAGAGG
Source organism: Aulonocara sp. 'chitande type north' Nkhata Bay (assembly GCF_057382095.1). Taxonomy (NCBI): domain Eukaryota; kingdom Metazoa; phylum Chordata; class Actinopteri; order Cichliformes; family Cichlidae; genus Aulonocara; species Aulonocara sp. 'chitande type north' Nkhata Bay. The sequence continues at coordinate 5,958,286 of NC_141350.1, forward strand.
ACATCTTCTCCAAGTGTCCACGCTTACCTGAACTGGAAGAGTTTCCATGGACTGAGGAGGAGGTGGCCAAAATACTGCGTAAAGTGGCCGAGAGTGGGAGCATGAAATGGGGGACTACACCTGTGTTCTCACCGGAGGCTGTGAGGCGGCTGTCCACCCTTCTCCGCAGGGCTCTGATCCGCATTTCCAGAGAGGCTCAGCGTCTCAGCGTCATGCACTGCCGCTGCACACGCTTCGAAGTGCAGAGTGCCATGAAATTGGTGCTCAGCTGGGCCCTCGCCGACTACTGCGTCTCTGCTACAGTTAAGGCCATCTCCTTGTACAGCATGAGTGCCGGTGAACTATTGAGGAAAGGCAAGTCCGCCCGCTGCGGCCTCTCCTTCTCTGTGGGACGCTTCTTCCGCTGGATGGTGGACACCCGCATCTCCGTGCGCATCCACGAGTATGCGGCCATATGCCTAACTGCATGCATGGAAGCTTTGGTGGAGGAGATAGGTGCCCGGGTGCTGATGGCCGAGAGGGGTCATTCAGGGCCTGATTTGGGGTCAGGGTGCGTCACGGTGAGTGCAGAGGCCATGGAGGGGGTGGTCAACAATGACGCGGAGCTGTGGGGAGTCCTGCAACACTATGAGCACCTCATCTGCGGGAAGAACGCTAATGGTAAATATAAATGATGTATATAAAAGTGCATTTAAGTTAACAGTGCATAGCATAGAGTGAGGACCTTCAGTGAATGTTTTGTTGCATACTATTTTTTGTATCACATATTGGTCTTCCTGAGTGTTGATCACAACTTTCCACTCCCTCTGAGTCCATGTGTGGAAAAAGGTTAATTGTGGCCTGGTGCTGATTACAACAGCAGCTTTTAGTGTGTGAGAGTTTGATGTATTTGTTGCCAATTTGACTTGTCAGAGTAAGAAAATTGCCTCTAATGTGGGCAAAGAAGGCATTTTCTGTTCAACCAAAGTCACAAAACAACAAATTGCTGAGAAAAAAGACTCAACCAGCCAGATTGAGTCCTCACATGTCACTCTGGTGTTCTACTGTTGTGGTTTGGAGTGCAGAGAGCCTTCAGAGTCTAGGCAGGAGGCTTGTCTGTTGACATAGCTCTCTGTATGCGCTGACTTCACCTCTCAGCCTCTCGCTGTGTTGGCCACACTCCTTTAAAATCCTCCCTTTCTTCCATTTCCTCATCCTGTACTCCTGGTAGACAGATCTCTTTCACCCACCACCATCCCTGCATACTGTTTCTTACATCTCTCCCTCCTCTCTCCTCCAGCTACAGCTGTGCATCCTGCTCCCTGCCTATTTGTTTCCTCCACCCTCACATCCCTTCTGAATCAAGTCTCTTTCTCCGCCTTCTCTGTTGATCCCTAGTACACTCACAGTGCTCTTTCCATGACTGTTTTGGCAGCCCAGCGTTGAGTTGATGCATGAGCTTGTGTTGGGACAGTGTAACCAGCCTTTGTTTGTGGCCCACTACCAGCTCCCTGGAGCAGAGCTATTTTACTGCAGCACAATGGCCTTTTGTTGTGTGATCGTGCAGCTTAGTCAAACACAGAGGGAGTCAAAGCAAATGCTGAGGATGCATACACGCACCAAGGAACAATATACACAACTCAGAGAGAGAGAGAGAAAGAAAAAATAACTATAGATAGTCAATATTAAATACAATTATGAAGCACACTTGCACAATTATGTGCAAGTGTGCCGTGCATGTGGAGAAGACGCTAATGTAACACGGCCAACTTTTGATCTGAGATCAATGTGCTCGTAATAGATAGTACTTTCCCACATGCATGCACTCACATATTAACTGCTACCTTCCATTTCAAAGTCTGTACAGCTTCCAGTGGCTTCATCATTATATCTGCTCCATTTAAGCCTGCAAGTGCTATAAACAGAACATTGCTGTACATTAGACAGGCCTGTTGTTTGGTTTTACGTTTGAATTGGGGTGCTATTTCATAAAAAAGTTAAAAAGCAGCTTTTGTCACATTACTTCACCAGATGTCTTTAGCTTAGGTTTGGCCTATTTTGGTGAGTTTAGTCACTGGTCTTGAGAAAGACCATCGTGTGATGTGTGTGTGTGCATATAATAACAACAGACTATTATTCTGACCACCATAGCTTTTTATAGGGCTAAATCTGGGATATGGAAGCCACATACCCCTCTACCATCTTTCCACCTGACACCCTACACCCTAAACGGCAACCTCCTACTGCTGAGCAACATCCCCTCTTTTGCCTACCACCCAAACAAAAAACAAATATCCATTTCCTTCTTACAAACCAGTATGGGAGGGTAGATTATTGATCATATAGAATGCATGGCACATTCTATTAAAACTCCTCCCTCTCACTTGATCTCACTTCATCTTTCTGCCTCTTTCTCAGAGGCTGACCCACATCTGGAACTCTTTAAGTTAGAAATGACTTGTACGGCTCCAATAACAAAACTGAAAACTCCCTCCCTCCCTCCTTTCCTCTTGCCCTCTCATGCTTAGTCTAACTTTTGGCTCTCTCTCTCCCTCTTTCTCCCTTTTTTTTGCCATTGCGTTCACATCCACATCCACTTCATCTTTATCTGTTTATTTCTTCTGGTCTACAGGGAGTGCATTAGAGAAACCCAGTTGTGATGTGCCAGGATCTTATTCATTACACTTGCAGACTCACCCGAGCACATTGACATGCACACAGACCCTGAAACCAATTTAGTCTTCTTTGCTTGCATATAAATGGATCTACAGCACTGGTTGAACACTATACACAATGTGACTATACAGAAGAATCCATTTGTCATTTATTTCTCCTCACAAGGAAATGGCGTGAGCGAGCACTTCCTGGTATAATTTGTATTGACAGTACAGTGGAGCATGTTAAAGTGCAGAGTAGTAGCTTTACTAATGGACAGTAGAAGTGGCTATGAAATCATTGATCGTTATGTCTAGCACACAGATGTGTGTTAAGCTTTGGTCTGGCTAATAGGACAATTTCCAAGTGAGCACCATTCAAGTGTTTGGAGGACTTTTTTCCCGCTTTTCTCGGACTTTATAGTTGTTTGCTCAAGGGGCTTGTAACAGCAGTCCAGTAGTTAGATTTGCAAACAGTTGACTAGAGGGTCATTTATTTTGGGACATGACTTTAAATTCAATCACCAGCCCCATTCACACTTTGCACTGGGCAGTAGTTTGATATTTGGGTTGCTGTTCTAAAACTTGAATGTGAATACTTGTATAGTCTGAAGCAGGGGCTCAGTGAAAGAGAGCGTTCATGCTCAAAATATTATACATGGATAGATAAACTTAGTCCAGTACTAACATTTTTTTTCTTCTCTCTTCTTTCTTTAAATCCATGAAGATAGTAAAAAGACTGCTAGTATTGGGTTTGGGGTGTACTGTCAGAGCATATGATTTGCTACTCAGTGTTTCCCTAAATATGTATTTAGCCCATAAAGAGGCGTGGGAACAGTGGGCAGAGAGATGCAGGGAGAGGAGCCCAGTGCTGTGGTCACACAGATGGAGAAACCAGCACTCTGAAAATACATTCCCCTGTTGCACAAATCTGGTGAGGATCAAACTGAGTTTTGGGAGAAAAAAACCTAAAAATGTTAATAATATTAAGGGCTCGCAAGAGTGTTGAGTATGTTGGAGACGAGCATTAACAACAAACCCGTTTTCCTAAATATCCACACGGATTAATTTAGGTGACCCGTTTGAAAACTGCCGGCAGACATTTGTTTGAAGGGCCAACAAAACTAAGTGTTAAAGCTTTAGTAGATGGGGTTAATGCTTCACTAAACTCTCGTGCTTTTGTGTTAAAGCTTTATTTGTGACTGCATGTACCAGGCTGCATTCACACTAATGGTCAATGTCACTGATTGCAGTGGTTGCTTGTGTTGTCCCAGCTGTAAAAACAGTAACCCTTTAGAGTTCTGTGTTTCACTGTACTTAAATGTGGTTTCTTATACTTGGCTTTGCGGATACTGACCCTTGTTGGCAAACCATGAGTGATGCTTTCACAGATATGACTGCACGAATGGTTTGTCTGACTAGTAAAAAGCCAATAGCACCGAACCAGGAAACTATCACTGACTTCTTATCCTCTCATGCAGGTGATTGTGTCTGTTAAATTAATGAAAATAAAGTCAAACAATAATCTTGGAGTTCATATTGTGAACCACCTCAGGTATAACTCCTGTCTCTTTTAATAAAACTGTATTAACTTTATTTTGCCTTCTGGCAATGTACCTCCTATCATATTACAGCAGCATGAGTCACGTTTTTTCTTAACACTGTTTACAGTAAATCACTGAAGGGAGTGGAACCAAAGAGATGGGCATGGCAGATATTCATGGGAAAGAGGTCAAGTGACATACAAATAGTGATTGCAAAGTTGAAAGCAGTTGTTCCTTTGTGTCTAGATTCAGAGTTCTAATCTCAATATTGGAAATCGGTATTCTGTCAGCAAACTGGGGAAGTTATATGTTTATAAAACTTCTTTGACCTGTTTACACTGAAAAATGTGCAATGGGAGAGTCACATTCCTCTGTCCATAGGGCTGGGATTACAGCTCGGGAAGCTAATGAGGGAAGCAGGATGACAGGCTGGCAAATGGTTGCAATCTTTAACCAGGCATCTTGGAGCATTGCCTGAATGTCAGCAATATCTAAGAGGAATAACAGTGCATTGCATCATCTCAGTGTAAGGGCTGACACGAGCTTTATTTATACTCCTGCCCGCGTCTCTGCAGTGTTTGCATGAGACCATTTATACTTTGGTGTTTAAGTGTAAACGCTTCATCACTGAATGCTAAACAGTTAAAACAGTGTGACTCATTTGCCGAACCCGAGAGTGTGACACTGTAGGCAGAGCTCAGCTTAGAAATCATGTTCACATGGATGTTGCATTGACACAAAGCACCACCTAACTTGATATCTTTAGAGATCATTGACAACACAATGGTATTCCCTGATACTAGTGGTCTATTTCAGCAGAAGAATGCACTTTACCACTTTTTTGTTTGTTTGTTTTGTGTTCAGTGTAGATTTGCATGTCATCAGAAAGCCACTGTTGATGTACATCTATGATTGGATGTGAGCAAGAAGGTCACCAATTTCTGAAACCTTTAAGGAGGTTAAACTACAGTAGCCTTTCTGTGCTTATGTTTCTTTTGCTTTTTTTTGTCAGATCTGCCCAATCAAATGGCTATAAAGGACCTAACCTAATAACACAACCAATTCATTCTAGCTGAAGTACAAGAGAAAAAATATCTCTATACACAGATGCACACAAACTCTTTATTCATATTTCATTCAATCCTTTATTTGGTTGTTTCTGGGCCAGTGCAGATCAGTTCCGCCTTGCCTTTAAACATTCATTCCATTCACAGATATCCCAAAGAGTAAACTCTGAATAACTCCCTAAGTCTGTGTCAAACCACAAACCCCTACTAAAATAATCAGCTTTCCTGCTTCTTACTCTGAAAAAAATCAGTGCCAGGCATCATGGTTGTAATTGCTAATAGGCATTAGCTGGAATGCACCCTTTCGGCAGCTTGTATCCCCCAGCAAAACTAAAGCCAGCCATTGTAGTCAATATAGAACCATTTTGTGGGTGATTGGGTTGTAATGTTTTAATTACACACAAATAGATCAGATGGGAGGGCTGCATGGAGAAGGATCGGGAAGTGTGCAGTTTAAGAGGAAACACATTTTTGTGAGCATGGATTGGATTTAATTACTCTGTGCTGCGTTCTCTGATATAGCCAGGTAGATTCAAGCCAAATGTCTGCAGCTGAGGAAGAGTTAGAGTCTGTGTGGAGGATTGCTCCAGCGTGTACATGCAGCCTGGGAGCCAAAGTAAAGGCTGTGATCACTCCAGCCAGTGCTGAATGAGGGCACAGCTTCTTTTGGATGTTCTTCAGCCGAGCTTGGAAAGTATTTTTTTCTTCTTCTTTCCTTTAAAGTCTAAACTGTTGTTTTTGTAAACAAGCTGAAAGAGGGAGCTTTTTGTGACTCTGTCAGTGACCTCTTTGTCCACCAGAGTCAGAGAAGCAGTGTGTGGAGACTGCAGATCTCAGATATATTGCACTGGAAAAGCAAACACAGTCGCTGGTAGCCTCACCGTTGTGCACACAGATTTATCCCCTCGAGATAGTCACACTTGAGTTCATACTGATATTCATTTACATATGCACATACACTACTGTACACATGAGTATTTGCAAATTTACACAAGTAGAGTATTTCACCTTAGTCCTTCGGGATCCAAATACACTATTTATTGTAGTTTGTTGTCTTTGTATTACTATTCCCATCAGTGTAGTTAACAGTACAAAAAAGACGAACAAAATTGCACAAGTACGCTAGCTTAATAGTTGCCATTGCATGGCTAGAACAAGCTGTTATGCACTACATACCAGCTTCTTCCTCACTGGGACAAACCAAGGCCCAACTCGCAGTACATCACTCGCAGGTTGAGCATTGGTTCATAGTTTGCATTAACGATGGGAGTAGTTTCTCTAACTCCCTGAACAACGAGCCAATTTTCCAGAGGGAGAAGTTGGATAGAGAGAATAGGATGGAAGCAATGGAAAATAAAAAGCAAGCACAATGCAAGAACAGCATTTATGACAAGCTTTTTGGTAAGTGTGTCAGGCTCAGTGAGCACAGTGCCCATTTTGACAGGTTAAAGGAGTTGTGTGCATACATGTCAGAAGTAGGTCATTGCAGCCTTTGAAATTTCTTGCGCTTGTCTCTGCTTTGATGTCGTGCACTCTCATCCATTTCTGCCTCTAGTCCGATTCTGATGGTATCTGTGCTTTTAAGAGGGACTGCAGTGTGCATACTGGGACTGTGTGCAGTCCTGAGTTAGCCTTATCTGTCAACATGGTTGATTAAGGGCTGACAGAGTGACAGCTAACAAAGGCATTAAAACACAGTGATGAGCACAGTGATGAGTGGAGACTGTCTACGGTACTTCTGTTTCACCGAATTCAAGAAGATGCAGTTATCTGAATGCCCAAAGAGGAGTTTTGCTTTTTAAAATTTCTCAAAATGCCCGTGACCAGTGACAGAAATGGATGCAGAGTATGGCTGTTGGTTATCATTGCCATCGTAAGTAAGGGTACTACTTGTTTAGTCTTCCCTTCCCTGAACTGTCTAATCTTTCTTCACCAGACACTGGAATGTGTTTGTTTGCATGTCGAGCCTGCAGCTTCATCAACAACAACACGTATATAAACTCTGAGGCTCAGCAGATTTTGCCCACATCACAGGATATATCAACCCTTTCCCAAGTTGTGCTGATTTGCAGACTTCTTTGGCTTCATCTGAAATGTTTCACTTGGTATGGCCTATCAAATCTGGTTATTTATTTATTTATTTGACCTCTGTAACAGCATATCAGGTAGTCATATTCCAGTCTTTTCTGGCACATGTTATTTTTCTCTATCCAATCCTACTGCTGTATATCTTCTCTCTTTCTTTTTTTTTTTTTTTGCATCTGAAACCTTCTAACCAGCAGTGCCATCTTCTAAAAACATCACCTGTTGGGGCATGGTCATCCACATGGATATGTGGTGATTAAAAGAGCCACCGCAGCACACAGCATATTTAGACCAAAAACCATGTACAGTTAGGTTTCCTGGAATTCCCTTGTGGTTAGTGCAGGGAAGGAGCCATATGGAGTACACATGTGGGCACAGGAAAGCAGACTCTGTCAAGACAGGACACCCTCTGCTCCAGACTTAAGCCTCTTTCTGTCGATAAGATCTGTACAGAAATCCACCACATGTGTACTCCTTCCTGAAACTGAAATAAACAGATCAAATCTCGTAGGTAACCAAAAGAGGATGTCTACTATTAGGAAAAGCCAACAATGAAATGCATTTGATGAAATAAAAGTATGACTTTAAGAATATCTGACATACACTTTGATTTAAGAGGTATGCTTTTGGACATGAAAGGTTAGATTAACGCTGAGGACAGAGTTTGTGGGGACATCATCAGATTATCCTAGTTCCCAAGTTCCAGACTTTAAAGACTCCTAGTTATACATAATCACCATGCATTTCCTTTGAAAATGTTAGCCATTATACATAGGTCATAGGTTTTGTTTCTGTTGTGTTTATAGGGCTTAAATGCTATTGCTGTTGCACTAAGAAAATTCTGACCTAACACTCTGTGTTACTATGTGTCTGCACTGGATTTGTCCCTTGGGCACGATCCCGCTTATTTGGGCTACATCTGTATTTAACTGTGTACATATGTGGGCCCATGTCCATGGAAGTGTGTGTTTGACTGGATGTGTTCTGCGAATTGATGGCCTCTGTGTTTTTAGCCACATCTGCTCTCTGTTTCTGTGTTGTGTTGGCCATCTGTGTGTCACTGCTGGGTCACAGACAGTGCTGGACACCAGCACTATTTCCTCTCCAGGACTGATATAATCTGAGCTGTGGAGGGGAAAGCGTGTTATGTGGTAGGAATTTTATACCAGTGAAAGGATGCTTTGTTGAACGTGTTCAGAGAAATGTAACCTTAAAAAAAAAATCTAATAGTTAAGGGCTTAAGAAAAAGGGTGGACAGTGATCCAGTTTTATTTATTTTTTTATTGGTTTTTTTTTTTTCATTTGTTTATTGGCATTGATTAATTCTGCAGTCTAGCTTGCATTCTCTCTGAATGTGAATTGGTCTATTAGTATCCTCAGTGATCTGAAGTGAGTTTGTATTGCTTTTGTCTATGCATGGAGAGGCTGTAGAGGAAGTGAGTCAGACAGGAGTTAAACAGAGCACGAGTTAAACTAAAATACTCAATATTTTCCCCTCTTTTAGACTTCTAGGAGCAAATTACAGCCTCAGAAAACAGCCTCAATGCCAACACATTCATCAGCTCATCAAACCTAATTTGGTTTAACTCTCCGTGAGCCCAATGGGATTTTTAAACGTGTTAGGATTAGACATTTCTTCCACCAGCGTGGCCTGTAAATACAAGTGTGACTAATTATAGCCCATTCTTATTTCCACATGCTTTGCATTAGATATTAGACCACGCACCGCATATAGCCTTGTGGCGCTTCTGTTAATAAGTCTTATAAAGGAATTCTCAAAAGCTCATTCACAAATAAGTTAAAATCTAAAACCTACCCAGTTAACAGAGGTGAAAAATAATGTTGTGGAGCTGGTCAACATGACTTTCCATTAGACAAATGCCCGAGCAATTACATACTTGTCTATAGCCTGGCAGGAAATGCCTCCACCACAGAAGGAGCCTTTCAGTACTCCAGTCAGGTGCTAAGAAAGGGTGTGTCCGTCTGCATGATGGAGATGCAGGGGGCATATGTGTTGCGAGTTTAAGGCTTGCAGTGGGGAGGGAGTCAGCCTGAGGGTTAGCAAGTCATAAATATTGCAACGCCAACACCCAGCCAGTTAGCCGAGCCCCAGCCAAAAAGAACAGCTTTTACTCTTTCAGGTGGTGCCATGCAAACATTTCAACATAACTGCCTTAATTTGTTTTGCTGAAAGGCTTTGTTTGACATGAGGTCTGCAGGCAGGCTCCACAGTCCAGGCAGTCTGATGTCAGGGGAACGAGGGAGAATGTACATACGACAGCAGCCTGAGAGGAAAGCCCAAATGTGGAGACTGAGGAAGGAGAAGTCTTGGTGCTTCTCTGACTCTGATAACATTGTGGCTCTATCTTGCTGTCTGAATATACAAAGATAACTCAAACAGAACACGCTTGCACACTAAGACAAAAAAATCAAAAACACCAGAGATATAAGCACAGTCTGATAAGTAGCAAATGGGCAGACACAGATAGAAAGGAACCTACACTATCAGCATGGAGCGGGTTTATTTGTTTTCTGAATGGAGTTGTGATAGCAAGTACTTCTTAACCTCATTGGGATCTCTATGTGATATCTGTTGCTTTTCAGGAAAGGAAAGTGGAAAAGAAAACACACATTCTTTACATCCATCATATCTGAATGGATAGCTATAATCTCCAGCGCCATGCTGGGAAAGAACAACTTGATTTAAGCTTCTGCTTGCCCTGACCCCTGGAAGCTTCCCAAAGGCTCCATCTTTCTCTCCTTCCATGCCGCCGCCCCCCCCCCCCCCCCCCGATAAGAATAAAGAGAGGGCTCTTTATTCTTATCAGTCACACTTGCTACTCTGCGTTACTGCGAGAGTCTTCATCATCTAATTACAAGGAAACCAGTGACATAGTGTTTTGTATGTGTGAGACAGTGATTGAATGATAGATTTGTATTGAGCTTTGATTTTGGTACAATTTGCCAGCAGACAGGAAGAGAGAAGGGTTATGAATCTGTGTTTTAAAATAATTTAACATGTCCATACTGAGGAATAAATTATGGACTTACTCAAAAGTAGTGAATTGCACAGTGAGAAAAGCAGGCCTGAGGGACAAGCACAGAGGGGAAAAAACACAGCTGAACCTGCCTAGTGGTTCTTGGCTCTTGTGGACTGCTGCTCTGTAGCCCATAATTACCCTCTGGCCAACTTGTGTTAGTAGCTACAGAGTAGTGAGGTCAGCAGTTAGCTGACAGGTCAAGTGCTATTCATGCCCTGGCTCATACACTGCATGCAACTTTCCATTTAACACTCTCTGGCTTTTTTTCTGTGGTTGTCTTTGTTATGTATGAGTTCATTTGCATTTCTGCAAGATGGTTTGTGTGTCACCACAGTGTAAAACCAAAATCAAGGAATCACTCCTCCTCGTCTTCTACCTTCCAAACCCTTTTCCTCCCTGTTTTGCCTTCTTTTTCTTTCTTTTCTCATCTCTAGTTCTGTCTTGCCAATTACCCCTGGCCAAAGGTCAGCCAGAGACTTCCCATGCAAATCTGTATCGCACACTCCTGCAGACTCCTGCTACCCAGAGAGGATGACTGGGGAAAGCATAATTATGTTCACATGAAAACGCACCCAAGAGGTCTTATTTTAAATATATTTAGCGATCTCTGGGTATCATATTGTATAGATCTTGACTGCTAGGTTAACCCTGGCTTTCAGCAGTGGACCAGAAAAATCTTTCTTTTTTTATATATATACAAATATATATCACTGTCTTTATGTAGAATTCCTTCTGTGCACTAGATCTCATCATTAGTATCTTATGTTCTGTTTTCTTCATGTTTCTTTCAAGTGGTTGAAGGTAAAAATGTTTCTTGTTATCACTCTCCTGTTTCTGAACGCCCTTCTGAGATTGCATGGGGGCTGAAATTGGAGCCTGGGAATTGTTCAAGGGTAAGGAAACACTGTGTGTGTGTGCATGCATGTGTGTCGGTGCGTGTGTGTGTGTGTGTTAAACCTATGAGGTTAGGTATTCCAAGACCCAACTCTGAACACTTGGCAAGCAGTTGAATGAAATATCCCATGAACCTTTCCTGCTGTCTGTCTAGCCATATGTGGTTCTGGGGTTTCCCGTGTGGGCAAAGCAAGCATTATTGTTTGTCTTGGAATGGGACAGGAAGTGCAAGAACTAAAAGTTAGAGAGAGTTTTAAAAACTGTGGAATTATGGGGCAGAAAATAGAGATTTTGCCCAGTGAAAGCCTGTCAAGAAAGAATTGCAGGGGATGGTGAATAAAGATGGCGAGACCCGTGCATATGCTCAGCTGTCATCATCACACACAGTCAGACTATAGCAGCATATAGAACAGGAGAATGAAAATAGGTTGTTCATTTGTATTGGATCTGTGTATGTGTGCACGCAATAACAGTCCTCTCCTCAAATTTGTTACACATAAACATTCCTCTACAAGACTCACACACCCACGCACACCACCCTGTTTAAAGCGTCTCTGGCTGTTGGGCAGTTATTTTTCTTTGGGAAGGGTAGAGGGGTGTGTGTGTTTTATTGTGTGTGGTCAGGATGTGGCTAGCACCTCTCAATAGTCATGATTTACTAACAATACCCATGGTGGTTTGAGCCCAACACTCAGCACATATTACAGGTCTGAGTGGGTTTACTGTACAGCAATTTGGAAACTTTTCTCCACTCGCTATACCCTCTTATTTTGTTAAGATTGCGAATATGTTTCAAGCAGTGTCAGTCACAATGATTTATCATTTGTTTCCTGCCAGGTTATATTAATTTCTGTAAAGGATACAGTTGGTAATATAAAATTCACATGTGTGCCAGGGTGTGAGTTTTTGCGTGTTTGTGTTAGGAAGAGCTAACAGACTGTCAGTTATTATTTAGCCATTGTGGCTTTGGGTAGCAGTGTGGGAAAGTCAGCTGAAGTAAAGTGACCAGTTCTTCTGCTATGCTCAGGAAGAAATGTGTACACACACACACACACACACACACACACACACACACACACACACACACACACACACACACACACACACACTAGTTGCCAAAGCTATTAATCTCTTTAAAGGCAAATTGGCTTCATCCATTGCATGGTTTGTACTTCTTACAATCCTCTGTTTGTTAAAGTTTTCTGGTTTTGCAGTTGTAAGAAGCAGAGATTGAGAAAGGCAACAGTCTCTTGTGATATCTTGTCTGGGATGCTTGCCTTTTTCCCCCATCTGCTGCTTAGAGCATGGGGCTTCAGTGGGTGGTCCACAGAGACCCATGGAAGAGACTCATCTTGACCTACGTCTTGACTGCACACAGTCACACACACATTCGTACTCACAGAGCTACAATAGTGGAAAGACCCAATAAAACGTACCTCAGGGGTAAATCTCACGTTAAGTTGCTAAAATGAACTCCTAGTAACTTTTAAAGGAGACGTAATGAGCGAAGCTTGTCTATAGCACTTGCAGAAGCAACAGCTGGGAACGCAGTAACAAACATAACCCCTGTATACACACACATGCTCACCTCCCACAACTTTATTTGTGTAGCTCCCATGATTGCTGCTGTGGAATGTGTGAGCAGGTGCCCCCTATAGAGAAGAAGCAACACAAACTCATCATAGACTTCTGAAATATTTGTGCTGGACACACATCACTGTTTGGTTACTCTGTGCTACAAAATAATGATGACTTAACATAATTGCTGCAGTATTTGTATTTCTTAGTGGAGTCATTTTTTTTATTTAACCAGAAATATTAACACTGACTGCTTTTTGTGATATTTGGCCGGCTTGCAGTTAGTCAGAAGTACAGAAATAAGAAATAAATGGGTACACCAGACAGAGATTTATGCTTTTTCATGTCTTGTATCTTGAGGTGCACAAAAATAAACTGAGTGGCCAAGACCAGATTCACACAGCCTGGTGCTTTAATTTTCTTTCTTTGTTCGTTATTTCTATTTCTTTCTATTCATTCTTTCTTTTTCTCACACTCATGACACAAAATGGGAACTCAAGTCCAGAAATGCAGAGAAGCACAGTCATCATTTCTACAGGAAGCAGAGAATCGCTGGAGCGAACACTGTATCTGTATTTTCAGTTTTAGTACAGAAGGGCATTGTGGTTTCACATATATGCAAATTACCACAAAGTTAGTAAGTTCTTTTCTCAGTTTCTCATTTTGAGCTTATTTAAGGAAAACAGAGTAGATAACACAAGAACTCCCAAACTCCGTGCCCACCACCACTATGCCATCGGCATGTTTGTAAGTAGAGTAAAGACACAATGACGCTTTGTTTAGCTTTTACGTGTCTCCTGTATCGCTGACCACCATGTGGACACTTGCTACCTCATGAACACAAAAGAGGGTGGATATGTGTCTTTGTGTGTCCAGTTGTGGCTTTATGTATGTGAAGAGTTTGGGGTCAAGAGATTACATAACTGAATACAGGAATGGTCTTTTAGTCGGCTTTGTTTGGAGGTGCGGACACTCCCTCTATGTTCCGTGTGTGTGAAGGGGCGTATAAGGGGTGTGCTGGGGTCATAGGTGAGCTGTAAACCTCAGTGGGTGTCAGATGGGTCATAGAGCATATTGAATAAAGTGACTGGTCCGGTTAAAGCTATTTTACTACGTCTTGCTAAAGAGGTCGACATCTTGACACACCCTGCCGGTCCCTAACGCACCCAGGTCGCACAGACGGAGGATATTTAGTGCTCTGATCCGCTTATTGCTGTCATCTGTGAGACTGACACATGACCCCATCATTTGTGCTCTTTATGACATGTCAGTGATTGGCGCATACAATTAGTTCGTTCTGTTTTTATATGTGTGTGGCCAGACTGGAGCAAGCACATTTATCACAATGTCATCATTTGTGCCTGAGGTTAGGGTGGCTCATTGATTTATTTGCAATATTGCAGATGTTCCATCACTGACATTGATTTCCTGACTAATTGCATGAGGTGCTCTGTCCGCTTTCAAAGTACAACGTTACAATTGTGCATCCCCTCCCAGTATCGAACTATCTCCTGTCTTTTTGTACTGAGGACAGTTGTTGTTGTCATCAGTGGCCTGTAAAGGCAGACAGATGTAAATGGACCCAGCCCTGCTAATTACGCCACACAAAGAACTGCTGGCCTTTTGAGCAAAGCTCAGCTTTGTTCACTCACTGCTGCTGAGAAATGCTGATGAGTTGTAATGTCCATGAAATGATGCACATTCATCCTCTGTATTTATCTCACCAATGGCAGGCTATAATGGGATGTCTGTGGGTTGTCCTTTCTTAATGCAGGTTTAATTGGAATGTGTAGTAGTAAGAGGGTTAATGCAGCACTACTCTACAAATCCTTTATTGTCTTCAAGAGACATCATAGCCTTCCACATTCATTGCGCTGACTCTGGAGTTTTTAATCACTTAAACTGAAAGTGTCTTTGCTCGAGTTACTTTACTTTGTTTGGGTGCTACACATTACACAGACTATGTTGTTGTAATCACAGAATATTTTATGATGCAGTTGTATACAACTAGAATATACGAGCAGTATGCAAAACGTGGAGCTTTTCTTGATAATGCTGAATGACAAAAGGTTTGTTTCTACTCTTTCACTTATTTAGCATCTTGATTTTTTGTTCACTGTTTAATATTTTTGGATGTTGTGTTGCTTAAAACAGGATCTGATTGATTGCTGCCCTCTGTATCAGTTTGTTTCAGTGAGGGGGAAACAGATTTAGCTTAGAAGTGACAAAGATAAGGAAGCAAAGCAGTGATTGAAAGAGTGAGAGGACCTACAGTACTTATCGTAATCTACCCACCACCCCACCAGCCTTGTTTCCAGCCCCCAGTTTGACTCACTGCATCATGCTTTTGCTCTCTGCCTAGGCAAACCCGGAATGTTAATCAGCAGAAAACTGCTTTAGATTTACAAGGGGGAATTTGGATCCAATTCTTTGAAAATATCAGACTCCAAAGCCTAACTATCAAAACCACTACTTGGATTATGAGAACCATGCTGCAGTAGAAAAAAGTTTATATCTGAACACAGACATTCAGAGGGATACGGTGTGTGAATTTATCTCCTCAAGCTTTTGAAAGTGTGACTGTCTGTGGACGCCACTCTTGAAATTGTGTTAAATATTGCCCAGACTAATTTGTGAATGCTAAATTTAGTTTGTTTAAAGAAAAAATAAATTAGCGAGCTGAGAGAAATTAGAAGCTCAGTCTAATAAATGGTGAGTCACAAAATGTTTTTTAAAGGCGTTAGACATAGAGAGGGATTGAAGTGATAATTAAACAGTTCCATGTGCATCGAACCGCCTCATGCTGCTGAGGGTTATTTCTGTCGTCATCTTCATGTTTATTTTGGGGGTAGTGTGATAATTTAATGGTGGCAGAAGTACTGCGTTTATGTGAATCAACTTCAAACTAAGGTAGTGGATTCATGCACGTACCATGAATCACTGAAGCTGTGAATTGGTCACATTTAACCTTCAAAGTTCTGGCTTTAAGTATCCATCACACACACACACACACACACACACACACACACACACACACACACACACACACACACACACACACAGAGCCAGCTGGACAGTAAAGCTGATTTCTCCTTTTTTCCTATAAACCGGACTCTTGAGGATTGTGATTGTTGTAATATTGTTTCATTTTTGTTAGCATGTGCTACTGAGAGTTGAGTCAGTGTCGAGTTCAGGTTCAGACCGTTGCTCAATGACCATGTTGTCTGCCATCCAAGCTGACTGGCTCTTTGTTCCTACTCTCAAGTTCCAGCTGAGAGAAAATGAGCTGATCACAGAGACAGAAAGGGAGCAATTAGCGCAAATACACACTCACATGCAAATACACACTCACATGCAAACACGTAGACAATTTGTACGTGTTTGCCCAGCCTACAGCCCATGAGGAGGTTAACTGTTTCTCTGTTTAAAAGGCCAGCCCTTGATCTGTTACAGGCAATAATGTCCACTCTTATTAAGACCATAAGACAACACTCAGCAGATGGATCTGTTGATGTTTAAAAAGGACAATAATGAGAACTTGTCTATAAACCTAAGCACAGTTACACTGCTCCTATTATACTTGCACTCCTCTATTTTTCCTGTTTTATTTTTGTAGTTTTGTTTAAGGGCTTCACCTCATGGGCATTGATTACAAGAGGGTGGATTTGAGGTTATGTTTATATGTGTGCGTAATGACAATCATCCTGTGTCATTAGAGAAACAAGACCAGCTTCCCTGTGCTGTATAGTTACAGCCTGAGTACTGTACAACAAGCCAGCGAACCCTATAAAACAAGTCATCCAATAATAGAGCTATAGTGTCCCTTTCCTGTACACTATATGGAGCATATGGAAAAGGGGATTTCTGAATAAAACGAGCTCACCCCAGGCACCACAGTCAGCCTGGAGTGTAAAATATAAAACATGATTAGAGAGGGTAAGAGGAAGGCAGAGGATAAGGGGAGAAAGCTGAAGTCATGTTTAGGATTAGGGCTGGTTGTGTGGAGCTTAATGTAATATTTTCAAGTCTGTGGGAAACCGAAGCCAGCCCTCCTGAATCCTGCCACTCCTAATATGAGTGAAAGTGTGTTGGGGGTGGTTGTAGGTATGCTACTGCAGAGCATATTTACAGCTAGGGATGGGTACCGGTGTCCGGTGCCATGATGGCACCGGTTCTGACATAAACGGTAGTAACCAGACCGAAAAGCAGCGCACATTTCGGTGCTTTATTTCGGTGCTTTTTTTTCCTGAGCTGTGATACACTTTAGATTCTAGCCAATCGTTTTACGTTTCCGAGGATAGTAGGCGGGGCCAGGTACGTACGTTCTGTTAGAGCAGAGCTACAGATTAAAATGCCCAAGGCGAAGCGGTCAAAAGTCTGGCTGTACTTCATAGCAAAATATGCAAACTCAGCAGCCTGCAACAAGTGCTTTAAGCTGATACTGTGATACTGTCAAAGGAGGTAACACCTCAAATCCGACGAAACACCTGGCGACGCATAGCGTTTTTTTTTAAAAGCCCAGAAATGCGCCGTATTTGATAGCTTGCTGCGAGACCTCACACCGTGCACATCTACTGCGGGTGGGTTGCCTGTTATGCAACATCCCCCAAAAACACGAAGAGGAGAGTCCTGGCCCCTAGCCCTGCCAGTGTAGCAGAAATGATGACGGATGATGGTGGCAGCAGCTGTTCTTCTCTGCGTGAGTAGCTAATTTACGTTGAGTAGGCTAACCACGTTATTACATTAATGCATGTAAGGTGAACTAGCAAACATCATCATAGCTACATGCGGCTGTCCTCTTGTTTGATGGCAGATACTCCCTTCACCCTGGCTAAAAAGGCTAAAATGACCAAAGAAAAAGTGGAAAACAGTTAAACATGAGAGGTTTAGGACAAAGTTTGTGTTTTTTCCATTGTTTAAGCACTGCTTCCAGCCAAGAGTGATACCATATATGCCCCATAGCTGCAGAAAAGGCTAACATTGTTATCTTTTTACAAAAAACAGCTGAACATGAGAGGTTTTTGGACCAATTTTGTGTTCTCCATTCTTTAAGCACCGGTTTGAGCACCGTTTGAGCACCGGCACCGTTTCAAAAGTACCGATTTGGCACCGGTATCGGATAAAACCTAAACGATACCCATCCCTATTTACAGCTCAATGGTCATATTGTTGCACTGATGGAACCACTTAATTTGGCTTGTCAGCATGGCTTTGAGCATGTCTAGATGTTAGATCTTTTATCCATCTTGTTGAAGTTTACAAATGAGCAGCACAGTTCATGGTTGAAGTAACACTTTTAAAAAATATCTGTTGATGTTCAAATAGTAAGACCTAAAACCTTAAGTTCAGACATTCTGTTCACGTTAGTAGTCCCTACATGGAGGTTCAGATCTAATCTTTGTGGCTTTCCATTCTGGGTTTTTGGCTTGACTTCTGACAGTGGAACAATGCAGAAATTAGACTTTCAGCACAGGCATTGCAATTACATGTCACACTTTTAAATGCTTGTTTTCCGATCTTAGTTTTACTCACTTACTTTTAAGCCAGTTCTAAGGGAGCAGTTGGAGGACAGGAGTAGCCCATTATTACCCTACATATCTTTCTAGTAAAGAAAATAGTTTCTCACGTAACTTTGTATCTTAGTGTGTTCTGTAATTGTTCTCAGTCAGTGACTTCAGGACGCTACATTTACACAGCTGATAAGGTTACTTCCCTTTTTAGCCCCAGCTGAAGACCACCTCTGACCTGTGCCCCCCTAAAGCCAGGGGTTGCCAAAGGTGTCAGAGGGATGTTGGCCAGACCTCACTTCACTTGTCTACCAAGGTCTGTGATTTTTCAGGCTGAAAGGTGTGTGACTGGGTGTGTGCATGACTGCGTATGAAAGAGAGGCTTAGCTTCTGTTGCCTTTTAATTCAGAACCATAACGATTTGAACACAAATACTGCAGTGTATGGTCACTTTAGTGAATACTAAGATTTTAAATGTCAGCAGCTTCGACTTATGAATGCTTCTCTGTCCATGCTCCACATAGGTTGTACAAACTTGTATGCTAACTTGTCAAATGCTAGATTATTTTAAGCCCAAATATTAATACCCACTTCAAGTTTCTGAATGGTTCTTTGTCCTACAAAAAAAATCTGTTTAGATAAGATCATTAGGAGGGTTTGCCAGGGCTAGAAAATCCATGTATATTTTTAACACTGTGTACTGTAGTCAGTGGAGCTGACCAAAACTAATCATGGTGATTCAACAGAGATATACACATATACAGTAATAAAATTGTGTCATCAGTTTTACAGTTATTCTCTCTCTCAAATCCCGGTCAATGCCGTGTTAAAGACGGAATGCCAAGAAACAAAAGAATGGGGCTGTGCGGGTGATGTTGGAAGTGTGGAAAAACAGGTGTTTTGGAGCCTTTACATATGGAAAACAAGAGGTCAGGTCTATGAGTGAAGGATCACATCTGGCCAATGGATTCCACTGGAGAGGAATGAAGCACGAGTGTGGTCGTTTGTGGTGTCAAAGACAAGAGACGGTGGGAGTGATATACGCCCAAAGACAGCTCTTTCAAACACTGTACTATTGTGTGATTGTCCACATTCCAGTCTCCACAAAGGGACAAGTCTATAGCCTCCTAAACCAGAGTCAGAGCTCCTTCTTTGCCAGGGGAAGTGTCTTTGAAGCCCCCTTTCCTTGACTCTCTGATCCATCCACCCTGTAATGAATGAAGAGGCTGTTAAAGGAGGAGAGGCAGGTGTTTACGTGTGTGTGTGTGTGTGTGTGTGTGTGTGTGTGTGCGCGTGTGTGCGCGTGTGTGCGTGCATGCTGTGTGTGAGAAGTCTCAAGTTTTCTATCAGCTCAGTGAGAATATGCAGCAATGTATTGTGTCTTTCACACGCTCTCTTTACAGTAGACAAAACAGATTAACACACACAGACCAATTATGGTCAAAGAATGTATTTTTTGCCAGTGGGAAGAAGAAGTTAAACCGAAAAGTTAAAATCTAAAAATCACACAGATGTTCTTGCCTTGTTATGTATGACAGTTATTTTCTGAGAGTTTAAAATGCAGTCTGAAAGCCTGGCATGCCTAACATGCTCTGAATAGGTAAGTTCCCAAGGACGGTGATATGAGAAGCAGTAATGTCCTCCAGAGTCTAGATATCCAGCCTATTAATATTGCTACAAAGCATTTCTGCTGAACAAGTTATTCAAGTAGAACAAACTGTTGCACTGAGAGATAACACAAGAGTAACAGAGTGAGGGTCGAGGCACAAGAAGGAAGGCAAGGATGCATCAACTTTCATCAGCTCTTCCGTCAGAGTTTTTGGCATATTGTCCTTGCAGATTGCAGTTTATACTTTAGTTTTTCAATTTTGAAACTGAAACCATGTAACACCACTTATAAAGACACATGGAGTGACAGGCTCCCTGGACTACATTCAAAAAACTTTCTGCACACCAAAAAGTTAGTTGTTGGATTGTTCTGACCTTCTTTCGACAGCATGTCAAACATAGTCGTGAGTGATAGCTTGGCTAAGCTAGGAGCAGCAGTAACGCTCCTGAGAGATGGTTGAGATGGGCTGGGAACTGCCATAGGCTTTGTGGTAAGTTTCAGCTTTGATTTGTTGCCGAGATTCCCCACATGACATTTGCAAGGTCAGCCTCAGAAATGGAACCATAATGACCACAAAAGAATGAATCCCTTGTGTCACTTCTCTTCCCGTGCCTCGCTCTCTTCATAGTCTCAGATATTCCTGCCTTTCCCCCAGTTCCTCTTCAGTTATATTCTTTTTTTTTTTTTTCTACATGACTCATTTGTCTTCCTATAAAGCTCTGCGACCTAAGTCCCTTTCCTCCCTGCCCTCATCCTATCATCTTATCCTCTGCTTCTCCCAGAGAAAAATAATTCACATAGTACTGGAGCTGCTGGTACTCATATTATTTAGTGGTGGTGGAGACAGGCCCTGGTTGGCTTTCAGACCTACATCAGGCCCAAATGACGCAGGCTCGGGTTCAGGGTGAGGCAAGCAACGGGGTGGGACTGTGAGAAACACTAAGTGGTTTTAACCATTTGCCACAGCTTTGAAATATTACAGAATAAATTGAAGCTGTGTTAAAATTTTTAAAGATTCTGCTTCAGATCTTCTTGCAACATGCTAATATAGGCTTAATATTCTTGAAAGGTCAACAAGCATCGTGTTTAAAGAGCTTCAGTTTTTCAGTTTGAGGCTGGTACGCTTCACAACTGAAACCAGGTCGATGTTAGTAATGGGTTTCTCTTTTTAAGTTAAGGTTTTGAGGAAAGAAATAACATCAATTTGACTTTTTTGTTAATAAATCCAACTACAGGGAGTCAAAATAACTGTTAACTTTTATAGCACTGCTCGTTTCTAAAGACAAGTCTTGCACCTTCATATTCATATTTTTACTCACCCACAGTAACAAAACAGATCTTTCAAAATTGCTTTTACAGCTTGAACTAAGCTATATTTGAATGAGTTCTTCTGATTGCACATGACAAACAGCATACTACTCTGACTTTGAGGCCACTGTGGCTATAGTGTCCATAAAGCATGACTGTGTACACACAGTAAAGCACCTGAGGTGTATTCCATCTACAGAGGAAGAGAAACTGAAATCATCAGACTCCTGTCTCACATGTATGCAGCATGGGTTTTAACAAACTTCCCTCAACTTTCCTTGGAAAGATTGCCAAAGGCCTTTGTAGAATACTGTAGAAACCCCCCCAAATTCCCATGAGGCCTTTCTATATAAAATCACAGCTGACGTTGCACATGATGCACATTTGCATTCTTTTATCTGGACAGATGACAGTGTATTGGTGTGTTTGTGCTCATCCGTGATTAGGAATGAGTTGGAGCTTGTGTATAATTTGTTTGTGTGGCATGTAGCAGTAGTAGTCTGCCACAGCCAGCCGTTTCTATTGTGTTGGAATGGGGAGTCAGCACATATAATACGAGTCAGATGGTGCAGAGAAAGTACGAGAGAGAGAGACTAGATTTCCCCTTTGGCAGAAGTCAGTGTATCATGTACCCTGTGTTGAGTAATCCAGTGCTAACACCTTTAGATATTCAAGCTGTCAGGTCCCCCTGATTACAAATTGCACTGAGGTGACTGCTACTGTCTGGGCGGGGGACTCGTCTCAGTCATAAATCATGCAGTATAATAAGAACAAATCCTGCTAACCTGTTTGGGCAGAGACTCAGTGCAATACAGTACTTACTGAAACACACTGTGACTCTGGCACATGACTCTATCAATGAGGCAGCATATTTAGAATCAGTCATGATCACATGTCAAAGTTATTTAGTCTTTGATGAACTCCACCCATTGGCGCTGACCGCTACATGGTTTTCACACATTCACTGCACCCTTCAACATTTCTAGACATTAGTTGATGGAAAAGCAAATGTCAGATGCAGTCAGATCAGACACTGAACACCCTATAACCTTAACCCTTCACCCTGTAATCTTTAATTGTGTTGATATGTGAGACACAAGTAATTGTCCAGTGAATTCACAGAGAGCAATGTTTCTTGTTTGTCTTGCACGCTCCATGCAGGCAGAACCATCACTTAAACCAAACAAAGTGTTTCCTGTAGTGCGAAGCCCTTTGAAGTGGATTATCTTCAGTTAGGTGCTATATGAGAGAAAGGACATCTTGATACAATGCCCCTATCTTATTCTTCCAACAGTTTACCTCCAAAGATGGCTTGTGGTAGTTGTGTGTCACTTTCAAAGGCCTCTGTTGCCTCTTGTCTATACTTATATGAAAGACCAGAAACAAGATTGTAAGTATGAAGCCTGCCATATTTTTCATATGTGTTTACATCATTTCAAAAATATGAAATATACTGAATATATTATACCCAGGCATTTTGGTGTATCTGAAGGCTTTAAAACAAAAGTATATATCCAAAAATGTATGTGTGGTTTCCCTTGGTGTTCTTTCAACATTCCTCCTTTGCCTTCCTTGATTCTGTCAGCAGTAAAAGTATCGTTATCTCTTGCTGGCATGTATCACTAAAAAGAAGAGGCTGTAGTGTAAGATGATGGGATTTTTTTTCAACATGTTTCAGCAGTTTTTTTCTTTCAACATCCCCACTCTGATTCCAGTGAGAATGCAGCACTTGCCGGAAGCACATGGGAATGTCATTTTAGGGACGGTAGCCCATGTTTTCCCTTTTGGGAGAGAAGGGAGAGTTTAAGATGATGCAGCTTTTTTTCCTCTGGCTTCATAAATAAATCACAAACCTGCTCTGATCATCTTTCCTCTTTTCCATTTCTCTTTTTCATCCTCGGCCCCTTATTTCCTCTGGCTTGGCAGAAAGCTTGCTTCATATTCAGAAGCCAAAATAAAGGTTAACTTTTGGGCAGCTAACTGTATTCAGATCAATTAGATACACAGTAGCTACCTCGGCTTTCAACCAAAAAGACTAAAAACAAACCAGGCAAAACTAATTAAGCTGGGAGCTTTACCCAGGAGATCTTTTCTGAAAGACAGAAAAGGCCACTCTGTGTTCTTACTTTGACTGGTCGCTACTGTTATCCATTTTAGTTGGAACACAGCAATTAAAGCAGTGAAAGAACAGGACATTATGTCGTTATGCAAGAAATGATTGTATCTCCTTGCCTGCTCATCTGACAACCAGGGTTTTTTTTTGTTGTAACATTACATATTCAAACTGTCGGAGATGGTTGGGTTGGACTAACTGGGTCTGCTGAGTGTTTATTCAAAGAGGAAATGCCAAATGTGTTCATGATTGGCCATAGTTTCATCAGTAGCTGTGCCTCATAATTTAGTACAATTATGAATTTTGTCTCACAACTCGTGAAATTGTATTATTTTAATGTGCTGGAAACAACCATGTTATAATGTTTGCTTATGTATTTCAATTAAGATGTTTCCCGATTAGTTGTGTTTTTTTCACTTCCTCTTTTTGCATGATAAAATCTAAAACTATAAAGGATGTATTTAGCAAGTGCTGCTAAGCACGTCCGCTGTATGGGTTATAACAGGGGTAGGCAACTCCAAGCCTCGAGTGCTGCAGGTTTTAGATGTGTCCATGATCCATCACAGCTGATTTAAAGGGCTAAATGACTCCTCAGCATTTCTGAAGTTCTCCAGAGGCCTGGTAATGAACTAATCATTTGATTCAGGTGTGTTAACCCAGGGTGCGATCTAAAACCTGCAGGACACCGGCACTCGAGGCCTGGAGTTGCCTACCCCTGGGTTATAATGAAGGTTGCTGTCTGTGCTACCATAATTTTTTATCCTTATCTACCAGTATACCTCTGTCTCACTTACTGTTCCTTCATACATCAGACAAATCAGCCTCAACCATCATGCATCTACTAACTTTGCAACCCTTATTCCTTTACAGACATACAACATATGTCTTTTCTGCGGTGTTAAAATAATCACATGTTAGTAATGTTAAAGGCAAGTATTTGGAATAACACAAAATTCATAACTTTGTTTTGGTTTTACTCAACATGTATCTAAAACAGTTTTGATTGGTTTTGTTTGCATTAGCCTCATGTCACTATGTGCTCTGTTTACTTTCCTGAATGTGCTGAGAGCAAGGCTCAGATTCCCTTGTGTGTTTGGTTGCCCTCAGTGGTGTGGATTACATGTTATAAGGATTACGACGGCTGCAGTGAGCAAATACCGGTCGTGTAGGGATTTCTACAACAGCAGTCCTGATGGATATTTCAGAAGTTATGGACGTTGATTTAAATGATTCATATCATATCTAAATATCTGTTCCTTTTTGCTTCTGTGCCTGTAGGTGTTTTGTCCCTCCCAGCCCATTTCAGTCCCTACACAGAGAACCAACAGTCGTCTGTGGACAGCAGGGAGGATGCTTATGCCCAGCTGGAGCTGAGGACACTGGAACAGTCACTGCTGGCTACCTGTGTAGGCAGCATCTCTGAACTCAGTGAGTATACATATTGTAAATAGTGTTTGTGGTCCTGATTAGAAGCATTTTTTCACATTATGTTTTAATTGATTAAATTCCTCTGAGCTGTGAAGCTACACAGTATCCTTGCCAGAAAAGACAAGTACCAGTTCCCAGAAATAATAAAATGTCCTGACTTTAAAAAAATGTTGGTGCTTGACCACAAATGCTTTTTTCTTGCTCTTCTCTTAAAGACACATAACCTTTTATTTTTTAATTCAACAGAAAATAATAGTTCAGACAGCAAAGTAGGCAGCAAAGATAACATATAATTATCACTTTCTGTCCCGAGTCTCATTGTGTGCCTGAATCTGCAAGTCATCTAATGCCGGCTCTTCTAAAAATAAACAGCGGATCAGTTTATCTACACATGGAGCTCTGGAGAATAAAGTCACAGTGCCTCAGATTGTACATTTGTCATCTGTAATTTGTTTGCAAAGCAGTACACAGTCTTTTTTTCAGTGAAGTTGGTCCACAATGCAACACTTGGACTGTGTCAGCATGCCTCAGACTTTATTGACTTTATTAGAGCCTGCTGTCAGTCTGAATACAATTGCATCCGTCTTTTCTTCTGATGTTTTCCTTTGGATTGATGTAGTAATACAAAGTATAAAGCCGCTGAAAAGCCTGGTACTTATTTGTCCATTAGGTATTAGACCTTGAATGATTGGACGGATTCTTTGTTTAAACATAGACAGCTCTAGACATTCATACGCATCGTGGATGGTAAACACAGAGTCATGCAGGCACACAGCTTTACTGTACTCTACAGTACGTGTGGTCTGTTGAAACTGCAGGCTGCGAGGGAGTTGGCAGCAATGAGGGGTAGGAATAACAAGTAAGATAAAAACAGGAATAGAGTTAGTTTGAGAGATGGAAGTTTGTATGGCAGAGGATTCAATTTAAGGAGCGAGTGGGTTTAGAGGTGTGGAGAGTCAGGAGGAAATGATGGAGAGGTAGAGAGGTGAAGATGGAGAGTTTTGGGGCATGCACAGAGGAAACGTGGATATTAGAGTTGGACGGAGCAGGGATACATTTCCTTCTCTAAATGAGCTAACACTTTGCTGTTTGTTCCTAAAGCACAAGGCCACGGTTCATACACCGCTGAAGTTAGTGAGGCATTAAGAAAGTATACACATGCACTCAGACAAAGACACACTCTTTCTCTCAGTAGTCTCTTTGTGCAACATCTCTCTGGTGGGGTGAATTTGTGCTGTTCTGGGCAGGGCTGATATCCAGACCAATTCACACCTAGAAACACACACAGGCTTGTGTCCGCTAATTCACATACACGCCGCAAAAACACGGTGGGTTTGGCACTCTGATCCTAGCCCAAGACACCAGGCAGACACAGGAGCATCTGTACCAAGCTGCCCGGCTTTACTTGATCACTCAACTGGACTTGGCCAGACACACAAACACACACCATACACAAACATGGTGGATAACTGATAGTAGGCTACAGCACATTTCAACTATATGGCCAAAATTGTAGGGGAAGCAGCATAATAAACACACTGGCTATGGGAAAATGCAGCTTTCACAAAGACTCCAATATATCTGTAATCTAAGAGTGAAGTTATTCATAAGCATCTGACCCCCGGAGCTCAGTTTTGCTTCAAGGCACAATATATTCTGGAAAGGAGAGGCTCTCCATCATGGCCAATGATTCCTACGAGACCTCCTGGAGCAACTGCTGGTGGTGGTTATCACAAAGGGGGCCCTTCAGCTTTAAGTGGGGTCTGTTTTGGGAGGGTTACCCAGCCTAATCCCCTAGAAGTACCCCAAACCTCTTAATGCTGACACACAAACACACTCGCGCTGTTGAATTCTTCACCCTTAGCTGATGTGCTGTCTTTTTACCCGGGGGTAATTATGCTAAATGAGTGTTACAAGATCCCAAGTTCATCCTGGGCTCCCTCGTTCACACCGCCTCTCCCTGCCCCTCCTCCATTTCCCTGTCCCTGTGACGACTGTCCACTTTACACTTTCTTTAATGCCTAAGATCTCTTTTCCTGTCGGTCTGGCTCTCTCTCTCTTTTTTTTTTTTAAGAATTTTTGCATATCACACTGAACATATTTTAAGCAAAATGTACTTTTATTCAGTTGCGCATAGTTCACTGCTAGAGTATAAACTGATGAATCATCTGATGAGCACCATTATACAAACAGCTTTCATTTAAGTGTTCGCTGTCAAATCGCTATATTCTACTTTCTGAAAAGACTTAATGTTAGCATTGCTATTATCACGTGACTGACGCATAACTTTCACGGTAGAGGGTTTTTAACTACTCTGCTACTACATGAACAGTTCAGTAGAGCCTTGACCATGGGTGAATGGCTATTTAGACTGGTCGTCTGGCTTTGCTAATGACAAATACCACTAGAGACATGGTTGGAGGGGGGAATCCAGTTTGACTGAGAGCCCATGGGGCTTTTAATGTAAACAGTTTTGAATATGCCACTCATTTATGTCCATAAACTGATTTTTCATACTGCACTACAGAATCAGGAAAATCATTTTTAACCTTCAGTTTTTTAAATTACATATGACTTGTTAACTATTAATGTTTCTGTGGTTCCAGGTGACTTGGTGTCCCGTGCAATGCACCACATGCAGCGCCTAAGCTCAGTACGTTCAGGGCTGAGCCCTGCCCGCCACGCCCGTCCTCAACAGCCTGTGTCCTGGTCGCCTGACGCCCTCCACACCCTTTACTACTTCCTGCGTTGCCCACAAATGGAGTCCATGGAGAATCCCAATCTGGATCCCCCACGCATGGCACTTAGCAAAGAGAGGTGGGAATAATGCATGACTGGACACAAGCAGTTTAGATGCTCCCTCTCTGGGTGCAAAATAGGCGGTGAAATTACAGATCTAATCTTAATCATTGACCCTGTTCCATTTTGTTTTCGACCCCCCCTTTCACAGAAAATAAGTGGTACTCCTGATTTGCCCTTTTATCCATTTGATGCTTATCTCCCTAAATACATTTGTAATTTCAAATGATTCGGTTTGATTCATGAAGCTGACCAAAATACAGTCAATGCCAGAAGTGTAGCCACTGCAAATAAACAAACCCAAATTGAAACCTTCAAAAATGAACAAATGGGTTCTCAATGAAGTGAAAAGCTTTTTGCAGGCAACACTTCACTTTCATCCTTTTCCTAATCCCATTAGCCTTTGTTCATTTAAGTGTTAACTTTCTGTTGTTGAATTACAAGCAAGAAAAGGCTTCTAGGTGTCAGCAGTAGTGCGATAGAAGGGTGACTTGCACCTTTAGAGTGTAAATTAGGCTGAAGACTGGTGTTTAAAAGAATTTTAAGAGGTGGAAATAGTCTGTAATTTTGTTAGGGTCTGCTCAATCTTCCTTAGTTGCATTGAGAAAGTCTGGCAGTTTTTGTGTTCCCTTTATTTCCTGTTGTTTCTTGGAATGAAAATGTTTGCTCAGTCTGGACACAGTGCAGCACATTCCACTTGTTTTTTATTTAAAAGTTGTGGCTTTATCTACAAACCTTCCATACCAACCCCTTCCGTATGTTTGGAGGTGTCTCTGGGAAGCGTTTCTTGCTTTTTTTGCTTTCTACAGAAGTAACTGTTGAGTAACACTCAACCGAGTCACGTCTCTATTCTCCAAAAATGTGATAAAACGTTCGAAAACATTGCATTACATCACTGTTGTTCACAGTGGTTTGCAGTTCTGATACTGTGATATTCAGCACTTCAGATAAATGTGATGGATTATGTGCCTTCGGTTAAGGTAACATGACAAAAGTAGTTGTGCCTGCCAACACACATGAGGTCTGCTCTCAGAAAGAAATCTTCAATTATGTTTTTGTGCCAGAAATGTAAAAACTGGCAGCAATAGGTGTTCGCGGCTTAATTACATTTTTTATACTGATTTATACAGGCATGTCTAAAGGTAACATAAGCATATATAAACGTGCTGGCGCTCCCACTAAGGTGTGAGTGTTCAGTTTGCAGCAGTAAATCAGTTAATGTTGTTGACGAGATTTTGCCCTTTAATGCTGATAATGAAAATCACATGTTAGGATTATGATGAAGGCATAGCATCTGTCAGGTGATCATAGTTACATGAATGTTTTCACAGTGAAATCACCAAAAATATCCACCTTGTCTTCCCTTCATTACACGTTTGTATGGAAATAAACCCAGCTGCCTCCTGTGCATTTAATAAAAAGCAGACAAAGTGCATGTGAGACAAAGTCCCCGTTAGCTTCAAAGTGAACACAACAGCAAATATACACCCTTTTCTTTCACCTGGCTGTTGTTATAAATCCTCAGATGTTTTTAATGCTGGATGTATATCAGCCTAGTTTATGTGTCCAGGATAAAACAGTTTGGCATCCCATCATACTTTATGCTTTTTTTCTTTCTTGACAGCTGCTGCACACAGGTTTGCCTATGTTCATATTCCTATCTCTTTGTGACTGCGTGTCTGTGAATGTTAGAGAACACACTCAGGTGGTGTGAAAACCTGGTAGTGATTACAATACGAGTGCCTGGTAATGATACAGGCTTCTCTCCTTCAGTGGGCCTCTCCCTCTATCTGGCTCAGCCTCTATTAAGAGCTGTGTAAAACCTTTGGTGGAAACCCAAAACCACCAGATCTGTGTGGGCCACATCGTCAGACATTAGAGGGAGCCTGGTGAGAGCCTTATTGCCGAATCCTTGAGAGTACAAGAGAAACCCTCTTTGTTTTGATCCTCTTAAAGCTGGTGCTTAGTTGTGAGTAATAATCTTGTTTTGGAGTAAGAGGGCGCTTAAAGCGTGGGAGGGCAGATATTATTGTCTTATTTTCACACTCCACTATTTAAACATACAGAAAAAAGTTGATCAAAAACAATTAACTTTTTTTTTGTTTTTTACTATTATTGCAACTTCACTAAAAAGCAGCACTTCCAACATTCTTCTAAACAGACCCCCTACTCCTCTGCTTCCTCAAGGAAAAGAGATTATTTTAATAATGGAGCTTACTTCTAACTGCATTTACATCAGCTATGGTTATGTCTCCATTCATATCTGAGCCTTTACGATTGCAATCTGAAACAAGATCAGTGGTTAACCTTGACCCTTTGGCAAATTGTGATGAGGTCCGCTTTAAAAGCTGATTTAAGTTCCTTTCGGGTTATAGGTTTTATAAGACACATGGGGCCAGTGTAGCGTGTGTGATTTTTGCCTCCTAGGTAGAAAAGCCTTTGCTTTTCATTTTGGACAGGTCAGCGTTCGAACACACCTGACCATGATTTGAGCTCACTGTCTTTATGACCTACCAGATGGTGGTAAGCAACGCACCATGAATCAAAGCTAACGTTTACATGCTCACGTGTTGGAGAGTTTGTGTATGTTGGTGTTTCTATATCCTGCTGTTCTCTGTATGAAGCCTTAGTATGAGAGGTCAGTAAGCTAGCCAGAGGCACTATCTGGTTTCGGTCTTAACAGGCTCTGTGGCTTTTGATGTTGCAGAGACTCTGATGAAGCTAAAATTTGCGTTTCAGGCAGAGGGGCATAACCCGGACACGTACGAGGGTCAAAAGGAAGGCATATGTTAAAAAAAAAAAAAGGAGATTGGTCCTATAGGAGAGATAGGATGGGACATTATAAGTGTGCATCTGTCAGCAGTACATGTCTGGCTAATTGGTATAAGAATGCAGCTAAATATCTTGTCAAACACTATTGTCCATTATTAATAGAAAAACTCTACCTTTATTGTTGGCTGATTGACAAAAGGAAGGACAGAGGGGGAAAATCTGGATAACTGTAGCAAAGTTGGCTCTAGTTAGTGTCTGATTGCAGGCGTGCAGTCAAGTAGTAGGGTGGATACCTATGACATTCAGGAAGCCACACACAAATGAACAGACACACTCACACAGCCCAATTTGTGTTGAGTGGAGGCCATTAAGGGAGAAATAAACATTGATTCCCAAGCCCATTGAGCCCATCCTCAGAAACGTGACATTCTTATCACTCTGCACCCTCTGAACTACCCACAGACTACCGCCCAACCCCCGTCTTCATTTCGACATACCCCACCTGCTATCTCCCAAACACTTAAAACCTTCATTATATGCACCTACCAGTCACACTTAATCATCCCTCCTCCCCTTGATCCCCTTGTCTGCTTGTTAACTGTCACGCCTGGGTGACAGCAGAAGCTCCTCCCTCCTCCCTCCTCCCTAAGTTGGGATGCAGCTGTTTGTTCAATTTATGTTATATCAGATTCATGTTTTAAAAGCTCCACATCAATTGTGAGGAGGAGAGCCATTTTGCAATATGCATTATTAACAAACCCGTGATGAACGAGTGCTCTTGTGCAGAAGGTTCTTTGCTATAGGAAGCCTCCTACTGCTTTTTAAAGTAAGCACAGTAAGGAGAGTAAATGGCACAGCAGTGCTACTGACAGTAACTATAATCCCAAAATACATTGCTGTGTTCTTGTATACTGCCCATGCTTTTGCTACCATGGATATTCATTATGTAAGTCTTTCATTTTCCAAGAACAAAGGAATGGCCACTGATAAAAATCAATGTCTCAGCATGAGAAAGGCAGTCTAATAACACAGAGACGTTGTTCAAACAATCATTAACGGCTCTTAAATGAGGCTTCATATGATCAAAAGCAAACAGCAGTCACATTCCTGCTAATTTGTCATTGTTCACAAACACATTCTATTCACATATGGTGGGAGAGAGGCGCAGACGAGAAGGGACTGATAACAGATAACAAGCTAGACTATAAAAGGACAAATGCAAAGACGGCAATCAAACAATGACTTTCAAAGTGCCACGTTCACAAACATGACAGCAGACCAAATTTTGTGTCCTCGTGGTTTTTCCCCCCACATATACTTCTTCAGGAATAACAACACTGTTACTTCAGCTTTAGGTCACAATTTTTAATTTCAGGTGATTCTTTCTGTTTTTGTTGAAGATCTTGGTTAAACATAAGTAGCCGCTATCTTGTATTTTTACATGACCGCAAAGATTAAATGGTAAATGGCCTGTATTTGTATAGCGCTTTACTAGTCCCTAAGGACCCCAATGGGTTTTACGCAACCAGTCATCTGCCCGATTAACACACTGGTGATGGTAAGCTACATTGTAGCCACAGCCACCCTGGGGCGCACTGACAGAGGCGAGGCTGCCGGACACTGGCGCCACCGGGCCCTCTGACCACCACCAGTGGGCAACGGGTGAAGTGTCTTGCCCAAGGACACAACGACCAAGACTGTCCAAGCCGGGGCTCGAACCGGCAACCTTCCGATTACAAGGCAAACTCCCAACTCTGGCGATCTAGTCATATAGAAACATCTGTTTCTTGAGCCTTAGAGGGATGACATCAGCGAGAATGCCAGCTGAGATTAGGAAAGATGACTCGTGCTGTGAAATGAATGTGGGTTGGTGATGTTGTAAGTCATCTGGCTGAAGACAGTCTATGAGTTAATTCCCAAAGTGACTGAATTATGAGTGTTTAAGTTTACACTCCCCACTAAAGTCATCTAGTCTTTCACAGAGCCTCATCTTTTACTGGCTCCGTTCAATAAAGATTTGAATTTACTGGTTTACAAGGTCGCTTTCTGTGTACATACAGGGAAATACTAATGTCTGTTACCTAGCAGTGAGTGGTACTCATTATCATAACCAGTAATAATTGGACCAAAGCAAACAGATGGTGAATGATTTCTCTTTTTTTGCTCATAGGCCTTTTCTGTTGCTGCCACCTTTAATGGAGTGGATGAGGGTGGCCATAGTTCATGCCGAGCATCGCAGGAGTTTATTAGTGGACAGCGATGATGTCAGACAGACGGCGAGGCTTCTCCTTCCGGGATTGGACTGTGAGCCGAGACAACTGAAGTAAGTGAGAACACTCATTCACCTCACTCGCTCTGCTGGGATGAAAGTGCTTAAAATAAAAATACAAACCTTACTAATAATTTCAGGAAAAGAAAAACTAAGACTGATGTTTTCTTTGAGCTGGACGTCTGTCGTTTAATCATTGTATTTAACAAATGATTGTATGCGGTAAATTAATCTTTGTTAACTATTGTGTGGCTCATTAACTTTACTTCTTTCTATAGAAAGCATCATTAACATATGTAAGCCACAAGGTGCATAAAACAAGCATCTTAGAAAAGCGACCGAGTAGCTCTCAGAAATTAATTGGTAACTGGTTATTTATTCAGTTTTAATTTTGTTTCAGGCCTGAGTGTTGCTTCAGCTCCTTCAAGCGTCTCGACTCCAAAGCTGCCTCTGATAAGTTCCACCTTGATTTGGGTTTTCGGATGCTCAACTGCGGTCGCACAGATCTTATTGGCCAAGCAATCGATCTACTGGGACCAGATGGGGTGAACAGTATGGATGACCAGGTATTTAAATTTTACTTAATTTATGTTGTGGAGATATAAATGTAAGCCGTTAGCTCGAGCAAACCACCTCTCATTTGGGGACACAAAGCAGGCCCCTTATACAATACGATAAATTTCAAGGAAATTGCTGTAAGTCCATGAAATATCCTTAGAAGTGATGGAAACATAGCTTTGTGTTATAACTTGTTCAAAGCTTCATGCATTTGCTTCTACTCTTGTTTTCATTACAGGGTATGACCCCTCTGATGTACGCCTGCGCAGCTGGAGACGAAGCCCTCGTCCAGATGCTGATTGATGCTGGGGCCAACCTTGACGTGGCGGTAAATATGCTTAAGTATTTCCAATGTTGTCAAATCTGTCTTAATTTAAGCACATTTTGTATCCCTTTACATCTATAAACAGGAAAGGTTTCCATTATTAAAGCATGTAAGAGGCTCTTATGAATGTAATGTTTTCTCTGTGTGCGTGTGTTTGTGATCTTGGTGTGTAATACTGATTTAATCTGTGTTGCCAGGTACCACCCTGCTCCCCCAAGCACCCATCTGTGCATCCTGATAGTCGACACTGGGCAGCCCTCACCTTTGCAGTGTTGCATGGACACATTTCTGTGGTGCAGGTCCGAAACACATACATAAACAAGCTACATGTTGCTTGTTTATGTCACAATGACCCTTACAAGATGTCAAATATTGTTTAATATAACAGAGGTAATGTGCCTTTGCAGCTTCTTTTGGATGCAGGAGCCAATGTGGAGGGGGCTGCAGTCCGCAATGGACAGGAGAGTACAGCAGACACTCCACTGCAGCTGGCTTCAGCAGCAGGTGGGCAAACACACAAGGAACAGCTAATGTTAGAGTGGTGTCCATCTCACAGTGGGTCTGTGTTATGGCCACTAAATTACCACTTACTGTATAATTATAGAGGCGAAAAGTCAGTTGGAAGGTTTGACAAAGGAAAAGATTTTGTTGTACAGCTTGTCTATCACCTTTGTTAAAAGCGGTAATAATAACTTTATTGGTTATTTGTAACTAACAGAGTGTTAGGTCCAAGGACCACCTAGAGTAACACTTGGATTAACTTGTGACTCAGCAGGAGGAATGAGGAAATGAGAGAGTAAATGAAGGGGCAGTGACAGCAGCAGTGTGCCGCTTGTGGTTGTTTAGTAGTCTGTGGCCTGCATTCCTCTGTGGGATCATCTGAAAGCAACATGTAGCTTGAGTAAAGAAAACACACGCTCTTCATAGCAGCAGTGACAGTGTGTAAATAGTGCCTGCAATGAATGTGTTGGCTGTTTAAATATGCCAAATGAAATGTGATAAATTTTCATTTATGTTTGTGGTGTATAAATGTTTAAAATGGGCCTAAACCAGTAACAAACAAAAATGTTGACATTTTGGGAATAAAGATGAATAAAAAATAAGCACAAGGATAATAAATTATCTGCAAGTTTATGAACAAAGTGGAAATATTTATCTATTTGTGCTTCTCAGGCAACTATGAGATGGTGAGTTTGCTACTGGCACGAGGCGCTGACCCCTTATCAAAGAACCATGGTGGAAACGCCCTTACATCATCCCTCTATGAGGACATGAACTGCTTCAGTCATGCTGCTGCACATGGACACAGGTATGTATCCCCCAGTCTGAAAACTAGTACTGGAAGACCAGCTGTAAACATTTGCACACGTAGCACAGAAATAATGCATCTGTCAGCTTTATATTACACATGACTAGAGTTAGAGTTTGTGCTGTGAGGATAGATTCAAACGTTTTATCGTGTGATTTAGGAAGAGCTTGAAGGTTTTGTAGTGTGAAAGGAAAGTTTAAGGTGTCATTCTATTCAGAGTCAATTTGTTTCTGAAGACCAGCTGGTGGTGTAAACTTCTCCACCTGTTCACTCTGTCTGTGTGAACACGATGTAGACTCAACACTTTACATTGCTCAGTGAGGGTGATAGATTACGTAATGAGAGAGGAGACTCCAGGGTTGCCATTTTGGCAGATATTAATGATCCTCCACCTTCTAACTTTCTTTTCTTGTTTCCTTCCTTGCATGCCCTCTTTCTGCCCTCGTTCTACTCCCTATTTATCTTGTCAGGAACGTGCTGAGAAAGCTACTGACTCAGCCGCAGCAAGTCAAAGACGATGTCCTGTCTCTGGAGGAGATCCTGGCTGAGGGGGTTGAAGATGAGACGGCTGGGATCTGCCCTTTCGTCCATCTTTCCCCTCTTCCTAACTCTTCCAATGGTCCCCTGCCGATGCCAGAAGTGGGCATACCAAGGCTCTGCAAAGCCAGGATGAAGGCTCTCCAAGAGGCCAGCTACTACAGCGCCGAGCATGGCTACCTGGACGTCACCATGGAGCTGCATGCTATGGGTACTTTTCAAATGGCAAGAAGAGGATGTGCCTACTTTTCCAGTTTATAGAACCAAATAATAAATCCTTTCTATTTAACCAGGCGTGCCATGGAAACTACACGTGTGGCTGGAATCTCTTCGCTGCGCCCAGCAGCAGTCCAGGACAGGGGTCACCCTCTCCCTCCTCAAAGACTTTAACACAATCAAAGAGGAGGACTACTGTGAGGAACTGGTCACCACAGGCCTGCCCCTTATGTTCAATATTTTGCGCACCACAAAGGTACAGTCAAACACGATCATGAGTATGATTTTCACACTTTTTCAGTTTTAAACAGATTTAATTATACATTTCTCTTCTTCTCGTTCTATTACTTTCCTTCAGAGTGACGCCATTACACAGCAGTTGGCAGCTATTTTTAGTCACTGTTTTGGCCCAGCACCCCTCCCAGCCATCCCTGAGATGAAGGCAACTCTTTCAGCACAGTTGGGTAAGGAAACTATGATCCTTTAGAGTATATGGATATACATGCTCAGAGTTCCAAGAGGATAGCCTTTTACTGGCACCGATTTCAGTATTGGCTAGTGATAATTAGTCATTTTGACATCTAAAACACCAGTAAATCCTTAAATACAGTTTTCTTAAGCCTAAAGTCACTGTCAACAGATTCCTTATACAGTGATACAAACCCTAAAACAACACAAATGTAACACTTGGGCTGTAAATTAGATTTTTTTTCATGAATATTAGTTAGTAAAAGAGTGTCTGATATTTTTGTTTTGGTAATCTTATCAGCAGTAATGTGTACAGAATGACTCTGCTGTTACTAGAACGTTATGGGTTTTATGCATGTGCTGATGTTTTTCTACAGACCCACACTTTCTGAATAACCAAGAGATGTCAGATGTGACATTTGTGGTTGAGGGAAAACCATTCTACGCACACAGAGTGCTTCTGGTTACTGCCTCTGACCGGTGAGTGCAGAAAGGTACAAGAGTGCATTTTAAGGCTTTTGATAAGACCTTACTTAAAGGGTTTTATTTTGCTCTAGATTCAAGTCTTTGCTGGCATCATATGGATCAGATGGAAGCTCCGATAAGGAGATTGAGATCAGCGATGTCAAGTACAACATATTTCAGGTAAGAAACACATTCCCTATTTAGATGTGTTGCATATGACAAAACAGACATTATTTAGATCAAATTGCTCATAAAGAAACCTCTAACCTCTGTACAGATGATGATGTCATACCTGTATTGTGGAGGAACTGAGTCACTGAAAAAGAAGGTGTCTGACTTACTAGAGGTAAGAATTGTTAATCGCATTAATCTGTCTCAGGGTTGGTATCTTAGAAATCCCAGCTTTAGTTCTACATCTTCACATGAATTACTCATTCTTGCTGACAGTGGAGATTGTTCTTTTTTTGTTTTGTTTATTTGAGTTTAGCTACAAGCTTGACATAGACAAGTTTGTGTTCATAGCAACAATTGAGCTCAATCGTCCCGTCTGGCCAATCCTTTCTAAGCATGAAGCTGTTACTTTGATTTTGAAATATAGTACCCTTATCACAAGTACACAAGCTGGGCTTTCAAAGATGTCCTGTGTTTTTGTGCATTTATCATTAGTTTTTATCAACAATTCGTAGCTTCTTGAACTGAAAACAAAGGAAAATTCCAAATACATGTTACACAAAGTTAAATATTGCTTGTATGCAAACAGAATGAAAGGATGCATGACATTATTTTTCCTCCATTAAAGTGGTCATGTTTTCTCCTGCAGCTGTTGTCAGCTGCTAGTTTGTTCCAGTTGGGGGCGCTACAGAGACATTGTGAACTCATCTGCTCTCAACATATCAGCCTAGATAATGCAGTCAGCATCTACAAAACTGCTAAGGTAACAATTACTGGTAGACTTGGATTGCACTACTGTGAGTGCAGTACATATGTATACATCAGTGCTATTTCAGGCATGAAAATATGACGTTGATATAAAAGTTGTTTTGATCATTTAGGTTTACATAAATTAGGTTTATAAAATTTGGTCATTTCACTGTCCTTTCTTCTGTCAGGTTAATGGTTCGGTGGAGCTGAGCTCGTTGTGTGAAGGTTACTTCTTGCAGCAGATGCCTGCCCTGCTGGAAAGAGAGAGTTTTAGGAGCTTGCTGTTGGGACCCCCGGGGGCCCGACAAGGAAACAACTCCACTTCTACGCTGACGCACAGCCGGGGTGACTCACTTGTGGAGGAGCTGGAGACCACCCTGGCTCAACGACTTCGCTCTCTCTACGTCACTTCCCGTGTCTGAAGACAACATGGCAGATGCTGTTGAGAGAGGACAGAAATAAGTGGATAAATGTGGCAATTAAGAAGTCTCACCTTTTCACTGATACAGAATCAGATCTGAAGTGTTTCAAATACAGAAGTTTTCTTGGTAAAATCTGATTTGTGTGTGTTAAGGAGCAATATTTTGACACGGGCACAGATTGGTGAGATGCCTGGCAGTGATTTACTCTGTGGGCAACTCGGCATTTCATACTTTGTGCCAAGCACTCCATGAAAATGTTTTTTGTGACGTACAGCGTTCCGAAGAAGAAAATATGATGCCTTTTCTCCAGGGCTCACGAGGCTTTACTGGACAAGCAACAAGTTGAAAGTCTGAATAATAAGACAATGCTGCCCTCTAATGGACAAAGCTTGCCCTGGA
Organism: Aulonocara sp. 'chitande type north' Nkhata Bay; assembly: GCF_057382095.1. Lineage (NCBI taxonomy): Eukaryota > Metazoa > Chordata > Actinopteri > Cichliformes > Cichlidae > Aulonocara > Aulonocara sp. 'chitande type north' Nkhata Bay. Next base: position 5,996,553 of record NC_141350.1, read on the forward strand.
GGATTGGGATCAGTGGCAGCCTCAGTTTTGACTGAAGCAATGTAAAGTGATTACAGACTGAAGCCTTTATTGAAGAATTGAGTGAGGTGGCCTTTTGATGCTGGACTTTAAACTTTCTGTTCTATAGTATTGCATAGTGGGAGCAAGGCTGCAGCCTTAAACTCCCTGCATCAATGTAAGCTTTGGATTAACAAATCTACTTTTTTAATGTAAAAGCTTTTATTGTCTGTTTGTTTTTGTTTTTTTTTTTAAGTACGATGAGAGTAATGAAAATTTCAGAAGAGTGGGATGGACATTTTCTATTTAATGAGAAAAAGATGTGAGAGTATTTAACGGGGTGTCCCCTTTTTTATTTTTATTTTAATCAAAGCAGATTATTAGTATGGAAAAAATGCTTCTGCTGTTTTACCAGGTACGCTCTAACAGTTTATTAAGCTTGTGTATGCTGAGGTTTAATGCTTCGACACAGGTACAGCTGCGGAGGCTAACATGGGATTTGGACGACAAGAGTCTGTTTTTGTGCTGGATACATTATTAAACCTGGTAAACAAATCATTTAATGTGTGAATTGTTTTGGACTCACCTGGAATCGGGGAAAACGGCAGATTTACAAATGAGGAAGCCTACAAAATGGAAATAATTACATATGAAATACAATCTTACCACAAATCCATGGCATGTGACATAATGAGGGGGGGAAAAAAAATCTACTGCATCGATCTTAACTTTGTTTATGAAACCTTTTTCCTCTCTGGTCTACACTTACCCTTGCTTGCACAGGTAGAAATAAGGATAACAAACACACCATAACTGAATGAGTTTATTTGTTTCAGCACTGAAGATGCTCACAGTTATGTTTTATGGGGATTACAGTCAGTTTTGCTCCTGCTCTGTCAAAAGACCCATGTAGGCCTCTGAATCATTAGATATCCTTAGTGCTGCTAGCTTCCCATTGTAGAAAACAGAAAGGAGGGCGCATATCAGGGTATTGCTTTGTGTTTGTAGTACTGGTATCCCCTCCCTGTGCCTCTACTACTAACGGGTAGAGAGCCCAGACCTCAGAGCCTTCCAGAGAGAGGTACAGAGTTGAGGAAGCATCCTTCAAAAACTTTGTGCACAAGATAAGGAGGAGGAGGAGGACGAAGGGAAAGATCAGCAGGGCCAAGGGAACAATTTAAAAGAAAAAAAGAGCCAGAAATAAAAGCAGAAAAGGTGGGAAAGTAAGGGACAGACAGAAGGGGAATTTAAATTTTAAAAGGTAGTTTTGTGGAAAGAGAAGTGATGAAGGCTGAGAGAAGGAGTGAGTTTGGCATGGAACATTAACACTAAAGCCATGCAAAGAAAAGCTCATGTTTTGACATGCACACAGCAATACAAGCTAAAAGCACAGAGCAGGAATCCCCAGCATTGTTGAGAAAACAATCAACCCCCACGGTTTGTCTGTCTATTTACAAAGAGAAGAAGCAGATCAGGATCTGTGGTGTTCTTCTCCTCCAGCCTGGCCTACACGCACAATAATATGAAACTGACAAATATCAATAGAAGAGCATATTCCCTCTCCAAAAAGAGGCTAAGTCTACATTCTTAAATTACTGGTAAATCATTTTTTTCCAAGAGTTCCCACAAGTTCTCTTTCCCTCTGCAGAGAGAGCATGGAAAAGAGAATTTATGACTTGTCAAAGTTCACATAATTCAGTTAAAGTCAGACCAAAGCAAAGGAAATAAAAGTTCTTTTTTTTTCTTTAAATGTCCCATTTACGAACACACAAGAGGGTAATAAATAACATTCAACTGACCTAACAGCTTTGTTCATATAAATAGCCAAGATATAATAAATTAGGAAATCAAACAGTGAGATGAACAAACATGAATAAATAAGGACAACAATACAAAAATATCCACAGTTGCATTTATCACGTCATTTTTTCGTTTGTTTCTCTACTCCTACTGCTGGTAAGTGAGACTAGAGAGAGGTATAAATGAAAAGCAAAGAAGAAATGCTGCAGATAATAGGAAACAGGAATGTTTGGATCATTATTGGGTCAATCAAACAAAGACGTACATGATCATGTAACAAAAATACACAGAATTTAAAATGACAGTAAGTGGCAGGCTCAGGTTCACCAACCTGTTCCTATGGTATCTAAACAGTGTCACAACTAGACATTTCTTTTTTTTTTTCTTTTTTTACATAAGAAATGATATCAGTCTGTACAACAGAATAGATCATTCATTTTAAATACCCGAATATCCACCCACTTCCCTCCCCCCACCCTATACTATCATTTAATATCTCCCGCTGCCCTGTTCTTCTCGCACCCAACTCCTCTCTGAAAACACAATTCCAGTCTGTTTTGCAGCAATAGTATTAAGTCTAATAAAGTCAGTTAGTATTTCAAACCCAGTTCTTCACAAAGAAAGTACATTATAATAAAAAGCAAACAAATACAATCCAGCAAGCATCCGTGTCGGCTGTTTGGGCTTTCCACAAAACTCCTCTCCCTTCTCTCCTCCTCGTGTTTCTGCATGGTGTCTTCTTTTTTTTAAAATGTTGTTCATCATTGTTGATACATCCCAGAGTTTTTGTGCATACTGGATCTGTGCGTGTATGTTTTGTGTATGTGGCGTCTGTAGTGTTTTTGAATAATGCTCGTTTTCCAATTAGCAAATGCTCCTTGAGGTCAGAGAACGGTGATAGCTGGTGAGGGGAGCGAGTGGTCTTGTTTTTATTGGGATGTGTGTGCTTGTGTGTTTCTAAGAACAAGAACACTACAGGATTTTTTTTTTGTCTACTTCTACTGATGGCTGCCAGGGGTGGAGTCGGGGTGCAGAGGAAGATGAAGGTAGAAGTCTGCATGAAGGGTCTGTTTCCATGGTAACCCCTCCCCCAGCACACCGCTATAAGAAGAGTCCTCCGTCAACAATTGTCCGTCTCTCTTGGCACGCTGGAGGGGTGTGGAGGGGTGGTCGAGGGAGGGCGAATGGAGCAGGGAGCAGGAGGATGGACTTTAATAGGTTTTCTGGATAATTCCTGGTATCAGAAACAAGTCAGGTCATCACACAGGTTAGCAGCAGCATGGGAGCAAACAACTGAGGCCCACAGGTGATTAGATGGTTAGGGTACAGGAGTGGTAATGATGGTGGACACTGAGGGGTAATGGAAAGGGGAGTGGAATGGCAAGGGTGTGTGTCTGTTGTGTTGGTGCAACATGTTGTTTGCAAAATATCACTTTGATTCTTTTAATATATTTCTATCTATATAAAGTCATTTTATAGAAAAGATGTCCATAAATGATTTATATATATATATCTAGCTATGTACAGATAGCATATTCTCTCTGTGTCTCTGGCTTAAAGTGATACTGGGATGGCTACAAAGCGCCACGGTCTAAGATTCCTCTGGTGTCCCCACAGATGCCACCGACAAGTGGGCTCTGTCTCGGCCTGCAGCAGGAAATTTGGTGTCATTATTTTCTGGGTCATGCCTCCGGACGTGCATGGGTGAGGGGCAGTGCTTGGAGGGCGTGCCAGGGGGGTAGGGCACCTGTCCATTCTTCTCGTCTGAAAAAAGTTGTTTAATTACGTCAAAGAAGTTACTCAATGGGCTGCCTAGGTACACAGATGGGAAGAAAAGAGGACAAAAAAGGGGGGAAAGAGAGAAGACAGAAGAAACAAACTAATGAACAATGGGGTTCACAGGATAGAGAGATGGCTACATGTAAGGCAGAGCGAGCGAGCAGAGGTGAGGAGGTGGTAGACCCACGTACACTGTGCAAGGATGAGAACTGCCGAAGCAGCCGTGTTTAGACCACATAATGCATTAGCCTCGGCAAATCATGCATACGTTTCAGCGCAATCCACGGAAAAAAACACAAGTGCCCATTAAGTCGATATAGTGTCCAGTGCGTCTGAACGAGTTTGGCTGGCCAGAAGCAGGACAGACAAGATGATAGAAGCGAAAAATGAGAAAGCGTGGAAATTCAAGAAAACGCTTCCTGTCAAAGAAGCATTACTGCTCCCCCTGAAACATAAAAAGTCTTGGAAACCTGTCCTCCAGCATCAAACGTCTGACACATCCTCAATGTAGGTGTGTCAGACGTTTGGTTTGACATACTAATCATGAGTCGTGTTTTTGCCAGCTAGAAGCTGGCAAGCTTTTTATTTTTCCTTCAACCTCAAGGAAACAGCATCACTTTTAGACTACTGTAATTCCCTCTACAGGGACCACATCCAAAAAAACATCTCTGATTGTTTAAACTTAGCTGTCAGATTTCTAACAGATTCAGAGAAGTTACTTCCATCCATGCCACCTGTTATACACAGAATTGGCCTTAAACTTAAATTTCATTCATTTTATTTTTAAATACTTATACAACCTCAGTCCCATCTCCATTACAGACATACACACACCTTGTGAACCTGCCCACTCCTCATGACAGAGCCTTCCGAATTACATAGAGTTCTGTATCCATTTCCTCCTTACCAGAGGAAATTAGATTTGGAAGTGTCTACTTTTAAATCACTCCTCAAATTTTACTTCATTGTAAACTATTTATGCTGTATTCTCTAATACACAATTTTACTGTGTTTTGATATCATAACCATAGCACTGAAGGGCAACATAGACTTCTCATTAGTGAGGCTGTCTACCTTGTGGTAATTGTTCATAGTGACATACATAACACAGTAAGAGACCTGAATGGACCTCAGAAAGAGGAAACACGTGCAGTGTGTGTACGTATGGACAACAGTACGCATGCATATAAGCATTAAGTACACCAAACATAAGAAATGAAGCAAAGAGGTGATGGTCCGCATAAGCGTGACTGATCAGTCACAAACAAGACTGTTTCTGACTTCTTTGCAGTCCAAGCAAACAGTTATAGCATCAGTAAAAAAAGAAAAAACAGACTGATGAGCTACACGGACAATAAACCGCACAAACATGCTGCGTCTACACATCAGCAAAATGTAGATTATAAAATAGAATTTCTTGAGGTAAAACATTCTGTTATCAGTCTGTATGTACTTCCAGTATGATGACTGCCTGCAGTATTGTGTAAATTAGAAAATTTGTCATATACGGATTAATGAGCAATTGCATGCAAGTGCACATGTGAGAAGGCCAGTAGTAGTTTCTACTGATCCATTATCCTGCAGGAATGTGGCTGTAGCTAACTTCTTCCCCATGTTTATACTTCTAATTCCACATTAGTCAATTAACTCTTTCCCAATCCGGATTGGGAATCCGTGTTTTGAAAAGACTACAACAGACCACATAATATTGCCTTTTCTCAAAAGCATCTTTATCTGAATGAATATACCTACATTTTACTTCCTGCATTCCTCCATACTTTAACTCTTCATAAGTACAGGTCTCAGAAATGCTGTCATCACTAGTGATTAGGGGCATTAATAACCAGGTTTTGACAAAGCCCTTTGACACAATGTTATGCAAATCAATTTCTATTCTTAATTACAGTCACTGACTTTTATTTTTAAATCCCTTTTGTTCAGGTACTACTAGAGGTGTGTAAGTGGGTCAAAGTAAATAGAGAGGAGGAGAATAAGATTGTTTTCATGCCGATTGCTTCTCAGCGTGATGCCGTAAAGACATTAATTCATTCAACTAGCCTTTGTCAAAAATAACTTTGACTTTTAATACCAACTGTATCATCTCGGACAACACAAACTAAAAGTAGTGTACTTTTCAGTATCTATCCATCTATTGCTTTAAGCGGTTCTCATATTATACTCCAACAATGTCATCTCTCCTACAGAGACGGCCCACTACGTCAAAACCCCCACCACCATTAAAACCTAATCTAATGTAACTTATTGTAATTTTACCCTTCCCACACCTCAGCCTGGTAATGAGCTGCACGATATAAAAAGATCAAAAATAATTGGTAAACTTACTGAGGCACAGCAATGATAACAGACTGTTAAATATCATAACAGCTGTCATGACTGCTGTTCATTTCTGAGTGCCAATGAGAGTAATTTTGCGTAAAAGACACAGGGCAAAGACACAGCTCACACTTAAAAAACTGTAGTGGGACATGCTACCAAGACCTGGCATGGAACTGGAAATGAGTTTAAGAGGACAGAGAAAGACGCAGACACGGTTCACAACTGGTAACGTTTCCTCCTGATGTTGTTTACTTGTCTGGCCAGCAGATAGAGCTCTTGGATGGCAAGTGAGATGCACACAGCTCACAATGATTCAAAAGAGTCAACATGTTAAGAGCAGAAAGGGGTGAGTCGGAGCCCTATGACTCTTCATCATCCAGACTTCACTTTTATGAAACAGTATCGAGCCACAATGGCACCAAAAACGTGCTTACATCTGCTGAAACTGTCACCTCTGAAACTACTGAAAAGATGAGAGAAGAAAGAGAGACTAATATCATCAAGTTCACATGTGAATGGCTGGGTGATGATGATTGTTGACCTCAGAGGTGTTTGTACCTTGCTTTTAGCGGTGGACTGGTGAACATACAGAGAGTGAAAGCGCACGGGATGCCTAGAGAGCGCACTTATCAGGTGTGGTGTCGCTATTTGGCGCAGTGCAATGTGGGAGTGCGTTAAGGGGCAGAGGTGTTGCCATGGTGACAGGCTCCAGTGATCAGTCTTGAAAGTAGGAGTAACAGAATGCGAATCGGCTTACCCTACCTCTACTCTAATCTTCACTGCCAGTGGGCAGAGAGACAACATTTGACCCGCAGTCGGTGCTTGAGAGCAGCTCCCACCCTTTCATAGCAGTGAGGCACGGGCATGCAAAGGAAGCCGATTGGAGAAGCAGAGAGTGGCTTGAGGATTTCAAGCATACTGAGAAGACGGGTTGGATTTAGCTTAGCTATAGCGGCGAGTGTAGCTCATCAAGGGGCGGGATGGGCAGATGAGGCGGTAGGGGAATGGGTGGAGAGGTTTTGGTAAAGGTTTGGAATTTCTTTTTTTTAAATATTTTTTTGAAAAGGAATTCTTACTCACCGGAAAGCTGTTGGACCCCAGGCTGATCGTGTGTGCTCAACAACTGGCTCTGAATCGTCTCCACTACTCGTTTAAAGCGTCGGCTGGGTCCTTCACAGAGACATAGATAAACACATGAATGCTGACATAGTAGACCTTTCATGGAAAACACTTACAGTTGTCTTGGTAGGTAAAGCAAAAGTAGCATAAATGATGTCTCTATTCCATTAAGCGTGTGAGCAAACCATGATAGTAAACCAGAATGCACGAAAGCGGCACTTCTACGAGTTCAATGCTGCCATCAATAGATCTATTCTCTTCTGTGACAAGTCATGGGTGCTTTTCACTATGCTAACTTTTGCTTCCTTGCCTCCAACTCTCCTACAGTGACTTGAAAATCATCGCCCCTTACATGCACCACAATGAGACAAGAAACAAGGAAGTTTCTGGAAAGGATTAATATTCATTTTGGTGTGATATATAGACAAACACATCAAATGCAACTGATGATAAGAATGTGCCCATACTTGCATGTGTCTTGTGCATACCTACTGAGAAGACCTACAACACGTGATGGAGGGAGGGGGCATGTTATTATACTGAAAAACCCCTAAAAAGTCTGTTCAGGGATACAGAGTATCAGCAGCATGAAGGCACACAGCAGAACTTGTACAAATATATTGCAATAACCAAGTAGATTTAAAGGTACTGGTTTTTGAAGGCAAAGCAAACAGGGATATGGACGTGGTGCAAAATGTGAGGTGGAAAACTGCAGAAAGCCTGAGATTATAAATGGGGGCCAGAGATGAGTGCTGCTGAGAGCTCCTGCTGTCTACCTGTTGTGTACAGTATACGGTCAGTGACATGAAGAACTGGCTTCTATTACAGCCCATTCAGCTCAGCTGTGCCCCCATTTATGTGAAACAGAAAGAGGAGAGTAAAAGAGAGCATGCAGGTGTTTGTGCAGAACTAAGCATTAACACACGTTTCAGTGTGGGATTGTGCATAGTTTGACTTCAGTTTGCTAAATCTTATCAAGAATTCAGGATTTAAAAAAAATTATGTTTTTCATTAAGTTTAACACACCAACATGCTTTCGGGGGAAAAAAAGACTTCAGGCTTGTTTGTTTGTTGAATATACATGACTCCATTAGTTTAAAGTGTGACATTCAAAGTGTTTCACTTGTCATTTGTGAGCTTGAATTTAAGGCTAATGAGATGGAGAGCCAGCTGCTCAAATGCCATAATAATACATGCATGTCTGTCCTCTGTGATCGGTTGAGATCCTTGGTTTGAACTTGACCCTTTCTTTCTTGGATTCCAGCTTTAAGTACAGAAGGAAGACTTGGTGTATTAAATTTTTAGAGAACTAATTCCTCCCTTGTATGCAACACAGTGTCTTTCAATACTGTTACAACACCTTCTCCATTGATTTTCAGTTCCACATTTACACCGTTTGCATCTACTCGAATCTCAAACAGTGAAGACACATGTAGGTCAAACTTCAAGTGCCCACAGATGATGTAAACTGAGACAAGTGTTAGTTCACACAAGCCACAAAGTTAAACCTAGTCTGCAATTCTGACAGGTCAGCTCGTATCAGTTCCAGCCCACCATCGGCTGATTGTTCACATGACAGTCATTCATGTATTTTGCTTGCAAATCTCAAACAAGGCTGATTATTTAAGTTGCTTTAGCCTGCCTACAGTTGATACACATCTGCAACCCCACTCTACAAGATCTTCTCATTTTAATCCGGTACCCGACTTAATCAGCGTCATATCTGTTGTCACGGATGCTTTTCCACGTATCCTCACAGAAGTGTGGATACCAGAGCCGTACCACCAAATATACCGCTGGTGAAGATTCTGCTTTTGATTCTAAAGGCCATGACTGTAATTTCCTGAACAGGGACAGCCTTTCTTAAAAAAAAAAAAAAAAAGGGTAGAAGCAGGTGAAAATGTTGAGATGTTTTTATGATTGCTGAAGTATCCTAACCTGAGAGCAGGGTGAAGGTTACAGAGTAGATGCCATTCTCCTTAGTGGCAGCTGTGCTCTCTGTGTAGGTGATATCCACCTGAAATTTCACCGGCTTCTGGAAGACTGTGGGGCCGGCTGTTGACTTGTACTCTGCTCGAAAAGAGGTCTGAGAGATGACACTGTGGCTCAGGCTGGGAATCTGTGGGGGCAAAAAAGGAATCGTGAAAAGAAAATGTCAGAAAGAGGGAAAAAAAACAGGAATAAAAATAGGTAGCACAAAGACACGAGTAATGGGATTATGCATAGGAATCACTGATGTTAAATTTTTCTCCCACACCTTGCAAATGACAAGGTGAATAAACCCTCATTAAAATACCCTCCACATAGTACGAGCCACATTTGAAACTCTAAGGAGATTAATGCCTCGGGGAGTAGCCATGCATGCCAGAGAGATTTAAGCTAATGTAATCTTGAGTCATCCAACAACATTGCACTCTCCCGCCTAAAATGAATTTGTATGCCCAATGAACAGGTGAGCCCTGAAATTGTCACGTTTTGCCATAGTGCTAGAGAGGGTTTGACATTCCATTAATGCTAGAGTGCTGAGAGGTATAATTCCACTGATTCAGGTGCCAATCTCCTATCTGGAATACCAGCTAGCATAACCCAAAGGAAAATGCTTCCTCCAGGGATGAGGAAACAGATTTGACATTGACCTGCACCGGCAGAGTTTGTACACTTAGACTTTGTTAAATCTAACTGGGGTGAGGATAGGTTCTGTTCAGTTATGTACTCTGAATATCAACGACCACTGCTTACTGTTTCTTGGTACTGATTCTGCTGCGCTTACTGAAAAAGCTAATGCTGCCTTACATTTCTGCATGTATTTGTAGAACCACGCAATAATAAAGCACAACACACACACAGACACACACACACACGCAATCTACGCTTTTTCTCACCCTGCACATCTAAATATACAAACACACATGCTCAGAGCACTGTATTGAGGGCAGGACATCTATATGCTAATGACCAAAGCTCAGTGTTGATTTTCTATTGACCTCAAGTGGGTCCACAGTCAAAGAGAAAATAGAAGCGGTGAATACAAGCAGTTTACTGGATTGCTACATAAATCAGCACCATGTTAGCAAACACTCAGAGCATGCCTGCCTCGTAGCAGAGCCAACATCCTGCATTAGAGAGCAAATACCCAGGTGATACGGCTGCATTCATGCACAAACAGATACAGTGGCAGCAGATGGGAAAAGGGTCAGGGGTTCAGCAGAAGGGACAAAGGAAGAAATTAGCAAAAACGTGGTGTATCTACCGAGAGAAAGGCTTGAACGATGTCTGCCTTGATTGAGCTGAGAGGTTTGTCTTTGATGACAATGAAGATCTGTTCCTCTTTTTCCAGGTTGATGAAGTTACCAAACCAGGATTTTTTGGCAAGTCTGTGAGGAAAGAAAAGACATTTAGCAGAATATAAGCCCAATGTTGTACACATACATCTTTATACAGCTGACCATTTTTGCAACCTTGTTTTAGTTCCCTATAAGTCTATTGATTCTGAGAAACAACCACCTCCCCACAGTTCTGTAGGGATTCAAAGGAGCAAACAGAGGATGTTCCAGTGCATTGTGTATGAATGGATTTGAGGGGGGTGGGGTGAGATAACTGAGTCTCTCTGTGAACAGAAGGAGCAGAGGTGCACTTCCAACCACTAGTAAGCCATATGGACTCCTGTTTTCTGGCATTAATATTAGATATAAGATTTATAATATTTAGCATTACATTTAAATCAATATAAATACCTAGTAAAATATGGAAACAAATGTAGATTAGCCGAAAGAGATGCACTGTTCTGCAGTAGGAGACTGACTACAGCTCACGTGACTGTATACTTCGGGCTGAGCTAAAACAGGGTCTCTCTCTGATCAATTTTCCAACTTCTTTCAGTTGGGAAATTCCTATCTAGCCAGGTGGAAATGACCAACCCAGACAGCAACCAGCCAACCAAACAGGCATATCTAGGCCAACCTTGAGTTATCAGGCCCATGGGAACTCAAAAGCATCACGCAGGCTCGTCCTGCCTCCCTCATAACCCACTCACTACCTCCTGCTACTGTCCTCTTTCCAACTCAGACCAGACCGGAGGTCATTACAAGTCGACTCAGCAGGCAAAAATCAAACATTCATAGATGTTACACTTTCCAAAACATCATCCTATCGAGAGGGAGCCTGTTTGAGCCAGTGGCTAAGGGGCTGAGAGGTTATGCATAGTTATGATAGCAGTGGTGCTTTCAAAATGGACAGCGTCTGCTTACTCTGGGGAAGACTCTGGTGTGAGGCTGGACATCTCCTCTTGTGTGGGAACTGTGGAAGCAGAGTTAGATGTCAGACGATTGAGAAAGACTAAAAATTGTCAAAAAGTATATTACGGTACAATGTACAGTAAAACTTTTGGGGAAAAACCAAGATTGTAGCATTAGTCAGCAATTTTTCATGTAAATTGGCTGAAATCTACCTTGGAGTTTCCTGCGATGGAAACGTGGTGAGCCCAGGAAGCTGTTCTTGATGGAGTTGAGGCGCGTCCTCCAAGGCATGCCTCCAATAGAGGGGCTTGGGGGCGGTGTTGGAGTAGGTGTCCCAGCTGGGCTGTCCTTGGGAGTGTGCACTGGGGTGCCCTTTGGGGTGGGGAGGGGGCTGCCTCGAGGGGAAGGGTGAGGGGTAACCTGTATGAGGGGGATAGATTTGGGTGGGTGGTCAGTAAATGGAGAAGGGGCTGGTGCTACAGGGTGAAAATGGTGCAGCCTGATTGGTGACAGGGGCAACACAGGGCTAAAGGGCACAGAGAGTTGGGGGTTGGCAGCATAATGAGCTCGTCGTACTTGGGGGCTGTTTAAGATGGTAGCACTGGCGATGGAGGATGAGGAAAACGGGGAGGATGGGGAAGATGGAGAAGTAGGGGTAGGAGGCACAGAGGCAGAGGGTGGCTGTGATGGAAGCTGGCAGGGAGTGGAGTATTCTGATTTGGCTGCAGGTTCTGGATCAAGGGTGGTTTCAGGAAGTGGGTTTGATCGTGTGGCTTGGAGGGGCTTTGGGACAGTTTTGGACTTGGCAGGGAGCGTCTGTGTCTTGTTGAGTGCTTCTGGCAGGGGCTCACTGTTTGGAGCGAGCGAATTGGGGGTGGAGATACGCTGGTCTGCGCGATTTGGAACGGGCTCAGGGGATGGACAGGGACTGGTGTTAGGGGACGGGGACAAGTCTGGGGACTGAGGTGGTACACCAAACTTTCTGACAGGCTAGATTAAAAGAATAACACAGCCAAGAGGAAGAAGAGGTGTAAAACAAAAAGACAACAAAATAAACAAACAGAAAACACACACAAGAATGCATGCAAGTACACAAACACACAAAGCAAAGGAAAGGGAAGGGCAAACCACCACACAGGTAAAGGAAGAAGTAGCCAAAGGATTTGGAGGCAGGTAACAAGTGCACACACATAGGAAAGATGGAGGAATTGCAACAACAAAAAAGAGAGAAAGAAAACATGGTAAAGACCATTCAGTGACTCATGTCAAAGCAAAGCAAAACAAAAATGAAATGGGAATAACAATACCAGCAAACAATGTGCTCACTTTAAAAAAATCCAAACAAAACACAAAAAGACAGACTTTATTTGCATAAAACATACAAGGCATTCCCAGCAGAGACAAGCAAGCAAACACAAACACACGAGAGAGACAAAAGGCCAATTGGGCTGTCTCAAAAACAAGTGGAAGGTGGCAACTCTGCAGTCAAATTTCCTGATTATTTATTGATGTACTGATTTTGCATGGTTCATTTGCACTCACACTGGTTCAATATTTGCCTTCAACACATTCCTGTCTTCCAGAAGCTAAGTCTGAGAAAATAACCCCACACAGAGCTTCTTGCTGAGAACACAATCCAGGCTTTGGGTGGGTTTGAGAAATCAATTTCCCTTTCAGATAAGCCTGCAAGAACCTGTGTGGTGAGGAGCTCGTCTTAGGATCCTGGCTAATCTGGAGCCTTCTCAGGTTAGTCAGCTGGAAAAGTTTACTACAAGCTCCCCAGCTTTGAGCAAAGGAAAGTGGGATTTTCTGAAGCATTCCCTGAGCTGGATTTCCAAAGAGCTCAGGCCATAGAAAACAGAGAGAAGGATAATAAGTGCAGAGGATGGAGAGAGAAGAGGCTTTGTGGGGTGGAGAAAGTTTTCTGTGCTGTCATGCCTCCTGTGTGCATTCAGCAGTGGGTTTTTACTTAGCATTAACAGAAACATCTAAGCTATATGGACACACAGGAAGCCCTGATATGATACAGGATATGAAAAGGTAATCAAAATGGACCTATACTTTCTCAAAACACAAAGGTAGATCCTTCAAGGCTGATAAATGTTTATATAACGGTAAAACAGATTGGTGGAAAAATATTGCTGTGCAGAGAAATATTGTTTTCTTTGTGTGTGTGTGTGTGTGTGTGTGTATGCTTCTTTCATGGTCAGAAAAAAGAATATTGCTTTATTTTCTATTGCTGACATAATATGACATCAATAAAATGTGATCAGCAGTAGTTGGTTGGCCATTATCCCAGAAGGTTAACAACTAGTTAGTTAAGAACTGGGTCAAGAGGTGTGTTTTATGTGTGTGCGTGTTTGGATGTGAACTGAGGATTACGACTCACCCGTGGGCTGCTGAGCGGGCTGGTGGAGAGACCAGAGGAGGCTCCACTAATAGACCGCGACCTGTGGTACAAACATGTGAGAACACACAGGAGAACAGTAATTTGTGGTATCAACACATGACCTGTTATGTGTTTGAATGAACACAGGTGGGGGTGAACGCTTGGTTACTTGTTACACGTTATTTAGAAAGTGGAGCAGCATATGGAGCTGTCATACTAAGCACACGGGTTACTATCAAGCCCCCTGCAAACACAACACCTACCACACAAATAGGGTACATGTATCACAACACAGTAACAGCACTGAGGTAAAAACTACTAGCAATTAATCTCACTCAAAAGTCAGTTTAACAGATATTGATTTGACAAATTTAAACTTCCCACACACTAGGACTCAATCTAGCTTTAAGCCACATTTAAAGTTTGATAATAAACCAATCATTCTGACTTCTTAAGCCTTTAGGCCATGAAACTATCTCGAGAGGGAGAATGAAGAGAGACATTTGGTTGAGCGCCATTTGTCATGTTTGTCTTTTCCCTCGCAGATGCCGTCAATAACCCCTATGAGCGGAGTCCTGTTCAGAAATGAACAATCACAGCACAATCTGTCTTCATCAAGCACGCACGTACACATCTACACACACAGACACACACGCACACCCAAAAACAACGCCTGTCAACACTTGGAAACACCAGCTGCTCACTGTCACAACACTGTTCTTTTTTGTCATTCAATCTAATCATACCCCTCTTCCTTCTCTCCCCCCACTTTCTCTTTTTATGTCAGCATGGGTGCATTTATTAATGTATGTCTGTAGCTATAGATCTTTTATCTCAGCTTGAATAAAGGAAGAGATAAAAAGCAGTGACTACTGCTTTTTAAACTACCTGATTGAAGAAGATCTCATGAACAAACTTGAGAAGAGACTGAGATCATTTAAAAGTAAAAAGGGAGGATGGATGGAAAAATAAAGAGTGTGTGGAGTAACAGGGCCATATGCTCACTTCTAATGCTGGAAGCATTCCCACAAGACCACACGGCATTCGAGGAGGCAAAAACTAAAAATGATTATGGCTATCAGCCTAAAAAATGATAATACTGTTATAACAACTGCAACAGCCATAATCATACTCCTGAGAGTAAACAAAGCAGAATAAGGAACATTAAAAGCTACCAAGAAAGTGAGGGAAATTTAGAAACACCCACTGGCGAGCTATTTTTATAAGTTTACCGCTCCCCTTCTACAAATTTATTTAGTGCACACATCCTTTTACACATGAGTAGGCGTGCCGAGACCATGCTGGCAAGGATTTCCTGTTTCATGGAACAACTGACCAGACAGTTGGTATCATTTCCATTTAAGTCCTACAATCCACTGAGACATGGCCGCAGTTGCTCACTGCAGCACTTGTGACCATGTAGCCAACTGAACTTCATTTAAACATGGCCAAAACACAACGTCCTCCGGCCATTATGAGCATATTGTTAGGAGCACTCTGCATCTGTTAGTGTTGGACCAGAAGGCCTATAAAGCTAATGTTGCAGATGGTTATGCTGTACAGTAATAGGCTGTCAGAGGCTCAACCTTGCTTCAGAGAGAGGATAAAATGTTGTTGTTCAGTGCTTTATTTATAGGGAACAGCATACACAAGGAGGGAGTCATTTATCATGTATCACAGAAACCACAAGCCCACATTATTAAACCTGCACTGGAGACAACATTGTAGCAAGCTAGCTACTCTACTCTCGAGCTACTCTGTGCTTGTGTGCTCACTATGTTTACATGCACATACAGTATCCTGGATTTATTTTTGGAATATTCTGGCTATGTAGCGCACATGTAAAGGCCATGCTGCAACAAATCTTGAACCCTCCCAGTTGACTGTTATTATAATTATTCTTTTAAATCATTTTTAGCGCTTTTTGCTTTGCCCTTGGACATCATTTGCAGTAAGCTGGCTACTGATTGGTTACCCCTCTTTGCTATAACATGTATTCTGTGGGTGTTATCACGTGAATTTCATTTAGCTTAGCTTGCTTTACTGTAGTTGCTTGTTGGTAGCTGTGAACATGGCAAATTTATCCTGATACTACATGAGCCTCATCATTGCCAAGTCACTCAAAGGACTCCTCCCCTGACAGGTTACCTTCTTATCAAGGGAGGAATACTGACCAGCCTGATGCTGAACGTACCAATTCCAAGAAATCTTACAGCTAAATATTCCAGGGCCAAGATCACTGATAAAGGGGTTCCTTTTCAGCAATATATCCAGTAGCACAGTAAATTCTCTAGATTTACTGGGTCAGTTTGGCCTCTCTTATATTCTGCCATTCTGTTCTTAGCTGCTGGGTGACAAGGCGAGAGTAGAGAGTCATCTTTCCAATGCTGACAAGAACCAACTAAGCTTCCCGCTGTGTCTACAATCAGAAGTTGTAACTACAACTATGGATCTCTGACTTTGTCTTGAGTACAGGAAGCTGATGGCATCGTTCCCAGTAAAGTGCATGTTCACTGTCATGACTATCAATGGACCCGTACATCAAGAGCTAGAGTCATAACTAATGTTACTCTTTTCTGCTCAGATACAAACTTGATAAATGTGGAATGTGAAGACTTAATACCCAGACTTTTGTGTCTGTGTAAGAATATTGGTGCATGCAGTGTTTAACAGAGACATGGTCTCTGGAAATACCCATTGCTATTTGTGGACAATAATACGGCACATGTACTGAACTAGAAGATGTTTTTCTTTTCTTTTTTGGGTTGTTGTTGATGCAATTTTGATACCTATTATGGTAGTTCTCTTATCTAGTAGTCATTAATTCCCATAAGCCTATTTTCAAACAGGACCCATGTCCTCAGTATGTGACCGCCAGTTGTCAGAAACCCATCCAAAGCGCCTGGGGAACTAACGTGTGGCTGCGGGGGGGTGGAACAAGTATAACAGATTCTGGGTTGAAGGCATGGACTGAAATAAAACAAAATGCAAGAAAAATAAAATGGATGGTGCCAAGAGCCAAACAGAAAATGAACAACACTGCCAAAGCCAAAGCACAATACGACTGAGATACATATTCCCTTTCTAGCACCTCTATATTGGCTGCTTCTTACCAATGGGCCTCTTTTTACACATAGTAAGTATTCATATAAATCCACAAACTGTTTGAAATCATTTGCTTCTTTGAACCTCAACAAGTCCCTGCAGACTCAGTGCATTAATATTTACAGCTCAGTTCCTTAAATGTCAAAATATAGCAAGACCTCTGCAGTTTCTGTAGTAAAGATCACAGTTTAAGGTGTTTTATTTGTGCTTATTGTAGTCTCTTAAATAAATTAATGTCAGTAATTAGCAGGCGAGCTGACTTCTTACGACTGCTCTGACTACTCCACATTCAAACTGCGTGAAGCAACTAGAGCAAATCTCTAATAAAAAAAAAATCAATTGATATTCTCTCCTCCTCGCTGCAGCACTTTTCCATATTTCATTTACATATCATTAACCTCCCTTCATTTCTCCTGGCGTGTTGTTAAGATTTAAAATTAAATCAGTGGATTTCTTATGCTTTGAGTTAAGCTTTAAATGTCTTTTTAAGTGACATTTTTGCATAGAAAGATTGAAACGGACATTCACATGAGAAAGTCTCCATGTGCATTACTGCACAACATAGCTACCGCACCTTTATTCCAACATCCGTACTTCATAGGAGCAATCGAATTAACAATCATTTGTATGAAACTAAAGTGAGGGCTGATACTCTGAATGTAACTACGTGATAAATGAGAGGCAAAATGCCTGATAAAGGACAGGAATTCAGACATTTTTGTTATGCAATTTCAGATCAAGCTGTTTCCCCCTCTCTTTCACTATTTACGCTGGTGGAAATGTATCCTGTCAAAACACATGTTTCAAAGTCAGTCCGCTCTCTGAGGCCCTCTGATCTGAAGTTCTATGAATCTTCTGCGCTGTCGACAAAAGTTTGCTGTTGAGGAAAGATAAGGTTAGGTTCAGACAAAGTCACTTAATAAATCTTTGGACGTTATTCTGCTACGTACGCGCTTCCCCAGCACCATCGTCTATCCACGCACATGCAAGCAAGCACATGATCAAACACAGTGTGCACAAGGACGTGATAAAAGCCAGAAAAGTTTGAAAAACACACACAAGCGCACACACCAAAATCAAGATTCACACAGACTTTGTTACTAACTTCTTTTCCCCCTACTGATCAGATGGATAGTTATGGATTGCAGTAGGGGGGAAAGACATGTATAGCAGGAGAGCAAGATTTGATTTGATTTGGAGGCAGAGGGCCTGTGGCATACCTACAATCTACCACAGCCGATAGGAAGGCAGACAGAGAAAAACTAGCAGCATGTCCTCATTAGCATAGCAATTCCATACTAACAGAGGGGGGTGTTTGGGATTGAAGGTCAGCAGCACACAAGGAACCCACAGGAAAGATAGAGACAGTGGCGATATACAAGAGTGGCGCGGTGCCCTGGAAGAAATTTGGGTATAGGGAAAAGAGCAAACAAACTGATCTGAAGCTGTATTGAAGAAAGATGCAGCAGAGCTGTTTTTGTTGACTGGAGCTGCTGATATGCAAGTTTGAGACGCAAACGTTGTCCTCATAAAATCGACTTTTAGAGCCCCTTTCTAATTCACACTATTCAAGATGTGTGTCATCACCAATCGAATTAATGTTAGCAGGCTATTATTAATGGTTTATCCAGTCAGTGCAAACTGACCTTTTTTGGGATTCTAGTTATGACTTGAAATGAGATGAGTCAGAGTGAAGGGCAGAAAAAGGCAGCTACTAAACTAAGACAACCTTTAAATAAAGAAGAGATAATGGGCCGCCTGAAGGGATGAAGAGGCACAGCAGAAGTGAAGAAACAAAAGAGGATGAATCTTAAACTAGAATTTGGAGGCACCAGCAGACAGAAGGAACAAAAGCACACATGTTTAGAAGTGGGAGCTCTTGAAACGGATTCAAAACTTCTCAAGTGGGTTCCCTCGGTGAAATGGTACGAATCAAATTCTTGATATTTTGTTGTTGGCAAAGCACTATGGAGAAAAGTTATTAATGCACCTGACATTTGAAGAACTTAACTTTAGGACTGCATTTTTTATTCTATATAATAAATGCACTCCCCACCTCTCCATTTATGCTCTGTATCTCTGAAAGCTTTTTCCAGCACTCTGCCAATCTGACTATCATTAGGCAGATCAGGTTATCATCCCCTCAGATTCAATCTTCCCCGCTGTCACAAATGTCACTGCCTCTGAGCACAAATGTGTGGTGTGGCGATATATTGGTTGTTCAAATAAGATGAAGAGAAGGATTTTAAATCAGTCCGCTGTGCCTTGTGGGGATGTGGTTCCGGCTTGACTTGAGCATTTCTAAAATAGAGAAATGGAAAATTGTTCTGCAACTAGAGAAAGTGGGACACAGCATAGGAGAAGTGATTATCAGTGCATTCAGATTACGAAACGAAGAGATAATTGAGCTAACGGCAGAATGAAGGGGTGGGGGTAGAAATATTTAGCCTCTGAATTGCAAATGCAGTTTTCCCTGGTTTGAGATGAAACTTAATTAAAAGAGTTAAGTTAAACTTCAGAAGAAAAGCGTTAGTGTTACTTCACGCCGACTACAGAGTCAAGCTCAGACAATTCCGGTTCAGCTGGGCTCAATACAAGTTGACATCAGCTGATAGCTCAGCTCGCCTACCTACACATGCAATTAGCAAACCTCATACAGGGTGTGCTATTTAGGCTGCTGTAAACGGGCTAAACCCCAGCCTATGCTTTCAGTCTCATATCTCGTAACTGCCTCTGTTTTTGCACCTATGTGTAAGGAGCCATGCATACTGTGGATTAAATAACTATCTAAACTGCTACTAAACTACAAGACATGTGAAGCAACCACAACAAGCAACATATGCCATCATCATTTAAAAACAAAGATTTGACTAGAAAAAGCCATGCTGCATCTTTCTTTTGCCTGAATAAGTGAGACAGAGAGGGAAGAGGTAAAAGCGTGAGGGGTGAGTGGCAAATGAGTACCTTTCTTCTTTGCTGCATTTTGTACTGGCATCAGGAATATCCAAGCTTTTACTGTAAACTGATTTACTAGTGAGACAGGAGATAAAGTGAGCAGAGAGTCAGTCTCTGTTTATGTTTGTCTACAATGCAGCCTGCTGACACTGGATCCAGACTCACTGTCAGAGCTGTAAAAACACCACAGGGCTGCTAGATCCTCCTCACACACAAACGCAGGACAAGGTCTGTCTTTACTGGTTCATTTAAAAAGGTATTGATTTTTAAAAGAGAGAGTTTTTCTCCTCACTTCTGCGCGTACCTTTGTCCATGCTGTGTCATATCGATAGCCCTCCTGGCCGGGACAGGTGAGCCTCCGTCCGTGACACTGAGGACCTCCATGGACTTCCTCTCTGGTCTCCTCTTGCCATGACGATTCAACATGGGAGAGTCCACTCTCTTCCTCGGAGGATCTGTGTGTGACAGAAAAAGACATGGTGATTTGGAATAAATGCAAAGCACCAGACACGTGTCCATGTTACTGCGAGTATATCTATGTGCTGCTCAGTTTTGTGTATATGTGAGGGTTTGAGTGATGTTTAGGGCTGATCGCAATGACATTTTAACTAATAGTGAATAAGTAATGGTTTCCTCCCAGACCTTGAACTAATGGCCACTGTATTGACTGTATCACATTCACTGAAGAGGGAGTCTATTCATCAAGATGTCGGTATCTCAGAGCAGTTACTCACATACACACATTTGCACGTAATACTCCTGTTTCAGTGTTCTTGTCAGAAAATAACCCTGGCAGACGTCTAAGCAGAGCATCTCCGTCTCTACTCAGACTTCTGTGGGTGGAAATCTGTGCTTGGTTGCGGTGTACGGATGATAGAATATCTTTTCTTTTTTTGAAGAGTTAATATCTGAGCCAAAGCAGTTGGGGGGGGGTGACAGTTTTTTAAAAATAAAAATAAACTTCTCTGCCCTATTGACACCTTCTATTTCTGCTACTACATTTCATTGAAAAGCTTATTTATTTTCAATAAGCAGAATGCTTTTTCTACTGCAGAGCCAATCCACCGCTACTGGAGCCGATTCAATTTCTTCTTAACAGAGGAAAACACTGCAGAATCGTTCAGAAACTGGGAGCATTCATGAGTTACCTTTTTGTAGTGCTTAGTATTGTGCAAATTGGATGGTTTTGTTTGTGTAAACAGATGACTAGTTTTAAAAAATCATTAAAAAACAGGCACGATTCTTACATGGTGGTACAGTTCATACGTACTGTGTGTCATATTGTGGTTTAGCTTTCTGAGTTGTTCTTTTTTAAAAGAATATCATTTTCTAATGTTACACTCTTTATGAACAATTCTCTCGTTGTTCCAGGGCTCACCAATCTCATTGCGAGGGGGAAGATTCTGGTCCTCCTGACTAGGGTACCTCTCCTTTCGATCCAATAGCAAGAAGTAGATCATCTTCTCTTGGTTGTCACTGCAAAAAGGTGGCAGTAAAAAGACTCTTGAAATGTCAGGAAAAGTAAAAATACTTAATTAATTCCTACACAACCATGCGTATAATTAGATACCTAGGGTGTGTAGGGGGAAAAAAAGTACTCATACCATATCAAACTGTAAAATCCCTCACTATGATTAATGTTCTATAATGTTTTGAGATTCTTTGTGAAGCACCAATAAATATCTCTCATCATTAAAACAAAAGTTTAGTTTTACAGATCATTAAGCCGTCGTGTAATAATATGCATGCATTTTTTAAGACGCGGCACATCTCTATATGCAGAGTCGACTGGTAAGTTTATGAAAGTCTCAAAACATTACGAGTTCAACCTTTTCTTTCTCAGTAAATCAGGAAGCCTAATATCTTTAGCCTCTAGGCCAATATTCTCTATGCAAAATTCCCAGGGACTGGCCCTCTATAATAAAGACAGATTGGAAAGCAGTAGGAGGCAAAGAGACAAGGACCTGCAACTTCAGCTAAAATGAAACAGGGGAAGGGAGATAGAGACCACAGATTTTCCTCCAGTCCAGCACTATTACGAGATCCTCCCAGGAGAAAGGAAGAAAATGGAAGGGATGGGTAGAGGGCACAGTGATGGAGTAATGCTTGCTTAGCATTAAAGTGGAGAGGATAGGCAAATGTAAAATAGTGGTAAAGGAGGAAAAGGAAACAAAGAAAAACTGCAACATCTGCACACTGGACACACATTGATAACAAACAACTGTATGAAAGTCAAGGACAGCACACACACACACACACACACACACACACACACACACACACACACACACACACACACACACAGTAGAGAAAAATATTAGAAACTGCAACTGAGACACAAATATTAAAAGCAGAACAACAACAATTTGACCCATGAGCATGTTCACAGTGGAAACCAGGATCAGTTTAAAGGGAATGTATCTGGTGGCAAACGGTGTAAGCGCTGTGTGATAACAATTAAGTGATCTATGGCTTCTGACATCTAAAGCGACAGCCTAGCAGGATTTTACAGGAGCTGGGGAAAACCAAGGCTGAGTGAGCACACAGACACAACACACCTATCCTTTCATTGCAGTGCTCTCTTCTTTTATCAAAACAACCACCAATCCCCATTCTCTTTTTTCTCCTTCGTACTACTGTCTGCTGTACAGCCATTTACTCACTCATCTGAGAGCAGGTCTTTCAGTAATTTGTTTTTGTCTCTGAAGCAGCCCAAAGAGTGCATGCTGTCCAGTACGTCGGGATCGATATCTTCTGCAGAGGGCAGGCTGCGGATGGTCACCTTCCTGGGAACTGGCTGCTCTGGCTCTGGTTCATTTTTGCCTCCTCTGTTAATACAAAGACATTCAAAAAGAAATAAGGACAATATCAGTGGGTTTGGTTGCTACTGCTACTAATTTTCAGTAATTTAATTTGGTTTTTGGTTTTTTCATATAGAAACTTGCATTTGGAACACAATTGTGTAAAATCGTAGATGTACAAACTTTAATATGACCTTTTGTGTCAGTATGACTTTAGTTTATATTAAGAGACTTTTAAAGTCACAGGTTTTCCTCAGGTGTAGGCACTTTTGCATGTTCCAGAGGGTGATTGTGTCAGCAGGATTCAGGCAGATGACTTAGTCATGCTGTTATATTCAGCAACCTGCCTCTTCTACTCTGGCGTGATTTCTAAATGTAGTTTCTTCATTATTATTATTATTAGATTAATTTATGTCACCTTTGTCTGCTGTTTTTTTACATGCACACACACATTTATATTCTTTAGGGCTGAAATAAAACGTTATACTGCACAGTCCATTTTCACAAAGATTTCTATAATATTCTAGATGTTTCTTTCACACACAAATCTACTACTTCTGGAAATGCGCCAATGCTTAGAAGTTATTACAGAGACAGATTTGAACTCACACACTTCCACTTTTTACCTCCCTAAATCTATTATTTTTCCTTCAGTGAACCCAGTGAAGCATAAACCTCACTGGCAGCTATTGAAATGACACAGACCTCCACTTTTCTATATGC
This sequence comes from Aulonocara sp. 'chitande type north' Nkhata Bay, assembly GCF_057382095.1. Lineage (NCBI taxonomy): Eukaryota > Metazoa > Chordata > Actinopteri > Cichliformes > Cichlidae > Aulonocara > Aulonocara sp. 'chitande type north' Nkhata Bay. The sequence goes on from NC_141350.1 coordinate 6,019,793, forward strand.
TGTGAACTTGTGAACCAGACCTACATTGATTGTTCACCCCACATAACCACCAACACTCCTGTTTCAGTATGTGCATATAAATTCGGGTGGTAAGGGTAATGAAAAAGAAATCTAAATATATAACAGTCCAACTTCAATAAATCAAGTCTTCACGAGGACTTATAATGCCGACCCACGGGTGAAACTGTTACTTAAGTTTTGATTTATATGGAAAGCCGGTGAGGTCATAATTCGCTGCATTCTCCCTGCTATTCAATGTTTTATTATCACCAGCTGGCTGACTCTTCTGGCAAAATAAACAATCCCCTCAAAACAGGTTTATCTGTGCTCAAAAATCAAACATTTCTTTCTTTTTAACATCCCACAGTTAGAAAAAATGAAAGCACCACTAAGCGTACTTTAGACAGACGTCAAAACATGAAAATCCGTGGTCATATCATATGGCTCCAGAAAAAACAAATCATCCACAACTAAGGAACATGGTTTAAATAGTCCATTTACCCTTTTTCCATTTTAACTGCTTATCCAATTTGGGTTCAAAGAGAGTACACCATACTGCATACGGCAAGTACCATGTATGTCATGCAGTCCTCCCCCTCCACCATATCTTGACCTCATCCAGGTTGTCCCGGGCATCTTGTCCAAAATCTCTACCAGCCATTTGCTCACTGTGCACCATCACCCTCGCCAGCATCTTAATGCCTCCTACCTTCATGTGTGATTCTGAGGTTCCTTCTCATTAGCCTCATTTGCCTGTCTGTACCCAGCACACAGGCTCTGACATGACTTTAGATTCCTTCTGAAATGGTACTGTGTATGCTTACTAGGCAGAGTTTGGGGCCGTGGTCAGTGGCGGAAAGGTTGGAATTGTTGATTCTATCAAAGTTGGCATTGTCTCCAATTCTGTTTTTCTGCATTTCAGTGCATTTTTATCAAGGATAATGTCAACAATATGAGCCCCTTTCTGTCAGAACATAAGAAGCACATAAGAGCCATCCTTGGTCTGCATTCAGCCATGAAACCATACATGAGCTACATGCATGATCACTGGCTTTTACATTTTGTCTGTCTTGCCTAATTTTCATTCTTTGAATGCAAGTTGTATTTATTTAGGTGAAAATTGTTTCATTTATTGCTAAAAGAGTGACTGATTCAATAAAGATCTTAAGGACACTAACCATTTGGTTCAGTAAACAGGAATAAGTTCTTTAGAAATTGAAAAAAGTGAAAAATGCTTAATATCAGAGAGAATAAGATGATTTTTAACTTTGCCAGCTTTTCACAGTTTCTACTTCATGGCAATTTTTTATGGCTGTAGTTTGCCGAGGTTGAATTATACTAATGTTTCTGCAACTGTTTATATAAACAATCAGTTTTACAACCTTTCTTATATAGGACTTAACCGTTTTCGTGGGACACTTAGTTTCAGAAAGTTAACTAAACTATCTGTTTGGCCTGGCACTGCGTTCTTCATCATCACAGCTCCAGGCAAGTGTGCTGAAAGATTGTTGGAACAATCACCATCTAAAAATACAGGGTTGATGGCTTTATTCAATTTTGTGTCAAAAGTTTTTCTTTTTGTGATTTTGACATGTTTTTTTATTTTATTTTATTATGTTTTTACATCACAGATGAGTTGCCTGTGGAAAATGACCACATTTGTCAGACAAATGTCACCTCTCATTCATTCATTTATAAGTTCATTCATTCAGCCAGTCACTTGACAAGCCAGCCTGCCGTGCAGAGACAGATAGCATGGCAACTTCCTCACTGACAAAACTCATACTACATTAGTCTTCTTGCCTAGCTCTTGTCTCCTCTTGTTTCTTATATCAGTCTTCCTGTGTTTACATGATCTTTCAGTACAGGACAGAAACCATAACTCAGCCCCTTCCAAGATGCAGACTCTCCTCTGATGATTCATCGTTGGTATTGCATTGCCAAAAGCAATCCTCAAACCTACTGGTAAATGTTTTTAATACTTAACAAAACACTTGTAAATTATTAAAATCTATTATAAGAACACTGTTATGAGAAAAATAAATAAATCTCATGATAATGGAGAGCATATTTGAAGACGTAAACACTTTAAATCGTGGATACAGATAAGTAGGATGCTCAAAGACACCCCCTTAAAAACTGATTTTCTCTTCTATTGAATGGTGTTGTTATTAAGTCAAGACCTACAGGGCTTTATACACCTTCACACATTAAGATCATGGATGACAAGGAGGTTAAGTAAATTCTTCCACTTGATCACTTTTCACTTTAATGAAGTAGTGTAAATTTAAAAACAGTGTAATTTTCAAAAGAGACTGACCGCACACAAAAAAAGTTTGTGGAACTACAGTGAAACAGAGACAGTTGTTTGAATGATGTTTCAGGAAAAGCCAATGTTGTCAAATTATAGCAAATCTACTGATCGATAATGGCCAAACCGGTAACGACTAGGCCCCTTTTTGAATAATGTGCTCTGGATGGAAAGCTATAAGATAGAGACACAACTGGAGCCTTTAGTAGAAGAGCCTCATGCATACTCTATTTGTGTATTCATATCTCTAGCATTTATTAATTTGTTTTCCCAGTTAATAAACTCGTTTATTTACAAGTGTACAATAAATTATCTCAAAATATTTGTTAGCCTAAAAAGGTGGGCACACCCCTTTCGACATGTCAAACGCTGGGTACACTGAGGTTAGCTGGGTTCAGTCTAGTCTTCATCATCTCGGTTCCTGCTGCCCTGCTCTCTGTTCAGCTGACCATATGCCTCACATCCTCTTTCACGCACTACCAATTTACCCCCACAGCCTGGAGTCGTGCCCTGCTTAAATGTACTCTTGTGTACAGAGCTGGAACTCAAAGTCATTTTTCATGTGCCAGCTCCCTTCAGGTTTACAAGCCCTGCAGAATAGCTGAAGGGAGGACAGGAGTGTAAACATAAAGAAAACAAAACAAAACAGAGGACTACTTACATGTACCATGTGTGCTTCTGGATCTGTTCTAACTGGAGAAGTAATGAGAAAAGAAAAAATGAAGATCAGTTCACAAAATGCAATTCACTGGAAAATAGTATCATGTTGTTGACAAGAGAATAAAACGATAAACGAAGGTATAGAAATTGTTGGCACATTACAACGCCAGTAAGTATTGAACTTACGAAGTTTCAAGGAAATAAAACAGAGACAATACAGGCAGGTTAAGGTGTGGAAGTAAATAATGAGACCTTCAAATGTTAAGACTGCCAATGGAAAAAAAACATATTGAGGAAAAGGAGAGAAAGGTTCAGCAAAGGCAAAAAGAGGAAGGTGATACAACTGAGCTAAACACAGAGAATATTATCTCCCTCACACATGCAGCTGACCCTGCCAAGCCCTCTGGTCTGAAGGGAATCTCCTATTCTCATCCTCTTCCCATTTCACTGACTCACACACTCACTTTTTTTAATACTACCCTTGTCATCGCACATCTAGAGTGGCCACTTTGTCACCAACCCTGTCAGCGTAGTCTTTTGTCAAAAAAGGAAAAGCAGAAAGAGAGGAACAGCGGGCAAAATAGCAACAAAGGAAGATGTCTGCTAGAATGAATCCACGGTGTTTCAACTGCCCACAGAAGGAAAGCGGATCAATGTCACTGCTGGGACTTTTTAATTTGCTCAAGCTGTTGTTGTGGAACCACAGGAGATACACACGACAGCTCTAATTATTGTCACTTATTCAGATGCATAGTTCTCGTGTCAGTGTCTCCATCAATGTCTTGATGTTACCACTTCCCTAGAGAATTTACCTCTGTGCTTCAGCACCGATGCATGCCTTCCTGAGATGTTAGTGCAATCACAGAGCCGAGAAGACTGTGGTTACTGACTATAGGTGACTCTACCACAGAGGTCGTGATATTGACAAGGACACCCTGCCAGTCAGATAGAGACTAGTGGGTGACCTACTCTGTCCGACTTTTATTGAAGGCCTGGAGGCAAGAGTCTGGTATCTCACACAGGGTTGAAAGTGATGTGGTTTGAAACGTAGAATCACATCAATCAGTTTCTAAATGTGTCACTACTGATTCCAGCTGCTTTCAGGCAGAAGAGATGCTGTATAATACTGGCTGAGAATGTTCTGTCCACATCGAGGTGTATATTTATCAAGGTGCTGCATATGTGATTCTCAGCTTACTTGTGTTTGTAGGTCTGTAAGCAGAAAGAGAACAGTCACATGGCTGTTCAGTGGAGGAAGGACCACAATCTGTGTTTACAGTAGAGACTTACTCTGTTGTTTCAAGTCATAATATACAGAAACACAAAGTCAGATGTATAAGTATTTGGAAACTGTGTAACTGAAAGATGTGCTTGAAGTTAAAACTTTCAGCTGTGATTCAAGGGATTTAACAAAAGATTTAATCCTTCTAGTTTCACAGGCTCCAAACTAATTGCATAATTTAATGATAAGCAGTCGTGTTATGGCCATGAATCAAAGAATTCCAGCTGAATGTTTTTAGAAACAAAATTACCAAGGTTGTGTCACTGCCTAAATACTTACAGACTTTATTCAATTAAATAGACAGTTAAGAACAGCTTTTACACAATGAACAAACATTGAATTAACCTCCTAAGACCCAAACTCTTTCATGGCATGCATTTTTAATTTCTCTTTGCTATTTGGGGCGACTGGGACCTGATGAATGTAAAAAGAAAGAATTACGTAGAATATATAAAACATATAATATGTACGTCCTGCTCGTACTCGATTGAACCCCATGTGACCGATGGAAATGTTCTAACTATTCATGAGATAGATTCTGCAAGGTGCCCGAAACTTGCATCGGAGATTTTGGTTCATGTTGCTGCACATCCTTGATGTGGGTTTCCTGTTCCACTAAATTCCAAAGTTGATCTCTTGGATTGAGATCTGTAAACTATGGAGGCCATTTGTGTACGGTGAACTCGTTGCCATGTTCAAGTAACCAGTTTGAGATTATTTTAGATGATGATTAGCTCTCTGACGAGGCACATTATCCTGCTGGAGGCAGCCATTGAAAAAAGGGCGCACCGTGGTCATGAAGGGACAGACGTGGTCAACATCAATATTCAGGTAGGCTGCGCCGTTTTAGATATGCTCACTTGGTGCTAAACAGTCCAAAGTGTGCCAACTGCCTGAACTGTTGATACAAAGTAGGGGGTCTATTTATGCTTTCATGTTTTTCATCCAAATATTGCATCAGAAATGGAGACTAATATATTATAAAAATATTCAATTTTCCAATTTTGGTGAGCTAATGCTATTTGTAGCCTTGGTTTCTCTGTTCTTAGCTGACAGGAGCAGTCCCTGGTCTATTCTTCAGCTGCTGTTGCAAATCTGCTCCAAGATCTGACGTGTTGTGGTTTTAACAAGTGGTTATCCCAGCATTTCAACAGTGTGTGAAATCACCTTTCTTCCCATTCTGATGCTTTTTTTTTTTTTACTTTAGCAGGTTGTCTTGACAATTTCTGCTGCCATGTGATTGGCTGAGTAGCTGTTCATATTAAAAAGCAGCTGAACATTAGGCTTAAGAAGAAGAGATGTTCTTTTCCTCCACATGAATGCTAAACCCCATTTTCTTCAGCTTTACTCTTACTGTAGTCATTGCAGTCTTTGTAATTGCTGAGAGAGCAGTAACAGAAGGATCGGTAAGTATTTCAGATTCCGAGATAACCCTTGCCAATTTTGGCAAGTCTTTAAAAGATTACATTGGCCTAAAAACAATTGTCATCATTAAAACAAAGTGTTTCAGTCCACTTCTAGAAAGGTTCTGGTGTCTCTTACAAAAAACAAAACACCTTCTTTATTTCCATCTAGGAACTTTGCTCTTTATTATAGTAATCTAGTCAATTCTCTGTATTACTCAGGTACCATGAGGAGGCAGATCTTTCCACGGTGTCTTTTATAATTTGAATACTGAAGATGAGATGATTGCGCTGAGGTGGTTGGCTTAGTTGCCTCTGGGTCCCTGACTGCACAGACAGGAAATGGAGAGAAAGGCTTTTATTGGCCTAAGCCCCTTAATCCCAGGTACGTGCCCTCCCACTCAAACTCTGAGGAGGCCTTGACTTTGTGTGTTTACTTGTGTGCGTCTGCTTACAAACCTAATTAACAGAAGGTGACAATACACCTACTGAAACACAGCCCGTATTTAGAGTCTGATTGCCCCATTGATTTGATTCAGCAAACATTATTATGGAAATAATCCCACATAAGTGAATGTCATATTCCATTATGATGTCATTTTTGCCCCTCAGTGTACCTGGCTCAGGTCTGACTAGCGGTCACTATAAACTCCACGAATGCTCGATCTAACGAGGATATTTGACATTCCTCGAGGTTACAACACATCCCCTGAGCTCTGTGTGGAGTCCTGATGCAAGAGAGGAGCAGACAGGTAGCATATTCTCTCCCAGCAGCATGGTCTGCATGTAACCCTTTGACTAGGACATTGCTGGAGGCTGGTGGACATATCTAGGGAATCTCAGGGTGACCTGTCCTCATCAGACAGAGGGACCAGAAAAATAAATAATATAGTGTGCATAGTGCATAATAAAAAGGTTTGATCTTTCTGTTTCTTGTTTCAATACAAATGAGCATCCTGCATATGAACATCTCTTTTCATGTCGGTTTCTAAACTTTATTTTTCTGCTGCTACTCCTGCCGCTGTTTTTCACATTCCTGTTACTTTACTCTTACTCATTCTGACACGGTTTGAGATGATTTAATGCATAAAGAAATGGAGCAGCAACATTCGCCAAGGGTGGTGTCATCACCACCCTTGGCGAATGTTGCTGGCAAGTGCATGAAAATAGTTTTGTTTGATGCACTGATTCACAGAGATACCTGGAGAAGCTGTGTGCATACAGTAAAAATGAGGATGTGATTAAATACAGTAACTTGCAGACTGGATGTAGCTTTGTGCACTGTTCTGAATGTGAAATGCAGGATAACAAAGAAGGGCTCCACTGTCTCTCTGGTAAACATGTCCGTTTTTTAGTTCTTTCATTATTTACATTCGTCTATCTCTCTCAACCCGACACTCCGTCCTTTATATCTCTGTTCTTGCTCTCTAATCCGGTTACCTTGCCAAGGTGATCAGTGTGCGGTACACAAGCAACACTCCTCTCCTGAATCCACACAATGTACTTGAACTTACACAGAACTGGGAATGATACAAACACATTTGTATCAAGAAAGAACAACAGCACCAAACTGATACTATATATTTTAGTTTAAGTTAGTTGATCTTACTCTTACTCCACATCTGTCCAAATATTTTCCAGGAATAGTTTCTTGAATTATGTATAAAATTAATTTGTAGTTTCTAAAATGTAATTAGTAAACACTGTTGGTAGTAAATATTAACTACGAAATATTTTTTGCTGATAGACTGTACTGTTTAAGTTCTAGGTACTATACGAATACTGAATTAAACTAGATAAAAGTAGAACCTTCTTCACTCCATTTGTGGGGCAGGTTATTGCACCCATCTTGGAGAACTTTCAAAAGCTGTTCAGTGGAAATATGCTGTCTCATTTGCATCCGTCTTTTAATGTAGTCCTAGGCAGACTCGGTGATGTTGACATGATAATAGGACATTATGTTGATGCTGAGGACTCTGCAAAGCCATGTTATCTGTTGCAGAAGTTCCTCTTCTTATTGAAGATTGCTCTTTATGATTCTGTCTGTATGTCTGGGCTTGCTGCAATGCTAACAATCTTAACTTCTAAAATGCCCCTAAAACCTCTGCACCATATTAGATTTCATGTCCCTTTTATTCCCTATGCATAAAGAGGTAAGGTTGCAAAGTGTACTGAGTACTTTTATGTGCATAAAAGATATGCACAAATACACACAATTCTGAGTTAACACCGAGTCTCTTTACTGAACTGACCGTTAATCTTTTGGAGGCATCCACTTCAATCATGCCACGGAGAAGGTTCTGACAATCTGGAGGGATGAAGTGTGGCATGTGAAACACACCCAGCTTCACCTTCTCCAAAAGATTCCTTAAGTTGTCATCATCAAACGGTAGGGCGCCCTGAAGAAACATAAAGGCAGAGAAAAGAGAAAAGAAAAGAGACTGAAATGATAGTTGGCAGACGTGACAAGTAGGAGCAGGGAACTAAGTAGAGAAGAAAGAATTTGCGCTTAATACAACAGCAGCATTATGACAGAGAAAATGATTTTAACTGACTGAAGTCACAAAAGAAAAAAAAGATTAATGACTAACAAGACTCGCTAGAAGAAACAAAAACACATTTCGAATCTTAATCCTGCACGACTTAAAAATTCAGCTTGCTTTCGCAACTCATTAAACTCTTCAGTTGGAGCATTTTGCCCTAAACAGCAACGCTAAATAAATAATAAACAGCAGTGAGCTGAAAACAGGGCTTCGCTAATAATTACCCAGATTTCTCATTTACCTCATTCATTTAGAATTCTTTCATAAGAGTCATTTATCAGAGGGTGCTGACACCTCACAGATGTAGCAATTTGATGAATGGCAACCTCAATCACAAGAGAAGATGGAGGGGTGGAGAAAGATGGAAAGGGTGAGGAAAATACAGAAAGAGCTGCTGAGAAATAAAGAGGCAGGAAAAAGGAAGGTAGACTTGTGTAACAGATGATCTGAGTGCAGCCTAACTCCTGTGGAGTATGCGTGTCTCCCACAATCAGACAAATGGTTATCTCGCGGCTAGTCAGCAGGACGAAACTGAAGAGAGACAGCATTTTTCTGCAGTCAAGCAGCAGAGGCGGAAAAAAAACTTTTGTTTGGAGCGAGAAAAGCGTGGTCATGATGGAGATAATGGTAAGCAACATCAGTTTTATGCAACACAACAGTACTAAGTATACTATCCTTAAAACAAGTGCACACACACATAAGACAGACAGAGTGGAGGGAGAGAGCGGCAAAAACAAAGACAAATACACAGGGCCTGTGGCCAAAAGCTGCCCTGTCAGCATTGGTATTTATTTTAGGCTCTTGTCTTTCAGTTTGGCTGTATGAATTATTCATGCAGCTGGAGTGTGTAGGAACTACAGTACAGCTGTTGATGAAACAAAGCTTCGGGGCTGCATGGCTGGGGAACCACAGACATAATGCAGCTAGAGAATAGACCTGATTATGGATACAGCATTGTCTGTGGGTACAGGATAATGAATAAAAAGCTGCTTCTTTTCTCTGATCTTCTGTAGCACAACTATATCAGCTAGAGGGTGTTTCTGCAACATTTAGGGTTTTTTTCATTTAAATGACAGAATTTGAATTTAACTCCTTAACACCTGAGTTTATGTCAGAGGCTCCGTGGTGAGTTTAGGCTAGCACTCTCTTTTTATTTCTCAAGCTTCACTTGCGTTCTTTATTTATTCACTACGATGCAAAGGCTAGACTTACTCCTGGATATGACACAAAAGCAACACTTCATGGCAAAATTGTATTACGCAATATGCCTCTAGAGATGTTAAACTGGGTGTCAGTATAATATTAACATCATTTACTGAAGAACAAGCTGACACTCACCACCAACAGAGCAAAAAGAATGACCCCACAGCTCCAGACGTCTGCTTTCCTCCCGTCATACTTCTCTCCCTAAGGGCAAAACATTGTATTAGACAAGTTTAGACTGAACGTTAAGGCCAACTGAAACAAGACGGAGGATGACTAAAAATAAGTTAGCACAGGAGGAATGAATATTGTGATTCTGTGAGTAGTCACTTACCCTGATGACCTCTGGACATGCGTAGTGTGGAGATCTGTTGGAAAAGGAGCAAACAGATACAGAAGGTTCAAGTTATCTAAGGACTTTTTTCCGTTGTGCTGCAGAGTAAATAAAAGTTCACAACAGATAAAACAAACAAGCATAAGTCACTGTCTGAAAATATGAAGACAACAATTTATGCAGACAGTAAAACTCTCCAGCGAACGTAGATCAAGATGTGTTTTAGGAGTTTAGGGGTCCTGAGAGTGTTTGGATGTCCTCTGCCTTGCTCAGTCAAGGGCATCCTCTCACAGCAGACGGTGAACAGACCCACTAATCTTTACAGACCCTGGATAGACTGACAGTAAAGCCAATGACTAGATTGACATATCAATATCATATGAAGATTTATGGAGCTACCTTGCAAAGACCCCTCCATAAGCACAGGTCTATGGATGAGTGCATCATATGGGTGACTTGTTACTCTATATATTAATTCTTCTCACTGTTTGACATTCCTATATTTTTAAGGTATTCTCTGGAAATCAATTAATCAGATAAAGAACTTAATTTCTTTGCTCCTCAAAACAAATCACCTGTCTCCCTAGACCTCCTACCATTATGAAATGTGTTGTCCACCTCTTTGTCTCACTCTGTTTAATGGCATAGCATTTGGGTCGACTGAGGGACTACGTAGTTTGTAAACAGCCTTTAGATTGGCTGTTTTCTTGTGCACTCAAGAATACCAGCTCTGACAGCCCAGCTTATTCAGACTGTCAAAATACTGGCCAAAAACAAACACGGCTACCGTGCCAACTCGGGATCTCCAAGTGCCTGTGCAAATAAGTACTTGATGACTTTTCTTCAAAGAAAAAAACCCATCAGCTCTGCACTCATTTTACTTCATGAAGGCCACAACACACAAGGCATGCAAAACCTATAGCTTTATCCCATTTAGGTCATTCCTTGTCAGTTCATCAAATGCCACACGTTCCCCTACAGCTTTGGTTTCGACAGGACTTCAAATCTACTGTCAAAGACTGGGAATGCAAATATTTTATTTCTTCAAGCATCCACCATTCTATGCCACACTCTTTACAGCCTATATTCACAGAGCCATAGTAGCAGATAATGACACCGAAAAAAATACGGAACTTCACGTGTAAAAACATACCTAACCTTCATCCATTGGGACACTTAAATCAAAAAAACCAAACCAACAGAAACGCGAAATTTTAGCATTTTTTCAGGCAAATTTGTGAGAGTGAGGTGGGAGTTTTTTGTTTGTTTTCTGTACGGTTTCTTTTGTGTTACATTTCATGAATTCAGATGGGTTCAGATGAACTGACCCACATATAAGAGGTGGAAGTAGCCAATAGGTCAAATAGCTGAAGCCAATGCATCGGTACTTTAAAGCGCAGTACCACTGGTGGTTGCTACAAAAAAGGATCCATGTAGTTCTTTTATAACAAAAAAAAAGAGGTAAGTCAGTAAAACGCTTCATGTTATTAGGATTTTTTGATCAAAAATTTTTAAAGTAAATGTATTACTCTTTTATCTAACGAAAATGTTTAATGTATTCATCCTCTAAAGGTGCGGCCACTTTTGGTATGCCTTAGGAACACCGGGTCTAGGATGAGCTTTGTAGTGCTCACTTTGAAACACTCAGTCCACTCATTATTTTATGTTTAGAAAGCCCCTTCTGCTATTATGATAACATTCTGACTTTTGAAAGGCTAACCTAGTTCAGCTGCAATGTTTCCCACTATCACAGCTCTATTTAGTAAGTAATTTGCTGCCAGCGACTCGCAGCACAAGCTTAACTACACCAGGTATACAGTGTTTCATTAAGTTAACAACCATTCAATGACACGATAAAATCCATCCGAGTACGCTTCAGTGAACAAGCCAGTTAACGGGGTCAATGCTGCAAAGTTCCTTTCACATTTGATTGCGGATCAAGTATGGGTGATATTGTAGAAACATCCATGCTGCTCACACCAGGTTCAGGTTATATGGTGGGACACTAAAGATAAATAGAAAACCGTGAGAGCCACTTCCCACTGACCAGAAAAATATAGTCTTTAGAAAAACAGTTCAACGTGGGTTTGGCATTACATCAGTCTTTTCTCTGTCTTTCTCAAACTAACACCACTAGCATCACATAAATAAAATCAACAGGCAGGAAAGGACTGTCTTCTATTTTCAGAGGGCAACAAATACCACAAAATTGATGCATAAAAAGTTGGCTTTATCTCATGTATAGAGTTCATGAGTTGTAACTGTCTAGAGAGGGATTTCTGGACCTCTACAATACACAGTATACTGGATACATATGTATGAAGGGATGTATCGTGATCTTAAGAGATGTGAATTACGACAGAAGCATTGAAAGACGCGCTGAGACACTGAGACATAAAGCTGATCTTCATGAAAATTCATCTTTTTGGACTAAATCCGTGCACTTCCTCATTGCATATAAGATCATTTCCTTTCATCAATCTGTGCCATGGAATTATAGTAAATAAACAGTAAGCAGTGATGAACTCCCAGCTGGGTTTGTACAGACAGAGGAAGAGGTTGTATTTGCATCCCAGAATCCATATTTGAATATGCTTGCCAATGCATCTGCTATACATCTGTATGTCTGCACGTATTTATGTATGTGCTCTGAGGCTCCCACTACTCTACCTGGGGCAAGTTTCATCTTCACTCAGCTCCATTACCCACAGCAAATGGAATACATTTGTGTCAGACTGCTGCATGATGAGAAGGGGCCAGATAAATGTGTTTAATTAAAAAGTGTCATATCTACACTTAGAGACGGGACATTCAGAGGGGCATGAATAATCAATAACAACACACATACACACATATTAGGAAACAGCACGAAGACACGAAAACATTAATGGCGCCAACATTCTGCTATGAGACGTACATGCAAACAGACAAGATCTAATCAAGACTGTAAGGCTCGTGTTTTTGGTGCCGTAGGGTTGTTCAGATAGACACCTGATCTCTCTGTAAATGACAATGCTCAAAGTGATTGCCAATCAAGATGCTATTTGCTCGTTTTCTCGTTACTGTATCAAATTATTATCATTAGTAATAATGTAAAACTAATTTAATTTGCAAGCCATCATTTGCAACTCCAACACACATGGGAAGCCATATGCATACACAATACAAAAGCATGTCAATACATATCCACACACAAACATGGACACATGTGCAAACTTTGAAATTAATATGCAGATAGGAAGTGGCTAAATTTATTGATTGGAAAGAAAACAGTATTTCTCTCAATTGTCTTCTCATTTCCTGAAGGTGGTAGGTTCTGTGTTTGTGTCAGGGAAACAATTTAATGTAAGGGGCTGCTTTTATCTTCACTCTTCTCTCCTATATATTCCCTCCTCACAGATGTGGAGTCAGAGTGGAGGAGAGACAGATGCAGGGCACGCAATGTCAAATGACTTGATGACGACTTATGTTATTAGGAGCGCAATCAAGTGTTAATCTGTAAAAACAAAAAAATCGTGAACAGATGTGGGCCCCAACCAAACTGCGTGCATGCATTTGTTTCATGGACAGCTCTGTGTTCGTGCTTCCAACAGGGTACTTTCAGTACTTTATACATTTAAGAGGGCAAAGAATATTCATTCCACCTCTATCAAATTAAGGCTTGCTCCGAGTGAGTGGCAGCAGAATGCAATCAAATATAGATCAAGTTGGTCAAAAGATACTGCTGAGTAAGAGCTGCTGCATATAGGCTTTCTAGGAAAATAGAAAACTTTAATCTGGTCATCAAAGCTGAACAATGACACATCTGACTTGCAGATTGCTATGCGCACTGCTTTGAGTTGGCCTGATCTCTACCGATGAGTCATGAGAGCTTAGGCATTGTGCGACTGCTGAAAAAAAATTATGCAACAGTTTCAACTGGATGCATGTGTTTGCATGCACATGCACAATGAACGCGCGTGTGTGTGTGTTATATAAAGGGAGGGAGCCAGAGACAGAGAGGCACCCAAACAAGCAGAGGACATAGGGACTTAGAGGTGGGGGATGAACTAAGCCTGTTCTGTGTGCGCATGTGTGTTGCTGTATTGCGTGTGTAAAGTGTGTGTAACTTCAGTTTCAGCTGATTTGGAGGCTTAATCTGGACAGAATCAATCTGAGCTGGGGACAGCTGTCACAGAGCATATATCCAGCCGTGCACAGAGTGTCATGTGCAAATGCAGAGGAAATATTTTCCCAAGACATCCACTTTACAAGCAAGATAACAACTTAGACCACTCAGTTTGAGCAAATTTGTGGAACCATTTCTAGAGTGTTATGGATGTCTGTCACAAGTGTGTGCAAGACTTTGAGCCAGCTCTGACATCAAAACATCATTACTTCCCTATCGAGTGCCTGCTTGTGTTCTATATATGTTTTAATAGGTGAACTATACCTACTTATCAAAACTCTATGTTATTTTACTCCATCACTAGACAATAAGATTTCATTATCTTGGGAAAATAATTGGAGATTATGTATCGGAATTTCAGGAGCAGGACCACGCCTCCAAACACGCTCCTTCCGGCTGTCATCTATATAGGTTCCCCTAGTTCTGCAAGCTGATCATTCTCGTTTACGTGCTCCACCCTCCCTCCGTCCTTCTTCTCCATTCTTCAACTTCTTCACTTCTGTTTAGTACATGGGGATCTGCCAGGCCCGGTAGCCATCGCCAGTCCCCTTCGAGGCCTTCGCCAAACCGCAGCTCAATTCACGTCAAAGCATTCACTTTTACCTACTAAAACGCTGTCAAACTTAAATGAGGACGTGGGCCCAGCTAGTGATAAAGAGAATAAAAATAACAATGCACTTCTATCATATTGGGTTGTGCTTACATATTCAAATCTTTCTGAAGTGAATTTAATGGAAGAGTGAAATGCTATAGTGCAGCAGTGAGGTGTTTCTGTTAATCCATGGTGTCACTGAGTTTATGACCCCAGTGCTTAAAAGTCATCATAAAGTGTGTTGCCTTTTATTGATAAATATGACCCTGCACAATGACCACCACACCTTAGGGTTGAAGAAAATCACTCCCACAATAAAAGAGACCTCGGTCCTTTTTCGAGTGTAGTCCCACTTTAAAAGTGACTCTTCCTGCAAGCAAATTCATTAATGTCATGGGATTGATGTGCCTGGTGCGGTTGTGACTATTAGATCATAAACCCAGTGTGAAATATTAGAAGACGGGAGCAGTAATGTGTGGCCGTGGCCCTGGCCACGCTCATCGCCAGATACCACAGTCGGTGATAGACACTGAAAGTGTCTCCTGAAGAGATCAGCACAGCACGATTATGGGCACTTTGACAACGCTGCACCTAGCTGAGAGCCTGATGGCTCCACTCACTCCACTTAGTCTCTCTGAATTCTCCCCGTTTTCCTCTTCCATAGCAGCATTTCCACCTCCACTATGACCTTTTAATTACTCCCTCGGGACATCTGATATCTAATATCATTCAGTACATACAGACATTACATTTGTGATTCTACTTACCCACAGCTGGTTTCCAACAAACTATCGCCAACCTGAAGGGAAGCCATGCCAAAGTCTGCTATCCTGATGTTGTTCTTTTCATCTAGCAAGAGGTTCTCTGGCTTTAGATCCCTGTGACTGAAAGAAAATGAGATAGAAACATGCAGCAGTTAATGAAACGTGAAAAAGCTCATCATATTTAATAAAAGCAAGTGATACTGAGGAGAAACAAAAGGGGTCCTGAACGGTATATCAAACACCTGTACACCACACTTGGATCCATGCATGAACAAGACATAACAGTAAACAGCTATTGCTGCTACCATCATGCTCTTGGCAACACCTCTCTCCTTTGATCTATCCAAGCTAAAACTAAGGGCTCCCACCTTGTAACTGCACTGGTAAAAGGTGTGAGAGCCCCCTGCTGTGTCCTTTTCTCCTTCTGTTTCCTTCTCTCTTTGTCCCTCAGCTCCTTCCTCTCATCTCCCAGACAGCCACCAGCAAACTGGCTGAGCAAAGGGCATCAAGGGGAGGCAACCGCAGAGGTGGTGTTCATTAGATGCCATTCAGTACCACTAAACACAGCAAGGGGGATAATATCCAGCAGACATAATCTCCCTACTTAAAAGGAGCCGTTGAGAGAAATAACTTTCTGATGCTGACTCTGAGGTTAAGACCTCAATTTTGATGAGTGGCGTTAGCATTTTATTGGATGTTTAACATCTCTTCCCGGGTTGAGGGTTCTATTACATCATACTGTACAGTTCTTGTGATGTCTGCCAATGCTGAAGAGGGTAGCACAGACATGTATATGTATGTGTATACGCTGACACTTACTTGGCTATCTTTTCTACAATCTTTATGTACTTCCTTAGTTTCCATTTTGCTTTAATAGGAGGTCTTGGGTATTGGAGAGCCCCAGAGTTATCTCGACTTTCATCTTCCTGCTACTCTAATGATAGAAAGGGGAGATAGAACAATATCTGGATGTGACTGCCTTTGAAGAGTGCCTCATCACAATGGACATTTAACCTTAGATGACATCAGTTGCTGTAAAACTCGTTTCCTGTCCTGAGGGATTAACTGTCAGCTGGCTTGTTATCATCCTGGCAGTCTCTGTGATCTCAGCTATAATTGAAATAAAACATAGATAGCATCTAAAACAGTTCTCCCCAGGCTAAATCTTTCATCAATTCACACAACCATCATTTGACTGTGATGCAAGTAGCCTGAGAGTTTTAACTAGCACTGTCATGGGGAAGGAACAAACATTTACGAAACTGCTCCAGGGGCACCAATATGAGAGTGTCTGAACAGTGCATCTCCAAGGTGCATGCATGTGTCCCAACAGGTCAGAGCATTATTGTAAAGTGTTCAGAGTGGCTGTTGATTATATAATGATCATAGTGATATTTATGAATGTGTTAAAAGATTCATTAATATTGAAATAATGGACAAAGTCTCCTAGCTAAAAGACCAGGAGGAAACACTGTAAATTTTAAGGGAGATTAATGTCGTATTAGTCGTTTTTGTATTATTATTTTTGAGTGGAACAAAAAAAAGGAAAAGCCTGAAAGATTTGCGCACCAAAGATTTCAGCTCTCAGATTATTAATTAATTAGCTTATACATTTTTTAAAAGTAAGGTATCAGATCTCAGACCTTAAGTAGCCTGTGGGTGCTAAGGCTGAGTTTACAAAAACTCATCGCATATTTCCCAAAAATCATCCATCAAGGGTTCCTTTACCCACCTACCAGCTCACAAAGCAAGAGAATGGTAGAGCGAAGAGCAAAAGGAATACCAGTTCTGAAACCTACCATCACACAATCATGAAAAACACTAAAGATGAAAAGTGAATGACTTGTAAGACAGCATGGTGATCCTAAATACACCCCAAAATCCACAGCCCCTAGAGGTGCAAGCTCAAGTTTCAGCTACAGCCCACACATTCCCTAAAATCACTGAAAATCTTTGGATACACATTAAAAAGACCAGTGCATGCAAAACAACCCAGGAACCTCAAAGAGCCACACCTACACACCTAACAAATAAAAACTGATAGCATGTGAAGCGGCTCCAAAAGTCTTTATAAGCTGTGATACTTTCCAAAAGGTGTAAGCACAGACTATGCAGGGTGCTTTAATTTTTGCTTCTGGTCTTCTCCCTGAACTGTCTTCATCAGATGCAACAAAAATTAAGTTTGTCTCTTAAAGAGCACTAAACACGGCATAAAGAAAGTGCGTTGTCACAGGCCCATCACATGTAAAACAAACAGTCAACACTCAAGAGGTTGTTCCACAAAAAAAGGCAACAGCACATTTAAGCAGTGAACGCACCAGAGGAACAAATTGCATCTAAATGCTTTATTGGTTGTCAAGACCCTGGTATCTATAATGGGACATTAAACTGCCTCTCTGTCACATTAGACTGCACTTTGCTACTGTAATGCTGCTCACACAGCACACCTCACAGTAGGGATATTGTGTATGTCAAGCAAGGGTGGAGGCTGTTAAACAAATTCAACAATTGCAATGACCTTGAGTAGTTTTTCTTAAAAAGAATAGGAGTTGCATACCACTGGCTTGCTTGAGGAATCAAAGACAAAAAGAAAGAATACACTAGATGCCATGGATGCATATAGTTTTTGCAAAGGTCTATGAGAATTGTATAAATGCTGCTATGCTTGCTTTAAATGGATCATTTGAAAAGAACAGAAGAGAAAAATGAAAATGCCAAAGGGGGGTGCATAATTTAAAGTTTAGTACTGTCATCCATCATTTCCACGCAGTCTTGCCTTTGTAACACAAGCCTGTCAGTTCACTATGCACTATGCTCTGATGACGATTCCTTGTAATTTAAAGGTGATATGTATTTGTCTACAAAATCTACGTGTTATCTGAGCGAGGATTTTACCCCAAGGGGCTGTTGGACATGATTCTTGTAACCAAACAGCGTACGCCTAATTGCCTGTGATCATTTGCACATATTTTGCTGATATGTTGTGTTTTACAAGAGGTTGTAATGGCTTTGTCCTCTTGGGGCTCACATCACTATAATTTCTCAGACACGTTTATGGTGATGAGCAGTTTTATGACTAGTTTGGAGCTCAATGAAAATATACTTTTCTCATGCTGACACATTTGACATATACCATGTTTTAATGTCGCTTTTCATTAGGCCAGCTCACACC
This sequence comes from Aulonocara sp. 'chitande type north' Nkhata Bay, assembly GCF_057382095.1. NCBI lineage: Eukaryota > Metazoa > Chordata > Actinopteri > Cichliformes > Cichlidae > Aulonocara > Aulonocara sp. 'chitande type north' Nkhata Bay. The sequence continues at coordinate 6,038,225 of NC_141350.1, forward strand.
AAGAAATGTGGCTCTAATTGGAGCCACGAGAACACTTACAACTAACACTAATGGATCAAATGCATCTTTTTGACCTATTAACATGCCAGGAAAATGACTCACCTGTTTTTGAATTTTCATGAGGTACTACAGTTATCCTGGTGCAATACAGTGCACAGAGTGGGGTTTAAAACCACTGTTGAGAATCAAAATGCACCCATTCAGCCTTCGGCGCACCCTGTTGTCGTTCTCCTCTTTCTACCTTTCTGTTTTCCTCTCAAACTTTTTTAGGTTTCTGGTGACCCAAATTTGAGAGAGACCAAGCACATTCACTTAGAGAAAGCTTTAGGCTAATATTGTATGGAATTAGAAAAAGAGGACAACTCTGACTGCTGACTTGAATTTGCTAAGCAAAATCCTTCATTAGCCAGTGGAGTTAATTATGTATTCAGAGCAATGAGGGACGAGAAAGATAAAAATGCATTTTTAAATTTTTTTCAGTAATGTAGTTGCATTGCAGCTTAAACAAGTGAAAAAATAGTTATGTTTGCATCAGCTACACACTGCTTAATAGCACAAGAAATCATTTAGAGCCTTCATCAAAGTCAAAGTATTTAAATATTTTCAAATTTATTTGATAAAGATAAAAAAAGGTGATGCTTCTGTCCAGACTGAGTGAATGACAGTAGACTGGGGGAATTAATTATTTGATCCCCTGCTGAATTTGTGATATTGAGCACCTACAAATAAATGAACAGTCTCTAATCTTTATGTTACTTATATCGAGCCAGAACACTGAAGCTAGGTTGTGGATGGGTCTTTCAGCATGACAATGACCCAAAACATACCGCCGAGCAATGTTTCCTCTAAGCTGCGCGCGTGCGCAATTGCGCACTGCTGGCACGGTCTGTGCGCACATAAAATCTGTGTTGCGCACAAAAAAAATCTAACCTGAATTGAAATTAAAACTTTAACAATTCTGTTTTGTTAAAGAATTGGAGAAAAACAAACCTCCAGGTTCATTATGACATTTATAAAGAGAAACTTCACAATTATAATTTACAACTGAGGAATGCAAGGAGGTCCTACTTCTCTGACATCATCACTAAAAACAGCCATAATGCTCGGGTCTTATTTTCTACAGTTGACAGGCTAACAAACCCTCCTGTGTCAGTGGCAGCTGAACTTCATTCGACCATGGCCTGCAATGACTTTGCCAAATTCTTCACAGAAAAAATCCAAAAAATTAGACAAGCAATTGGTACGTCAACAGCAGATCCAGGATATGTACTGTGTCCACCAAAAAACTGTTTAAACACCATGAAACAGTTTCAACCTATTAACAGCAAAGACCTGGAGGACATCTTAGGTCAACTGAACTCCTCCTCCTGCTGTTTAGATGTCCTGCCAACACGTTTTTTCAAAAAGGTCTCAAAGACTTTAGAGTCAGACCTGTTACAGATCGTCAACTTTTCTTTATTATCAGGTGTGTTTCCAGAATCACTAAAAACTGCTGTAATCAAACCTATACTGAAAAAGGACAATCTTGACAAGACACAAATGAACAACTACAGGCCGATCTCAAATCTCCCATTTTTAAGTAAGATCATTGAAAAAGCAGTTTCTCAACAGCTCAGTTACTTCTTAAAACAGAATAATTGCTACGATGCCTTCCAGTCAGGTTTTAGACAGAACCACAGCACTGAAACCGCTCTGACCAAAGTGTTTAATGACATATGTCTGAATACAGACAGCGGAAAAATGTCAGTCCTAGTTTTACTGGATCTCAGTGCAGCATTTGATACAGTTGACCACAACATATTACTCAAACGACTGGAGAACTGGACAGGTCTTTCAGGAACTGTACTAAACTGGTTCAAAACATACGTAGAAAACAGGAAATACTTTGTATCAATAGGTAACTTCACATCTGAGCAGACAAGTATCACATGTGGAGTTCCCCAAGGTTCCATCTTGGGACCCCTTCTGTTTAACATCTACATGCTCCCACTGGCACAGATTATAAACAACAACAAAATAAACTATCACAGCTATGCAGATGACACACAAATATATATCACAATGTCACCAGGAGACCGAGGCCCTGTACAGGCTCTTGGTAAATGCATTGAGGAAATCAATGACTGGTTGTGCCACAATTTTCTCCAGCTAAACAAAAACAAAACTGAGGTAATAGTTTTTGGCGCCAAAGAAAAACGATTACAGGTCACCAGAGAACTTCAATCTATACATCTAAAAACCACAAACCAGGCGAGAAATTTGGGTGTAGTGATGGATGCAGACCTAAACTTAGAAAAACACATTAAGACAATAACAAAGTCAGCTTACTATCACCTCAAGAATATTTCAAGGATAAAAGATCTGACCTGGAAAAACTAGTCCATGCATTCATCTTTAGTAGGCTTGATTACTGTAACAGCATCTTTACAGGTCTACCTAAAAAATCAGTCAGACAACTACAGCTCATTCAGAACTCTGCTGCTCGAGTCCTCACTAAGACCAAAAAAAGTGGACCACATCAGTCCAGCTCTGAGGTCTTTACACTGGCTGCCTGTCCGTCAGAGGATAGACTTTAAAGTTCTGATGCTGGTCTATAAAGCTCTGAATGGTTTAGGACCAAAATACATCAATGACCTCCTGACCCAGTATGAACCTTCCAGATCCCTCAGGTCATCTGGATCCGGTCTTTTATCAGTTCCCAGAGTCAGAACCAGACACGGAGAAGCTGCATTCAGCTTTTATGCTCCTTATATCTGGAACAAACTCCCAGAAAGCCTCAGATCAGCTGAAACACTCAGTTTATTTAAATCCAGGTTGAAGACTCACCTGTTCTCAGCTGCATTTGAATAAAGCACCAAATCCAAACTTTTAAGCTTAAATTTCAAAACTTACATTTAACTACTGATTTTATCTACTGTTCTGATTTTATCTGTTTTGATTTTATATACTGTTTTGTTTGTTTGTTTGTTAATTAGTTAGTTTATTTGCTTGTTCTAATCAATTTTAAATCATGCTTTTTATTTGTTCTTGTTTCTAATGTCTCTGTAAAGCACTTTGAATCACCTTGTTGTTGAATTGTGCTATACAAATAAACTTGCCTTGCCTTGCGCAGTGTTAGACAGTAAGTGACTGGCTGCTCCCGTATGGGATTAGAACGATGCCACCTTATCCCATAGTCCAGCCAATAATGTGATTCACATTCGTATATATGCAGCCAATCAACGTCGTTGACAGGCTATGACAGCGTCCTTATGTGTAGACACCGGTGTTTTAGCTAGCAAAGCGGCGTGGCTGATGTGGAGTGAAGCCACGTTAATGACAACGTGAACAACCATTGGAGATGTGAGCAGGACAGACGGAACAATTGACAGAAAAAGTGTGGACTTTATACCAGCTTTTAAATTGTGTTGATCGGCCACGTAAAACCAGAGTTATGATAAAAATATCTGCAATGTTTGGTTTTCTTCCTGAATACTATTGTTGTTTATATTTACTGCGGGAAGAAACGGTAAAAACGGCATTTTATAAAGAAAACGCTCGAAAGCACTCTCGGCTTGTGAGCAAAAACAAAACCAAAAAAACCGCACCCTTTACTATTGGTTGAAAAAAGTACCGTGTCGACCAATCAAAAAATGATATGGCAACATGGCATTTAGTTGTTTAGGAAAGGGGAAGTTTTAGGAGAGACGGCGGTGTTTTAAGATGTGAGAGATTTGCAAAGTTTAGCGCAAATCTTGTGTAGTTAGTGTGTAGTGTAGTCAATAGTTTTGTTGTGTGTGTCAGAACAATGAGGCGAGTGCTGAATGTTACAGGTGTTACAGGAGTGATACATCTCCTGTTGTCAGGCCTGCAGGTATCAGGCTGTTGTTCTCCTTTATCTCATAGTGGACAGAAATTATTTTTGGAGTGGCACAAATAATTTGTGAGGCATCAAATTTGATGCAGAACAGCTGATTGTTCTGTAAATAGTTTGAAATGTTTGTTTAAAAACACCTTGGCTGCATTTTTAGGTAAACAGCTGCAAAAAACTTTGTTGTTTGCATAACTCAGTTACTTTTTTGACCAATGTTGGGCAATTAATTATATAATTACTATATAATTAATTGCCCAACATTGGTCATTATATACTGTATTTTGCAGACAGAGTTACAGGACTCTCTCCCAGACCACAGACTCATAATACAAGTCAGAGCTTTATTTAAAAAAAGGAAAAAAAAAAGAAAGTTGTGTTTTAAAAATTGAAGTTCAAGTTATTTTTACTTCCAATAGTGTTAACATACTACACAGGTCAGGTCAGTGGGCTAAAGCAGTTAATTAAAAGTAGTCTAACATAAATGTAAATGCTGTAATTTGATTATTTTAATAAACCATGTAACCTGGGTGGATTGGATGCTGGTGTGACCACAGTGCACACGTCTAATGTTGCTCACAGTGGTCCAAGGGACCGCTCAGGGAGTTTGTATGTTCGCTCAGACACATGAAAAATTAGAGGGAACATTGCCGCCGAGCCAACAAAAAAGTAGCTAAAGAAGAAGCACGTTAAGGGAGTGACCTCGCCAGTCTCCAGACCTCAGTCCTACAGAAACTCTGTTGAGGGAGCTGAACTTTTAAGCTGCTAAGTATGCACAACCAAGAAACCTAAAGGATTTAGAGAGTTTCTGTAAAGAGGAGTGGGTAAAAATCAGGCGAACAAGAAACGTCGTGTTACGATTGGGGATCAAATGCTTATTTCACTTAAGTTAAATCAATTTACATGTGTTTTTCTGGATTTTTGGTTGACGTTCTCTCTCTCCATTAAACTTAAACTACAATATAAATGAGAGCGTGGTCATTTCTTTGTAAGTGAGCAAACTTCCAAATTCTGCAGGGGATCAGACAGTTATTTCCCCCCCCACTGCATATATATTACAGTGTTGTCCACATTTCTCAGCTGAACACAATGCATTTCATATGATTTGTATACTGTTTGAAAATATTTTTTTTTGTCATGAACCATTTTCACATGCTTTCAAAACTGTCAATCAGGACAGAAATACAAGGACTGAAGAAATGTTGACATAATTTTAAAGTAAAAGTCCACATGATACATACATTTAAGTGCCAGATTTGAAGCCCACACATTGCTTTAAGACTCATTTGATCTTCTATTTGAGTGACATTAAAAAGTTCACTTGGGCAGCTGCCAAAATCTTTACACAGATGACGTACACATTTAAGTAATTACCTGTCACAAGACTTGCATTTAAACTGGATCAGTATCAAGAAGCAAGACCTGCCTGTGAACGTCTCCCAGTGCACCCCTTGTGTCATCTCCTCCAGTTCTATTTAGTCCTATGGGGGGTTTGAGCAACAAAGGGGCATTAATGCATTGTTGCATATAATCTAGTTACTAAAAGTGGGATTACAATGACAGCCAGAACAGCAATAAACAAACTGTTTGCTTGTTGTGCCAAATCTGTGTGTGCAACTCAGCGTTTGCTCTTAATCCAGAGGAGTTTGACTAGGGATGATAGGATGAGCAACGGACCTTCAAGGCAGAATAAACAGACAAGCTGCCAGAAAAGCAGTGGAGTGAAAGAGTGGCATAGATATTTAAAAACCTAGAGTAACACCAGCCATCTAATCCATGGTGCCATGCAAGTGTAAAATTCCTTTAAAGTGTTTATCCATGCCTTGTACGAAATTCGACTGCTCGGGAGGCTTCAACATCATCTCTTATCTGGTCATCTAACAGCATGTCATGTCTTTAAACTGTTGTTTTTGTTTTCCTGCACTTGATCTTATTTTGTTTTCCTATTTCACAGCCTAATTTATTTTACCTTTCTTTGAACAATCATCCCCTCACTACCACTAGCCCATTCCCCCTAAATCGAGGACCATAAACCAACCCACTACTTTCATTTTCCTTCTTCCTGCTTGATTTTCCATAACCATTTCACCCATCCCATTTCCATTTTTCCATTTCACCTCCTCTCAACATCAATTTCTCTCCTCTCACAAAGTTACACTTCAACAGTAAGTGGCACTGCAGGAGAAGAAAATATCAGACAAATACAAAGACAAGAAGAGAAAGAGAAAAAAAAGGTCTGTGTTTGTAGGAGCCATCAGCTGTAATGATAGGCTATATGGCACAGGCTTTCTACAGGCAGGTAAGCAGGCAGCCAGACTATCATCATGGACAGCTCTCCAACAAATATCGGCAAACCCACAAACAGCAAAGAAATTGAGATATTGATGACCCTACTTGTTGAACATAATTAATTAATTAACATAAGTAAAAGCCAGCCAGGCTTCAAATGGTGTAAAATTGTGCATGAGCCATGCACGTTTGTGCACTGATGAGAGCTTATCGAGGTATGTGATCATTTTTGTCTTTGTTTGTCTTCACACTGAGTCTGCAAAAACTACCAAGACATACTTCACGAAACTGTGGAAGCAGTGGAACACTGTTAAAGGAATCAGTCTTCTGAATTGTGGAACAGATGCATTTGCTTTACTGCAAAAGGGCATTGGGCATGGATGCTCTTTCAGAATGACCTATTCTATACTTCACAAATGAATTGGAACAATAATTAACAGTCCATATATCTACCACTATGTCACTATGTTATCAGCGGGGCTTGAGATATGTGCTCCAAATACATCTCCATTCATGCATGTGGTTGGTTCTCCCTCCGGAAGGGAGATATGCAGCGGCTAATGACAAAGTGTGGGAAAAAGGTGGATGTGGATGATATGCGGGATTATGCTACTGCGTGGGTTTAATGTGACTTCTGGACCAAGCATTTGTTTGTCATGTAGGTGGCAGCAATAATGTGCACATCATATTATCAGGAATAGGAAAAGGAAAGACTGCGTTAATATGTGTGAGCACATAAACGGAAGCTTCCTTGGTGAAAGGGTTAGAGTTCCCACAGGTGGAAAGACTACTTTGGTTAGGGTGAAATAGTCTTTTATTCTCATCTGTAGACAGCTTTGAATGTGTCCATGCAGATAAAGCTGCGAATATAAGAATAGAGACATTGGGAACTGGGTTCATCATAGAAAGCTTCACTGTAATTTAAAAAAGTGCATCCAATTATGACACTACAATTAAATGCATTAATATGTGTTGTTGAAGACTGACAGAATCATGTTACTGTGACTCGTAAGTTAAATGAAGAAGTACATTTCTGAAAAATTGTATGACATCTTTGAAACATTGTTACACTGTTACTGTGACCTTGAGCAACAAACTGCAACTCTAGAAGTGCTGCTCTCTAGTTGACCTCTGATGTCCCTACAGGAGCAAGTGAAAGACAAATTTTTTACAAAGATCAGTAAAATGTCATATTATCATAGGCGCGCTGTGCTCTGATCTGTGCTCTAACCAGTCTGCCAGTCAGTCCGTCTCTGTGTGAGTCACAGGTTTGCACATCTCACTTCAGAAGACTTCAAATAACAAATACAAGGCATGTCTTAATGAGAAGGAAAGGGGGAATAGGAAGCTAGTTTGACACTAGATCTATATTTATGCTTTTCTCTCACTGCTGCAGCAGCTATTATGCATTTCTTCCAATGAAGATTATTTTCGCACATCGGTTTTTACCCCAGCTGTACCTATCTTTGCCTCATCTCCCTTGGCAGCTATCCCCGTGTGCTTCACTTTGTCCCCTTCTCTCCCTAAAAAAAAAAAAAGACTACTCTGAATCAGAGACTAATCTGAATCAGGGAGAGAAAACACTGAGTCATAAAACCCCCATTTTCCCCTACATTATTTCATTTATTTCAAGCCTTACATCCATCAAGCTGAAGAGATCTTATTTGGGGATAAGACGTGGGTGGAAAACGGAAGCATGAGGAAATGTGAAGAAGTAAAAATGAGAGAAAAGAAAGGTTGAGGAGCATGTGTTTACCCCCACTCTGCACGGTGAGTCACAGAGAAAAAAGGGGCACTTCAATGGCCTGCGTAGGTCTCCTGTGCAGACAAGTCAAAATGGAAGGAATGATTGCAGAAACGCTTTTTTATTGAGGGGATGCTGGGATCTCACTAGTGAGAATGGAAGGGAGGTGAGAAGGGCTGCGTCTGCCTGTCTGTTTGGCCCTAATTGAGGTTGGGAGGAGGGCGAGTCGGTGTAGCAACACTCCCAAATAATCCTCCTCATGACAGATTTACAAGGCAGCATTTTCTGAGAGTGTTAGTGAGGGGATTTGAGGAGCTAAGACAGTGAGACAGCAACAAAGTAAAACAGGGACGGAGAGGTAAAACTGCCCAGCTCTGATAATCTATCTTTGTGCATGCACTTAACATCAGCTCCAGATGCTTCCTCCTAATTGATCTAATCTGTTCTCACAGCCATTATCAGAAATGTATTTACATGGAATGATAAAAGACTTCTAATTTTTATTCCTTCCTAAGGTGGAACAGTTTTGTTCTATTTTTGCTTGTGCAACAATTATATTGTGGGGGGAGGGTTCACCCCTCCAAGTGTTCCAGTTTAAATGCATCAGCATCATTTGATGGTTCAGACAATAAAATAAAGGTGACTGCATCATCTAAAGATAGTTCAAGTGTAAAGTTAGTCTGAAGAAAGCAGCAGCTTGTGCACAAGAGCTCTCATTTAAAAAAACAAACAAATAAGTAAATAACAACAGCCATACTGGAAGAGGGTCGTTTATAAACTACGTAGTAAAATACAAATAATATCTAATCATAAGAATTGCACTGTATAATTCCATGACAAATTACCTTAATTTTTCCTCTTAATTAACTGTGCAACATTATACTAATCTACATTGGAGCCATTCACAACTACGCTCCAGGTTAAAAGGAGTACTGAATGCTGTTTTTCACTGGCTTAGAGTCGTCTCTTTCATCAGTATAATACTCTACTGTGCACGGAGAAATAGAAAAGCCTCTGTGTCTCTTTGTAGCACTTTCAGCCACATAGCCTTGGCACAAAAGTTATGATGGGCATACATTATCATCATGAGTTGACTGGCTATAACTGGAAACAGTTATAGTGCCAATGAAAAATGCAATGGCCATGGCCTGGCCATGGCTACGCTAGGGTTTTATGATGATCTCCTAGTTTAAATCTCAAGCCCTTGCCAGTGATGACTATCACAGTGTGATCAGCAAGAAAACAAAATCATAATGTGCTGGATAATGAGCACATTTTGATTGTTACTTCTGCAAGTAAACACGGACCCTGATCTAGTCTTTGCCCTACGTTGTGTACAGCACCTTAGCTACGCTTTACTGTTTATTCAAACATTAATTTTGCTGAAGTGAAATCTGACTCACCACGTTGACTCAGTTGACACAAACAACAAAAGCAGAGTGAATACTCTTGTTCCAAAGAACTTTTATATGCATACTTTGGCAAATATGCAGGTAGATAAATATGCAGGAATTTTTAACTCGTGAAAACAATCAGCACATTTACTAAAACAAACATGACTCCAGTTCTATTATTTTTTAGTTCTGTTGTGTAGCAGCAGGTTTGTCTACTGTACTTCATGATTGGCCTCAGGTACACGGTGTATCAATAATTTAATAATATGAATGTGATGGTCTTTTGCCACAGTTTTGTTTTGAGTTTTGTTCTCATAACTTTTGAATTCTATTCACTTAAAGAGTGAATAGAGGGATTTGCTCCCTTGTATTTTTGTACCATTTTCCTTCCCATTTGTCCTTTTGTATTATGTTTTAGGCTGCTCTCTGAGTTTTGCATTCTGGTTTATGGTGTGGCTATTCTCTTTTTCTCCTTTTCCATTCTCTCTTTTTTTGACTTTCTAGCTGACTGGTTAGACTTTCTATCTTCATCTTTATTCAGTGTGAAGTGCTCTTTTTCTTTATTTTTGTTTCAAACTTTGATTGAACATGTTCAAGTCTGACTTCTTGCTTAGGTTTTCTGTGCTAGTACTTGGAGTTTAGAACGCCATTTTAATTCCTTCTTATTCTACTGTGTGTTGAATTTGTTTTTCTAGGGACAAGTTAATTTTATAGGTTTTCTGGTACAGATTGTTGTCTTAGTCCTCCCTCCGTCTCCTCTAATCCCTTTGTATTTCCCTGTCTCATAATTGCACTGAAGTTTTTAGTATTTAGGTATAAGACGTATGTCAGTTTTACTTCCTGTCTGTCTTCCCTCGATTTCCTAATTGTTACCTTCCTGTGTCTCCTCCCTAATCAACCTTCTGTGTGTATAAACTCTGTTCTTCACCTGCCGTTCTTTGTGGAGCTCTCTGGTTATATCCCCTGTGCGTTCCCTGCCAGCATATGGATAGCGTTTGATTTTTCCTTGTAGACGTTTCTGTTTTTTGGACTTTTAGTTCAGCCTAAATAAGCAGCTCCCTTTTTGTGTAATCTGTCTGCCTCGGACGTCCTGCATTTTGGTTCCCTCTCCAATTCTCCACGTCTCACCAAATTAACCTGTCATTAAGAATTTTTAACATTTTTCACTTGTGTGAATTTACTGTTATGTGTGTTATGTTACTAGATTATGTAATTAAACTCATCCTGTTAATTTTTGTTTTACATTAACAGACCCAGCTGTTATTTGATTTAGGAAATAATACACAAAGTATTTATAAATTTCAAGTAGCTGAATGTAGGACTATATTTTGTCTATATGTTGAATCTTGCAATTTCCTTTTGCAGCTTCTGGCAAGTAGCTGGAGATTTCCAGTTTTTATTCCTCAAGAAGGTAAAAATAAATGCATTTGATATTATTCAGCTCTATGGTCCTGGTGCTCTGCCATGTAAGAAGACGCTGATAAAACACAGAATAAAAGAATACACTCTGAAACACAGAAACAAACACACTGCCTTGTTTAGGAAAACAAATGTTCACTACGTATAATCTCCACACGACACACCCTATATACACACACACATAGAAAGCAAGAAACAAACACATACAAACAAACGAGGTTCCTAAATCAGTCTCCTGCTGACATGTTTGACTTCTGAGGTCTATATGATTGCCTCTAGCCTATGAGCTGGTAAACAGTTAAATTACCCCCCGAAGTCAAACAAAATGTGTCACGTTGGAGCATGTTATGGAAATTATGTTTAGAACAGGTTTACTGTCGTGCAAAAATAATCTTCCAAAAGACACAGAATATAAAATATAGATGGGTTCACTATGAAAACATTTCATATCAAGAAGAAGAGAAATGAGCACACACACTACAGCAGGTACGGTCATCCAGTTCTGACGTTTATTCTTCCACAGGATGTGTTTTTACTATTCCAGAGTTTGTGTATGTCTGTTTGTCCTCCTTCCTGATAAGAGGGTTTCTACTCTTGCCTTCACTCTGCCTAACCTCGCAGGTTTGCAGAAATAAATAGAGACACCTGAAAAGTGATCTGAGACCTTTGCACAGGCCTAATTTATCATGTTACTGAGAAAAAAATGTCCCTTCTGCTTCTCACTGAATCATATTTTCAACTTTTCAAGTTAACACCACATCTTTTTCACTGATTTGTCATGGCTTGTCTGCTTCACGATAAACAAACTCATATTTCCTTTTGATTTTGTTTGAAAAGAATGCATATAGATTCAGATATGTGTCTGAGATTCTCTTTGCCACATGTCAGCGATACTCACAAACATGTTGCAAAATAAGCAATATTAAGGGCTTTTTTTCCATTCTGTAATCTCCATAATGAATGATTGGTATGAAAACTAAACAGCACTCCAAAGATCTGAATAAACTGATTGAAATTTACATTATAGATTCACTTTAGGAAAAGTCTGCATCTTTCCAGAAGTCATTACTGGGGAACTCATTATTTGTTCAATGTTGTATGACAACCAAATTGACTTTGTTACGCCTCCTGGGTATGATAGTTTTACACATTTTTTAAATGTAACTGATGTTTTTTATGGATTACACATAATGAATGTGCCTCTTATGGGTTTAACTCCAAGTATCTCAAATATTACATCTAGTCTGTGGTTTTCACAAAGTTCTTGTATTACAGTCCTATTTGTATGTATGCAGAGGACAGCTAATCTTATTACAATTTTAAATTCAATAATTTTTCTTACATCTCAAATATTGAAGCATTTATTTTATCAATGTATATTTGAGAATATGAGTTTTATTTATGTCAAAACTATATTTGTTTTCCAAATGTCAAAAACACTGCTGAGTATCAATGAAAAAAAAGATTGGACTGTTTCACTCAGTATCTTTATTAGCTCCTGTTCCATAAGTGCAATCCAACCCTTTACACCCTCCACAGTAGCAGCAGCTATGACAGGATGTTTTTCATGAGGATGTCACTTACCATATGGAATGACTGTGGCAAAAATCCAAGGCAGACATGATTTGTCTGAAAAATTTCCTGGCCTCTTTAGGTGTTAACCTGCCTTTCTTCACCAAGTAGTCGAACAGTTCACCACCAGACACGTGTTCTAGCACGAGGTACCTGAGAAACAGAGAGGAGACAAAGAAATAGGAACGAAATCAAGAGAGTACATGAGAAAAAACTCTCATACATGCACCCAGAAAGAAGAAAAATACCTGCCAGAACAAATACCTGCACTCTCTACAAAGCCCTAAAGAAAAGAAAAACCTTGGACCTCTAAGGTTTCTGAGAAATGGCGCAATGGCAGGATGATAGTTCCCTCGAAGCACATAGATTAAAGACTAACAAGCTTTCAAATCTTTATCTTTGAAAAACTATATCATGCTGATTAATCTTTTTTATAATTCTTTGGCGATCTATTGTCCATCTACTTAGTTTCATAGCACACACACACACACACACACACACACACACACACACACACACACACACACACACACACACTCCTTGCCATCACTTCATCATTTCATGCGGCCCTTCGTCAGGTGGCCTTTGAGTCTGTGTGGCCAAGCATTCTGTCATCCTGACTGTGTGGCCATGCTCTGCAGCTCAAAGGGGAGAGGGAGGAGATGAATCTTCACTGACCCATGCCTGCAGCTGCGTCTGTGGATTGAAAGCAAGGAGTGCCCCGGCCCTGCTCCGATCTCAACTGCTCATATATCCTGTACTCAAACTCACTCCATCTTCACTAGGACAAAGTGAAATCCAGACTGATAGTAAAATATTCTGTCTCTCCCCTTCTGGATATTAGGGTGCACATGGGTCTCTTTCATTTTATTAACATATGGCGTCTCAAACTGTAACTAGTGCTCATTAAACAGCCCTCAGTCCAAAGGCAAAACCTTTGTTGGAAAAGCCTCGGCAGCTTTGGCAAAAATAACAACCAGTCCAAACACAAGTGAGTGATCACAAATTACAAAAACACATACATTTTGCATGCAGAATAAGGATGGCTACAAATTTAATTTCTCTGTGAGGTAAGTTTTCTGGTCTGTGACTTAAAATACTGGCGTTCAGGCAGGATGCTCCACTGAGTTTACCCTAAAAAAAGATACATTTTTGTTACTGCTGTAATTCCTCCGATTATTCTGTTTTAAATTTGTATTTGTCTCTGAAAAAATAGCTTTATTATGATGCAAGAATCAGGATTTCCCTTTCAGATTTAATATTATATCTAAGCTAAAGTATTCAAGGTTTAGGAAAATTCTACTACTACTATTAACTCTTATAGACATACAGTTGTGGTCAGAAGCTTTCAGCGAAGACCAAAAGAACTGTAGACTTACACAAGTTGGGAAGGTCTCTTGGAGCTATTTGGAAACAACTGTAGATTCCAAGATCAACAGTTCAAACAATTGTATGCAAGTACAAGTTATTCAGAAGTGTCACAACTGAATAACTTGTACTTGTCTGGAAGCCCTAAACTGACAACCTCAGATGAGAGGAAACTGGTTAGGATGTTCAGAAACAACCGAGGAACCCCCAAGGCTCAAGCCTGCCAAGAACCGGAAACAACAGTGTCACACGGTGAACAGAGTTTTACATAGCCATAGACTGTGAGGGTGCTAACCAAGATAAAAGCCCCTGTCCCAAAATCCACACCCCTGGGCTCGACCAATATTAGCAGCTGCCCACATGTATAAGCAAAATGTCTTCAAGAAAAAAGATTTATTGTCAGATATGGCTGTGTAGGTTCTCAGTCATCTAGGTCACGTTAGTCTAAGGAGCTTGGAAAGAAAGCGACTGAACTTTTTCTTGAAGTTTCTTGAAGATGTTTTAGCTCTTATCCAAGAAGCTTCTCCAATTCTAAAGTTCTAAATTTCTAGAACTATATAAAAGTTCTAAATCTAAATTTTACTGTCAAACAAAACAAAAAACGAGCTGTTTGACCACAATGACAAGCAGTATGTTTAGAGGAGTAAAGGTGGGGCCTTCAAACCTAACCAAACTATATCAGCTGTCAAGCATGGTAGTGGAATCATCATGTTATGGAGCTGTTTTGCTATGAGTGATACTTGTAGATTGCTCAAAATTGATAGAAAAATTAGGATTTTTTTTCAGCTTCATATCAAGAAAATACCTGGTCCTTGTCCTCTTTAATCTCAGTGATGCCATTGCTTACAACATTCCCTACAATGCCTGCACTTCTGTGCTGGCACTACACTGGTTCAAAAATAGACCATTCTGTGTCAGCTTTGGAAACAATTCTTCTTCCACAGCTACACTTTATTGTGGGGTACCTCAGGGTTCCGTCTTAGGTCCCAACCTGTTCTTACAACTTCTTCTTTGGTCAGAAATCTTGGTGTGATATTTGAATCTGGCTTTAAGATAAGCAAATTAACTCAGTGGTTAAAAATAGCTTTTTCCTTCTCTGATTCAGCTCAGCCCAAAATACTGCTGCTAGGCTGCTCAAAGGCACCTCAAAAAGAAATCATATTAATCTGTTTAAGCTATTCTCCACTTATTGCCAGTGAAGTTTAGAAGTGATTTCAAGATCCTCTGATCTTGCTCTGTAAAGTTGTCTGTAAAGCTCTTCTTGACCTGCCTCCTTTTTACATGTCCAACCTCTTACACAGCTACTTGACTTCTTGTTTTCTCCAGTCAGCTGATCACATGCTTCTGACTGTCTGCTACTCTGGATTTTAAATCATAGGAGTGTTAGCAATGTAGAACAGCATTTCCCTCACAGTGAAGTCTGCTCCTTCCACTGAGTATTTTAAAACTAAACCTAAACTTATTAGGAATTTGAGTTTGTCTGATTTACTCATTGTGTCGCCTATGCTTTTTTTCAGCCATGACTGTATATGTTTAGCACCTGCTAGCATACGTTTACTTATTTCTGTTCTCTTTGCCTATTTACTTCTATCAAATATGTGGTACAGCACTTTGGTCAATATAAGTTGGGTTTTTTGGTTTTTACCTTATAAATAAATTAGAGTTTGAGAGCTAGATGGTGGAAACTCAAAGATACATCAAAACTGGTTTTGGAATGAATAAAGCAAGCTAGCGTTAAGCTTCTGGAATAGCTTTCTCAAAGCCCAGACTTCAACTTCATTGAAAATTTATGAACTGTTCTTAAAAGGCAGGTCTGTGCCAGGAAACCAAGCACTTTAAATGAACTCTACCAATTCTATCTACAAGAGTGGTCAAATATCCAGCCAGAATTATGCTACAAGCTTGTTGATGACTACCAAAAACATCTGATTAAGGTGTGATTTGCTAAGGGCCTTTTAACCAAACCTTAGTGGGGGTGTATGCAAATATTTGACCTGTATTTATAATTTTGTCCCCGTGTGGAGGGAATAAATATTTTCTAACTTGTGGATCAAATTCTTGTTTTTTAAAGTCATTAAAAATCTATGCTGTGCAATTATTCCACAACAGCTCAAAGAAATCACTGAAAATGATATTACCATGACATTCATGCCCATGATAAGTGTATGTAAATTTCTTACAACAACAGTAGATCTTGCACTCCTTGATTGATTGCTTAAGGATTCACAACAACAAACTTAATAAGATCAATACATCTTAGGCTAAAAAAAATTTTTAAAAAAAAATCATACACTATCTGATTTGTAAGAAATTTTGCATTTCCTAGTTGAGGCTACTTGAAGAATTTCTCTGATATAGTTTGTTTCTTTTACCAAAATTCCTCTCAGGCTCCTTTAAATTCTCCATCACCTCTTGTACACACCCGCAACACCAGTTTAAACAGCTTGTGCCAGCAGAATAATAAGTATTTCAAGCTCTGGGTCTGCAAGCTGCAAACATGCTGTATGTCTATCAATTACTGGCTTTCAGGTGGAGATATCGCACTAAGAATCAGAAACATTAAGAGAAAAATTACATCACTTGTGCAAAGCTCAGAGTGTATTCAAGTCACTTGTGGTGCAAAATGTCTTTTGTGACGCTACTAGTGACCGTCTGTCAGAAGTCATGAAGCAATGTGCACAAAATGTGATTTTAATAATCCAATTATAGGATGAATCATAATATTTTGCAGTTCCTATCATCTTAAAAGATGACATGTACAGCACTGCATGTCCAATCCTATTTGCTTTGTAAGCTAAAAATGAAAACTAATTGAATTTATTTGGCAAACAGTCCACTATAGATCAAGAGGTCTACTATGAACAACTGATGGGGCTGTCACTCACCACTGCTAAAGCAAGCTGATAAATGTATGAGTGTCTGCATGAGTGTGCGTGCAGTGTTTGTGTGTGTATGTGCAGCTGCTGCAGCAGGCTCTTCGTGGCTAATGTTTCTTAATGCCATGGTGTTGCCTCTGATAAGCACGTCATGGTGTTTACATTACGAAGGCTTCCTCGCCCTATTAGCAGTCCCCTAGCGTGCACAACTAAATTAAATGCTTCATGCCAATACTAATGGAGCATCTATCCCTCTAAGGCTGTAGTTGTTGGCCTGCAATCAGAATACACCAATCACAACTGCTCTGCAGACCACCACAATGATTTGTGGCATTTTAACAACTGTTCTGGTGTCCAAAACAGCAGCTGACTGTAAGAATATCTCATAGTCACAAAAGTTGCTACACAAATTTCCTTCTTCTTTTATTGTGTTTGCATTACAATTATGATTTTGTATATTTCACACACATCAAATGTGGACCAAAATCAGCTGGTGATACTTACAAGTATTTTTTATTTTCGTAGACATCGTGTAGCTTTAAAACATGTGGGTGTTCTATGAGCTTCAGAATAGCTATTTCTCGCTCCACCTGTAAGAAAGAAAAAGAAGGAAGAAGAAATCAGTAAAAAGAGTTTTGATTACTGCGTCATCAATGTTGCTACATTCCTAAAAAGACTCCACACGAAGAATATAATCGGGCCTATTAAAAAATAAATATTCCCTTCTTTCTCTTTTTTAAACCTTAGTACCAAAGTAGTGTAGTACTTTGTTTTAGGTGCAAAGCACTCAATAACCCTAAAAACATCCCCTGATGAGGCACTGCTGAAAGGGTTTCCACCAGTCTGTAACAGTCGTACAAACCAACTGCAGGCAAAACAGTTCAGCACCTGGAGTCTTCTACTATGAAGTCAAGCTGCTGTAATAGATGCAAATACATCTTTTGGCATAGTCTTTTCAGCATGTGAGCACTAATGGTGCTTTTCCAGATGTCTCAGCCGACAATTCCATAGGCAACCGAATTGTCAGAGTCAATTTTTTTCCAAAAATAGTTTTGAAATATTGCTTGTTGACACAGAACTTCTTTCCAGTTTGCTTCAGTCTGTTTTAAGCTTTGTCTCAAAGTGTTCCAGAGCCAATTTAGTGATTTCCATGACAGAATCACATCTGCTTTTAATGCAGTGTCATCTGAGTGCCCAAAGATCACAAGCATCCAAAAGTGATTTTCAGTATTGGTTCTTTCTGCTGGTTCTTGAAACATCTGATATGTTTTTTATATTGTGAATAAAAATGGGTTTATGCGATTTGTAAATCATTACATTCTTTTCTATTTTACACACACAACTTTTTGGAATAAGTAAACTAAGGAAAGGACCTGACTGTTACTTTCTAGTGAGAGAACGGACAAAGATAAGCTTTGATCAGACTCTGAGCTGGTTAGCTTCCCAGCCAGTAATAACTGCTATCTCATGTTTGCTTCAAAAACAGATGGAAAACAGGTTGCATATGCCTTATCTTACACATTCTCTTCCAAAACAAGCCTTGAAAACACTGTAACATTTCATAATCCATTGGTTTTCCTGACGTGAACACAAGTCTGTTTGTTTCGATAAGAAATGTGAGGAATTCCACATTTGAACACTGTCCACGGACTGGCTCTTACCCACAGTCAACAACACAAAGCATAGGTCAATATGGGTCAAAATGTGCACTCCGGTACATGAACATTGCCCACAAGAGGCTTCTTTACACTCGAGTTATTGACTGTACTGTAAATATAAACACTACTGTGTCCAGAAGAAACAGACAGCTGAGACAACTAAAGTCCTTTTTGTTTAATTTTGTGTACAGAGCTACTAGGTGACATGTACACTGTACAAAGCAAAATTTCACCAAAATCCAGCTGATCACTCTGGATTTGTATCACCATCTCCAGAGGTCTTTGTCAGCATGTACAGCTGCCACTGAAAATCAGCATGCAACCCGCTTCGAGAGAATCCACCACTGCTCTTCAGCACCCTGTCCTCCTGGTCTCCTCTCGGCCATCAGCTCACCCTTCCACAGTTCTTGCCCATCTTCCCTTCCACCTTCAGCATCTAACTTTGACTGACAAGGATGAAGATGAAAGAACAGCGCGAGTTAAAGGCTCCTCTCTCAATCTCATCAAAATCAATTTCACTATGTCATTTGACTGTGACAGCCTTCACATTGCTTTAATGTCATACTCAGCGTGGCTTGGCTTTATGAACACTCGTGTGGAATGAAGTCAAAACTGTGATCTGCCAGCTAACTATGTTCTCATTAAATTCTCCAAAGCTCTTTGTTCAATAAGTAATATGCACAGATCTCCAAGTCTTATTGACTTATATACTGGATGGGGGAAAAGGCACGGTCAGGATACTGTTTCTTGACTTTTCCAGTGCCTTTAATACCATCCGGCCCTGTATGCTTCAGGAAAAACTGAACAGGATGGAGGTGGACCCCTGCCTGGTGGCTTGGATCTCCGACTACCTCACCGACAGACCACAGTACGTCAGGCTGAAGGACATCATGTCTGACACAGTGGTCAGCAGCACAGGAGCACCACAGGGAACTGTGCTGTCCCCTCTTCTCTTCACCCTGTACACCTCTGACTTCTGCTACAACTCTGAATTATGCCATATTCAGAAGTTTGCAGACGACACAGCCATCATGGGGTGTATCTGGGATGATCAGGAAGAGGAGTACAGAAGTCTGGTGAGGAACTTTGTCGCATGGAGTCACACAAACCACCTGCAACTCAACACCTCAAAGACTAAGGAACTGGTTGTGGACTTCGGGAGGTCCAGAGAAGGTCCACTGCCGGTTCAGATAGAGGGGGAGGAGGTGGAGGTGGTCAACAAGTACAAGTACCTTGGGCTGTGGGTAGACAATAAACTGGACTGGTCATGCAACACAGAGCACCTGTATAAAAAAGCCCAAAGCCGACTGTACTTCCTCAGGAGGCTGAGGTCTTTTAACATCTGCAGGAAGCTCCTGAGGATGTTTTACCAGTCGGTGGTTGCTGGAGTACTTTTCTATGCTGTGGTGTGCTGGGGGAGCAGCACAGCAAAGAAGGACTGATGCAGGCTGGAGAAACTGATCAGGAAGGCTAGCTCTGTGGTCGGCATGAAGCTGGACACTCTGGTGACAGTGGCAGAGAAAAGGACATTAAAGAAACTGATGGACATTATGAACAATGCTGGGCATCCTCTGCACACGGCCATAAACAATCAGAAGAGTCTGTTCAGTGACAGGTTGCTTCTCCCCAAGACAAGAACTAACAGACTTAAAAACTCCTTTGTCCCACACGCCATCAGACTGTTTAACTCCTCTCTGGAGGGGAGAGGGAGGGGAAACAGGAGGACAAAGGAGGGGGGAACAACTAAGCTGTAGTGCCTCTTCACCTCACTGTACAATACCTTGTGCAATACTTTTTGTAAATAGTCAACAGTGCAATAGACTCAATACTTGAAATGTGCAATTCACTTGTATTTTTATTTTTTATTCCTATTTATTCTATTTATCCCCTTTGTATATTTTATTTATATTTGTCTCTGTATTTATATATATGTGTGTGTGTGTGTGTGTGTGTGTGTGTGTGTGTGTGTGTGTGTGTGTGTGTGTGTGTATATATATATATATATATATATAACAATTCTGTAACTGTAACTTCGGTCGTTGCTGTGCTTTTTGGAAGTCGAATTTCCCAGAGGAACCCACCCGAGGGATTAATAAAGTTCTATCTTATCTTATCTTATCTTATACTCACAATGCTTTAATTTCAAAACAGGTTTTGTTGGTGGTCTCTGCTCAGTCTGTGATTGTGGTATACCTTTACACACAATTCATATTTTTCAGGCAAATAACTTTGTATCTGGCAAAAACACAATTAAAAAAAACTGCTTAAATACATTCAGTCTCTCCAAAGAAAATGCGGTGCAGCGTTTTATTATTCAAGCTGGGCCTAACAAAAAAAAACAAAAAAAAAAAACCCACAAGAGAATAAAAAGCTATATAAAATATATTAGAAAAACTAGGCACATGTCTGAGTCTGAAAAGGGTATAAAGGGATAATTACCACTGGCATGAGAAAAAGCTAGGCTAATCAGGGTTAATCCAGACACTAATGAGTGCTATCAGCAGCACGACACTATGCCACTTTCTCACCTGAGGCTAAGGTGCGTTGTTAAGAATGAGCCCATGGTGGCTAGCTCGCTAGCTGGCAGTAGGCTCCCTGCAAGGAGACTAATGCTAACCAGGACTCGAGATGAGCTGTCGAAATCCTACAGGGCCGACATCCTAAGCTTCTTTTAACACCTCCTTTTAGTTAATTGAAAAAAAGAGAAATGAGGCTTAATGTGAAGACTTAACTGAACAACAGTCTGCTTATTGCAAGATTTGGTGTTGATTAACATACTATTATAAATCTGTGAAGCAACCTTTGCTCTTTCTAGTAATGCCTTTTTTCTTTAAGTATCCTACAGTTATCAAAAGGTGACTGGAAAAATACGGTTATTCCTCATTTGCTTTCTTCTGGAAAAGGGGTCACACAGTATGTGTTCTGTTCATGCAGTGGATTCATGCATACCTAATGCATGAAACACATACAAAGGAGGAACACCAACGGTTTCTGCATTTATCCACACAGCCACTAACTGCCCACTCACTCAAATACACACACTCTGTAACTTCATGCTAGTAATAAACAATACCAGGTGGCTATTCCCCATCTTGGCCCGGCTCCTGTGCATGCCACAGTCTCTCATTAAATTTCACATCTGTGAGTGTGGACAATTCTCTCCAGTTGCCATTTCTCCATGGGACTTCATTAGGCCTTTATTAGCAGGCACTTGGACATTGTTCACCAAGATGCACACATGCACCTAAACAGAGGTTAGATGAAGACACTCTTTTTATCTTGTCTTGTGTTCTTTTTTTGTTTGGCAGTTCAAATTACAGCAATTTCTGGTCAATTTCTCGATAACAAAACGGGTCTGCAAGGCAGGAAAAAAGACGCCTCACCAGAAAAAAGGGGTCGAATGTAAAGCAGTGTGGTTATTGTTGTGAAGTGGACATCATTAGCAGAAGACATCAGAACAGGAGCTTGTTAGTGAAAGAGCTGATTGGCACACTTCGACCCACAGGCTTTCCCATCAGTGTCACATCCTGCCACAATAGATGAATCAATAGGAAGGAACAGCAACAGTGATTTTTTTTTTTTTAAAGATGTTAACTAAGACAACTGCAACTACAGTTAAGCTGTAATAAAAAAGCAAGCTGTATGCTGAAAGAAAAAGGCTCATGGTCCTAATGGTCTTGATGCTGTTCGGTCTAAAAAGTACAGCTTATATGATTTATTACCTTTACTACAATTTGCAAGCAAAATGTAGATGCTGCAATAGAATAATACGCATATGTGAGGGAGAAAGGCTGAGAAGGCTGTAGCTACTTGGAAAAATAAGACAAAAGGAGTAAGTGGTGTCACTCCAAATTCAGAGGATGGCAGCCAGTTTAGCATAGTTCCATCAGCTTGCTATTGATTTGTTAAATTACAGCCCTGGATCTAAATGACCGAATGGATGAGCAAACAAATGAGTGGCAACATCAATAGTTTTATCACCATGGCCAGTGATAGAGGCCAGGGGATTACAGGCATGCAGACAACAACAAAGACGCAAAGAAATTAGATTCATGTCGCATGTGACAGAATGACCAAACACAGAAGCCAGCCCAAAATCTCAAAGGGTGAAATACTGGATCACAGGCTCTGTCATCTCTCACTCTCCACTTATTGCACCTCACACCATTTTTCCAGCCGGCCTCTCTCACCCCACAGAAGGAAAACACAGACATTTCTGTCACCTCCCCAGGCAAGTGAGTGAATGGCCCCTTGATACTGAGATCTAAGGATCAAAGTCAGCAGGGCAGCCATGTGTGTCAGATAAAAAAAAAAAAGGGTGGCTATGCTAACAGTGAGGCCGTAGTGCGTGCAAAAGCTGCTGGGTGGATTAAAAAAACAAAACAAAGGAGAGACAGGGGAGGGTGTGTGGATGTGGAAGGGATAAAGGAAAAGCCATGTAATTCTCTCCAACGGAGAACAGCAAAAGAAAAGTGTTATGAAATGGGGGGAGGAGCAGTGGTGCCAGCTTGAGCCATCTTCCCTGCACGTCACCACCCCATCTCCTGGGTCTTTTATTGTTAATTAACACAACATGGGGAAAGGACAACCTGTTTAACATTGCCATGCACCAAGCAGAGTGTGAATGATAACACAAGGCAGCAACGTAACGAGTTACAAGCATCAAAAGACGCGAGAGACCTCTCCACTTTAATAGCTTTACTTTGCAAAACAAACCAAATATCGACATTAACTGACAACAATGATTTTTTTTTTATGTTTCCATATTTCTCAGCGTTTTGAAAGATGTGTAAAATATAGGATTATGATGGCATGAGTCATGGTTTAACATTAATCTATTATATTGTTTTCTAACAGCTTTGTGCCAGAGATCGTTATCTTTACAGCATAACGTCTTTTTCCCCCCGAATATGTATTTTCATACAGCTCAGCTTTATAATTCAAAGATTACTTTTTTTAAACAAAGCAGTTTTTACTCTTAATCTACCAGTCTTCAACATTATACAAGTAGATATCATGTTTCACTCTACATTATGACATTTATATATATAGTTACTATTTTAGGGTAATGATAGAATGAACAGTTAACATATGGGGAAAATAGGCGTAAGATCTGGATGGGGTAACGGCTGTAGAGAAGGAGACCTGGTCTAACTGTTAGGGAGCAGAAGGGGAGGAGACAACACAGCTTGGCTACTGGCTCACAGACAAAACCAGTCAGCTTGTCAGCATTCATACTTGTGACATGTGGATACATTACTCTATGCTGCACACACACTGTACACATACACTCCACTGATCATGGCAAGCCAAGAGCCACCTCCATCCATCCATATGTCGGTCAGTGAGCCAGTAGGGCAGAATAAGGGACAGGAGGTAGCCAAGCTGGTGTGCATGCAAGCATGTGTGTGTGTGTGTGTCTGTGTTCTTGCACATGCATGTTAGTTGGAAGGAGTTGATTCGCTGAAGACTGCTGCATGTCAGTCTTGGTAACCAGCATATAAGGACATCTGTTTCAAGGACAAACACAAACTATCTACAAGCTACAACATCGCAGAGGGCATCAGTCTGTAATGTGTCCCAAATCTACTTCTTGTGCAGGGAATAATCACTAACTTTGAGATGATATTAATGTGTGCTTCTGGGGGAACCTGCTTATCCAAAATTGGTTTGGAAATTTACAAAGACAGGCTCGGGGCAGTGGATTTAACAGTGTTTGTTGAGGTGAGGCGTGTGCGCATTAGGTAGCTGCGTTATCTCTCACAGCTGAGCTGGTCGCACTGGGAGCAAAACAAACACAAAATAAAATCATTTATTTGTATGATCCCATTTCAGTGAAATGTTTTTGAACTGAAAAAAGTAATCTCTCTCTACTTTCATCTTTTTCTGTTTATCACTTCTCCGTCCTTGTGGACCACACAAATACACAAATGTAAAATACACTGATACATACGCAGTCAGTCAGTGCAGCAGGTTTTTCTCTGATAATCACTTTATCAGTCATCCTTTGTGAAGCGGAGGTAAATTCCCTACACGGGGGAGTTTGATCAATGCCAGAGACATGTAAATCGATCTGGACATAGTCTCTGCTAGCTGGCTAGTCCTTATCCTTTATCCATCTTCCAACCTTTGAAATTGTGCTCATTACCCCTTCCCACCCAAGACCAATTCTGGTATCACTCCTCCTCTTCATCTTCTTCTGCTGGCCCTCATTTATTCTCAGTTTCTCTCATTCTATCTCTCTAATCATGTCTGTGATGTGTTCCTGTGCTGTTGACAGATTCATCAGGCTGGCACTTAGACCAGTGGCAGGCCATATCATTTCACCCTAACAGACATGTCCCTGGATAACCTTGGTCCTAATAATGTCTAATAGCAGAGGTGCTTTAGACCCTGCGGACACTGGGTCTAATCATGAAAACCTCTTCAAATCCACTGCATGAGCTTATGGATGCGCTTGAAGGACACATGCTAAAGAGTCGCAGAGACGACGTGTGATTGCTTATGTGAATGACTATGCATGTTTTTTCTGCGAAAGCCACATGCAGAACGAGCAATTTAACAGTGACAGGCAGGCAGTGGATCGCTTTGGCAGCAAAGTTTTTTTGTTTTGGTTTTTTTTTGGTTATTGTCAATTCATTCGTTTATGTCACTCACTAATTTCACAAGACGGGACTGGTACGGTGACCTTGGATTGTGGAGAGATGTGAAATGTGGATTAATGAAGTGGCTTTCATAGACACTGAGGGTAGAGCTCAGAACAGAATGTAATGATGAGATCTGAAGGTCGCCTGTACAGTATCACTTACACTAGGGTAAAGCTAATAACTTACTGTTGTCTATATTTGAGGCTAATAAAATAGTTGCTGCTGCTGTTCAGGAAAGTGGATTATCTAACTATTCTGACAAATTTGCATTAAATGCCTTATTTACATTAAATTCTTGTAATTCTTTTTAGAAGAAAAAGCTGCACACACAAACGTTAATGTTTAGTTTTGCCACTAGTAAGCTAGTGGTCATTCTGGTTTGCACTGGTTTGTAAAGTGATGTGCAAAAACAACAACTTACAGAAAGTAGGTAATGAAAAATTGACAGGGATAATTTGGTGCGGTAATTCAGGCAGACATAGGTGATGAGCTGATGTGATTTACTTACCAACTAATTAACTTCACATATGAATACGTGACTTATTTACTGACACAAACTGCAGACAGACAGAGAAGTCAATAAGTAAGAGTGGTCAGCTGAAACAACTTAAATTAGCTCAAAACTTTGGAAATAAGTTCAGAATGAATCTCACATTGTAATGAGGGAGTTGTTTTAGCATTCACACTTGTTAATTAGGCGATACAGTGAGTATTAGACATATTTAAAGAAACACAACGGGCGCAAGTTCTCTGTTAGTACTGCGCATTATTACCACTTCATTATATAAATGGCATATGCAATAATATAGTGTCCAAACTAATTTACAGTACACGCCTGCACTTATGCCTTGTAGTCATGTATAGTATGTGACTGAGAAAAGGATGGAGGAAAGAACGTCCTTGAGAGAGTGTTCGCACAACGGGGTCATTAGCTAACAATCCCCCTCAGAAATGTAGATGCAGGAGCTGATGAAGTTAAAACTGTTCTGCTTTTGATGTTCGACACACTGACCAGTCATTAACATATTTGGAGCAAATGTACGTGTTTATTTGCAACAGCTAAACGTGAATAAAAGCGAGTAAATATATGCAAATTAGCCTGGAAGATACTTTACCAATTGATGTCCTCACTTCAGTGGTCAAAAAACAAAACTGGCACGCGCACGCACGCACACGCACGCACACACACACACACACACACACACACACACGCTGAATTATATAAACAACACTAAATGGGAATTGTGCTAATGTTTGCTCTTTTCTAAATTTCCACCATGCTGTACAAATAGTAGTGAATTTATTCACAATAATGAAGACAACTGCATCGTGCTGGAGGTTGATATCTTGCAGTAAGCCCAATCACAGGCCACTGGGCTATGGGCCAAAAGCATATTTATATAGGGAACACGTTGAGAATTCTATGCAGCACATTGGACGTAAAATATGAAAGTAAAGATAGAGGTTGGAGTATTTTCCTCTAAAAGGAACACGATGTACCTACTTAAACAGGTGGATAAAGGATTCTACCAACATTCAGTGGTTGAAAAGGAAGACAAATTCACGCTCGACAGGGAGAAAAGCATAAATAAATAGCCATGAAAAGCTATCTGAACTATGGAGGGGAACTCAGCTGATCTCTTCAATGAAATCATCTCCCTACTTAAGGGGGAAAGAATATGCCCTTTGCTCACAAAGTAAAAGAAAAAAGAAAAAGAAAAAAAAACTAAAGCAACAACAAATAAAAACGCAAATAAAGCTTTCTCATCTATCTGACAACACAGCAGCTGTTGCCTTTGAAGAGGGGAAACAAATGCCATCGATTCAGACGTCTGTCTGTCTCCTGTCGAGCTCAATGGGGGATCCTGCTGTATCTTCTGTTCTGCTATCCTGCATTTCATTATTTCGAGTCTGCACTCCATCTCTGTTTTATCAGGATAAGGCATATGAAAGGTAAAATCACTCAAACAACACTGCATGTGTTTGATGAGCTTTGTCGCCACAGTGAGCAGCAGCAAAGCAGCAGTCAAGAGCCGCACAGTTTTACGTGCCGGATGCTTAATATTCCAAGTACCAGTCAGAAGTGTGTAAACCTCAGTGTCTGGTGTCTTCAGTCAGTGATATTGACCCATGAGTTATACAGTCGCACAAGTAAGGCTAAAACTTTCTTTCAACTTCAAAACCAGTCTTCGGGCACTGGAGGCAAAATCTATTCTCCATTTCATCAGAGCCTCTTTGCCACTCAGTACAGACTGTGAAAAAACTGATTTGGATGATTAGAAAGCAATTGGAGTGTCCTTCATCGTGACTGATAGCGGGCAAAGAACAAGGCCGAATATGGGGAAAAAATACTCTTCTTTAGGTCCCTACAGGATGCTGTGAGGAAACTGGGAGACCAAAAAAAAAAAAGAAAAGGAAAAAAAAAAAAAAAAAAAAAAAAAGAAACGGGGCACTTTTCTCATATTTTTGATAAGAACTTTAGAATCAAGCTGTTCTCACAACAGCTCAGCCAGGTTGAGATCTGGTGACTGCTTCATTAAAAAGCCAGCTGACCACTTCTTCTCTTATATTTCTTGCACAGTTTGGAGCTTCGGGTCACTGCCCTGTTGATAGAGAAAAATGTCTCCAGTCAAGCTGTGCCCATAGCGTATGGCATGTAGCAAAATGGAGCAATCTTTTATCCTGTAAAATCCTCCAATTTATCAGTACCATCATATTTCTTCCACATGCTTGACAGATGTCATGCACTCCTATAAAATCGTTTATTTGCTTTATGTCTCAAAAATATTTAATGCAAAGATCTCAAACCTGTGTCTGTGAGAGTTTCTGTCCAAAGTCTTTGTTGTTTTTAACTTTGGACAGCCCTAGATCCAGCTTTTCTTTGAAACTCTGCTTGGTGGCTTCTTCAATACTGCAAGCTGAGGACCTGTGAGGCATCTATTTTTCAAACACAGACACTGATGCTCGTATAATCCATGCTCGATAGGGCCACAGGATCCCCCACTTTTCTTTCTATTTTGGACAGAGCCACTTTGTGTTGCTCTGTGATGGTAAAAGTACTCCCAGTTGTACGAAATCTTCACTGTTGCAGTCCAATTCAGAAGAATTTTTCTTTCCAACATTTACAACGTGTCCAGTAGCATGCATATGCATGTCATGCAAGCACCCAACCTAAGCATACTCTATATCAACAGCAGAATTGAGCGGAAGCACAGCTGAGAAACAAAGTTGGTAATTCTATGGTCTTTCTGTGCAGTCAACCTGTTAAAATCAAACCAAGTTAAGTCCTA
This sequence comes from Aulonocara sp. 'chitande type north' Nkhata Bay, assembly GCF_057382095.1. NCBI lineage: Eukaryota > Metazoa > Chordata > Actinopteri > Cichliformes > Cichlidae > Aulonocara > Aulonocara sp. 'chitande type north' Nkhata Bay. The sequence goes on from NC_141350.1 coordinate 6,066,332, forward strand.
GTTTCTGGCTCAGCACCAGACAAAGCCGATGGATCAACACGGCAAGGCACAATATATGAAACCCATTTATTTTAAAGGGTGTCTGTGCACACTCAGAGGCACGGACATGCACACGAACAGATAAACACACATTAAGTTAAAGAGGATGTGTGTATGTTGGAGGCATTTCTATATCCAACTCACTTGCGGCAATACAGAGATGGGAGAGAAGGGACAATCTATAATCATTAGGAGGGAAAAGAAGAGATGGCAGAGAAAGAAAGCTACAGTGCTGTCACAGAGGTGTCGGGATAACAAGATTAGAAGTTGTGTGATTCATCTGTGGCCATGGCATTCTGCTCCTCACCCGCCCACCACAATCTCTGTCGGTTGGTGTGCTGAACCTTGATTCCTTGTCTTTCTGTGACTGTTTTATTTGAAATTATTATTTTACAATCTGCGCATTTAAAACTCAGATACTATAGTGTCATATAGACAGTCTAAAAGGAGTTTTTCTTTCATTTCAGGGCATCTGTATTATGTACTAAGACATGTAGACTTCACAAATTATACTAGATATGTTCATTTGTGAAAATCCACATAATCAAACAGCCCTGATCTTGTTAATTAACTCTAAATATTTCTGCCTTTATTCGCACCAAAGCTGTGGCATTGTCGTGCTGTTCTCGGCTTATAGTCCTCAGTGCAGTGTTTCAAATATTTGCTTAAGGGGGCAATTATACTGCACACATCTCCAAACTACTTTTCAATTTCTTGGGTGCACATTTCACATTTAAACTGAGCTGACTTACATCAAGGACAGAGTTAGAAAACCACCTTACTGACCTTATGGTCTTTAAAAGCTATCAAAATGAGCATGGCTATGTAGCAATGTCTACCTCATAAGACATCCATGTAAAATGTTCCAACTTCATATTCACCACCCTCTCTAACCCTCCCCCGACCCACTCACACTCTTCCCTCCCTATCTTCCTTCATCCTGCACTTCATCCCTCCTCTCCCTCTCTTCCTTTCGCTCTCTGAGCTTGGGGACAGTAGAGTGACTTTGAAGTTGTGCTGCTTCAGGAGGAGAGAGGGAGTCACTCTGGCTAATTAGTTGTCCTTATCCCAACAGCAGCAGCAGCAGCAGCCACCAGCTCGCTGGCTCAGAGGAAGAAAACAGAGCAGGCATCAACAGCAACTACCAACTGCTGCATGTTAAAGATACCCTGATCCCTCTGCTAACGGCTAGTAACAATAATACTCACCCTAAGACTGAACTGCAGATTTATCGGAGTTGCTTTTTTCATATACAGTATAATGACAGGCAGTATGGTAGAAATATGTTACAGCGAATCCTCTTTTTTTCAGGGAAAACTTCAAAATCATTATGTGATTACATGAAATCACATAATGTCTCTAATGTTATGGTAGTTTCATTTTAATCTAGAGAGACAGAATATCAACTAAAATCCAGAAAAAAGACACTTTATGCAAAAGCTATAAATTAATTTACGTGTCATTGAAATACAGTATTTGATCCCCAAGCAAAACACAACCAAGACTAATTGGTCACCAGATTTTCACACATCTCAGGAAGGATGTTGGCCCACTCCTCTTTACAGAAACTCTCTAAATACTTTAGGTTTGTTGGCGGCCCCTTGGCAACTTGAAGCTTTAGCTCCCTGCACAGATTTCCTGTAGAGTTGAGGTCTGGAGACTAGCTAGGCCATTCAATGACCTTAATGTGCTTCTTCTTTAACCACTTCTTTGTTGCCTAGACAGTTTTTTTCTGGCTCTTTTTTTTATGCCTGACACTTCTGTCCTCCATTTGTCTGGAAAAACACTGTCTGCACTGATGAATCTGCTGCAAGACTTAGATTTAGATTTAGATTTAGATTAGCTTTCGTGCTGTTTACAACAAATTTCAACCCAACCACCCAACAGCATAAAAACACCATGATACAAGGAAAGATCCAACTTTCCTTGTATCAACAGCTCAGGATGCTGCTGGAGGTATAATGCTGTAATTCTTACCACATTTAGGCCAATTTGAACCAATTTGAACACCACAGCTTATCTCAGTATTGTTACTGACCATGTCAATCCCTTCATGACAACAGTGCACCTATTTACTTCCAGAAGGATTACCCACCATGTCACAAAGCTCATCTCAAAATGATTTCTTGAACATGACAATAGGTTCACTGTTCTGAAATGACCTCAACAGTCAAACCAGTGCAGCATCTTGTGGTGGAAGGGGTAATTCCCATCATGGATATGCACCCAACACGTCATGTCAATATGGATCATGTTGAATCTATGCCATGTAGAATTAAGGCAGGGTGTGTGTGCGGTAGGGATATGGTTGAAATGGAAGCTGGATTTGTACTCTTACGCTGGAAGTGAACACAAAGGGCCATGCCATATGTGGGAATGTCACAGTTAATAGATCAAGAAGAAAACAGGAACTTCTGACAAGAAATGCACAGAGATGTGGTGTCCTGACAAAGACATCTGTGTTATATTTTCCCAGCAGGGTTTCTCCCAACATGTCCATCTCTCTTCTTACTACAGTTCCCTTTTGCTTTCTCTCAACCTCATGGCCTGATCTCATAGAGACATGTCCAAAGTAGAGGGAGGTAGAGAGAGAACTGACTGAGATTCAGAAACATCAACTATTCCCTTGAGATACCCACAAGCACTCAGATTCATGCACAAAATGTTGGTTCTCTCTTAGTATCGGTTTGCCTTACTTCATTCAGTTTGGCCTCAGTGCGAAAGACTGCTGACATACTGTCATATGTGCACGTACTGTGTATTCTCTCTCTGTCTTTTTCTCTCTCATTCCAAACATGACAGGCAACCACTTCCCGCTGACGGAGACTCTTATTATTATTCAAGTAACTCCATTGTTAGCTTTTCTGCTTAGAAGTGAAAAAACATTGGGCCGCACTTGCTCTTTGAAGTAGTCAAGGCTCATTTCCCTGGTTACAAACTGACATAAAGTTCATAGACGCATGCATTAACCAAGACAATTCAATGTCTTTCTGGTCCTTAGTGTCACAGTCTGTAGGGTTATGGAATAAAGAGTTCAGCATTAGTTATATAAAGTTCAACACACTGAGAGTGTAGAAAAGACCTCTCTGCCAGATACTCCGAGACAATTAATTCAACCCATCTCCTCATCTCCACAGACCCCTGACTCCCAAGGCCAGTCATAAGAAGGACAGACGGAGAGGGATGACATAGGTCGTGGAGGATGTGCACATGCTCATACTAAAGAACATGCAGATGTTGCTATGGCACATGTGCACACATTCCTCTGCACATTTGTGTGTGGCCTATATTTGTCTATGAGTGTATGCATGCATACAAAGTATATCTGTCATCAGGAGTGTTGCAAATACATATGCACACACACACAGACGCACACACAAACACACACCTGTCTGGGCGAGTCAGACTCTCCCCTAATGGCACCACGGGGACCCAAGACATTAGCATATTAAAAGGTGACATTTCACAGCCTGAGCTATGCAGGAAGCTACAGCCCGATCATTCTGACAGTCTGACAGCCAAATATGCAGTCCGAAGAGCAGACACATGAGAGTATGGGTTGCGACACAATGGGAATATGGGAAAACCTCGACTAGATTTGAGCTGGAAAACACCTGTCCAGTCATAGTAGGAAGCCCCAAAACATGAGAATGAATTTGTAATCTAATTTGTGAGATCAGTGTTAGGTGTAATTTGTGGTCCCGCAAATGTGTCCATCTGTGTATTCATTACTATTTGGACAGCAAACAGAGAGAGGTTTTCACCCACAGCGAGCGTGCTGCTGTGTAGTCACCCAATATCCCACCTATGGGGTTACTTATGTGCTGATCAAATGCTGATTGGATGATGATGATAGCTCACGCACTGGTTGTACCACGTTTTTTTTGACACCGCCGCCATCAGACAACAAGATAAGGTAACTCTTTATTGTCATTGCACAGTCATACATAGTACAATAGTACAATGAAATTGGAAAACTGTCCTACGTCGGCACTACATGTAACACAACACGACACGATACGACACATCACAACGCAACACAAACAACACAACACAGTATAATAACTTAGTAATAAAAAAGAAGAATAAGTGTATTTGTCTTGCACACTGTTATTATTGCACATTAATTATTATTGCACCTTGTTATAAATATAAATACTATTATTATTACTGTTTTTACTGTTGTTAACCCCCCCCAAAAAAAGTCCAGGTAGGTAGCCAGTCAGGTCAGCTATTTGCATTGATCAGGGCTATTGCCCTGTTGTAAAAGCTGTCCTTGAGTCTATTTGTTCGGGACCTCAGCAGCCTGAACCTCCTGCCAAACAAACACTCTCTCCAGGTCGACGAGGAGTCCATAACTGCTACCGGACTGCCTTCAACTATACCTCCTCAAGCATTAAAATAAGCATAATGTGTTCCAAAACTAGCAGGAAATTTGTAACTTGTAACATGTAAGTTTGGTAATGAGTCATGCCATTAGATTTCCAGACTGTGAGAACGGCTGAGTTGTACTTGAGTTACATCCCATATGGAAAAGATATATATAAATCTTATAAAGTTTGTATCTGTCTTGTGTGAAACTTGTATGAAAAGCAGATATGAGTGAAAACTGATATAAGATCCCTTGAAAAATTATATAAATAAAACTTGTATGTTTTGGATACTTACTAAAACAATATATGAAAGTAATGAGAAAGTGGCCACTTTCATGAGTAAATCATATAAGTTTTTACTATTGCTTTTCCATATGGGATGGCTCTGACAAAGCAACAGCACACAATCTCACACACCATTTCCATGTAAACAGTGTTACAGGTTAGCAACAACAGGCACAGGTAGACACAAACACACTGACATTTTAGCATGTGATCCAAAAATACTGACTTGCAGCATGAGTGGAAAAAACCTAGAATCTCTTTTTATACATGTAGAATAATGCTGATAAATTTGAATTTTTGTAGATACATATTCTCCCCGACGTAATTCAGTTCTCACTGGCACATACACTACACCTGCTGTTACACACACACACACACACACACACTGCTGAGACAAGACTGACAATGGCTGAGGTCAGTAATTGGCTCTGAATTGCAGCTTCAGCAAAAGACTCGGTCCTGTTGGAAACCTGTCAGTATTTGGCATCTGTTACCCTCATTTTCCTTTGCAGGACAGCAAGATGTCACCTAGCTCACCGACATGTGTTACAATAGTTCCTCTACTTCTGCTACAATACGTCTGTCAGAGCTGAAGCTCTCACAGAAATGACCTGCCTGTCTTTCATGAGAACATTAAGACTGCATGTTGAATGGGATAAGAGGCAGAACAGAGAGAGACTTCAAGAGCAAATCAGCAGCAAGCAAAGAGCAAAACAGACTCTGACACAGCAAGAAGCTAATAAATACAGACCGTTTATCAAATAACAATATCCAAGGACAGAGAATTTTTCATCTGTAGTTGAATAATGATGCCACGTGAAGCGATCCAAAACTGAGGGATTTTCCATTTTCAGATAACCTTTACTGTGAGCAGACCCATTCTCCTCCTGCTTTCCAGCTCATAAGCCATCAATTACAGCAAGCACTTGTCTCTGCGTGTATCCTATAACTACCATTTTCAGGTTGTAGTGTCTCTGAGTTGCCCTCGCTCTTCTTCTTCTCTTTAGTTTCTTTACAACTATTCCATCAAAACAAGGGACAATGTTGCACTGAATGGAACTTCCCAGCAGGAGTCCTATGATGCAATGACAAAAAAAAGAAAAAAAAAAATTCTATCCTACTGTATGCCTTAAAAAGAAACAATGCAGACTTACTAGTAAAAGCATACTAATTATAGTCACAGAAAGCCGCTTTGCTGTTGTGCATTAGAAGCTCTGACTCTTGCTTGATGGGGGAGCTAAGCAGCTGACTCTTTGAGTCTGAAATGCGTCACTACCTCAGCATGTGATTCCACTCTGTGATATAAACTGCTAATATTTAAGAATTTTTGCAAGATCAGCTGTTGATTTTTTTTGAAACCTTGGTTCTGCTGAGGAAGTCCACTAGCTTAGTATACTATCCATCCATCAACTGTGGGAACATGACAAATAATAAAGTTTACGGTAAGATAGTAAGGCAAAAACAATACAGAAAACGAAATTATTTTTTCATTTGCACTAACCATCCTCATCAGAAAGTCCGAAGACTAAGAGCCGCAAACATACCTTCATTAGTACTGACTCGCTGAGTTTCTCACGGTTCACAATCTTAATGGCGACTTTCTGGCATGTTACACAGTGGACTCCAAGTTTGACCAACCCTGGAAAAAAAGGAAATACACATTTCATTAGGTCAGACACTCTGCTGAATATGAATTTCCACTGAAAACATTAGGAAAAGTCCTAAAATGGGCTGTGATTCTTAAAAAACACACTTAAAAAAAATTCTCTTGTCAAGTGCATTGACAAGAATAATATAAAGCAGCTAAGGACCAAATGTTGCTAATGCTTGTAATGACTTGTGAAGTGTACACAGAGCCTTAAATTAACTGCCCTCTGGGGTTTATTTGAGTCATAAAGGCAGTAAGTGAGCAGGCCATTTGCTCTATTGATTCCGATAATGTATTAAACCACTGTAATGCAGTAATGTTAATTCATCTAAAATGGTACAAACAATAGGATTATAAAAAAAGAATTACAGGATAAAAAACTAATTATCAACCAGCATCCAAAATGACATGAATGAAGAAAAACTGCACAGAGCTGTAGTGAGAAACTGAAAGTAGAGTGGCATATTTCAAAAACACAGCAGAAAACATTACCATTTTCTTCACAAGACAAACACATTGATTCATGGGTAGAAATCTGGGTGTGCCAGTCAGTTGTATAGGGACTCCCACACGAAGACTCTGTCAAAACTCATAATTCCTGTGATTTCTCACAACCCAAAAAGCATCTTCTGCTTTGCCTTACTAAATGTCCCCAGGTGTCCTCACTTAAGTGTAGAAAACCGACAGGGATACAACAACAATGAGTGTAGTTACAGTGGAACAAAGTGATGAGTGCATTTGATACAGGGAAGCCATGACAACAGCACCAATACATTTTCATTTGAGCTGCATTTTTATTAGAAAGATGTTTGAAAAGAAAACAAGAAAAACAAAACACCCCAAAAAACAAATTTTGGTTCTCTTTCATGGAAATTTCTCATGATTTGGCAGATATAAACTGCAAACTATATCTAGAAACTATATCTAGAAAAAAAAAAAAGACTTCAGCAATTTAACAGCTGAAAAGCAAAATTTAACCTGATTTAATTTAGCCTCTTTAAACTTTGAGGACCTCTTTCGGTGCCTCCACATACATTTAGATTTTCCCTAGAAATACCTTCCTGATGAAAACTCAGTTTCACCAGAGAACTTCGGACTTGCACAGACAGCAAACATCAACGTCAGTGTCAAACTGACTCAACATTCACATTAATGATCATTACTGAAGACAGCAGTTCGGTGGAAGCCCAAATGTGGCTCACATCACATCAGGTGAGAAGCACAGTAAGGAGCATGCTTGTCTTTTTTCCCCAACATTGTGCACTATAAATTAATTCCCCAGGATTACAGTCAGCATGGATGTTCTACAGTGACAGATTCCTTGCCCTACTTGCAAGTGTCAGCTTCCTGTGACTGCATCTTCTTCTTCAAACTGAAATTCAAGTGAAAGGATTGCTGATTTGACACAGAGCAGAAGATTAAACCTGCTGCTGCAGCTGCACGAAAGCAAGTGGTGTGAATGGAACTTCCAGGGAGCAATCTAAAAATAGCAAGAATAACGTCAGTGGTCCGGAGGTGTACAGTAAAACATCCTTGAAGTTAATAATGGCCAAAATACAATCAAGTACAGTTTTCTTGTTTTTTTTAATGGATGGAGTCATAATTTTCAGTCAATGAAAGATTAAAGAATAGAGTAATATCCTACAGAAAGGGTTTGCTGGTGTGAAGCAGACCAATGTGGGCTTTTAGGATCCTCAGCTATGTCTTTCTCATAGATTTATTTCTGTATAACCCAATAGAAGAGGAGAGTCAATGAGCTTTGAGGAGGTGTTGAAAAACAGAGAAGCAGAAGTATTCCGATGCCACAGAAATGCCTTGAACGCTACAGAGATGACGGTAGGGGGAGGGCCAATTGTGGGATATAGTGAAGGAGGAGTGAAAAAGTGAATAAAGATCAAGTGAAAGATGAAACCAAAAAATTTAAATAGATTGAAAGTAAAGGACACAACATTATTCAAATGACAGGCCACAGATAATTAAGCAATAATGGGGAGTGTGTGAGCCTCTATCTTGGGAAGTTGAGAGGCCGCAGGGGCCGAAAGTGGAAACACATGGAAAGGAGGTGTGAGAGATAGAGAATGACAGAGAGATAGGAAGCAAATGTTAAAAAGAGGAAGATAAAAGATTTAGAAAGAAAACATTTTGGAAAGGGGATGAGGCAGTTGAGCAGAAGGGGGAACAACAGACAAACCCATTAGACTTGTGATGGTAATCATATGTTAATGACTGCTATAAAGAAGCTCATAAGTCATGATAAACACATTAAAGAGAAAATATCTGCCTGCAAACACATGAAAAGCTAACTGGATTATTCGCCTCACTATCCATCTTCCTCCAATGCCTTTGTTTTCTTGAGCAGGGGGCACATTAGCAAGAGAAAATGTGCAATGAGAAGACAACACATTATGATTTTACAACCACTTTGCTTATGGATTGAAATGAACTGTTACAAGGAAGTTCAGTACATAAGACACAAGACATTAGCCCCTCTTATGCAAAATATCTCAAAATTATGACTCACAACAAGAAGCGAATAAAACTAATGCTCAAATTACTAGCTAAAGCCAACAACAGACAAAAGTCAGATTGTCCTTTCTGAACAATGCCAAATGTGTCAATTAAATACTCAGCTGAACATGAATTGTTGTACTAAACTTTACAGCAATCCATCCAGTCGTTGTCAGGATATTTCTAAAGGCCAGAAATGTCAACTTGTCCATGTCTGCACAAAAGGTTGTTGAAATGTGTCAGAATCAAAATGATGTAAATCACTGCTATCCCTGAAGCTAGGCTGGTAGCACGGCTTGTATTTTATATGAAAATGAGGCACAGAGAGCTTAAAACAAGCTAAAGCATGTCATTATGTGTGGGTCTTACTTTCAGACATTCCAAAAAAAAAAAAAAAAACATTTGCCAAGTAAACAACATTTGGACATAATGTCAAAGTGTGCCCTATAAACTCAAAGTCATATTTGCCAAACTACAACACAGAGCAAAGTAAGAAACCCTGAAGAAGTTGTCAATCCTACCACAACACACCAGACAACAAATGCAATAAGTAAAGCATTTCTGTTCTTTTCTTTTGGATTTCTGTCAGTGAATTGGCTTTTGTTCACAGGACAAGCTGTAGACTGGTGGCCAGTGGTTGAGATCTCTCTGCAATTTTGTACCTTCAAAATAAATTCCCTGGCTCTTACATCTATGACAAAGCTGATGATATTATGGTACGTCCCATACATGACCCCAACATCCTTCTCCCAACATCAAACACATTTAAGAAAAAATCCTCAAAATAACTGCACTATGATTCTCTTATTTCAAGTATGCTGCGATAGCTAACTTCAATTTCTCCATGACCCAAAATAAACTCCCCTCCTCTGCTCTCGAGTGTGCTGTAATTTAAGAGCTCACCTACTGCCAGTGCCCCTTTCACCTGTCTATAACAGCACCCTTGGACAAACAGAAAAAAAATGAAAGCTGGAGTGGCAAGCGAGGGAAGAGGAAGACACCAGGATTTTGTCTGGCTCGTGGTGTGCTGAGTAGGTAGGCTGTCTTTGAACATAGGTTCAAATGTAAGGCTTCAGCTGAAAGCACAAAGGTTTGGTCCACATGAGGGGTCCATTTGCCAGCGCATGGCTCTGTGTGCGCATGTGAAGCAAGTATCTGTGCAAGTTTGAAGCTGATGTGTAGCATTCTTTAGATTCTCGCTACAGAAGAACTGTATTGTGATTTAGTATCACATATGAGTGGTTTATGAACCAAACAAGACACGCGCGTGTTTTTCACTGACACCTGCAATATACGGACAAAAGCAGACTGTGCAGTGAAGGTTGCGATGCCACTGCATCAGCAAGTATATTGATGTGTCCTCTCCTTTGCCCTCCTCCCAAATCAATAGCATCAAAACTCTTGCCTTCACAACAGTAGAAGAATAATGGCACTGACCAGGGACTCGTGGGCAGAAGAGACCACTTGACTGACCCCCTCCCCACCCCACTCTAGCCTGTACCCCAGCTACACAATCTTTATTTTTCATGCACCCTTGTGATTAATGGCCTAATGTGGAGGGACTGCTGGAGGAAGACGCAGAGTGATAACTTTGGCCAATTGCTCGGTGAGCATCATGTGTTGAGCATTGTTTAAGTGCACTGTGCTGGAAGCTTGCTTGATGTCACAAATCTCGGCTGAGAAATATTAGTTTTAAAATAAAAGCTGAGCAAACTGTGCTGAGTGAGCTAGACAAAAGGTGTAAACAAGGGTTGAAAGAAAAGGTTTAAATGAAAAAGCACGAAGCAAGCAATAGGTCGCAAAAAGCAAAGAACATGCACATAGAGCATCCGCTGTACAGCACCTCTTTATCGCCAATGGGACAACTTAATTAACCGCAGAATGTGCACAGTTGTGAAAATCCCTCTAATCAGCTACTTTTCAAAAACTTTAAAAAAAAAAAAAATCTGGCAGTGCATCTGCTTCTCTATATCACTGAGCCATGTGTCAGCTCTGATTTGGTAATGAACCTCTGGTCTAACTTCACAAGTCACTGTTTCAAGCTGCTGAACTTGCTGTCCTAAGAAATCTCTCTAATGGGTCCTAGAGTGTATTCATTATGACGGCATGTAGTTGGAACATTTTGAATTAAGCAACTTTTCTGGAAAAGATCTAATTGACATGAGACTGCTGGCCTGAAGAAACAATGTTTTTACCAATTTGACACATACATTCAGCCCACGCAACAATTTATGTGTGCAACACATTTCCCTGACAAACTTTAGCTCGTCTCTATTTGATACTGTTAGATATTGTTAATGATTTCAGAACAGTTCAATTCTGATTTTTATAAAGCACCAAATCACAACGTCAGTTGTCTATAGACACTTTACACTGGAAGCTAAAGACCCCATAGGATACTGGAGAAAACTCCAACAATCAAACTGCCCCCTATGAGCAAGCAGTTTGCAACAGTGGGAAGGAAAAACCCCTGTTAACAGGAAGAAACCTCCAGCAGAACCAGGCTCAAGGAGGTGCCCTGAGCATAGCATAGCAAGACCAGACAAAATACAAACTAAAGGAAAGGAAAAAACAAAAAATTTTAATGACATGCTGTAGTGGTATATAAACAACATGGGGAGTCAAAACTTGGCTTAGGGTCCAGCCTTAACTGAATACGTACCAGAATCAAGCTGAAAGACTGGAACTGACAGAGTCAGTTTATCTGACCCCACCCCCATTATTATTATTATTTTTTTACCCTCAGGTTTTCCCAATAGGTCCTTGTTGGCATGTTTGCCTTTTTCTCCCTTCGCTCAAATCAAATTTTTTCAAATTCAAATTCAAATTTTATTTGTCACGTACACAGTCATACACAGTACGATATGTAGTGAAATGCTTGGACAACTGCTCGTGACCTAAAGAAAACAAAAAAGGAAAAGGCTATGAATAAGATAGGAAATAAATATGAAAAATTAAAAAGGGTAAATTTAACTAGGAAGGAATAAAATATAAATTAAGGTTAAAAATGAAATAACTGTACAACACAAATTAGAATGAAGGGTAAATTTAACTGGGAAGAATAAGATAAAATATATAAATTAAAGTTGAAAATAAAATAACTGTACAACAAAATACACAATATAGAACTATATAAGAATGTATGAAGAAATCTAAATATAAATAAATATATACACAATAACAGCAGCTGTACAAGTATTAACCGGAAATGAAGAATATAGTGACCAGTGTTGTGCAAAACCAAAGTCCAGAAAGTCCAGTGTGTGTGTAAGAACTGTATGTGTGGGTCAGTACTGTGTGGTGGTGTGATTGAGAGACCGTATCGCCTGCGGGAAGAAGCTCCTCCTCAGTCTCTCTGTGTTGGTCTTCAGGGAGCGGAATCGCTTTCCTGACCTCAACAGAGAGAACAGTCTGTTGTTGGGATGGCTGAGGTCCTTCACCATCTTCCTGGCCTTGGTCCAGCACCGCCTGCTGTAGATTGAGTGCAGGTCAGGGAGCTCGGAGCGGATGGTGCGCTCAGCTGACCGCACAACCCTCTCTAGAGCTCGTCTGTCCTGCATGGTGCTGTTCCCGAACCAGGTTAAGATGTTTCCCGCCAGGATGCTCTCTATGGTGCACGAGTAAAAGTTCCTGAGCACCTTGGAGGGCAGTTGGAAGTCTCTCAAGCGTCTGAGGTGGTAGAGACGCTGTCGGGCCTTTTTCACCACAGTGTTGATGTGACAGGACCATGACAGGTCCTGCGTGATGTGAACTCCGAGGTATTTGAAGCTGTCCACTCTCTCCACTGGGCACTCGTTGATGACGGGGGTCTGGTAGTTCCTCTCCTGCTTAGTGCTGAAGTCCACTATCAGCTCCTTTGTCTTACTGACGTTTAGAAAGAGGTTGTTCCTCTGGCACCAGTTCTCCAGATTCCTAATCTCCTTCAGGTAGGCCGTCTCGTTGTTATCAGAGATCAGGCCCACCACGACGGTGTCGTCAGCAAACTTGATGATGGTGGTGGAGCTGGTAGTGGCCACACAGTCATATGTGTACAAAGAGTACAGCAGGGGGCTCAGAACACACCCCTGGGGGGCTCCAGTGCTGAGAGTGGTGGAGGCTGAGACATGTCCGCCCATCCTTACTGCCTGTGGTCTGCCAGTTAGGAAGTTGGAGATCCACTGACACATAGATGAGCTGAGTCCCAGATGCTCCAGCTTGGTGGTGAGTGTGGAGGGAATTATGGTGTTAAATGCAGAGCTGTAGTCTATGAAGAGCATTTTAACATAATTCCCCCTTCTAGTGTCCAAGTGAGTGAGTGATGTGTGGAGGAGATGAGAGATGGCATCGTCTGTGGAACGATTTGGACGGTAAGCGAACTGTAGTGGGTCCAGTGTGTCTGGTAGTGAAGAAATGATGAAGTCTCTGACCAGGCGTTCAAAACACTTCATCACTACTGAGGTGAGGGCTACAGGGCGATAGTCATTGAGAGAAGCAGGGTGGGGTTTCTTCGGGACAGGAACAATGATGGACTCTTTGAAGCATGTGGGGATCACCGACTGAGATAAAGAGATGTTGAATATCTCAGTGAACACAGGAGCTAGCTGGTATGCGCAGTCTCTTAGGATACGACCTGGGATGCCGTCTGGTCCTGCTGCTTTCCTGGTGTTCACTCTCTTGAAGGCTCTCCTTACTTGATGCTCGGAGATGACGAGCACGTTTCCGGTGCTGGCAGTATCTTCCTGTCTGCAGCCGTTAGCGCCGCTAACACTAGCATTGTTGGAGACCTTAGCTGCAGCCTCGAAGCGAGCATAGAAAGTGTTCAGCTCGTCTGCCAGAGTCACGGCCGCGTTCGTCATACCGGTTGTTGGTGCTTTATAGTCCGTTATTGTCCTTAGTCCCCGCCACAGGCTCCTAGAGTCACTCTGTTGGAGTTGTGACTCTAGTTTCCTCCCGTAGCGCTGCTTCGCCTCTTTCACCGCCCTCCGCACGTTATATGACGCGGCTTTGTACGGGTCCATGTCCCCCGTCATGAGTCCCGTGTTGTAGGCAGCGGTGCGGGATCTCAGAGCGTCGCGGATGGTTTTATCCACCCACGGCTTCTGGTTGGGAAACGTTGTGATAGTCTGTGTCTCCACGGTATCATCCGCTAGTTTCCCGATGAATCCCACAACCGCTTCCGTAAACACGTTGACGTCATCGTCGGAGCTGTTTCTGAACATGCCCCAGTCTGCGTCATCGAGTGCGTCCTGTAACGCGGCCACCGATTGATCCGTCCAGCGCGCGACCTTCCTCTGAACCGGAACTTCCTGTTTCAGCCTTTGTTTGTATTTTGGCATGAGGAAGATGGCGGCGTGATCAGATTTGCCAAACGGGGGGCGGGATTGTGCCTTGTAGCCGTCCTTGACCGTAGTGTAGCAGTGGTCCAGTGTCCTTTCACCCCTGGTGGGGCAGGTGATGTGTTGATAAAAGTTCGGCGCTGCGCGTTTGAGGTTGGCGCTATTAAAGTCTCCCGTCACAATAAGCGCAGCGTCCCGGTGTTGTGTCTGGTGCTGTGTGAGTGCCTCATGCAGCTCGCATAAGGCGGTGACCGTGTCCGCTTGTGGTGGAATATAAACGGCACTTACAATGACCGATGTAAATTCCCGAGGTAGATAAAAAGGACGACACATGATGGACAGTAGTTCCAGATTTGGTGTGCAGGAGCGTGTGAGAGGAACAACGTTCGCACTGTTGCACCAGTTGTTGTTCACCATTAAACACACGCCGCCTCCCCTTGACTTCCCCGAGTCCCGTGTCCTGTCCATGCGGTGAACCGAGAAGAACTCGGCCGGCTGGATGGCGTGGTCCGGCACCGCTGGGTTCAGCCATGTCTCGGTGAAGCAGAGGAGATTGCAGTCCAGAATGTCTCTCTGGAACTTTATCCTGGCCCTGAGGTCGTCAAGCTTGTTCTCCAGTGACTGGACGTTGGCGAGCAGGATGCTAGGCAGAGGTGTGCGGTGTGCACGAGCTCTCAGCCTGTTCCTGACGCCGGCTCGCTTCCCTCTAGGCCGCCGCCGCTTCCCTTTGTTCTTCCTCGAGATCTCACTCGGCCAGCTCGGATCCGGAGTTAAAAACTTCGAATTGTGAGTACATTGTATACCAATAGAAACAAGAGTGTCACTGTCATACCTAATGTACCCAATGGTGATGATTTTGCCGATTTAGAAACGCTGAAAACTAACTTAAAAAGCAAAGACAAAGAAAAAGTGGTCGGAGCAGTCGTGACGGCAGCCGACCTCACCGGCGCCATCTTATAAATTAACCTGGCAAAGATGGGAAACCCCCAACACATGAGGAGAGAAACTCGCTTCTTCGGTGTTAACTTGTGAGAGCGCTCCAACTTTCAAAGTAGTCTGATCAGTGGCTGATTCATAAGTGGATATCTGGGGAAGAGCAGATAGGAGAGGAGTGGGACCCTGACTGTGAAGCTGATTTCCAATGCTATCAATCAACGACAAAAGTAGGAAACAAAGGAGGGAGAGAGCGTACATGAACACCCTGTACTCTCCTGAGCCTAGAAGAAGAAGAGCTTTATGATCTCCACCTGCTAAATGCACACAGGTAACAAGAGCCACACACAGAGTCAGTGTTTTCTGCTTTATCCTCCTCACAGCCCTGGCAACCAAGCAGTTAAAGATCATTACTGGATTAATTTCCATCTGGAAGCAACTACAAGGCAAGGAGAGCAAAAGATGAAAAAGAGATGTTCCCACTAGCACACCTCTCTCACTTTCAAATCTTGATCTTTCAGAAGTGCTAAACCAATGCAGGCAGATGGTAGTAGCTTATGCTGGCTTAGCTTTCTCTCCCTGAGGCGCTGGCTGTGAGAAGCTCATTGCCCTTAGGCACAGATCTGTGAGCCTCTTTCCACTTCTGCTCTCTAACCCTGACTGCTCTACATCAGGGCCACAGCCCTGCCCTAGGATCAGTGTTTGAAAGGAAACACAATGTGGTACTAGGGCTTCCTAGAGCCTTTTCTGACCATGTGGAAAGCCCTTGCAGCAGGGCGTGGGAATTCCCTCCACGAGGGCAAAGGGTAAAAGACACTTTCACGCCCACATCTTCACACCTTTGTACCTTTTTTGACTTTCCAGCACAAAGATAGACTAAATTATGCCGTCTTCAGTCTTCTTTGCTGAATAAATATCACTACACTGAACGTCTGCAATGTCAAACATCAGTCGGTGGTGGCTTCAACAAGCACACATTTTCATTGTATATTCTTGGGTGTGACAAAGTGACAGATACAGAAATATTATCATTATTATTGAGAACTGAGAACCTTCACAGACATATCATTATTATTATTATTAAAATAATGTCACCACATTGTTTGCTTGCATTTATAGAAAGGAAAGGCAGTGAATCCCTCCCACAGAATATTACTATGTGCCAACTATGTATCTATACTCATCATGCTATGCAATGCTATTTGTGAGAAGTCATATTTGCAGAGAAGAAAACACCCGACCTGGTTTAAAGATTTACCTTTTGGCCTGGCCCAGCTTTCTATTCCAATAAGTTTCTGCTTTTTCTCTCTGCTTATACAGTTACTCCACATCCTTTTCTTTGCTTTTTCCCTGCCATTTTCCCCTCATTCTTCTTCACCCCTCATTGTTTTCTGACTTATTTATCTCCACATTTCTATTCATCATCTTACCTATGTACAAAAAGAAAGAAAAGGAAAAAGTATACACCAGCACAAAGCTGTTGAGTCATATTGTGCGGGAGGAGAAATGTTGACGATCAAACAATTTTCACTTCGCTACTCAATGAATTCAGTTTCTCTCCCTCTCTCTGCTTCTCACACACATCATTTCTCGCCTCTCCCCATTCACTAAATCTGTATCTTCTCCATTCCTCCGCCTCTTCTTTCACTCCTTTTGCATTTTCAGTCAGCCGTGACGTCTACCCAGCCTGAATTCCCCTGCAACCCTCTAAGC
The DNA here is from genome assembly GCF_057382095.1 of Aulonocara sp. 'chitande type north' Nkhata Bay. NCBI lineage: Eukaryota > Metazoa > Chordata > Actinopteri > Cichliformes > Cichlidae > Aulonocara > Aulonocara sp. 'chitande type north' Nkhata Bay. Next base: position 6,083,146 of record NC_141350.1, read on the forward strand.
CCTACCAACCAAAGCAACAGCAACAACATCAGTAACACCAGCGGCCCAGACCAACAGAACAGCTTCAAAAGCAGGAAGAGCAGTTTAGCCCTGGAGTGATGGAGCGAGAAGGGAGGCACACTGACGCATGAATACAGAAACTGTTTATTTGGCCTGTGTAAAATAAGACATTTCCTCAGCAGCGCCAATATAAGTTAACTCCCAACTTAGTATTTTATTAATACTCCATACTAATAGCCTCCAGACAAAGTGGTCTCAGTTTACCTTTGATACTTTGAAACATTTTCATACAACTAAAATTACATTATTAAACACAAATTACATGCACACACACAAAAAGTCACACTTTGTATTCTTCATAATATTTGTTTTCTCTATGTGTTCACAGGTGTAGGTCGAGTATTTCAGAAAGCAAGCATGTTTGTTTGTAGAGCGAGGGAGGTACCAAAGCTGTGAAAACCCAATTTCATGTATACAACTGTGATTTGCATAACATTGCCCCAACAATCACAGAATGAAATGTAGCGAGGTGATGGAAGTTGTAGATGGCTTCAAGGTGGTAATCTATTTTACACATTCTGATACAAGTAAGAGAACAATTGTGAGCGTCGCCCAAGGGCAGTAAGAACAATCCATTTAGTTGGTTAGTCTTTCTGATTGGCATATCTTGCAAAATCCCCACTCTTTACACATTAGCCTTATCAGAATGTAAATATAGGAATGGAAAAGCTCATCACTTGCTTGGTGGAAGATGCAAACTTCACACCGTTGCTTCTGCCTACAAGGCAAATAAGCTTCATTGTCATTGAGGTAGGTGCATTCTGCCTTATGAATATTTGACTCCAGAAAAGGGGTTCCTGGTTTATGGCTTAGACATGTTGTGCACTTTACACATTTCCCCACATTTCCACAAACTAAGGTGGGTAAAGAATTTTCCCAAAGAGCCACAAAAGAAACTGGGAATGTTGTGCAGGACCACATAATGAGATTTAAACAGAAATGAGTTCAGCTTGTTGTTTCGGCCCTCCACAACAGTCCCAGTTTCTCATGTGACTCCTTTAGAAAACTAATTGCTCAGCCCTTTGCTATGGTATTTGTAAAGGGTTCATGTTACACTTCCATATGAAACACTGAATTCTGCTACAGCTGTTTTTGTTAGATCAAATAGATACAATAAAAAGTCAGGCCAAACTTTTTGGCAGTGATTTTGTCCATTGTTCAGGAGGCTGTCTCCCCATTAAGCTGATCACAGGCAGTGATATCTTTTCTCTTTTGAATCTCGCTGTGGACATGTCATTGGGGATTCAAAATATTTGAGTCAGAATTCTGGACTGATGTGACTGGAGGTCAGGCTACAGAGCCAAGCGAGAGTGACACTGTCAGAGGAATGTTCTGCCTGAATCCTGAACGGGGACATCAGCGCAAGCATGAATGAAGACACTGCAGAGGAGATGAGAGGATAAATAGAAAGAACAAATACAAAAAAAGGCTGTGACAATGAGGACAGTGACAGGGAGACTGAGAAATACTGATAAGGATAGCTAAATCGAGAGATGCGTGGAGAGACAGTCAAAACACAGAGAAAGTGGGGCCTAGGAGGGCGGTGCAGAGAGACTCAGATCTATTTTTAATGTCTGACTGGGGATCAGCAAAAGGAATGTATAATTACAGCCTCATGAATAATGCAAGAAGGATTCTTTTAATTAGCCACACCAGACCTAAATGCAGCAACTGCAGCAGACAGGACAAACATGTGCACATGCACATGTACATACACATGTACACCCACACACACTCGTCTACAGTGTTACAGTGTTTGGATCCAGACCTTTGGTTACGTCCACCCCATGCATCGACTGATTCATCATGAAACAGCACTTTCTCGAATGAAAAACCAGTCGAAACAAGGGAAACTACAGGAGGATCAACTACTAGCCAATCATTGTTGTGGGGGGACTCTCCCTGATGTCAAGCTGTTGTCAAGCTGGTCGTCAGTGCTGGGGAACTTAATGAAGTGTTTTCAATTCACTCTATTCTTAAAACCCTGTCTTAAAAGTCAAGAGCAAAGTCAAGATGTAGGCCTGGGTATGCACCAGTGATGACATCAGTGAATGATGTCATCACCCCAGAACCTAGCACTGGGATTTCCAGGCTTCTACCGTTCTACCTTTAAAAGCCGGAGAGCAGTCAAATGCTGGAAGTGGAAGCTAAATTGGCTAGTCATTCATATGTATATTAGGTCGTTACCTAGGAATTCTGGAGGGAGGGGAGTGGGGGTGAGTGATTGAGGGGGTGGGGGAGTGGAGTGTTTCAGTTTGCCATCTTAGGGAGAAATCAACACATGTCCTTTGTATGTCCTTTGTTGCTGACATTTATTGATGAAAACAGTACAAAAAACCAACCATTTGTACACATATTTACAAATAATGATAAAAAGTGAGTGAGTACATTTCAACATTTTCAGCAATCACTCACAATCCTGGCACTGCCACGGTATCTGTCGTCTGCATTTACCACATGTGTACCTGTAGCAGTGAACACATCGCACAGTGGCCTGATTTTTTTTGCATCTGTGTTTGACCTGACACGTGGCCCTTTTTCCAGGGCTCTGTGTGGAGGGTTGTGTCCGAAGCAACTGATCTTTTCTTGCCTTCTTCGCAGCTACATGAGAGCGAGCCAACTCCCTTGCAAGCTCCACCAGGAAGTCCACCCGTCTTTCCTTCGTCCCGGTGCATGCTTGATACAGCACATGTGCATTCAGTGCTGCCATGTCAATCATGTTATAAAACACGGCGACTGGCCAGCGCCGTGTTCCTTTGCGGACAGTGTACTCCCGAACCATCTTGTCCATCACATCCACGCCACACTTTGTTTTGTTTACCGATGGAACCCTGTAAATGACCCTGTAAATGACTGCTGGTCAGCAAACCTGGGAAACCCACAGATAATTGGAACTATGGCACGAAACCGCTTCCAAGACATCATGCAACACCTACGCTTTGATGACAAGTCCACCCGCAGTGATCGAGCAAAGACTGATAAGTTCGCTGCAATTTCCAGTGTGTGGGGATCATTTGTCACCAACTGCATCACGTGCTACAACCCTGGTCTACATATCACCGTTGATGAACAGCTTTTCCCATCAAAGACTCGGTGCTGTTTCCTGCAGTATATTGCAAGTAAACCGGACAAGTTTGGGATCAAGTTTTGGGTGGCCTGCGACCTAAAATCCAAGTACATTTGCAATGTCTTCCCATATCTTGGCAAGGACCCCAATCGTCCCACTAAGGAGAGACTTTCTGAAAATGTAGTAATGAGGCTGATGGAACCATTCCTAGACAAGGGCAGAAATGTTACCACGGACAATTTCTTCACATCGCTTTCACTTGCGCAAAAACTTCTTGGACGGAAAACCACCATCCTCGGCACAGTCAACAGGATTCGCAGGGAAATTCCTCAATCCACTAGACAGACAGATCGCAATGAATTCACCACTCAGGTATGTTGCAGGTCTTTTGTGGTTCTATGTTTATGTGTTTCATTGTGTGTAAAAGGGCTATGGAAATAACAATTTATCTTATTTCTTAGGTGTTTTCAACCTCTGCTGCCACGCTGACGGCGTATGCGGCCAAACGGAAGAAGACAGTCTATATTCTTAGCAGCATGCACAGCGTGGTTCAGACTGATAACACTACCAAAAGGAAGCCAAACACTGTCACCCTTTACAACAAAACAAAGTGTGGCGTGGATGTGATGGACCAGATGGTTCAGGAGTACACTGTCCGCAAAGGAACACGGCGCTGGCCAGTCGCCGTGTTTTATAACATGATTGACATGGCAGCACTGAATGCACATGTGCTGTATCAAGCATGCACCGGGACGAAGGAAAGACGGGTGGACTTCCTGGTGGAGCTTGCAAGGGAGTTGGCTCGCTCTCATGTAGCTGCGAAGAAGGCAAGAAAAGATCAGTTGCTTCGGACACAACCCTCCACACCGAGCCCTGGAAAAAGGGCCACGTGTCAGGTCAAACACAGATGCAAAAAAAAAAATCAGGCCACTGTGCGATGTGTTCACTGCTACAGGTACACATGTGGTAAATGCAGACGACAGATACCGTGGCAGTGCCAGGATTGTGAGTGATTGCTGAAAATGTTGAAATGTACTCACTCACTTTTTATCATTATTTGTAAATATGTGTACAAATGGTTGGTTTTTTGTACTGTTTTCATCAATAAATGTCAGCAACAAAGGACATACAAAGGACATGTGTTGATTTCTCCCTAAGATGGCAAACTGAAACACTCCACTCCCCCACCCCCTCAATCACTCACCCCCACTCCCCTCCCTCCAGAATTCCTAGGTAACGACCTAATATACATATGAATGACTCCAGCATTTGACTGACTGCTCTCCGGCTTTTAAAGGTAGAAACGCAAAATGATGACTCCGCGGGGGTCTAAGGTAGAAAACCAAAATGACTGCTCTCCGGGGGTCTAAGTGCTACTAGTTAGAATGAAAGCAATGGATGGATGGCAGCCAACCAATCAAAGCAATGGCAGATTGAAGATGGAGACTAGGTCTAACGAGTGTCTGACATCAGGCTAGTAAATACATAACTGCATACAATAATGAGGTGCCCAATCAAAAAAAAAAAAATCTCACCAGTTTACACATGTGCCATGTTTGGAACATTTGTGTGTTAGCTCATCCTTTAACCCCTGGAGAGTGTCAGTTGATGCCTTGATTATGACTTTCTGATAGGCTTCACAGCCTCTAGACACTACTCAAAGAGCTGCACACTGTGTGACTGTCTTTTGTTAGATAACCCCAATATGAAAGCATGAATTATTAAATATCTGACTGGATAATATTACGAAACCTCACTGTAACCATAGAAAACATCCTGGCAGCACAAGTGTGGTTTTCTGTATTTTTCCACTCACATGCACACTGAATGCAAAGAAACATGGGAAAAAACATTGCTGGCAAACAAGCCATGCAGCCAGGCCAATTGTGTGGGCTCGAAAGAGAAAAAAGAGAAGAAGCAATAAATCAAACCTTCCGCCACCACAATTCAGCTTGAGTTATTTCATTAATTAAAAGTGTTTGGGTTTTCCCTGCAACATCTTCATTATTAAACATGGGTCAAACCGGAATAGACTTCACCGAGAATGAGTTCTCGTCAGCCCGTCATATTAACTACCTTTCTTCTCAATTAAAACTGAAATGGATGGTCGAAGCTCAAACAGGAAAAACACAACTAGATTGTCTCCACACACAAAGAGAAAGGAGGAAGTTGGATCCAAGTTGGAACGACGCATCAAGAAAACGGCAGGATGTTATTCAGTTGTTATCTGGCAACTCGAATTCTCCCATCTTCAGAGTCTTAATTTGTAAGCTAATTTGTGGCTGGCAAAGACAGGCTTGAGTATGGAAGAGGATATTGGATGTAATTTGATGTCTCAGTACATCTTCGCTTGGTGATTGGAGTTTAATTGGCAATGAGGGTACTGCGTTCTCACTTTGGGGCTCGCAGGGGGGTGACGGCACCCACACAAACTGCAAACTCTGTTCCACACAACTGAAGTAAAACTGGTCATACAAAGATGGCTAGCAGACAAATGTTTACCTTGTTTGTGAAATAAAAAAAATTTAAAAAAAAAGTATGACTAACTTTTCTGACATGCAGTCTTTTCATAAACAAGCAGCGGAATAAGAAAGTAACAGCAGGATAGCCTGTTCAAGGTGAGTATACACCCCACTATTATGGTCGACATGTTGTTATTACACATTACATACCAGTGTGTGGACAGAACGATCTATAGAGCTTCAGTGTGTGCACTTGAGGTAGCGGGCTACCCCCTGGTGTGTGACTTTGATACACACAGACACTTTTCCTGATAAAAAGTCAGCAGGTGCAAAAAAACAAAACAAACAAAAAAAAAAAACAATACTGGGAAGAGGAATCCTCTCAGCTTTTTCTTAATGCTTCTGACATCTTTGTAGTGCCTTCTTTTTTCAACTAGTGCTGCCCAAGAGAAAAGGTCAAAGTGTCAAAGCCACCATTAGTGCAAGACCCAATCAGAAACACCTCAAGGCATGGAAACAAGGGCAGGACGAGATTTATGTGTGTGTGTGTGTGTGTGTGTGTGTGTGTGTAAGAAGTGTCTCACAAACACATGCAAAAAGCAACTATATTACTGTAATGACAACAATATACAGAATCCTGAAAATATCCATGCTGGGAGTAAAAACTATAAGTAGAGTGACACAGGCTATCACACACAGACACACATATAGAGTACGAGCGGCTTCTCAGCTCTGTTACATTTTTGCTCATATTTTAAAAAAAAGAAAAAAGAAAAAAAATAGGCTTTAATTAAGCTTTTAATCATTTGAATCATTTCATTTATTCACTATGAATCATGTGATTTTCAATCATCTTAATTCTTTACATGCTTTGGAGGTTGAAAATGGTTGAACCTGTACTTTAATTTGACATTTTAAATATACCTACTCTACAGTGATACGCAGGTAAAACAGTTATGACATCATATCTCAAGTTAATATGAGTTGTGACATACAATAGGTAACAAAATGTCTCACATAACTACACGTTTACAAACACGTATTTTTACCACCAGCGCAAGCACTGGGATGAGTAAACATGACTCATCTGATCTGGAACATTTCCCTGTTTTCTCTATTTTTGCATCTATGAATAATCCATCCATCCAGAACACAATCACACACAGTCATACGGGGTCATTTGCATATTACTGTATCTTAAAGGAACTTTTTTTGCCGTTTTACAGCTTCTCCTTTTGCCATTTCTCACCCAATTATACTTTCATTTTCTTCTCACTTTACTTCTCCTTTTTCATTTCAGCTGCTGTTCCATGATCCACAGTTGTATATCATTGCTTTCACTAAAACCTCATTAAGCCGTATGCTTTCACAGCAATCCTTTCTTACATAATGCCTAATATGGCTGCACAATTAATCGAATCTTAATCTTGATCACAATTTGGGCTCTCCAAAAATAAATGAACATGATTATGCAATGATGAAAATGCGTGCCCCACCAACAGAATGCAAATCAAGGGGTCACTAAATGACCATCTCATCACCTGCCTGAATGTGCCAATCACAGCTGTTCTCTAACCTGTCTGGCTTGAGGTTTCCTGGACTAGTGTAGGTAGATCATGTTACATTAAAAGTCAGATATCCAATAATATTGAAATATTTGGGCCAGTGATGTTAATCAAGAAGAAATCATTTGCAAACAGTGTTGTGGAGTTTTCTACACCACAAAGCAACAGAACTAACTTATTCAACCACCTCAAAACACACCACAACAGTACAATGAATGCCAAGAAAATCAGAGCAACAGTTGTTGATAAGAATCGTCCAGCATCAGCTCAGACATCTTTAAAAGCATCAGAGTATCCATCCAGCTCACAGAGACACTTAAATATCTCACCAATCCCATTCTATTTGTCCAGTAAAGTCAGTATGTAAAGAAGCCTTCAGGAAATGGTCAACTTAATGGGAAAAAGTTACATTATCCTCTTACATCTTTTCCAAGATGGCAATATCTGTGTCGTACACAAAACATTACAGGGGAAGTAGAGCAGGATCTCACAGCTGCCTGCCAACTTCAGTCACATCCATCGTGTAGGTATTGTATTATGCATACAATAGAGTGAAAGTATTCATATTTTGCTTTAGAAGGTGCATTTAGGTGAGGTACTGTTAATTATAACATTGCTCAGCAATGTAGCACAATGTAAAGGTGAAAGCAGTTAACTGTCAGTTTAATTTTCTGTTATGTTTTCACACAATGATTTTACTTATATTTGATCTCAATGCAAAGATTTATAAAGATCTAAGAGCAGTGTTCTGTTTGCATAAAAGTGTAATAAAAATATTTTTCCTTATTTAAATCAATGAATAGCCATGGGAAATAATTGATCTCAATACTGATCAAATTAATTGTGATTATCATTTTGGTCTAAATCATGTACTCTAACATTTTTCCACATCCAAGGGATGCTGAAGATACTGAAGATGAAGACAGAGTTGGAGATGGTGCACCGTGTAGAAGAACAGAATACATAATGAGTTATGGAAGATTTCATGGTGGGAGGAAGTGCTGGTAGCCAGCAGCCATTGGTGAAGCTGTTGACATCTCTGTCAAGAAGCGGGATAAATTAAGCAACTCTTCTCACTAAATCAATGCATCAGCAGCCGCAAACTCATTGCCCGAGCAACCTTTGTATCTCAACAGAGCAACAAGGGAATTTCTAACAACCATCGAGCAGAAACTCTTTGTCTCTGTGTTGGTCTTTGACCCCTGTAGATTGAGTGTCTCATTGTCACTGCTTCACATATTCCCTTTACCCCGTCTATCAGTCCCCTCTTCCTCACCTTACTCTCCTTTTTTTGATCAGTAGATATTGTCTCATCTCTCATTTTCCTAAGAGACACATTGTAAAGAGGGATAGCTCTGCTCTGCTGCATCATGTGTTCCGGTGGTTTCTGTGCATGCGTGTCTGTGTATATGAGCAAACAGGAAAAAACAAAGCAAAAAAATATCCAACTCCAAAAGACAATACACAAAAAGATAAAATATTACTAGGACAAAGAAAGCTGGGCACTGACCCTGCTTGAACACTCGCCGGCTTCTCTGTAATTATCACTGTGTGTTTGTTTGTGTGCGTGTGTGTTTGTGTGTGTGCACAAGAGCACACATGTTCTCCTGTGAATGAAAATGAAAGCGATTCTGGAGACAATCCAACTCCCAGATTGCCTGCTTGCTCAGAGTCTGCGCTCACGTCACAGAACTTGGAACGCTGCCTTGTACAAAAAGTATAGATACACTCAGGCCAGAAACACACACACTCACACAAATTAAAGTACACAAAGTGGAACACCAGGGGCACTTCACCAAGACTCCATTTCACCTGGCCTTTTTATTGAACAAAGGGAGTGAGATGTTTAACAGAGCTGTAAGAAACCTCTGCCTGAATATCAAAAAGAGATCATTTTTTAAAAAAAAAAAAGAAAAAAAAAAAAGAGAAAGTTTGAAAAGTATGTCCAGTTTGAGCAGCAAACTTTACCAGAAGTTTATCGGAAGAGACAGAAGGACAGACATATGAAGAGAGAGAGTCAGAGAGAGAGAGAAGTTAGCATGCCAGGTACCAGCATCAGGGAAACAGAGAGCAGAGAGAGACATCTGTTCAACACAACTTCAGGGGGCTTTTACTCTGATGTCAGCCTGTCACCACATACAGGACCGCAGGAGTAGATGCATGCTGAGAGCCTGAAGAACATGAGCCCCCCCCCACACACACACACACGATCTATAGCAAGCATTGTCTCACTTCATTTCCATCTCCCTCTCTCTCACACAGCTATGGATGAAATCACAGCTAAAACCAGTGAAACCAAATCCTAAAGAAAGTAAAGCATCACGCTGCTTTATCCTCAAAACCTCTCACAAATTTTATGCAAGTTTTTGAAAACTTCCTAAAAATAGTGAGCGAGCGATAAGTGCTTTTAATAAGGGTTTTTGTTTTTTGCAGAGCGTGGGTGGATGGGGTTATCACTTTGTATACTAATTTCCCAGAGTGCATTTGAAACAGAAAACTAATCAGCAGTGTTTCTGACAAATAATTAAATGTTATGTAATTGATAAAGCAAACATGATAAGACGTAGCCAGCTTCAGATAATATACATGTGAGCTTTTCTTTCCTTTTTATAACAATACAAACATGTGTTTTTGGACGGTTCTTACATTTTCTGTAATCTTAAAATCAACATGTTTAATCAATAATGTTAATCTTGCTTAGCTGCAGCAGCGAACCAGACAGTGTGGCTACAAATCTGGACTTCATCCACAGGTAGCTCATTAATTACCACAGTAGAAATATGTAATGCATAGTTTAAAAAAGATTATATTTAAGAAGCACTTGGACAGGAAAGAATTCACAAACAAGATAAAAATCAGCCTTTTATTAAACTAACATTAATCGATGATCTTTGTATTATTTTCATTAGTTGCGTTCTGTTTTCAAAATGTCACCACCTCCTATGTGACACTTGACTGGAGCCTCTGGCTCATTTCGCTCACTATGGCAGCAGTGAACTTTTAGAGATCTCTGATAACAGTTTTGTTCGCCTAGAAAGCCATCAGTAGGGAAAATACTGCAGTCATTAAAACTATAATGGTACAGTCAGAGAGACTGATGATGTATTGATTAGACCTCCCCTATCTGTGGTGCTTTACACTGATAACAGACCCATATAATGAGGATGGTTACTGCATGGCTGTTTGCCCGCCTATACAAATTTAAAAGGCACTTTCTTGGGTATAACTGTTTAAGTGCTCATTAATTGCACACAAATATTTAATCAGCCAATCGCTTGACAGCAACATGGTCAATATGACCTAAAAAAGTTAAGCATCAAAACGGGAAAGAAAAGCAGTTTAACTGAATGTGGCATGATTGTTGGTATGGTTTTCCCACATAACTATCTCCTAATGCTCGAGGTCAATAATGGCAATATAAATAACCTTTTTTATAACTCAGGTATGCAGAAGAACATCTCTGTGAATGGAAAACATGTCAAACGTTGAAGCAGATGGGCCACAACAGCAGAAGACCACACAGTGCCATCCTGTCAGCTAAGAACAGGAAACTAAGGCTAGAAATTTAAATAGGGTGACCAAAATTGAACATCAAAAGTTTAGAAAAACATTGCCTCGTCTGCTGAGCATCAACTTCTGTTCTGATATTCAGATGGTTGGGGTCAGAATTTGGCATAATTAATATGAAAGCACAGGTCCATCCTGCATTGAGAATTTTTTTTTTGGCGTGTATGTACATTTCACCTCTATCAGAGGGCTATCAAAGTTACAGTGGGCTATCAAAGATCTGAATCAACTGTGTGGCAATATGAACCAGAACCTCTGAGGAAGGTTTCCAGCACCTTAATTCTTCTTGTCATAAATGAAACAAAGAATTAAGGTTGTTCTGAAGGCAAAAGGGGTTCCAACCTTGTCCTGTATTTGTATATAATCAATTTTTACGTGTGGTTAATACAAGAACTTACTGTTAATTTGTACAATGAAATGATCAAATCACTGTATGGATGGTTTCAAAATACGAGTCATGTTTGCTGTGCAAAAAACTGTTACTGAAAGTGTGTGTCCTGCAATAAATGAACCTTTCACCAAAGCATGATGGATATTTATAGGCCAGTCTGGGCATACAACATCATTTGATGGTCAAAGACAAAAATGTGACCATTCAAACCCCTACCCAGTCATTCTTTATCTGAAAAGGATTCCTTTCACCAGCGTCACACTCATGACTCAGGTGGGGACATGGGGTCATTTCATCATTCAAGAATCAAATCTATTTGAGTGAAAAAAAATCAAAAAAGGGAAACTTAAAGTCAGTTGAATTCTATCGTGGTTTAGAAAAAATTCTTTTCATTTTGAATTTAATTCTAGCAACATGTTTTAAAAAAGCTGGGACAGAGGCATGTTTACCACTGTGTTGCATCACCTTTTCTTTAAACGACACTCTAAGCTTTTGCAAACTATGGAGACTAATTGCTGTAAGAATTCTGAAAGAAAAACCTTTTCCATTTTTTGCTTTAGACAGTATTTTAGCTGCTCAACAGATTGAAGCCCCCTGTTGTGCATATTTTTCATCCTCTCTGGGATGCTAATGCTAATTTATTAATAGATGACAGGGTTGTTCTCTGGGTGTCTTTGAATGTTGCCTGCCTTTCGTTGTGTTGTCTCTCAAGATGACCCTACAATGTTTCAGTGATGCTGAGGTCTGGACTCTGGGCATTGGCAGTGTGTTTGGGATCATTGTCATACTGAAAAATTGAGCCGTTGCCACCAAGGTTTCCAGGTGGTATTGCATGATGGATCGAAATCAGACAGTACTTTTCTGCATTTGTAATTCCATCAATTTTAACAAGATCCCCAACAGCACTTGCTGAAATATCTCTCCAAACCATGACAGAGCCTCCACCATGTTTTACAGGTGGCTGCAGACACATTTTGACACTTTCAAACATGGATTATTACTCCATAAGACGAGTCATTGCTGATTTTCAGTCCAGTTCTTGTGCAAGTTGACAAATACCTAAGCCTTTTCTTACTGTTTCCCTTCCTCAAAAATGGCTTCTTGACAGCCACTCTTCCACTGACACCATTTATGATGCTTCAGTGAGCAGTAGATTGATCAACTAAAGAACCAGATGCATCTCTCAGATTCTCTGTCAGGTTTTTGCTGGATTTTTTGTTCCTATTTTTAAGGGCATGACTTTCAGATACCGTTCATCTGCTGTAGATAATTTTCAGGCCTGTCAAGTCTTTTGTTCTCGACTTGTCTGGTTTCCTGCGATTTTTGAAGGATGCACTGTACACTGTGTTGAGATAATAACTCTTTGGGAATCATCTTGCTGGCCCAAAAATACACTTTAATGCCTGGCAACTTGTATTTTTGACATTTTGTCTATTATGTATAGACACAACACTGGTCTATCCCTCGAGAAAGTAACTTAAAAAAAGACATAAAACATTTCCTTGGAAAATGGTCTGTACAAGGACTGAACTGAAAAGGTGTTTAAAAGCAGCCAATGTCCAAAGAAAAACTTAGGAGGCCCTTTAGAAAGTCAGAAGAACTTTGCTCAAGACCATTTTAAAAATTACAAGTAAATCTGGCCCCTTGGAAGCGAAACATAAAGGAATGAGGGATGGGTCATGACATTTTTACTTTACTTTTTTATGTATATTTCTTTCTTTGCATTTCTAACTTTGCCAACAAGCTGTCTGTCCTAACAGTGGTCCATATAGAAATGTTTTTCTATTCTTAACTTTACTAAGCCACCATAGCAAAGTCAAAAAAACCCAAAACATTTTAGTTAACTGACAAATCAAACAACATAAAAAAGCAAAAACAACCAAAAACTGTTGTGCGCTACAAAAAAAATGAACAGGCAATGTTGTAGTCATATGTTTAACTCAAATTCATTTTAAGTGCTGTGTTCATGTTGTAATATCTACTCGGGACTTTATAAATTTCCCCCTTGACAAATAATTGCCAATAATAAAAATATAAATATACTAAAAATAATAATGAAGCTAATAAAAATTAAACTGAATTTCAATATTTTCACACAAGAAAAAAATCAACTGAAATGAGTAAACATAGCCTGGAAACTAAAGTCAACTGAGAACAATGTGAATTTATTAATTATAAAGAAAAAATTAAAAATAAAAACAAATAAAAAATACTGAATTCTTATTATTCTGCCCTGCAGTGATTTCAACCGCAGAATAATGTTTTAAAATGCAGAGCTGCACGGGGCCCCGTTGCTTTTTTTGGACTCTATTAATCTTTTAGTGATATTATGTATCATAGATGATGAAATTCTTTGCAAATTTAAATTGAGAAACAGTGAATGAGAGCCTACATGGGCATATGGCATCCTTCTAAAAGACTCAGTCTTCTCTGGGATGCTCTTTTTACACCTAATTAAGTTGATGATTTGTTACCAATTTATCTAATTAGTTGTGAAAAGTTACACCAGGTGATTTTTTTTGCATCAAGTTTATTGTCTGTTGTTACACTGTGGCATCTATTTTCAAATTGGGTGGAAAAAGCATTTATTAAAATAAAGAACACTATTTCACTTTACATGTAGTGCAGCAACTGCCAATCAAGGCGTCAGAACAACCGATCAAGAATCCTCTCAGGCACTCATGACAGATGGAGAGGTTTGAGAGAGGTGAGTTCATGTCAAGGGCTTTGCTTGTATCTAGCTGGGTCAGTGGGGGGTTGCTACAGCGCTTTTATAGAGACAAGACGAAGGCAGAGGTGGTTATTGAGGATACTGATGTGAGGCGCAGACCTGAAAATAAATTACAGAATTTGCATACATGCAAACATTACACAGTACTCAGTCACTTCTATCTCCCTTGTTTGTGCATCTCTGGACTCAGCAGGGCATGTCGCCAGAGCCCAAACGCTGTATGTGGAGAGATCAGGTCAAAGACACACACACACGCACACACACACACACGAGACACGCTCTGCCTGAAGCTGATGACGCAAATAGCCTTATAGCTCTGTCTTGGTGCAGCGCTCAAGTGTAAATAGGGAGGGACAGGAGGAAAAGAAGGGTGTAGAATGAAAGAGAGGAGAGGCAGGAACAGAGGAGTTTTAGTTGCTTCTATAAGTGGAATGCAAACTTTCATTTAAGCATAACCAACACACGCACACACACATACACACACACACACACACACACACACACACACACACACAGTGGCCACGGTCATCAGGGAAAGTGATTACTGCTAATCTGTATGAGCATATCATCTGTAACCCAATAAAGTGATTAGTTTCTTAGTGTCACACGGATGGGTTGGACTAAGCGAGTGAAGAGGAAAGAGAGGAAGACGCTAGTAAAGGAGTGTGTGGGGTGACATGGGGTGTGAGGCATCAGTACTAGCTCCAGCCAGATGGGGGCTCCCTTTTGCATGCACTTTTTCCTCACATGTATCTTGCACTCCTGTTTTTCTTGCCAGTTTTTAATCACACTCTCTTCCCATTTCTGCCACAGGGTTCTTTGCAACTTTCTTTGTATTTGATGCCTTTCAACTTCTTGTATTTTCATGATCTTCTGGAAGTTTTCTACCTGCCCTTGTTTCCCCAATTACTTTCAATCTCACCCCCATTCTGTCTTTCTACCTTTTCCAAAAAGTTGATTCTGTTAATCTGGACGTAGCGTTTTCAGTGGGAGTAAAGTTTTGTGACTCATCCAAGTAACTTCTTCCATCTCAGCTGACTGAAGGTTTTCCCAACCTTGTAAACAGTACATCTGCATAAAGACTGAAACCAGCACCACTGACTAACAATGGACTGTGAGGTCAGTTTCTGGATCATTAATATGCAAATTATCATGACCATTTATCAATGGCCATGAGTACCATTCACAAATAGTTGGGGAATGACAGCATTGTAAGAGGGTGAAAGATATACCCTTAGGCCCCCTCCTCAATTTAGACATGGTCTTTTCCTTTTCACATAAGCGGGCTCTTTGACTCTGCGCTCAAACCAGCGTTCCTCCCTGTCCAGGATGTGTACATCCTCATCATTGAAAGAGGACCCACTGACCTGTAGGTGCAAACAGACTGCGGAGTCCAGGCCTGAGAAGTTAGCTCTTCTTTATTGTGCCATCCGCTTAGCCAGAGATTGTTTGGTTTCCTCAATGTATAAACCACAGCAGAAACAGTGAAACACACAGTGTAACCAACCAGTTCACAGAGTCACAGGGACCCCATGAGAAGACAGCAGTGATACGACCAAGAGTGGTGTGAGGTGTGAAGACCAGAAGTAGAGGGAGACAAATTGACTGAAGTGAAAAGCAAATGGTTACACAGCTCAACAGAGAGATAGAGGAAAATGTTACTGAGAAAGGATGTAATATATAGTTGGTGCCCCCTGTCTACTAAAGGACAGCAGTGTAGTGGGAATGCCACGACTTACACTACTCCACTTATGCATATCACCGTACTTCAGAGCTCCACTCCGCTGTATCACAGACACCTATGTACGCACACACTGAACACCTACACTGAGGTTTTGCAGACACGTAGCCACTAACCAGAAGACATTCATTTTTATGACATTTTGGACATGTGACAATCATGATAAGAACCTTGCATCACATCACTAAGGCCTACAGAAAGGTCTGCAATCATCTGACAACCAGAAGTCAAGAGGGAAAAACTAATATTCCCCAACAGTTACAAGTAGTTGCTGGGAAAAAGAATTCAAACCCACAGTGAGAGAGAGAAATTTACAAGTTAATGACATCCAAAGGAGAAATACAGCAAAAGTAAAATACATATCCTATAACAATGTAGTAGTGACAAGCCTACGAGCCCATATTGATGTTTTCCCCATTTGAGCTCTGTCTCTATTTATAGATCCTCTTAGTCCTCCAGGAAGCCTGTATCACTTGATGAACAGCACCTCATCATTACAGAAACCTTGCTAATGCATGAAAGACCTCTTAAACAATCAGTTCAAGATATTTTATTGCACCCAATTCCCCTTTCGGAGTCTTTTAATAAAGTGGTAAGTGAAAAATCGCCTGTATTGAAAGTTAGCAGAACTCGTTATTAATTCATTGTGTCACTATTTCACACCAGTCTTTTAAGCTAGAATAGACTGTCTCTCACCTGGCAAGTCGTGTTACAGAGGTGGCTTTTCAAAACATCCATTAAATCACTCATTAGATTTTATATTTCTTGTTTCCTTGTTTCTCTACAGTTATCAGTAGAAGAAGCAAAAATAATATTATCTAAACACAGGATGTAGTGTCAGCCTTAACCTTTTTTTTGCAAAAAACATGTCTTCTTTTATAGAAAAAGGTGTTATAATTGTACCCTCTCTTTCTCAAATACTGCAGGAATTAGCTTTTGTGACCAGAACTGGACAGAAGTTCTAGGCATAGGTCACATTTCTTTTAGCTTCTGTCTTTTGAAAAAACACTTCAACGCTAAACTAGGGCTGGGCGATATGGCCTAAAATCCATATTGCGATATAATTTGAAGCATGTGTGGTAACGATATATATCGCGATATATTCTTTTCTTCTGTATAACCTATTTTCCACACTATAAGGCACACTTAAAATCCTTTAATTTTCTCAAAAATCGAGTGTGCCTTATGTATTAATTCTGGTTGTGCTTACTGACCTCGAACCGATTTTGGCGTGCAGAAATCTGTTAAAAAATGTTTTGATGGATCGTCAGAGCATTACGGCTGCCGTAGTGAGGAGCTTCGCGGAGTAATCTGGGTCCAAAACTCCGTCTGTTTCAGGTCCCAAAGTCAAACGAACACAGAGTTAAAAACGGTCTAAATTCTTTCATCTTTAATAAGCAGCGTTGCTGCTTTACCAGGTGTAACAATTAAGTTTAACATCCAGGCATCCATGAAAACAGAAGTTATTAAATTTAACAGAGTTAGAATTAACAGGAAGTTAGCTCGCTAGTTTCCACCTAAACATGACATACCATGTTCTGACTGAGAGATTTTTGAAACTAATTCAAACGTACAGCTCTGCTACCACTTCCAACATAAATGAAGACAGAAAACTAAACAGCAGTGACGTTTGTAGGGTTACTGAAGTTGGACTACCTGGTATATAATGTTGTGCTACGTGATTGCTAGCAACACAGCTATGTTAGCATAACATTAGCACAGTGAAGCTGGAGGATGAACGCCAACTTTTTTCCACTCGATAAAAGTTAACGTGAGGGATTCTGGTGGTTAGGGACAAATGCAATCGCATATAGGGTTGCCAACTCCCTGAAAAATAAATAAGGGACACCTCGTGGCCAGGGCCGGGCGACCCAGTTGTCTTCACCCTTCCCAGTGTGGTGAATTTTCTAGCTCTTTTTTCGTGTGTGAAATTATTTTTTTAACCATTTGACTTGAAGTTGATTTAAGTAGATGCATATTCTATTCTTTGTGATATGAACACATGTGAAACAAATGATCATTTAGCCATTTATTTTTAGCTCAAAATGACAACATTAACACAGTAAAACAGGTCTCTTTCTTAAACAGAAGCCTGTCATGCTTAACTTTTGAGAATATAAGTAAATCTTTCTTTAAAAGAACTCTGTCCTGCTTAACTTAAAATAATAGAAAACAATAGAAAGAAAAATATTCTTGTAACAGTGCACATTTAGTGCATTTAGTACAATTGGCTTCAGTTGAGGTATTATTTCAGCTTTTCTAATGCTAATCAGCTGCTCCTGTTTGTAAACCCGCTTGTTCCCATGATTACGCATCTTAACTCATCATCATTATTCATCTATGTATTACTTTTATGTATTAGTCATCAATTTGTTGTAATCATCTATCCTTGCAGTTGTTTATTACACAAAATAAGTTATATTATCACACTTCTGGCCACATAGCCCTGATATTCATTGCACATGCCCATATTAACGTTTTCCAGCCAGGTGTTTTCCTTTTCCCCATTCTTCCCTTTCTCTGAGGGGAACAAACATTGCTGCTCTAACGCTGGGCTCACACTGTGTGGTTTTAGGCCCATTTTGAGCCGATTTTTGAGTGATCGGACCGATTTTGGCCTTCATCGTGCAGTATACGTGGGGTGACGAGAAGCGATTAACACCTCACGACCAGCTCCCGATTATCAATCGCTCGTGAGGGTGTCGCCACAGCCGCTCACACTGCTCACGCACAAACACGTAAACGTCGGTGAAAAAGACGGAGCAGCACGGCTGTGCAGCGTGTGATCTGGACACAAGCGATGGAGGCACAACTTGTAGAACTTTGGAAAGCTCATCCGAGCCTTTTCGATGTGGCATCACAAAATTATCATGACCACAACAACCGTGAAAATAGTTGGATTTACATTGCTGCTCAATCACAGCTGCCTGATCAATGTTTTTCATTAGCAATTTAGCAAAGTTGATGGTGGTGGTGTGTCTGTGTGAGTGAGAGACAGAGAGGGAGAGCGCGACAGATTTTCTGTTATAACCTTCATTTTATGGAGACACAGTGTGAGCACTCAGGTCGCATCAGAGCATCGGGCCGTATAGTGTGAGACCCTGCACGTGACCTACCAACTTCTAACCCCTGTGAGTCAATCGTGCAGTTTGAGCAGGAGCTGAATATCGCGACTGAAAAAAATCGCACAGTGTCTGCCCAGCATTAGGTGTACTGTCATCCAAGACTTGCACCACAGTGTGAGGGTTTGTTTCCCTGTTGGCCATGCTTCTTGTTGTGGTCATCTGTTGTCTTCCGGTATTTTCTCTGTAAGCGACCTTTCCTCGACCAATGAGATGAGCGGTAATCTGAATTGTTATACTCGAATTGTCATAAGTGTGCTATCAGCTCATTGGTCACAAAGCAGGAGAGGGGCTGGGAATTATGTTTTCAAACAAAGTGTTAATTCCATTAAAAGTTATAGACTACTTTTGATTCTCACTGTATTATGGGACAAAGTGCGTCCCTTATTAGCTCAATACGGGACGTGTACTTTTGTTTCTAAATACGGGACGATTCTGTATTTTAAATGGTAAATGGCCTGTATTTATATAGCGCTTTACTAGTCCCTAAGGACCCCAAAGCGCTTTACATATCCAGTCATCCACCCATTCACACACACATTCACACACTGGTGATGGCAAGCTACATTGTAGCCACAGCCACCCTGGGGCGCACTGACAGAGGCGAGGCTGCCGGACACTGGCGCCACCGGGCCCTCTGACCACCACCAGTAGGCAACGGGTGAAGTGTCTTGCCCAAGGACACAACGACCGAGACTGTCCGAGCCGGGGCTCGAACCGGCAACCTTCCGATTACAAGGCGAACTCCCAACTCTTGAGCCACGATCGCCCCCACAAGGGACGGTTGGCAACCCTAATCGCATAGCAGGATGCTATACACGGGCCAAACTTCAGTCAGGAGAACAACTGAGATTATTCATCCACAATACAAGGTTAGTTATTTATATACTGCAACAACATGGGAATAGAACAGCTGCGAGAGAATTCAACATTAATGAATCAATGTTACGGAAGTGGAGGAAGCGCAGTTTTTGGCTTTCCCCATATTTCAAAAGTGCTTCATCTCTTTGCTATGACTGTCGCCCGCCTTAATTTGCAGATGATAATGGTTTTAGCCGCTGAGACGCTTTCGACCAAAACAGGCGCAGCTTGATGACATCATCAACATGCGCTATCGCGTTGGAGCGGTATAGTCAAAATCTCTATCGTTGGCCAAATTTATATCGTTTCTGTCGTATATCGTTTATATCGCCCACCCCTACGCTAAACCATGAAAATGGAGATGCTGTCTATTAGAGATGGACCGATCCGATATTACGTATCGGTCCGATACTGACCTAAATTACTGGATCGGATATCGGAGAAAAATAAAAAATGTAATCCGATCCATTAAATATCACGAAAGCACCTCACAAAACTTGCAACGCGCCGTAACTCACCTCAGAATGTTAGCACGTCGGAGCAGTATGCATCACGTGATAGAGCGGCTGTGGCATGCGGGACCTGTCGGTGGTCTGGATAGCATTTGGAGCTTTGCTAGCAACCCGGCATTTCATCTCCGACAAAGTTATCCCCGAGAGAAGTAAAGCAAGTGTGTAAGTCCATCTCTGAATGTTTGTAAAGCATTCCTGCGTTAAGCTTAACAACCGATATATGGAGCGACTGCCTCTTCTTGCTGCTACTTCAATCATGAAACTGCTTAATGATCATCTGATCGGCTTTTCTGTCGCGAGTCCGTGTCTCTTGTTTGCTTTTGGCCCACTTTGCACCAGAAAGAGGAAACCAGTGGCTGAACAACAGCAGCATGTTTAAGCTTGATCAGCTGTTGTTAGAATGTATTTAATATTACTTCCTACTCCAGGATCTTTTTCTACGTAGCTGACGCTGGTAACTGAGCAGGGGCGGATCTAGCAAAGTTTAGCCAGGGGGGCCGATAGGGCATTAACAGGGGAAAGGGGGCACAAAGACATACTTTTCTTTCTTATTCTCATTTAAAATGTCTAGCTTTTAATAAATAATTATCTGACACCCAAAGTTTTAATTTGATGTAAAATGAATAGAAGTCAATTACTGTATATAGTAACTATTAAGTCTAATATACCCTAGTAAGCTATAGTACTTTTTCCTTTGGGAAGGTACCATCTGTGCAGTCTGCAATTTTGTTGAAGAAAGATGTTGAATCTATTTAATATTTCTTGAAAAATAATTGATTTCTGTGCATTTTTTTTTTCACACTGCATCAAATTAAGGTTGATTACGTCGATTAAGCATCATGAGGTGGAGCGTGAGGGGTGGTTCCCTATTTTTTATTTATTTATTTTTGTTGTTGCTGGGAGTTGGAACCCTATTAGTTAGGTTGCTTAATATTTATGCTAAGTACTCTTTAAAATACCAGAATAGGGAGGATGGTGTAGGTTTAAGTTTATTAGATTGATCAGTATTGCTGAACTATGAAATATTTTTTTTTTGCATACAGGTATAACAGAATAGCTTTAGTGTAGTTGTTGTTTTAAACTTGAGTATGAACTTATACAAAATGCAGCAAGATATTTAAAAAACAGTTTTGTTGATTAAAAAACACTATATCGGATTCATATCGGTATCGGCAGATATCCAAATTTATGATATCGGTATCGGACATAAAAAAGTGGTATCGTGCCATCTCTACTGTCTATTGCTACTGAACTGTACTCGTGGCAACAGTGTGGGGTTTCAAAAAGATACATTTTGAACAAAAGAAAAGAAAAAGAAGAGTTTTCAGTGCACTCCACTGGTAAAGGTGGTAAAGGCTTCTCCAGATCTCATGTTTGGCTCAGAAATAAGTAGCAACTTTCTTAACAGTTGGCTTGGCCTTACCTGGAAGGTGAGTGAAAGCACATCGTGGTAAATTGTTGTAGTTCCAAACACCCCGGAGAGGCAAGAAGAGAGGGGGGGGGAGAGAGAGAGAGAGAGAGAGAGAGAGAGAGAGAGAGAGAGAGAGAGAAACAAGGTTAGTAACAGGATACAGACAAAAGCAGAAAAATTTATACATTTCTACATCCTGAAATTTACAACTGAGCAGATCCAATGGAATCACCATTGACAACAAAGTGATTACATATATATGTCAATTACTGTACTCATCTCTCAAAAAAAGTCCTCATCCTCTTTTAATGTGTTCTCCTCTCTCACGGACACTATCTCTGACAGTTTCTCATCTCCTGCAAAGCACTCCTCTTCTAACCACAAACAAACATACAAGCACACACACTCTAACTCACTTCCAAAATAAAACCCGGCTGTTTACCAAGCCTGAGAATCCCGAATGGAATCCCATTTTGCCTTTCAAAGGGTGTTTGAAGTTCCCGCACAGATGTTGCTGTCTTCCTTTTTCTTTATTTTTATTTCATGCAAGAGAGCTTTCCCTTGCTTTTTTCACCACCTTGCTCAGCACAGTGTGACACTCTTTCAGTTTCCGTCAACCTTCCCCATCCCTCCATCTTTTCCTCCATGATCACAGGGTGAAAGTTTTATCCAGAAGAGAAGCATGTTTTAAAAAGTTGCTGGGTTAGTCTCAGCAGAGGGGAGAGAAAAGGGCCAGCTCTGTTCTAGGATGCCCTCTGGACCCAGTGGAGGTGGTGAGTGACAGGAGAACGGCGGCTAAGCTGTCATCCCTGATGGACAACATCTCCCACCCCATGCAGCAGACTGTGACAGCACTGAGCAGCTCCTTCAGTGGGAGACTGCGGCACCCACGGTGTGGGACGGAGAGATTTCGCAGGTCTTTCCTCCCCACTGCTGTCAGACTCCACAACAAAGACTTTAACTGAACAAACACACACATCCACACATGTGCAATAACACTAAGTGCAATAATCTTTTCTGGCATCGTTGTATTTTTACTCAGTTGTATATAGTATTTGTATTTGTATTCTATTTTTATCTTATTGTATATTTATTTTATTTTATTCTACTGTATATAGTATTTTATTTTATTCTATTCTGTACAGTTGTGTACTGTATTTATTCTTATTGTATTCTAATTTTTGCCTCATAACTTTTGCACTGTCCACTTCCTGCTGTGACAAAACAAATTTCCCACGTGTGGGACTAATAAAGGTTATCTTATCTTATCTTATCAGAGGTTAAATCCGAAAGGCAGATGTTTAGTGAGAATGCTAACCTTGAATGTGTGTGAGAAGACATAGAGCCTGAGTAGATTTATATTTGGTATACATTTAAACTAAGTCCACTGCTGTATTATGGCAGGTAAAAAAATACATCCTTCAGAGACAATTATCACTTTCATAATATCAATCTGTGGAGTCAACGAGCTGAATCACATGAAGATAGCATTATTCAAGCTCATACCACTTGCAGAGTTCCTGAAAGTGCTTTAAAAATAAAAGCGCTTCCATGCTATTAGCTTGCTGCAAAAAACAAGTTGTTGAATCTACAAAAAAAAAAAAAAAAGCAAAGGTAACACCACTGTTTATTAAGCATAAAATAGTATTTTCACACCAACAAGGTGAGTCACAAAGAGCCATTAGCTATTTGAGCTATTAACTTTCAATCTCACCAATACTTCAATATATAAATAACAGAATGTAGAGAGAAACTGGAAAAAAAAGCTCTGAAATCCAGAAAGCAGTTTGGAAAGCTACATAGAATGCCAATAGGTGATTTTTTTCATGAAAGACAAACACTCTCAAAAAACACTCCCTGGATGATTCGATGAAGATAGATTCTGCCACCATTGTGGTTTAAAAACAAACAAACAAGTGAACACGTCTGGTATGGACTAGTGGTACATTAGATAAACAACAAAAGAGAATTATTTTGCTAAAAACCAATTTAACACATTTAGCTACAATGACTAAGGAGTGATCAGGTGTGAAGAAGTCTTAAAATTAAAGATAAATCTGGACTTATGGAATTACAAAGAAGCAATCTTCTACGGATACTCTTCATCTCCGCTTAAGCCTTAGCAGCTGAAGACTTCATTAGCTTCTACTTGCAATTCACAATCAAGCTTTCACCTGAACTGTTGGTGGTTTTACCAAAGATGGAGACAGCATGGAATTTAAAAAAAAAAAAAAAAAAGAAAGAAAAAAGCTTTGTGATTCAGTTGTGATTTTAATCATGACACACGCACACCTTCATACATCAGGTTACTTTTT
The DNA here is from genome assembly GCF_057382095.1 of Aulonocara sp. 'chitande type north' Nkhata Bay. Lineage (NCBI taxonomy): Eukaryota > Metazoa > Chordata > Actinopteri > Cichliformes > Cichlidae > Aulonocara > Aulonocara sp. 'chitande type north' Nkhata Bay. The sequence continues at coordinate 6,106,951 of NC_141350.1, forward strand.
GCACAATACTCAGTCTTTGCACAACCCACTGTCATTGTTGCACTTTTCTAATGCATTATTGTGTCTGCATTGTCTTGTGACTGTATTGTTCTGTTCTGTCTGGTGTTGCACCATCCTTGTTTTGTTTTTCTTGCAATTTTTGCACACTTGCACTTTATGTAGTACTGTGTTGATTGTCTGTTATATGCTATATGTAGCACCGTGGTCTTGTTTCGTTCCACTGTGTACTGGACATGGTTGGCATGACAATGAAGCCACTTGACTTAATTTTTGGTCCATAGCAAATTTGACAATACTATTTACAGTAATTAATGTATTTCTTTCAACTGCACTTATAAAAATATCCTTAATTTAATGAAAACAAAACAGCCTATCTAAGATAGCAAAAGGACATTTCTATTTGTGGAGCTGAACTAAAAGTGAACTGTATGCATGCTAAAGAGTATAAGGTAGAGGTAGGTTGCCTGTCTCCACCTCAAACAACTTTATATTATATGTACTTCTCTCTTATAAAATTCATTCCACTCGTGAAGCTTTGCCTTTGAAAGCCAGACTGCAGGGTAGTAAGAGAGACTGGGTCAGGAAGTTTACGACCTAAACAACCATCAGCCTCTCGAGCTGTCGTGCTTTAGAATGTAGTGTGGAAGTTGAGCCACACATAGGTTAACAGTGCTGTGTCACACCATTAAATTCTATTGCTTTTTATGACCTTCTCAATCTGTCCCCAAGGACAGACTGAAAGAATGCTGCGAGAGATCTGACAAGAAACAAAAAAGATGAGTAAGAGATGCAGCAAGTGGAGGAAGGTGAGATGAAAAATGTGAGGAAGAAGCAGAGGGAAAAAAGACAAAGAGAATAAAAAGAAACCTTTCCAGCCAAGAAAGAAAAAGTCCTACACCGCCCCCCCACCCAACCCGACAAGAGCTCTGTGTGCTGTGATTCTGACAGAGTAAAATGAGGCCAGCTTTGATTATGCCTCTCTACACTATTAAAATGGAGCTCTGCATCAGACACACAACATTTTATGGAGTAATGCACAAATGTGGGCCATGGTACAGCACAAGAACAAAGGCTGTGGTTGAAATGTTCCTACAGGAGCTAATTGCAGTATTAGTGGTCCAGACCAGAGGAGGAAGAGGAGAACAACACCACTACTAATTAAAAGTAGTAAAGCTTTTCCCAACTGAACAGAAGGAAAACACAAAATTTAAGCAAAGAAAATAGAAAAGGCAGGAAAAGGGTGGAAGGAATGACTGAACTGTGAGTCAGTGAGTTCATGTTAACTATGTCTATGTACTGTATGTGAGGGTATATGGGGAGTATGTACGTGTCCATGAGTGCTTTAAATGACTCTAGTATCTTTATAGATAATCCAACCCCATCTACAACAAGTTTTTGACTGCAAAAATTAAACTGATAACTTTTTTATTGATAATAATGAAATTCCTGGACAATAAGCCTTAATCAGTTCTATGGTAATGGTTAACACATTCACCTGACACATGAAAGGTCCCTGGTTCAAATATTTGAGAACACAAATCCTGGGAGGGTTGCATCTGTATGTGCTGCAAAAACCTGTGCTAATTCAAATATTTGGATCTGACTACTGTGGTGATCCTTTGCAAACGAAAGAAGCTATGGAATCAAAGTCAATCATAATATTTAATGGTTTGGTGTGTATATGAAACGTTTAAAAAAAAAAACCTGTTAATAAATGGCACGCAAATTTTATTACTTATATTACAGAATGATGCTAGCTTTAGGTGGCATTAAGTGTAACGTGCAGTAATAAGTGGTTTAGAATTTAATATTGTGATTACTGAAATGCAAATGACACTGTAAGGAAATTTATGCATGAAATTTAACTGGAAACTGACTTAATATTCAAAGACATTAGTAAAAAAAATGTTTTGCTTTCACAGCTCTTTAAACAAACAGTAAAACATCTCTCTGCACACACCTGTCAGTGGTAACACAGGTGTCATTACCAAACCAGCAATCCACCGCACTCATGGTTTATCAATTTTCACAATTCTACAAAATATAACTGAAGGTTGGTAAAACACCGGAAAGCTTTTAAAATGACAAAAAAACAACAACAACAAAAAAAAACAACACATTACTAATATAAAGTAACATAAAACAAGTCATTACGACAACCCGTAGATTACATTTTAGCAAACTATGCCACGTTAATCCTAGAACTTCTGACACACCCACATACTGTAACAGTTTTTGTGGGCAGAAAAACGGTTTATTTTTGCCGTATATTCTCAGCTCAGTGTTGTGAGGAAACGCATATGGGAAAAATGTGCATAAATGCAAAGCTTCTGCAACTTTACTGAATAGATTATTCAGTTAATTTAGTGACTGAAGACTTCAGTTTTCATCATATTTGATAATATAACAACTTTTAAATACATGTACATACATGTACTTTTTTTTTTAAAACAAGTGTAAAGCTAGTTACATAAAGGTAGAAATGCAAACTTTTTATTAATAATATCCCAATTTTACTTTGTTAATAAATTGAAGTGTACGTGTGCAAAGCAGTGAAAGTCTCCTTTCAGCTATGGTTACTGGCTGATTATGTGGAACCGTAACAGAAATTGATGAAATCACAAAGGGGGAAAGCAGCTCTAATTCTCCATTTCCTCTCTACATTTTTTTATCTTTATCTTTCTCTCTCGGTGAAATCATGTCCGACCACCCATGAGAAAATAATGAGGCTTCTTCATGCAAAGAAATCCAAACTGTTGGGTGCTTTGACTCTGAAAGGCTCACTGTATCTTTCTCAATCAGGCTAGTTTTTCCACCCTTCAGGTCCTCCTTTCCTGTATCCACTTTCTCCTACCTGGCTCTTCCTCTTGTCCTCTCTCCTCCAATTAACTTCAATCACCTAACCCCCTTCCTTCCCTCGACCATCTGATCGCCCTGTTGCCTCTGAACCATGTTGCATGCTGTGGTCTGTTGTCATGACGGGAGGTCAGCGGCTGGCACATGTCCAGTACATACAATCAGACATGCTGTTTGCACTGACCCGAACAGACGTTCTTACATGTACACAACACATGGTGTAGAATTACAAGAGTATATAATACCACAGAAACACTGCAGAGGAAACAACAGCTGTCTGAACCACTCTAGAGCTCTGAAATGTCCTTCAGTCGGCCATATTAACAGATACATTCACTGTCATGTTAAAAAATGCAGCATAAAAATTAGATACCCCATTTTAATTGTGCATGGCGACATCATAAAATCACTGTCTTTGAAACTGCTTCTTTGTAGTACACTTTCTATATAATAAGAGTGGTCCGAAGCCTCTTTTTCACTGAAAATCTGTGGCATACATTTTTATTTTCATTGCATCCTAGCTTGTGTTATTATTATGTCAGTGCGCACAAAGACAATGTCAACATTGGCATTTTTTTTAACCAAATTAGAAATTGCATTTTAAGAACGACATTGTGCGCGTCCGGCGCTAAAACAAATAACCGGTGCTTGAGTGTGTGTATGTTTCTGATTGCATGTGTGTGTCCAGGTCTACCGCTGTGACACCTGACGAAGCCCCTGATCCGAATCACAAGCGCCCGATTGGTTTGAGAGTGGGGCTCAGGTGCATCGCATTGAACTGAGGAGAATACTGCAGGGATCTGGGATTCCCTGCTCTGCCAGACACACATACAGAGGCATACACGCACATCCGCACAGAGAAAGGAACACACACACAGTCATACACAAAAGTGACTTAAATTCTAAAGGCAAACCATTTGGGGGCTATGTATAAATCAATCCCAGGCAAACTATACACCTGCAAAAACTGCACCCAGCTTGTGTACCTTCTCCAGCTGTACCCCTTGGAAGCGTGCAAATCCAGACGGGGAGCCGAGAACAAAGCTACATTTCCATTTCTCCATCTATTTAGTGAAAAACAGCTCAAGTGCTGAAATGATAAGTTGATTAATATATTAAGAGATTGACTGAAAATCAGCAGCAAATTAAATAATTCCATCATTAAAGTAATTTCTCAAGCAAAGCTTGATTGGAAATGGAATTGAATTGGGTTTTGGACTGCTGAAGGGACAAAGCAAGCGACTAGGAACTCTGATTGGCTAGATATTAACGACAATGATCATCAGTTGCAGCTCCTAATAGCTCATACTTAGACCTCATACTGGACAACCTGCAAAAGCTACCACAATTAAATGCCAGTTAGGGTAACAAAAAGAAATCACCCGAGGAGAACAGAAACACATTTCTTTCAGCTGTTCAACTTAAATTTCGCCTTTCTCACCATTTTCTGCTCACAGTTGTTAAGCTATTATCAACTGATTCTTGCCTACAAAATAGTCAAGGTCATATGGAGACAATTCACAGCCCTGAGTCCAGACTGCACCAAAACACACACATTAGAATCCGTAACGATTCTGTGTAATAATATTTCTATTATCTTATGCACCAGTTCCACCGTGTGAGACAATAGACTTTTTCACTCTTCGCCCCTTTCTTCTCTGATTTGATTCATTTCCTTGAGCTCCAGTGTATTGACCTTTCCAGCTTATCTTTTCTGCTCCTTTCCTGTATCTCTTCATCCTTACTTTTCCTCCTATTTCTGCTATCTCTGCCTACCTCTCATTTAAGTTTTCTTTCATGGCATACTGAACCAAGGAGGTGTGCACAATCGTTTTTCACAGATAACGTGATACCCAAATTTGTAAACACGCCACACTCGTCAAATTCAGACACCATATCATGCTCCCTGCCAGGATTCATGGTCATTGTTTGATGGCCCTAATAGTGAGCTGAGTTGTTCCACCAACATTATCTTCACTTATTATTCTGCGACTTTACGCTACGTGCTTTCTTCTCATAGATGTGTTTCTTTTGTTTTCTGTGAGGCGAGACGAGTTTTTCCCTCAAATATGATTAGAAGAACCAACACAGAGGCAGACAAACCTTTGAAAATAAATCTTGCTTTTGACACAAGCAGAAAATGCCACTCTCTATTTAACTTCAACTATAGCTCTGGCATTCCAGTGATTCAGTATGAAGTGGCTTGATCAGACACACTCGCATCACTAAGCAAGTGAAGATTTTTTTGACTTTGCAGAAACACACAACACATCAGTGCTTATATATAAAAGTGAAAATTTTCTCAGTTTGTTCTGTTTTCAGAGTAATGCTGGAACATATATGTTTGCATCTAAGCATTTATTGTGAAGATTTTATCAGATAAATGACTTTAAACATGCTCAAATAAAAATAAAAGGCACCACAGACAGGTTTTGCTTGAGTTTTCGCCAGCCACTTCATCCACTACCAAAAACATGCGTGCTCTAATCTGGATTTTAATCACAGCGGCACAGTGCCTGTGCTTGAGTCACAGCTTTTCAGCTCTCAAACTAAAAATAGGGTGCTATTTTTCTAATCATAAAGTAATGGCCCGTGAATTCGACTCTATATGCGTACAGGTGTGTTTGTCTCTCTCTTTCTGTCTCTCTCGCACACAGAGTGATAGTTCATTCACAGTTCATTGGGACCTGGGCTAATTGGCAGTAATGGGTTCTTGTGCTGGGGGAGGGGAATGGTGTGGGGATCTATGGGACTCGTGTTTGGCAGTTTCTCCAAATACCACTCCACTTAAAACAGACTGGTTAACATTAGTTTTCACTCTCTCACTGTCCTATAGAAACAAGGGTGTGTGTAAGTGTATGTGAGCATGATCGTGAGCAGTTGCTTCACTTTTTTTCCCCCCAACAACAAAATTTTGATTTTCTTTTATTAATGATGGGAATCTATTATATCTTGGCTGTTGTGCTATACAAAGCTAGCTGGTTCTATGCAGTGAGGCAAGGGAGTAAATGTATGAGATGACGATACCGTATATTTAATGCATTATTTTCAAATGAACTGGTTTTGTATTTAATGTAATACACATCTGGGAAGCTAAGCGTTACTTCCAGGCTTGTGTGTGGCAAAGCGTCACCGAAGCAGTGACTTGCACTAATGTAAATTACACCTACCAGCTCTGTGCCACAGTTTCATTCCATCCATGCACATGCTGGATAACTCATGCTTTGTCAAGCTGGAAATTTCCCATTAATTCCACCCAAACACACTATGCACAAAGGCTTTTCCCCCAGTAAGCATGATGTTCATTATGCTTAGTGTGGGAATGCCCCCCACCCCACCCCTGGTAATAGATTGAACTGTGGATACGACGAACGGTGCTCACTAATTTGACTTGAGTAAGTGGGTGACAAATAGTCCAGCCAGAAATCAATGAGGGAAATTATGTATACACAGAGGAAGGAGAGACATGAGAAGAGAGTCCAATGCAAATGACTGTATACACTGACAAAGAACGAAAACATACACACTCTAAGTCATGCAAACACAATGCAAACCAAATCAGTATCCCAACAAATCCTCTATTAAATAGTGTGTACTTTGCATCAGTACAATCTAATAACATAGAGAATACAATAATATTCCTACATAAATTATTAATGTAGTGCATAATCTTGTTATCTTGTCACCCCCTTCATAACATGTAGGGGAGCAGCAGCAAAAGTGAAACATAAATAAGCATTATAATTGCATTTTTACTAGTTTAAGTGAATAACTAGAAAACCAAATATTGTGTCATTTTCTTTCTCTCAGCAGAATGCTTTAAGGCTTGTGGATACAGGTGAGAGTGTGTTGCAAATATGATTCCCACCCTGACCAGGACGGACAAGATCAGAAATGAGTAGATCAGCGGAATAGCTCAGGTTGAGTAGTTTGGAGACAAGTTTAAAGAGGCAAGGCTGAGATGGTCTGAACATGCGTGGTGGGGTGGAGGGACAGTGAATATGTTGGATAAAGGAAGACCACAGAGCAGATTCATGTACCCAGTGGAGGAGAACATGCAGAGAGTTGGTGTGACAGATGCTACAGGATGACCTACACGACGTGCTGTAGCTTCCAAAAGGAAGCAGGTGAAAGAAGTTTTAGATACTAATATGATTTTCAAAACTTTAGTCACTTCTATGGTACCAAGTCATAACCTGTATACTGCATCTTGCATGCCACATAGCTGCTCAAAGATGTGAAATAAACTAGTCCAGATAATTAAATAACACACAGTAGCAAAATATAACATATAGACATAGTTTAATATTCAAGCTGTGGGACAGAAAGTGTAAATTAGTAAGTAACAACACTATTCAACCAGCCTGATTCCAGTGGGTTTTTTTTCTCTCTCTCTCCCCCCCCCCCCCAAACTGTGAGGAGTTCAGGCTAAATTGAGCTGTCTCGTTGTCTCCCTCCATATCTTTAAGGAAGTGGTCAGCCAGCGTATTTTTTGGCTCTGGGCAGCTCTCAGTCAAAAGGGCTGTTGGTGATGTTGTGGCTGCTTTCCAGTGAAGAAGATTGTAGTAAAGTGGGAATCATTGGGATGTAATCCAACACTGCTCTACACAGAGCAAAACCAACCTGCAGGAATTCATTAAGAGTGGGCCACTTGTGAGGCTGTCAAACATACGTGCTTACACACAAGCTCACACAAACCACAAATCCTTTGTAGATTGCCACCAGCAACATTAATGCCCCACAAACATATCGGCATTTGCAAGGACACAAACACACAACATAACTGGTGTCTCCAAAGGGAGTCCTGCCCCTTGCTAAAGAGTTGTAGACCTCTCTTTGCGGGCATTACCACACAGCTTGGTGGACTGCTCTTAGAGTAAACACTCACAGACATATTGCCCACACAAACACAATGAGGAGATATCATGTCCACATAGAGCAGGGGTGCCCAATCCCGGTCCTCGAGAGCTACCGTCCTGCAGCTTTTAGATGCATCCTTGTTCCCACACACCTGAATCAAATGAATGCCTTGTTATCAGGCCTTTGCCAAACATGATGGCATGCTGAAGAGGTAATCAAACCATTTGATTCAGCTGTGTTGGAGTAGGGATGCATCTAAAAGCTGCAGGACGGTAGCTCTCGAGGACCGGGATTGGGCAGCCCTGACATAGAGCATTAAAAGAAGAAATCTGAGGAATGTGATGAAAAACACTATGGCTGACATTAACAAAATAAAAAGTTGTGTAGCGACTTTGACTTTGACTAGTCAAAGTCAGCTTTACTGTCAAAAACAATATGCACAGATCATGCACAGGAATTTGAAATTGCAGTGCTCCAACAGCCCTCAGAGTTACACTAGAACAACATAAAGTTACAAAGACAATACAATACAATCGTATAAAAACAACAGTGCACAACACAATCTGAGTGTTTGTGGGCAAGAGTTCATGTGCGAGTTGGGTGGGGGAAATCAGTGAAAGTGGAGGTTCAGAGTTTTGTATGTTTGAGGGGATGGGTGGGGGTAGGTGAATTACAATTGTTCCATATGAAATATTAACTAATAATCAGATTGCCTGGTGTTTTATAGCCAATAGTGGATCATGAAATGTGCAGATCATCATTTTTAATATGTTTTTATGCTGTACCGTTTATCTTTCACGATTTTCATTTAATGATTTGTGAAGTTAAGAAACCTGAGCCACTGAAGTTGTTGGCTAACAATAAAAAAACAAAAAAAACAAAACGATTCTTTCCAGTCCATAATAAAACAGCAATTGTAGCCCCACCAGCAGTGTAATGAAATAAATGAAATAATAACACTTAAAGAGTCAAAGAATGCATTACGGAAAAGTCTCAAAAGGTTAAAAAACTGCTGTTGTGCAGCAGAGAGGCAATACTTGGGTGCTTTTGCACAAATTTATTATACCACCACCCAGTGTAAGGTTTACACTGCAGCTGCCCTGAAATTCACAGTACTGCTACCAAAATCATTTTTATATTTCTATAAAGTTTAATATGTCCAAGCTCTTGAAATTAAAATGATATTTTGAATGTTAAAATATAATTACTGCTGTCATCTGCAAACTTTCAAATTTACTGTTTTACATAGAAAAAGAAAAAGATAGTAATGCACATTATCATTTTTTTGATTAAGATGCAGAGTTACAGTTATTTACTTGAAATACGAAACATTAGTTTTAGTGGTTGAATGTTATGCTTGATTAATTTCTAACTTCCCAGAGAAGTACAACGTGTCAGCTCAAATTTGGGTTTAAAAACGTTAAATCAGTTTGTTATTTTCCTAATAAATGACATAATTGATGGTTTTAAACATATTTTTGACAGATTCTGAAAATATTTATGTTTTCATGACAGGTGGCCTAATAAATATGTTGCCCTGTACAAACAAAACCGTATCTATGCAGTAATGTATTAGACTGTACGACAGCACTACACTGATAGAACTCACTGCATCCTTATTTTTGCAAAAACATCAGGCAGATGTGATCCATATAGTGTCTGTTAATGTTAACCAAAGAACATGACAATTCCCTTACTACAATACTTTACCTTGGTGACAAATTAAGATTAATTACTCCTCTTGTGTTTTGCAACCAAATTATTAATTAAATCAGCGCAAACTGGTGACACTGATGATCTGTGGTGTGTGCACACCTGTGTGTGGCTGTTTCGGTGTCTCTTCTAAGGCAGAGCACTGCAGAATCTCTCCTGTTGAAAAACTTGCAGTGCAGTCATCTTTGCTTACTATTCCCATGTTTTTCCTCACCCCCTCTATTCTCTTTCAGCGGCCATCATTCAATGAACCATGCTCACTGTACCCGATTTAAAGTCGCTACGTCTGAGCTTTACACTCCTAGGAGGGCAGAGGCAGAGGAGTGTTCCCTGCTTCCAAGGCAGCAACACAAAGAGCCAGTCAGAACAAGACAGCTAGCTGGTTCACAGCTTGCAGAGAGCCACCAGTACTGGTCTAAAGGGCTCAGTAATGAGCACCATTCAGCTCCCGCAGTCAGGGGATGTGAGCAGAAAGGCTGGAAGGGTGAGAATATTATAGAAGGAGAGAGATAGAAACTACAGCGAGGAAAGAGGGAACATAATGAGAATAAGAGAGTATGAAAGAGAGCTGTTGGGTCCATAGCCCAATTCACTTTTGAAAATGATGGTTTATTTCCCTGTTCAGCTGTTGAACACACTTCAAAAAGCCTTCTGGGGGCTCTGACTAGAGACTGGACCTCTACTAGTCCTCTTGCCCAGGCTCGAAACATTCTGGCCAGTTGTGGCCTGCATCTCATGGAGGAGAAGGAGGCTCTCTATTCTGACCCGAATGGAAAGGCAACGGGTAAAGAAAGTGTGCTGGGAAACAGAACTGTCACATTAACACATAAATAGATGAAAGAGAAGACATGCATGACTATACAGACACACACATAGCCACACACACAGACCGGATCCTGTAAAGTTAGGTCAAGCAACAGACCAGAGCTATGCAACAAACTCTCAGCTCCATAAATGCAACAACACTGTGAAAGCAAAAGCCAGGTCAGCCAGTAAGAGGACCGGCTCTCCAAGTAGGATGCAGACAGTGGAAGCTGAGGTCAATGGGTTTACCTAGCAGGAGGTTAGAGAGGAAAAGTGAGTGAGTATCTGAGAATTTCAAATGACAAGAAGAGGAGAGGAGTCAGAAAAGAGAAGATATTTATGCCATAAGCAAACAGCATGCCACTGCACCAAAAACAACATATCCTTCAAAGAGAATGGGAAAATGTGGAAGCTGAAAGAGATTTAGAGGTCGGTTTAACTTGATGTACAGTACATATGCCACGTGTGGATGGATGTACTTATGCTATGGGCCTAAGAGGCGTAAGAGAAGAGGAAGCAAAAAACTTAGCTAATGGGGTATCAAGAGACCCAGAGAGAGAGAGCAAGAAAGCAGAGAAAGAACATTTAAAGGATGGGGAACATTTTTTTCCATCAATTATTAAATGCTTGAAGGAATGATAAGTAATGCAGATAAAAATCATAGACCACAGTGGACTTCATTAATTACATATCTTGTTTTTTCCTGTTCTTTAGTTAGTGTAATGTTGATGTTATAATATGATATAATGCCCCAAAGACAAAACATAAACAACAAGCAAACTGATTCACAAGTGTCTTTAGTCAATCTGTGACAATAAACATTAAATCCAGGACGCTGTCACCCAACTAAAGGTCACACTTTTCTTTTCTTTTTGTGCTTCTCATGCTTTTCTACAAATCAGAAAAAGGAAGCACAACCACATCCAAGCATACTACTGGGATGCGGAATTTGATCCTTCTCTGTCTCTCTTCCACAGCATGTCTTTTATCCTGTCTTCCTTCTCTCACCCCAACCGGTCGCAGCAGATGGCCCCGCCCCTCCCTGAGCCTGGTTCTGCCGGAGGTTTCTTCCTGTTAAAAGTTAGTTTTTCCTTCCTCTTGATCATAGCGGGTCATATGATTGTTGGGTTTTTCCTCTGTATCTATGAAGCACCTTGAGGCAACTTTTGTTGTGATTTGGCGCTATATAAATAAAATTGAATTGAATTGAATTGTTAACATTCCCAAGCAGCTGCAACACCTTGCTTGCCACTGCAGAGGCAAGAAGGATGGAGGGGATGGAAAAAAGATTGGGAGCAAACATTAGAGTTTTTAAAAATGTAATAAAAATCACACTCTACAATGATACCTCCACAAGAAAAGGAGGTTATTGACAACCTTTAAAGACTGAACCCTCTGCTAAAATTATAACACACTTCTGTACAGGGAGACAAATAACTAACCTAATTCACTCCATGGGGTCCAACTCGTAAAATGGAAGAGGGGGAGGAGATTGCAGTCGATCATCTACCTTCACAATACCTCTGTAACATTTCAGGCTGGCTAGATAGGAAACAAATCCATTCAGAGAGCACCACAAAGGACAAAGAGGAGTAAACACTGCAATGGTGTGGCAACAATTTCACGATTCAGTTTGCAATCAAGCCGAACCTGCGCAATGCCCTGATTTTGTTTCCATATTTGTTGATACATTATTACAAATGCAAGGAGAGCTTCTGTTAAAATTAAAGGTTGGAGGCTTGAACCGTACATTAAAAGTTATAAACGTTAGCGCTGTGTCATATCAAACCATCCACCAGTAATACAGGAATACCTTTTTACATGACCAAAAATGTCATCTTGCAATGACATATCGGCACCATGTGTTAAGGTTTCCTAGAGCGCACAACAATGACACAAACCCAAACATGTCTGGGAGTGACGTGCCAGCCTCCGATGTTGATTTAGTACTGAAAAAGGGAGCTACTTCAGCAACCTCCAGCAAACCACAGTACTTTGCAAAATGTGCAAGAAATCTGTTCCTGCTGAAGGTGGAAATAACAAACTTGTGTCACCACTTGAGGCAAAAATACACCACTGAGTACAACCAGGCTAGGAAGGCAAGCTAGGAGGAGATACTAGCAGATGTGATGTGCGACCCAAATGTAAATAAATGAGTCAACCGAGCATCACTGGAACACTGGCTCGTTAGAATATAACAGGAAACGCAATCGGTGGATGGAAATTACTAATGTGGTTATATAGTGGGAAAAGGAGGGCTTTAAGCGAAATACAAAATCCAAGGTAGAAAATATTTTTCAGTTTGATTACGTGACAATAACGTACTGTTGTCAAGTTAAAGGGTTAGGTTACTTTAGTTGTTGTTGTGTTAAGCAATTATTTTAGGCTTTTACTTAATATTTCAATGGTGAATACTATGAAGGTTAATTTTGTGCTCACATAAGGATGTAACATACCCCCCATTTTATAGCAAATTTTCTTGAGATACTGAAATAATCTGAAAACTTGATGTAATCTTGAGGATAATTACCCACTCTTAGTATATGTTGGTCTCTTCAATTTATTTGTGAAGTTGTGTTGCTGTTTTGAATTCAGAAGTAGCCATATTTGGACAAGGAAGTATAGTTATCAGGTACCTCACTGTGTTACCAAGCTGCATACCTACAGGCTTACCTACTAATTAGTGCCAAGAATATAGAAATTCACTCACCCAAATATAAGCACAATCACCTTGGTTTGGCTGTTAGTACACTCGTTGCACAGCAATCAAAATAATTTGCCCAATAATTCCATTAGAGACGCTTGAAAAAGCAGCAACACCACAAGTGATTCAGTGAGTCAGATTAGGTGAGATGAGGCATAGCAGATCGCTATTGGCTACAGAAGCCTCCTTGGCTTGTACTTGTCAATCAAAATAGCCACAACCCCAATAATAACCTTAAGGCATAAGAATTAAAATAGTTGAGCTATAAAACAACTTACCACTACACAGTTATAAAGAATGGGGAATTTAGCTAAAAATCTTGTCAGTGCCAGGCTGTGAACATCTTTATTTTTGCTGTATATTTGCATTTTATCATGGAGTCTATGGAGACTGACTCATTCTTAGAGCCTGTCTAAAGTGGCCATTCAAAGACCTGCTCTTTTTTGCCACTTCCCACACTGGCTTTTTTTTTTTTCCAGTCCTTTTCAGCCTCTTGGTTGGAGCCTTAGATAAATTTAGCTTGACTGTTTGAATATTAGCATTTTTCATTGCACAAAACCTCCATTTGAATGACGACACCTTTACACATTCTTGTGTGCAGCATTGAGTCCAGGGTGCTTTTCTACACAAGCGTGTAAAAACACATTCACAAACTCTCATCTATACTCTATGTGTGTAAGGAAGAGCACAAAGCAACAGAGGGTAGATGACAATGTCCTTCGTCAGACCCTTTGCAACATACATGGGCTGCTTAATGCAGTCACTGGCAGCTGTTGTGGATGAGCACTCCATCTCACCTCTTCCCTCTCTCTACCCCTCCATCCCTCGCTCCAGCCATCATTATCGCTGCCACCAGATAGCAATGATGCAGGGAAAATTGTGGAGCGGTCCCAACATCCCACATCCGCTACCAGAGAGAGAGCAAGACGGGTGGGTGAGGGAGGATGCTCAGAGAAAATCAACATACAGAGAAGAGAGGGATTGTGAGTGCTGAGAGTAAGGGGGCAACAAGAACTATTGAACAGAAGGAGATGTAGTGAAGAGGGAAGGGAGAAGGATAGACAGACTGACAGACAGGGAGAGAGAGAGGAAGAGAGATTATAGTTGTTATGGGACTGATGTGTAATAAACTGCATGAAGGAGCCTTCAGGGAAACATTTTCTACCTCAACACACAACATCCCCAGGAAGAACACACACACACACACACACACACACACACACACACACACACACACAAGTTTGAACTCTGTGTGACTCATAACCTTATTCATATTTATGAGTATCCAAACACCAGCAGAGTGCACAGATAACGAAAAGTTTGGTGGAGTTTTACATTGTGTCAGTCTGGTTGATTCATGATTTTTGGGTTTCAAAAGGTTGCAAAATGAGGCACTGCCAGTTAACATGCAGAAATGAATTGTGAATTTGCTTCTTTAAGCACAGTGTTGCTGAGATTTGGCAAAAATGCATACCACTCACAGCGGTTGTGAAAACAAACCCAAAATAACTGATTTTATCTTGTTAGCTTAAACCACACAAACCACACCAGCATTTTATTGATACAAAAAGAATAAAAACCTTTGTTACATAATCAAGTTTCAGAACTCCAAATAAAATACAAATTCATATTTCTATGCATGAATCTCGGAAGTTTTGCTCTGTACTTTTATTTTGAAAATACAGCGTTCGTTTTAGTCTCAGAAACACAATTATGCAGACTGTGTCTATGTGCATTTGTTTAACAAACACATAATCACTTCTACTGTGTTGGTTATGACTGCACAGTCAGTCTTTACATTTGGCTCTTGTGTGGCTACACAGCTGTTTGCTTTTTTGCTACAGATTTGCAAGCTGGCATTAACTACATGAACACCATCTACCCTATCAACTGACATCCACAGGAAGAAGAGCCCTCTAAAATACCAACCATACAGTAAGTAATAATTTAAAGGACAAGATGAATAAACACAAATAAATCATATAGGGTACACTAACGTGATTTGGGGTCAGCTCAGAAGTGCAAGCATTGTCCTAGGACCAAAATAATTACAAGGGAAGGTGCAGATGAAGGAGCACAGTGGCCACCGTCACCAAACTACAACAATCTTGATTAATTTAAGGATGTACGAGCAGCAACAATCAATTTAGTCACACAGGGACATGAAATTCTATCTAGGTGTGTTGTGAACTCTGTCTTTCTTTCTCGTCTGCCTTTTTCCCCTCTACTTGATCTTTCTCACTGCCTCCATCTCTAATTCTTTCTCCCGATGGACCATCCATTAAATATCAGCAGGGTTTTTGAGCAGTAGGAAAATCAATGGCTCAGTCTCCGTTAAACACCAGCGATTTTTAGATTCATTTTAAACATGTGGTTTTTGTGAAGATTTCATTGATGACACTTTATTCACATCTTGTGAATAAAAGTGAGCAAAGGCCAGAGATGGGATGGGAGAATGGGAATCCTGTGGCAAACTGGGAAAACTGTTAATTTCTCAGATAAAGAAAGAAAAGGGAAATAACAGCAAAAAATGATACTGTGTTTACAAGAAAATCATAGGAGAGGAGGTTCAATTTTTTAAGAAGGCTCTTCTCTTCTTCCAGTTTCCTCACTTTTCTCCCAACCTATTTTTTGGAGATTACAGCACATTGTATCTGCCAGTGGAGACAGTAGCAACACGTTGCCATGACCCAAATACAGCAGTGTGGTGCGATGATTGGCTAAGAGAAGGAGCAGGGGTGGGGGTGTAGTGTTCACCACATCAGCAGTAGCACCTTTGAAATTCAAACATTTATACAAGCAAGAAATGGACCAAATTCTTTTATCTATCTGTCCCCCCCACCCCCACCACCCCATTTCCTGTCCCCATCATTCCTGTCACTCACCTGTTACTCTGCCACCCAACTTTCTCCTTCTCCTCATCTTTCCCTCTCGATATTTCTATATTTTCAGTCTCAGCTCCCATCTTTCTTCCTCTCACATATCTACACTGAGTTTACTCAAAAACAAGAAGGATGAGCGATAGAGTGACAGAGAGAGATAGAAAAGAACAAAGCAGAGTCATCCATTGTTAATCAAAGCAGTAGCATAAAATAGTGTGGTACTGCAAGTCAAGCCAGCATAAGCCAACACACTTGCACCCTCTGATGTTAACTGCAGCTTGGAATTCTTACGGTCTCTTAATATACTCAGCATGCCCGCTTCCATCAGCATCTCATTAGACAATGAGGTGATTAGAAATCTACACTTGGCTGCAGCAGTCTTTAAGCTGTGGACATGTCCATAAATGTAAAGGAAAGAAATGCATCCTGACTCTTTAGTATTTCTGCATGGGTATAAAATATAAGCACATGTTTAGTGTTTATATTTTAGTGTGTTTAAGTATTTCCATGACATTAATGCACTCATACCTAATGCAGCCAGACTAACTCTCTCCCATCAACTTAAATAGCGTCATTTCATAAATGTAGTGGGGTGGGTTATAGTCGAATGTACTACATTTCATCTTTATTTGCTCAAGAAACTATATAACCAATAAACGCAACACAAGTGCAAGCTGCACAATATGGGGATATTAAATAGATTTAGTGAATATTAAATGTAACTTAAGGCAATTGGCTTGTTCTGCTTCAACAGGGTTGATCCTTAACTTACGTGCCTTTAGGGAATTCTCTCAGAAACGGATTCTTCATTCTTATACTGTTCAATTTATTTGATATAGTTTAGTGTTGTCATTTTAGATACTGGTCTGGAATGTGACTGTCAGATATCCCTAAATACCGAGAAAACACAGCATCACTCACTGTAACTAGAAAGTGCATTTTCTGAAGAAACTGCAGTGTGAATGCTTGAATCTGAATGTATGCATTGAAATGAAATAATTACTGAATTTAAGTTAAAAATTTTGAATGAGATTAAAAAAAACAAAAAAAAAAACCCGAATTTAACCTGAAAACAAAAGTGCTGAACTGCTAAAAGCTGAAGGTTACACAGAAGAAGGAGTTGGAAAAAAACTGAAAATGTTTTAAATGTAAATTAGAAAACCCTAAGAAATGAGAAAAGAACATTTAGAGTCAGAAAACATCTGAATGAATATTAAAAGGTCATATTCTTTGAATCACTGAATGACTCAAATGTGATCCCTCCACTTTGATCCACACAGTTTAAAAAGTTTAAATGCCTGAGCTTTGAAAGATACGGTGTTGGAAAGAGAACAATAATGGCGACAATTTGAGGGTAAAATGATGGCTGTAACACTGTGGACACAGCAGCAGTTGAAAGAGAAGTGCTTAAGATGGATCTTGGTACAGTGGCAGGCAGAGCTCGTTAAGCAGGCAGGTGTGAGCCTGGTTGCTATAGTGACCGCACCCAATGGCTCCATACACACGTACACAGACATGCGCCTCACTTTTGCTGCTTAAAATGAACAGAAAAGTCAGGCCGAAACAAATCGCTCCCAAATGAAAAGTAAAAGTCGTATTGACAAAATTCTTTCACCGTGAGCGACAGCAATGTCTAGTCTACCTAATTCTCAGTTTTCATGCCTGTGGAGCTTATTATATGGACGTGGTGACAGTGGAAAGACACCATGCTCTTCTGATTTTCAAACGAACCTTCTGAGCCATTTTAACATTAGAGTCTATGGAAGAGTTGGAGGGAGGAGGCTGTGCATTGGTGACATTTATGAAAGAACCATAACACCTAGTACAATAGTAAACACATTGGATGAAAGAGGACAGCCATGGCTACGTTTTGAGGGTAAAATCATACCTGTAGAGCAAACGCTGCGGACACAGCAGCAGTTTTAAAAAAGATTTTAAGATTAATTTTTTTGCTCCTCTCACTCTAGCAGTTAAGCTGCCTCACTCTAGCCCCAACATTCCGTCCCATACACACCCATTATAAACTCTGAAACGGGTGAAAAAACATCATGAAACTTAAACTGGAACTGAAGAAAAAGTATAAAAGATATTGAAAAGATAAATACAAGTTGAATAGTTGAATGTCTTGTCTTCGTTTTAAAGTTTGAATGGTGGCTCTATGTCAATGTATGTGGAAGTAGTAAGAGTTTAAAAATGAGTAAGTTGAATGAGGATTTGAAGGGTCTCCCCATTGAAATACATTATAAATTTTTGTTGAATAAAGTTGAATAAAATTAAAAATATAAATGTTAAAAATATGAAAAATAGAAGCAGTGTTGTCCAAAAGAATAGGAATCTAACGGTGTTTGAATGGTTTTTCTAAGTTGAACGGTTTTGAAGGAGTAGGCTTACAAAAAACGTACGGAAAAATAAAATATAACTAGAAAGTGCATTTTCTGAAGAAACTGCAGTGTGAATGCTTGAATCTGAATGTATGCACTGAAATGAATTAATTGCTGAATTTTGAGTTAAAACTTTTTTAATGAGATAAAAAAAAAAAAAAACAAATTTAACCTGAAAACAAAAGTGCTGAACTGCTAAAAGCTGAAGGTTACACAGAAGAAGAAGTTGGAAAAAAGCTGAAAATGTTTTAATTGTAAATTAGAAAAACCTAAGAAATGAGAAAAGAACATTTAGAGTCAGAAAACATCTGAAATAATATTAAAAGGTCATATTCTTTGAATCACTGAATGACTAAAATGTGATCCCTCCACTTGGATCCACACAGTTTAAAAAGTTTACATCTCTGAGCTTTGAAAGACAAGATGTTGGAAAGAGAACAACGATGGCGACGTTTTGAGGGTAAAATGATGGCTGTAACACTGTGGACACAGCAGCAGTTGAAAGAGAAGTGTTTAAGATGAATCTTGGTACAGTGGCAGGCAGAGCTCGTTAAGCAGGCAGGTGTGAGCCTGGTTGCTATAGTGACCGCACCCAATGGCTCCATACACACGGACACAGACATGCACCTCACTTTTGCTGCTTAAAATGAACAGAAAAGTCAGGCCGAAACAAATCGTTCCCATATGAAAAGTACAAGTCGTATTGACGAAATTCTTTCACCGTGAGCGACAGCAGCTTCTAGTCTACTGAATTCTCAGTTTTCATGCCTGTGGAGTTTATTATATGGACGTGGTGACAGTGGAAAGACACCATGCTCTTCTGATTTTCAAACGAACCTTCTGAGCCATTTTAACATTAGAGTCTATGGAAGAGTTGGAGGGAGGAGGCTGTGCATTGGTGACATTTATGAAAGAACCATAACACCTAGGACAATAGTAAACACATTGGATGAAAGAGGACAGCCATGGCTACGTTTTGAGGGTAAAATCATACCTGTAGAGCAAACGCTGCGGACACAGCAGCAGTTTTAAAAAAGATTTTAAGATTAATTTTTTTGCTCCTCTCACTCTAGCAGTTGAGCTGCCTCACTCTAGCCCCAACATTCCGTCCCATACACACCCATTATAAACTCTGAAATGGGTGAAAAAACATCATGAAACTTAAACTGGAACTGAAGAAAAAGTATAATAGATATTGAAAAGATAAATACAAGTTGAATAGTTGAATGTCTTGTCTTCGTTTTAAAGTTTGAATGGTGGCTCTATGTCAATGTATGTGGAAGTAGTAAGAGTTTAAAAATGAGTAAGTTGAATGAGAATTTGAAGGGTCTCCCCATTGAAATACATGGGAAATTTTTGTTGAATAAAGTTGAATAAAATTAAAAATATAAATGTTAAAAATGAGAAAAATAGAAGCAGTCATGTCCAAAATAATAGGAATCTAACGATGTTTGAATGGTTTTTCTAAGTTGAACGGTTTTGAAGGAGTAGGCTTTCAAAAAACGTACGGAATAAGAAAATATAATAATAACTAGAAAGTGCATTTTCTGAAGAAACTGCAGTGTGAATGCTTGAATCTGAATGTATGCACTGAAATGAATTAATTGCTGAATTTTGAGTTAAAACTTTTTTAATGAGATAAAAAAAACAAAAAACAAATTTAACCTGAAAACAAAAGTGCTGAACTGCTAAAAGCTGAAGGTTACACAGAAGAAGAAGTTGGAAAAAAGCTGAAAATGTTTTAATTGTAAATTAGAAAAACCTAAGAAATGAGAAAAGAACATTTAGAGTCAGAAAACATCTGAAATAATATTAAAAGGTCATATTCTTTGAATCACTGAATGACTAAAATGTGATCCCTCCACTTGGATCCACACAGTTTAAAAAGTTTACATCTCTGAGCTTTGAAAGACAAGATGTTGGAAAGAGAACAACGATGGCGACGTTTTGAGGGTAAAATGATGGCTGTAACACTGTGGACACAGCAGCAGTTGAAAGAGAAGTGTTTAAGATGAATCTTGGTACAGTGGCAGGCAGAGCTCGTTAAGCAGGCAGGTGTGAGCCTGGTTGCTATAGTGACTGCACCCAAGGGCTCCATACACACGTACACAGACATGCGCCTCACTTTTGCTGCTTAAAATGAACAGAAAAGTCAGGCCGAAACAAATCGCTCCCAAATGAAAAGTAAAAGTCGTATTGACAAAATTCTTTCACCGTGAGCGACAGCAATGTCTAGTCTACCTAATTCTCAGTTTTCATGCCTGTGGAGCTTATTATATGGACGTGGTGACAGTGGAAAGACACCATGCTCTTCTGATTTTCAAACGAACCTTCTGAGCCATTTTAACATTAGAGTCTATGGAAGAGTTGGAGGGAGGAGGCTGTGCATTGGTGACATTTACGAAAGAACCATAACACCTAGGACAATAGTAAACACATTGGATGAAAGAGGACAGCCATGGCTACGTTTTGAGGGTAAAATCATACCTGTAGAGCAAACGCTGTGGACACAGCAGCAGTTTTAAAAAAGATTTTAAGATTAATTTTTTTGCTCCTCTCACTCTAGCAGTTGAGCTGTCTCACTCTAGCCCCAACATTCCGTCCCATACACACCCATTATAAACTCTGAAACGGGTGAAAAAACATCATGAAACTTAAACTGGAACTGAAGAAAAAGTATAATAGATATTGAAAAGATAAATACAAGTTGAATAGTTGAATGTCTTGTCTTCGTTTTAAAGTTTGAATGGTGGCTCTATGTCAATGTATGTGGAAGTAGTAAGAGTTTAAAAATGAGTAAGTTGAATGAGGATTTGAAGGGTCTCCCCATTGAAATACATTATAAATTTTTGTTGAATAAAGTTGAATAAAATTAAAAATATAAATGTTAAAAATGAGAAAAATAGAAGCAATGTTGTCCAAAAGAATAGGAATCTAATGGTGTTTGAATGGTTTTTCTAAGTTGAACGGTTTTGAAGGAGTAGGCTTTCAAAAAACGTACGGAAAAATAAAATATAATAATAACTAGAAAGTGCATTTTCTGAAGAAACTGCAGTGTGAATGCTTGAATCTGAATGTATGCACTGAAATGAATTAATTGCTGAATGTTAAGTTAAAAATCTGAATGAGCTGGAAAATACAGAATTTTTAACCTGAAAATAAAAGTGCAGAACTTTTGAAAGCTGATGTTCACACAGAAGAAGTTGGAAAAAGCTAAGCATGTTTAAAATGTAAATAATAAAAAGATGAGTAATGACAAAAGAAAATTTAGAGTCAGAAAATGAATATTAAAAGTTCATATTCTTCTAATTGAAATGAACTTAAAAGATGAACAAACATTCTGCAGAAAATACAAACTTTAATATACAGCATGATGTTTTTCAGACATATACACATGTGTATATCATGTTTAATAGTATTACATACATCAATTTGTTTTGTATGTCATAGAAAATAACATAAAAATCTTAAGTCATATTTTACAGCTTCTTTCTGAAAAGGACTGGTAGAATAAAGAAAAATAACTAAATTAAATAACTAAATAAAAAATAATGAGCAACATATGAAATACATGAAAATTCAACTTTTAAAACCACAATCCTGAACCTTTAAATTGTGTTGGTTTCTTAGAACATGGCTGAACAGCTGTTTCTATCGGTCTACTTAATCTTCTGATCTGTCTACACATCTTTTTATTACTCATTCTTTTTTATGTTTTAATGTAAACAGAGTCCACACAGTGGTAAAAGAGAACTGTATAGAGATTTGTGAGTAAACTCAAATGAAAGCCTAAGGTGGTGACACAGTTTAACACATGCAAATAATCAAATAAACACATTAGTCCTTTTTGTGAACATGGATAAATAAGTATCAATACAGCATTGTTCAGCCATGCCACTAAATGCTTTTTTACACATTGTTTTAACCTGGGCTCAGACACAAAGTCCCAAATTTAGTTAGTCCCTGACTTTGAGTTGTGGTTATGACTAATTATTATACACAAGGCTTTATCTATCTAAACTCTAAGGACACAAATATGAAAAAACCTATACTTACCAGCTGATACCCCACACTACACACTAGGTGTGCCATGTGACCTGAAACTTTGGTACAAAATCATCATAATCATTCTGTTAACACTGTTTTTTTAACACTGTTTGTGTTGCTGTTCAGCAGTTTAAAATGTTTTAGATTGGATTACATGGAATGAATTTGAATTTTCTTGGGGGTTTTTGTATGTGTTTCGTTCTCAGCAGATTTTTTCTTCCATACTGTTGAATTCCAGTTACCACATTTCTGGTCATATGACATCCCAAGTGCCCACTTAAAAAAATCCCTACAGTTAATTCAACATTAAAACAAAATAAAAAAATGTTAAATAAATAAAGGTTTGCTCTGTGATGAAATACTAAATAAGCATACATTGTACAGAGCACTAACAATGAAAACAATCCTTTAGCCTGTTGATCAGAGAAAGGCAGTCATTATGTCCATTTAAAACCTGTAATCACAGAGCACAATGTTTCTGTGAAACTATGAAGTCCCATATGATCCTCATCACGTCCAGTGACTTCAGAGTGGATCCTCCCTGTCATCCGGCCAGTGTTTGATGTGTGGCAAGCAGCACAGAAGCAGGATAGCTGAGGACTTTAAAAGAAGAGCAGAAAACGGGAACATATGTAGTTGTAAATGTAAATATCAGTGATACTTGTCTTGTCAAAGGGAATAAAATAATGAAAATGTTAACTTACACACTCATTTAGAGAGGATCTTGACACTGCACAGAGGAGGCACAGTCAGTCTGACAATGATGGTGATCTCCAGGGATGTTTTCCTGCAGCAACATTCCTGCCAACTGGCCATATGATCCAGAGTAGTTGGTTTGTAATGAACAGAAAGATGTATATGTTAGGTAGTGTGCACTCAGAGCTGGTCCTAAGAAACAAACACATCCTGTAATAAACTGAATACCTGTAGTAGTGCTGCTGCAAATATGAAGCCCTTCTATCATGAGTGGTTTCAAAGAAGGTGTTTTGGAGGCTCGGTCACAGAAACTGTGCAGTCTGTTCAGTCCTGAGTGTCTCAGCTGTGATGGGGATGGATCACAGAGGGAAACACCTGAGTACAGACATTACAATACACTCTAACACTCCTAAGGTCAAGTGAAAACACAATTTAAACACTTTACAAAGAATGAATACATGTTTTCATGGAAATTATGTCATTAACCCTTTTTGTTGTGAGTAAATCTCACCGACTGCTTGTGGGACAAGCTAGAAGGAGGACTTATCACAGAATGTCTCCTGTGCTCCAGATGTGAAGTCTCACGCTCTGATCGTACGGCGATGAAGATGGTGATGATGAAGCCTCTCTGATCTGTGGCATTACAGTTTCTAGCTGCTATGTGCTTCACACTGTTGGATCTTACATGTGAAGCTTGGAGAAGACACAGGAGGACTGTGTCTCTCTTAAAAAAGAAAAAGAAAAAAGGAAACCTAACACCCCCCCCCCCCTCAGCTCCCACCGTAAACCCCCCCCCCCCCCCACCCCCCCACTCAACTCCCCAACCTCACACCATCCAATGTCTATACAAATGTAGGGTATCAGCTGGTAATAGAAAGCAAGTGTTACATATGTACTACTTATGTAACACTGCTGAAACATTTCTGGCCAGAAATGTGCAGTTATCAACCCAGACCCACCCTGATGATTGCACTGGCCGAAACATGATAAAAGCTCATAAAAATGTATGTTTCATCGAAAGATTTGTCCAAAAATATAATCGTATACTTTTGAAAAAGTTTAAAGTTTATAACAAACCAAAATAATAACATTTTTGTAAATAGTATTTCAAAATAGAGGCACACATAAAGTGGCTTAACTGTCATTATTGCTGTAATTAGGTTTGTTTGTTTGTTTGTTTGTTTGTTTTTTTAAAAAGCAACCTTTAGTCATTATTGTTCTCTCAGAAACAATGAAGAAGCTGTTGAACATTTATGTGTTGTGTGGGCAATCCTCTGGTCCACCCTCCCTCCCTCCCAGCCACAGTGAGACTGGGGCAGCCTGGCAGGATGTTGAAGCCTGGCTGCAGAGAGGATATGCCTACACTATTCATTTTAAACTGCTATATTTGATTTTTCTGACATTTATAGGTTACTGTTAGTGAATTTTAGATTTTCTGTGATAAATAAAATTGTCATCTTTTACTGATATCATTACTTAATTCATGTAATTGTATTTTATGTAAACAATTCAACCATTATACTGCAATGCAGAGCGTCAACTTTTAAATATCGCTCTACTTTCTTAAGTCATTCAACAATATAGAAATTACTTACTGTATTCAAAGATCTAGATCATGAATCATCACAGGACAATACACAGTATACTGGGTCATGGTAACTATGGTATGTCTTCATGACTCCAAAATGGAGACATCGATCTGGCTGAGAAATGAAAATTAGGTCAAGCAGTGTGTTCTTCTCTGTGGTAGGGGCAGTGATGACCTGTGCGTATCCCCTAGACTCAAACAACTCCATGATTGGTTTGTTTGCACTGGATAAAACATTCTCATTAAAATCACCACAAACTATGATGGGATGACAGTCCATGATCTCCAATGAGTCTAATAGGCTTACCAGGTTTTTCAGGAATGGCCTCAGAGTGTAGTCTGGAGGTCTGTATACAACTGCAATCAGAGCACTGACTGGTGCTTCAACCTTTAAAGCCAGAAATTCAAGGTCAGTTACATTATGGATGTACTGTTTTTCATGCACTTGAATGTCACTTTTCACATAAACAGCAACTCCACCACCACTTCTGTTTGCCATCTGGGGAAAGTTTGTGTAGGACAGGTGTCTGTTGCGTTTGAACAAATTGTAATTTTCCAAGTGGAGACTCTCTGCGACAAAAGAGCCCCGCAGGTGTGTTTCTGTTAGGCACAAAACATCTGCTAGACACAATTCATGGTGACTTTTGATGTCATTAATGTGAGCTGGCAGTCCCTCTGTATTATGATGAACAATGGTGAAAACCTCTGACCTGCTGAGGGTTTGTCTCACGTGTAGAAGAGGCATCATGTCATCAAGGTTGGCTTGTCTCATGTTCTCAAGTGCTGCAGTGATTTCTGGGTTGGTGAATATTTTTTTCTCCTCCATATCAAGAAGATACAGTCCACTGAGAGACGTCACTCTACTGACAGCTACGTAGGCCATGCCGGGCTCAAAAATGCTCTTAAGAGAGACAACAGCTGATGTAGTTGTCATACCCTGTACCTTATGTATTGTACATGCAAAGGCCAGCTTCACTGGGAACTGTCTTCGTACCACTCCTTTCTGCTTCAGATTCTCCTCTGCTCTCTCAATGTACACCATGTCGTCTGCTGGTGTGCGGTTATTCTTTCCAGATGTCTCATTATCCATTTTAAGTCCAAGTTTGATGATGTGTTGGTCGTTTTCAGAGTGAACTACTCTAAGTAGTTTTCCAAAAGCTCCATTAACCAAACCATTTTGTATGTCAATGTTTCTGGTGAGCATGACACGAGCTCCTTCTGCAACTTTCAGTGTGTCTGGTAACTCGTTTTTACCTCCTTTCAACGGTCTGTCTTGAAGTGCCATTCTGCCAGTTCTAGGATCTTTTCTATAATCATCTGCATGGATGTCAATGATATGAGTGTGGAGCAGAGCCAGTGTTGAAGAGTTGTGTGCATCCACTTCTTTATTAGTTGCAAAAATGTGCAATGCATCAGTCGGACAATGGGCTGGTTCAGTTATGGCCTGTAACAACAAATCTCTATCTGCTTCGCAAAGCTCATCCAACTTTCCTTTTACACGAATTCTGTTCAGCATCTCAGCAAAGACAACATCATCTTTCTGACGCATAATCTCAGTCAGAGTGATCATCTGAAAATGCTCCCGCCACAGGTCGATCTCGGACGGGTCGTGCACACAGAGAGGTTTAGACTGTCGCACTGGGGGTAGCTGATAGAAGTCTCCGACAGCAATGACTGACATGCCTCCAAAGGGTCTCCGAGTCCCTTTGATCTGTTTGAGTCTTGCATCTACATATGCAAAGAGATGTCTTGACACCATAGACACTTCGTCAATGACGATTATTTCAGCATTCAAAAGTTCTGATCTGACTTCATCCAGCTGATTGCCAAGTCCCTGAATGGGAGGTTTTAAGCTTCTCGGGAGCTTGAGAAGAGAATGCAGTGTTGTTCCAGAAATGTTAAAAGCTGCAGTCCCAGTGAAAGCAGTTAACAGGACAGTGGGTTTTGATATGTCAACGTCGTCTGCATATCTGGGCACTTTGCTCAGTATCTTAGATGCTTCTGAGTAGATGCATTTGATAAGATGTGATTTTCCTGTTCCAGCACCACCATTAATATAAAAGAAAAACTGCTCTGGATTTAGAGCACAGACTCTTTTAATGCACCAGTCTCTAACTGCATAAAATATGCAGGCTTGCTTCTTATTCAGATTTTGAAACATCTGACGTAACAATGTGGGATCAATAGCAGGGGGTTCCCTGATGGCTCTGACTTCTGTTGAAGCATCAGCCTGACGGCTGTAGTCGGGCACATCTTCCTGTTCATTTTCATTGTCTCGCTCTCTTTCTTGTTCGACAAGTGGCAACCTTACGAGATCTGATTCAGGTGCCAGATTACACCATTCGTCAGTCACACCTCTGTTCTGCTCATATTCCTCAACAGCGCTCTCGATCTCCTCACTGTTTTTCTCATATTTTTCTCTGTTTCTTTTGACAATGTGTTGCACGTACTCAAGACGGTCAGTACCTGGCAGCTGTACACAGCCAGCACCATAGAAAGCCTGATAGGTTGGCAACGATGGTGTTTTCAGTTCGTGGTCTGAACGATGAGGAAGGTACAGTTTAAGCAGTCTTCCGTAATATTGCTCTGGATGTTTTTCTTGTGAGCAGCGGTGAAATCTGATGATAGCAGGCTTATTGTTTTTGCGCCTTTGCACAAACCCCATCTCATTGAGAAGGGGCAAAACATCTTTACCTTTTTTCTGTTGGCCATAGACAATCCTGCAAGTAGCAGCAAAGTCTGCCATGCACATCTCCTCATACTCTGGTGTTTCAGGTCTGGCTTTGTATTTGTCATTCAAAGATGTCATCCAAACATTGGAAGACTCAGGTGTTGTGTTGTCCAGAACTGACAGGGGACGACTCATTTTCACAGGATTATCATCAGTTGGAATGAATATTACAGCACGTGAGCATTGCTTCATGTGAAGACCACATGCACGAGCAACACACTCCTGTGCACTGATCTCTCGCTTCTTTGAATATGCCTGCATGACGGCTCTCATTTCATCGCACTCATTTACACTGTCCTTATGGGAGTTCTCAATGACAGTTTTCAGGTACTCAGATAGCCCGCCCTCTTTTTTTGATATATATTTCATTAAATAATTTGCAGCACCAAAAGCATCTAAAACAAAGCTTATGTCGATATTACTGTTCCAGGCTTCAAGCAGATGTGGATTATAGCCGTTTATCCAAGAGTCTTTTGGATCACGCTTTAGTATGATCGTACTCCTCATGTTCATTTTATTCAGGTATCTCTGATATTCTGCATGTGTCAACTTGCATCTTTCCAAGAGCTGCTCTAAACTCATGGAAGCAGTTTCAGGTTCATTCAGCAGCTGGTTCAGTGGTCTGAGCTTGTTCTTTGCCGTTTCTACTTCCAGTGCATCATCCTCACTGGGTCTTGTGATCATTGTCTCATTGCAGGGTGGTTTGGGAAAACCAAAACGGCACCCGGAGCTTAAACTCCTAAAGCACGTCTTTGTGTGGTTCTTACTGTGTTTTTGCACTTCTGTTACTTTTTTGTACAGTTCAGGTTGTTTATGTGGATCAGGCAGCTGAGCTGTGATGTATTTGTTTATAAAATCAAGAACAGTTTGCTCATCATCCTCCTCAAACACAGGAGCACCTTCTACCCACAGGAGGCAGTGTATGTGTGGGCTTCCTCTGTGCTGAAACTCAACTCTGTAAAAGTAGTCAATGACTTTGCCAAGTGGCTCTGCGGGAGATAAGAGTAAATCTCTGAATAATGCTTCAACTCTCTTGTCAAACATGCGCATTGTTGTGACAGGATTGCTTCTCAGGATGTCACACTTTGCTGACCAGTCGAGTCCTTCAAAATTCACTTGTTCACCTTGCTGCCTTGTTATTGCCTCGATCACTTCAGGCCAGCGCATTTCAGCAGCTGAAAATGTGCAAAAGAACGTGGGAGTTCCCAACTGTCTGATCATGGCAAAAAGATCTCTTGTTGTTTTCTCCCAATAGGCTGGGGTTCCTCTCAGAGGCTGCATGAATCTCACTGCATCTTTATTTCGCACCAGTTTCTCCACCTCATGTTTATCTTGTAACATGCCTGAGGTTATTTTTCTACCATCTCTGGTCAGAGGCTTTGCCTTCCTTAACTGTACTGTCATGCTGGATGTAGCCAAGTGTATTTCAGTCACAAACTGTGCAAAGAATAAATAGTTTGTGTCTTTGGCAAAACGATCATCAATGCAGAAAAGTCTTGATTTGAAATACCCACTGGGGGATACTTTGATCAGCCTTCTTTCATCAAGTGTGTTTTGGCCTGTAGGAAACTGCACAGGGAAGGCCATGGCCTCCAGTTTAGGTGTTTTGAAAAAACTTATTGGATTGTTTCTCTCTGCAGGAGCAACAGAGTAGATTCCTTCACTGAAACATAATATCTCCTCAGCCACATCAGGGGGCTGCAAACAGGACTCGAGTGCAAAACCACCATTAGTCAGTCCATCTGCTTGCTCTGAATCATCTCTCATCTGTTCATGCGATTGTTCACCATCACAGGGTAACATGTCAATGTCCTGTTCATTTATATTTTGTGCTTCACTCAGTGCATTTTTCTCACAGCTGTCAATTTCCATTAAATCAGCCTCATCATAATCGTCCTCATTCATGTTTTCATCATCATCATCCTCATCATCTTCATCAGGAAGAGTTGGATCACACAGCTCAGCATCATCTCTGATGCTCACATCCTTATACTGTGGATGAATCTGCTTGAGTTTATGCAGTGCTTGCACAAGTTTAGACCAGCTTACAGTCTGAAACAGCTGATGACCTTTGTAAGACAAGCGTCTCTTCAATTTTACTCTGATCACCTGAGAATTAATTCTCAATCGAGGTAGTGTTTCAACAGTTTCCTGTACCTCTGATGGGACACAGACCACATTTCCTCTAATTGCTCTTTGTCTGCCTTTGGGAAGAGGAATGATCTTGGCAAATGGTATGCACTTGGCTATGAGATGTCTCTCCAGTATGTTGAGATCAGAAAGTTCAGCTGGAATATCAGCAAGATCCAACTTATTGGCAACAGCAAGTGCTGGCATGGATCCATTTTTAAGATGATCGTGGCAGGTGTGACATATCCACTCTCTCTTTCTCTCATCAGGCACTTTGCACTGCTCATTTCTGCAGTTTTCATCACAAACATGAACAAACTTTCCTGTCAAACATGTTGCAACTACATGTGGGTTTTTGACATACTTTGACCTTGTGCAGGGTCGCACTTGGTTTGGAAATGAAGCCTTGAAGCATACAGTACATGGGTATGATGGTCCAGCTTTGATTTGTGATTTGAACACAGATATGGCCTCGTTGATCACACTGTTGTCACTCTCTTGGGTTTGTCTGTTCACCCATCTGTATTTCCTTTTTATTTTCATTGCACATCTCATGTTGTGCATAATCCTGAATGCAAGATTACTTTGATACCTGTCTCGCATTAGTTGTTTCATTAGTTGTCTGTGTCTTACTCTGAATGCATTGTCACGTGCATAACGCTGAGTTACTCGAGATCTCTGTCTCTCTCTGAATTCAGGGTTTTCTTGATACCTTTTAGTTATATAGTTTTTTTGTTTTTGTCTAAATTCAGCATTGTCACAGTAGCGTCTTTTAATATATTGTTGTTGTTTCTTTCTGAATTCATCGTTCTCACAGTAGCGTCTTTTAATATATTGTTGTTGTTTCTTTCTGAATTCATCGTTCTCACAGTAGCGTCTTTTAATATATTGTTGTTGTTTCTTTCTAACTGTAGCATTCTCAGAAAAACGTTTTTTAACATATTGTTTTTGTTTCTTTCTGAATTCATCATTTTCACAGTAACGTCTTTTCATATACTGTTGTTTTTTCTGTCTGACTTCAGGATTGTTTTTATATGCCTCGCTTGTGCAAGACTTTTTCTTTTCTTTGTACTCTTTGTTTGAAGCATACTTTTGTCGTTCTTTCCTTTTTTGGTTTTCTTTTCTCTGATTTCTGGGTTTCTCTGATGCCATTAATCTTCTTTTCATTTTGTGCCTTTGTTGTTTAACAACTTTTTTCAGTTTTTGTAAAACTATATCAGAAAGATCACAGGAAGCAACATTTGTTATTGCAGCATTTGATTGACATAAAAAAGCATCCCTTGATGGAAGGAAACTTAATTCACTGCATAGTTCTTCAGTTGGTATATTAGGAGGTTCATTCTGATCTTCATATGATGTGAACTGAGTCACGTGAACTTCTTTTTGTTTCACCGGTGGCGTACAAATGGACATTTGACAAAAGATGTTCTCAGTCAGATCAGTCGTTGTGTTTCTCCTTGGAGTAGAGGAGTTTGCTTCATCAACAGTTGTATCAGAGTGAGTAGATGCCACAGCAGTGGCAGCTGTTGGTCTGCAGACTGTGTCTGTGATAGTATCACTCAGGTTGACTGTGCTCATACTGTAGAACTGCACAGGCTTCAGTTCATAGTTACAAGAGGGTGATATCTCCATCATTTCATAAGAATCTTGGATCCTCTTAATCATGTCACTGAGGAGTGTGAATTTCAGCATCACTGCTGTACCACGATTACGTGACTGTAGTAATAGAGGAAGACCACTGGGTGTTCTGGAGTGTGGATCAAAGAAACCATATTTGCCTGATGTGGATCTGAACACTGCGATACACAATCCACTCATAATCAATAAGGCATACTGCACATCTGACAACAGGCAGCTCAGTCCTGCTTCTAAGCTGAGAAAGGTATCTACTGCCTCCTCTGGAGGTTCTTCAAATGTCCCATACCGGGAAGGCTGTGTCATGTCGACATCATACATAGACCAGCTCATCGGTTGCCAAATGAATATTTTTAGGAAATCTTTTCTTGGCCTCTTTGTACATCACATCACCTTTATCCAAGACCAGATTAAGGTCAGCTGTAGTCATGTTTTCATTCTCATGAAGGAATGCAAGAAATGTGAGTGAGTTGCATGTGCACTGCTTGTTTCTGGAGTCTCCATATTTAGGATGTGCCTGGCTGTGAGATGCACAGACAAGTGTAATAGAGGGCTGGTTTTCAAGGTTCACTCTTTCTGCATGAGATGGTCCTGCCACATCACTGTGACAGCCTCTTTTCAAAAAGTCAGCATAACCCACCTGTGGGGCACTTGACACCTCATGTTGTTCATTAACTTTATGCTGCAGTCCACTCTTTACAGCATCAGCATAAGATACCTGTTGTACATGTGCAGGAACATGTTGACCTGCCTGTTTGACACTGTCAGAATTGGTCTTTGTAGACACACTGTCTTCTGCAGAGCTCTGAGGAAAATCAAACTCAGCTTGTTCACATGTTGGTACTTTGTGAAACTCATGAAACTTTTTCCAGCGTTGTTTTGCAGCTTGTGACTTTTTCTGCTTCCTTGGCATTTTCACACACCTGCAAGTGTTTCTTAGTCTTTAGAAAATATGTTCACAAGATAAGAGTGGCACACACCAGGAGATGTTGTCTTTGTTTTTATATTTCAGTTTTTATTTGTCTTAAACAGTTGTCTTTCGTTTGACAGTTTGTTCTTCAGTTGAGAGAATATTATGCACTCTCTTTATTGGCTTGGCATTTTTCAGCAGCAAGCCAAGAGTGAAAAACAGGTAGAGAGAAAATTTAGAAGAGAGAACAGGCAGAGCAGGAGAGACACGGCTGGGAAATCACAATCAAACCGTGAATTAGTTTTCTTTGTTTGTTCTCAGGTAGAGGCAATATATGCACTCTTTATTGCTTTAATGGCTTGGCGTTTTTCAGCAGCAAGCCAAGAGTGAAAAACAGGTAGAGAGAAAATTTAGCAGTGAGAACAGACAGAGCAGGAGAGACACGGCTTTAAATCAAACCGCAGATTTTTCTTTGTTTGTTCAGTTTGTTCATAGGTTGAGGCAAAATATGCACTCTTTATTGCTTTGTTGGCTTGGCGTTTTTCAGCAGCAAGCCAAGAGTGAAAAACAGGTAGAGAGAAAATTTAGCAGAGAGAACAGACAGAGCAGGAGAGACACGGCTTTAAATCAAACCGCAAAAGGATTGTTGGTTTGGCAAAATTTCTCACAAACCACAGAGTGAAATACAGATGGAAAGAAGGCAGAGACAATAGGTGGAGCAGGACAGAGGATAGAGGGGTTGGGGGGTTGGGATGTGAGAGAGAAGACTGGAGATCTGGTCCTTGTTCTTCTTCTTCTACACACTCTGAACAAAAAACAAGAAAAAAAATAATTTTATTAAAATTATATCACATGGTAATTGTATGAACTAAATGTGACTACTGCAAAAGGACAAAACAAATATTCAAGCTAAACTGTTGTCGGCTGCCATGTGCAAAAAGTTGCATAATTGGGCACTTTTTAAAAGAATAAATATTTAATTAAATTCAGCAATAATATTTTTAAATACAAATATGATTGAGTGAATCATTAATTAATCACATGTAGTGTGACTACAAAAATGTACGAAAAAAATATTTTAGCCCAATTGTTAAGCTGCACTTATGTGTATTTATTATAAAATTGTGTTTAAAAGGTCTAGCACAAAGTTTGAACCCATCACTTTACAGCTTATATTAGTCATATAATTTTTTTATTTTGGTCTACTTCTCTTACAGTATGTGCACACCTACCAGGCAAAGCACAGTGTTAGTCAGGTTCCTGAAAGAAACGAGAAATAATACGTTAGTTGTCTGTACAGTGTTATCAGACTAACAGAAATACAAAGCCCACACGACATGATACACTGAACTTCTAGTCAGCAGGGTAATTATAGAGTAATATATCACACCAACTGATACAGCAGTCATTTTACAATTCAAACTAGTTAACTGAAGTATTGCCACTTATGTAAGGCTACTGTTAGACTGTTACTAGCCTTAGCATTGCTGCTAGCGCTAGCATTCCGGCTAGCATTAGCACTTCAGTTAGTGTTAGCATTGCAGCTAGCGTTAGCATTGCAGCTAGCGTTAGCATTGCAGCTAGCGTTAGCAATGCTGCTAGCGCTAGCAATGCTGCTAGCGCTAGCACTCTTACTGTTAAAACTGAGCCACAATGGCAATAATAAAGCTAATTTCTTACTTTTGTCTCACTGACCGGCAAGAAATATCACAGGAATATTATTTTTGTCAGTTAACAACTGCTAAGGCTAGTGTTAGCACTATAGCTAGCGTTAGCATTGTTGCTAGCATTAGCATTGAAGCTAGCGTTAGCACTGCTGCTAACAGCAAAACGTAATAAACGTATATAAATGATAGCGAAGGTTATTCTTTTTTCTTTCTTTCTTCTTTGAATTGTTTTTAACTCTGTTGGACTTGATATGTGAGTTTAAATGTCAAACATGTATTTTTTCCATCATAAAAATAAAACACTGCAGTACTGAGTGTACTGTACTTACCACAGCAGAGAGCAAAGCGGAATGACGACAGTTGGTCCAGTGATAGGTTAAAAACAGATGAGGCGTTCAGGTGGTGCTTGGAAATTTGACCATCAGTTTGAACAGCAATAATGAGCATATAACATGTCTGTGTGTTGGTCTCTGTGTGTGACAGACATAGAGAGATAGAGGGAAAAAATACACTATACTAGTGTAAAAATTGGTCCTTTTTGCCCAAGTATAAGCGAATGAGTGACATACAGAAAAACAGGGCAACTGGCATTAAATGAGCAAATAAAAAGTATTAAATCTTGAACTGTTTTGTGGGTTTTATTTTAAGACTACTTTGAGTGTATTCGTGGGGAGATAAACTATACAGACTATAAACAGAGACATTAAATGAGATTAGGTTAGTTAAACGTTAGTTAAAAGGTGGGGAAATTAACTACAGACCGATAGATGCTGAGAGCTTTAATTATCCAGTCAGAAAGGATGATTTTGAAGTCATCAACTGACTCCAACTGCCCAGATCTGAAAAACCTTTGTGCCAATCACAATGCTCTACTTAGTTGGCATATACTAACTAGTGACAAACTATTAATCTGTGGCAAAACCCTGTCAAATCTGTCTTATTGTACTTTTGAAAAAGTTAATCTTACTACAATCTAACATTTTTAGGTTTAACCTTGGCAGAGTGAGAGAGAGCTCGTTAAGCAGGCAGGTGTGAGCCTGGTTGCTATAGTGACAATGGCTCCATACACACGACACAGACATGCACCTCACTTTTGCTGCTTAAAATGAACAGAAAAGTCAGGCCGAAACAAATCGTTCCCATATGAAAAGTACAAGTCGTATTGACAAAATTCTTTCACCGTGAGCGACAGCAGCTTCTAGTCTACTGAATTCTCAGTTTTCATGCCTGTGGAGTTTATTATATGGACGTGGTGACAGTGTAAAGACACCATGCTCTTCTGATTTTCAAACGAACCTTCTGAGCCATTTTAACATTAGAGTCTATGGAAGAGTTGGAGGGAGGAGGCTGCGCATTGGTGACATTTATGAAAGAACCATAACACCTAGTACAATAGTAAACACATTGGATGAAAGAGGACAGCGATGGCTACGTTTTGAGGGTAAAATCATACCTGTAGAGCAAACGCTGCGGACACAGCAGCAGTTTTAAAAAAGATTTTAAGATTAATTTTTTTGCTCCTCTCACTCTAGCAGTTGAGCTGTCTCACTCTAGCCCCAACATTCCGTCCCATACACACCCATTATAAACTCTGAAACGGGTGAAAAAACATCATGAAACTTAAACTGGAACTGAAGAAAAAGTATAATAGATATTGAAAAGATAAATACAAGTTGAATAGTTGAATGTCTTGTCTTCGTTTTAAAGTTTGAATGGTGGCTCTATGTCAATGTATGTGGAAGTAGTAAGAGTTTAAAAATGAGTAAGTTGAATGAGGATTTGAAGGGTCTCCCCATTGAAATACATGGGAAATTTTTGTTGAATAAAGTTGAATAAAATTAAAAATATAAATGTTAAAAATGAGAAAAATAGAAGCAGTCATGTCCAAAATAATAGGAATCTAACGATGTTTGAATGGTTTTTCTAAGTTGAACGGTTTTGAAGGAGTAGGCTTTCAAAAAACGTACGGAAAAATAAAATAAAATAATAATAATAAAGATTAGAAGAACAATACTGTGAATGCTTTTCAAGCATTCACACTAATAATAAAGATTAGAATAACAATACTGTGAATGCTTTTCAAGCATTCACACTAATAACTAGAAAGTGCATTTTCTGAAGAAACTGCAGTGTGAATGCTTGAATCTGAATGTATGCACTGAAATGAATTAATTACTGAATTTAAGTTAAAAATCTTGAATGAGATAAAAAAAAAACCCGAATTTAACCTGAAAACAAAAGTGCTGAACTGCTAAAAGCTGAAGGTTACACAGAAGAAGAAGTTGGAAAAAAACTGAAAATGTTTTAATTGTAAATTAGAAAACCCTAAGAAATGAGAAAAGAACATTTAGAGTCAGAAAACATCTGAAAGAATATTAAAAGGTCATATTCTTTGAATCACTGAATGACTAAAATGTGATCCCTCCACTTGGACCCACACAGTTTAAAAAGTTAACATCTCTGAGCTTTGAAAGACAAGATGTTGGAAAAAGAACAACGATGGCGACGTTTTGAGGGTAAAATGATGGCTTTAACACTGTGGACACAGCAGCAGTTGAAAGAGAAGTGCTTAAGATGAATCTTGGCAGAGTGAGAGAGAGAGCTCGTTAAGCAGGCAGGTGTGAGCCTGGTTGCTATAGTGACCGCACCCAAGGGCTCCATACACACGCACACAGACATGCACCTCACTTTTGCTGCTTAAAATGAACAGAAAAGTCAGGCCGAAACAAATCGCTCCCAAATGAAAAGTAAAAGTCGTATTGACAAAATTCTTTCACCGTGAGCGACAGCAATGTCTAGTCTACCTAATTCTCAGTTTTCATGCCTGTGGAGCTTATTATATGGACGTGGTGACAGTGGAAAGACACCATGCTCTTCTGATTTTCAAACGAACCTTCTGAGCCATTTTAACATTAGAGTCTATGGAAGAGTTGGAGGGAGGAGGCTGTGCATTGGTGGCATTTATGAAAGAACCATAACACCTAGTACAATAGTAAACACATTGGATGAAAGAGGACAGCCATGGCTACGTTTTGAGGGTAAAATCATACCTGTAGAGCAAACGCTGCGGACACAGCAGCAGTTTTAAAAAAGATTTTAAGATTAATTTTTTTGCTCCTCTCACTCTAGCAGTTGAGCTGCCTCACTCTAGCCCCAACATTCCGTCCCATACACACCCATTATAAACTCTGAAACGGGTGAAAAAACATCATGAAACTTAAACTGGAACTGAAGAAAAAGTATAATAGATATTGAAAAGATAAATACAAGTTGAATAGTTGAATGTCTTGTCTTCGTTTTAAAGTTTGAATGGTGGCTCTATGTGAACGTATGTTGAAGTAGTAAGAGTTTAAAAATGAGTAAGTTGAATGAGGATTTGAAGGGTCTCCCCATTGAAATACATGGGAAATTTTGGGAAATTTTTGTTGAATAAAGTTGAATAAAATTAAAAATATAAATGTTAAAAATGAGAAAAATAGAAGCAGTCATGTCCAAAAGAAGAGGAATCTAATGGTGTTTGAATGGTTTTTCTAAGTTGAACGGTTTTGAAGGAGTAGGAGTACAAAAAACGTACGGAATACAGAATAAAATAGAATAAAGATTAGAAGAACAATACTGTGAATGCTTTTCAAGCATTCACACTAATAACTAGAAAGTGCATTTTCTGAAGAAACTGCAGTGTGAATGCTTGAATCTGAATGTATGCACTGAAATGAATTAAATACAGAATTTAAGTTAAAAATTTTGAATGAGATAAAAAAAAAAACGAATTTAACCTGAAAACAAAAGTGCTGAACTGCTAAAAGGTGAAGGTTACACAGAAGAAGAAGTTGGAAAAAAACTGAAAATGTTTTAAATGTAAATTAGAAAAACCTAAGAAATGAGAAAAGAACATTTAGAGTCAGAAAACATCTGAAAGAATATTAAAAGGTCATATTCTTTGAATCACTGAATGACTAAAATGTGATCCCTCCACTTGGACCCACACAGTTTAAAAAGTTTACATCTCTGAGCTTTGAAAGACAAGATGTTGGAAAAAGAACAACGATGGCGACGTTTTGAGGGTAAAATGATGGCTTTAACACTGTGGACACAGCAGCAGTTGAAAGAGAAGTGTTTAAGATGAATCTTGGTACAGTGGCAGGCAGAGCTCGTTAAGCAGGCAGGTGTGAGCCTGGTTGCTATAGTGACCGCACCCAATGGCTCCATACACACGCACACAGACATGCACCTCACTTTTGCTGCTTAAAATGAACAGAAAAGTCAGGCCGAAACAAATCGTTCCCAAATAAAAAGTAAAAGTCGTATTGACAAAATTCTTTCACCGTGAGCGACAGCAATGTCTAGTCTACCAAATTCTCAGTTTTCATGTCTGTGGAGTTTATTATATGGACGTGGTGACAGTGGAAAGACACCATGCTCTTCTGATTTTCAAACGAACCTTCTGAGCCATTTTAACATTAGAGTCTATGGAAGAGTTGGAGGGAGGAGGCTGTGCATTGGTGACATTTATGAAAGAACCATAACACCTAGGACAATAGTAAACACATTGGATGAAAGAGGACAGCCATGGCTACGTTTTGAGGGTAAAATCACACCTGTAGAGCAAACGCTGCGGACACAGCAGCAGTTTTAAAAAAGATTTTAAGATTAATTTTTTTGCTCCTCTCACTCTAGCAGTTGAGCTGTCTCACTCTAGCCCCAACATTCCGTCCCATACACACCCATTATAAACTTTGAAACGGGTGAAAAAACATCATGAAACTTAAACTGGAACTGAAGAAAAAGTATAATAGATATTGAAAAGATAAATACAAGTTGAATAGTTGAATGTCTTGTCTTCGTTTTAAAGTTTGAATGGTGGCTCTATGTCAATGTATGTGGAAGTAGATACAGTTTAAAGAGGAGGAAGTTGAATGAGAATTTGAAGGGTCTCCCCATTGAAATACATGGGAAATTTTTGTTGAAAAAAGTTGAATAAAATTAAAAATATAAATGTTAAAAATGAGAAAAATAGAAGCAGTCATGTCCAAAAGAATAGGAATCTAATGGTGTTTGAATGGTTTTTCTAAGTTGAACGGTTTTGAAGGAGATAGATTACAAAAAACGTACGGAATCCATAATAATAAAATAGAACTAGAAAGTGCATTTTCTGAAGAAACTGCAGTGTGAATGCTTGAATCTGAATGTATGCACTGAAATGAATTAATTGCTGAATTTTGAGTTAAAAATATTGAATGAGATAAAAAAAAAACAAAAAAAACAAACGAATTTAACCTGAAAACAAAGGTGCTGAACTGCTAAAAGCTGAAGGTTACACAGAAGAAGGAGTTGGAAAAAAACTGAAAATGTTTTAAATGTAAATTAGAAAACCCTAAGAAATGAGAAAAGAACATTTAGAGTCAGAAAACATCTGAATGAATATTAAAAGGTCATATTCTTTGAATCACTGAATGACTCAAATGTGATCCCTCCACTTTGATCCACACAGTTTAAAAAGTTTAAATGCCTGAGCTTTGAAAGATACGGTGTTGGAAAGAGAACAATAATGGCGACAATTTGAGGGTAAAATGATGGCTGTAACACTGTGGACACAGCAGCAGTTGAAAGAGAATCGCTTAAGATGAATCTTGGTACAGTGGCAGGCAGAGCTCGTTAAGCAGGCAGGTGTGAGCCTGGTTGCTATAGTGACCGCACCCAATGGCTCCATACACACGTACACAGACATGCGCCTCACTTTTGCTGCTTAAAATGAACAGAAAAGTCAGGCCGAAACAAATCGTTCCCAAATGAAAAGTAAAAGTCGTATTGACAAAATTCTTTCACCGTGAGCGACAGCAGCTTCTAGTCTACTGAATTCTCAGTTTTCATGCCTGTGGAGTTTATTATATGGACGTGGTGACAGTGGAAAGACACCATGCTCTTCTGATTTTCAAACGAACCTTCTGAGCCATTTTAACATTAGAGTCTATGGAAGAGTTGGAGGGAGGAGGCTGTGCATTGGTGACATTTATGAAAGAACCATAACACCTAGGACAATAGTAAACACATTGGATGAAAGAGGACAGCGATGGCTACGTTTTGAGGGTAAAATCATACCTGTAGAGCAAACGCTGCAGACACAGCAGCAGTTTTAAAAAAGATTTTAAGATTAATTTTTTTGCTCCTCTCACTCTAGCAGTTGAGCTGCCTCACTCTAGCCCCAACATTCCGTCCCATACACACCCATTATAAACTCTGAAACGGGTAAAAAACATCATGAAACTTAAACTGGAACTGAAGAAAAAGTATAATAGATATTGAAAAGATAAATACAAGTTGAATAGTTGAATGTCTTGTCTTCGTTTTAAAGTTTGAATGGTGGCTCTATGTCAATGTATGTGGAAGTAGTAAGAGTTTAAAAATGAGTAAGTTGAATGAGGATTTGAAGGGTCTCCCCATTGAAATACATTATAAATTTTTGTTGAATAAAGTTGAATAAAATTAAAAATATAAATGTTAAAAATATGAAAAATAGAAGCAGTGTTGTCCAAAAGAATAGGAATCTAACGGTGTTTGAATGGTTTTTCTAAGTTGAACGGTTTTGAAGGAGTAGGATTACAAAAAACGTACGGAATAGATAAAATATAATAATAATAATAAAGATTAGAAGAACAATACTGTGAATGCTTTTCAAGCATTCACACTAATAAAGATTAGAAGAACAATACTGTGAATGCTTTTCAAGCATTCACACTAATAATAACTAGAAAGTGCATTTTCTGAAGAAACTGCAGTGTGAATGCTTGAATCTGAATGTATGGACTGAAATGAATTAATTGCTGAATTTTGAGTTAAAAATTTTGAATGAGATAAAAAAAAACAACCTGAATTTAACCTGAAAACAACAGTGCTGAACTGCTAAAAGCTGAAGGTTACACAGAAGAAGAAGTTGGAAAAAAACTGAAAATGTTTTAAATGTAAATTAGAAAACCCTAAGAAATGAGAAAAGAACATTTAGAGTCAGAAAACATCTGAAAGAATATTAAAAGGTCCTATTCTTTGAATCACTGAATGACTAAAATGTGATCCCTCCACTTGGATCCACACAGTTTAAAAAGTTTACATCTCTGAGCTTTGAAAGACAAGATGTTGGAAAGAGAACAACGATGGCGACGTTTTGAGGGTAAAATGATCGCTGTAACACTGTGGAGACAGCAGCAGTTGAAAGAGAAGTGTTTAAGATGAATCTTGGCAGAGTGAGAGAGAGAGCTCGTTAAGCAGGCAGGTGTGAGCCTGGTTGCTATAGTGACTGCACCCAAGGGCTCCATACACACGACACAGACATGCACCTCACTTTTGCTGCTTAAAATGAACAGAAAAGTCAGGCCCAAACAAATCGCTCCCAAATGAAAAGTAAAAGTCGTATTGACAAAATTCTTTCACCGTGAGCGACAGCAATGTCTAGTCTACCTAATTCTCAGTTTTCATGCCTGTGGAGCTTATTATATGGACGTGGTGACAGTGGAAAGACACCATGCTCTTCTGATTTTCAAACGAACCTTCTGAGCCATTTTAACATTAGAGTCTATGGAAGAGTTGGAGGGAGGAGGCTGTGCATTGGTGACATTTATGAAAGAACCATAACACCTAGTACAATAGTAAACACATTGGATGAAAGAGGACAGCCATGGCTACGTTTTGAGGGTAAAATCATACCTGTAGAGCAAACGCTGTGGACACAGCAGCAGTTTTAAAAAAGATTTTAAGATTAATTTTTTTGCTCCTCTCACTCTAGCAGTTGAGCTGTCTCACTCTAGCCCCAACATTCCGTCCCATAGACACCCATTATAAACTCTGAAACGGGTGAAAAAACATCATGAAACTTAAACTGGAACTGAAGAAAAAGTATAATAGATATTGAAAAGATAAATACAAGTTGAATAGTTGAATGTCTTGTCTTCGTTTTAAAGTTTGAATGGTGGCTCTATGTCAATGTATGTGGAAGTAGTAAGAGTTTAAAAATGAGTAAGTTGAATGAGGATTTGAAGGGTCTCCCCATTGAAATACATTATAAATTTTTGTTGAATAAAGTTGAATAAAATTAAAAATATAAATGTTAAAAATATGAAAAATAGAAGCAGTGTTGTCCAAAAGAATAGGAATCTAACGGTGTTTGAATGGTTTTTCTAAGTTGAACGGTTTTGAAGTTATAGGATTACAAAAAACGTACGGAAAAATAAAATATAATAATAATAATAATAAAGATTAGAATAACAATACTGTGAATGCTTTTCAAGCATTCACACTAACTAGAAAGTGCATTTTCTGAAGAAACTGCAGTGTGAATGCTTGAATCTGAATGTATGCACTGAAATGAATTAATTGCTGAATGTTAAGTTAAAAATCTGAATGAGCTGGAAAATACAGAATTTTTAACCTGAAAATAAAAGTGCAGAACTTTTGAAAGCTGATGTTCACACAGAAGAAGTTGGAAAAAGCTAAGCATGTTTAAAATGTAAATAATAAAAAGATGAGTAATGACAAAAGAAAATTTAGAGTCAGAAAACCTCTGAATGAATATTAAAAGTTCATATTCTTCTAATTGAAATGAACTTAAAAGATGAACAAAAATTCTGGAGAAAATACAAACTTTAATATACAGCATGATGTTTTTCAGACATATACACATGTGTATATCATGTTTAATAGTATTACATACATCAATTTGTTTTGTATGTCATAGAAAATAACATAAAAATCTTAAGTCATATACAGCTTCTTTCTGAAAAGGACTGGTAGAATAAAGAAAAATAACTAAATTAAATAACTAAATAAAAAATAATGAGCAACATATGAAATACATGAAAATTCAACTTTTAAAACCACAATCCTGAACCTTTAAATTGTGTTGGTTTCTTAGAACATGGCTGAACAGCTGTTTCTATCGGTCTACTTAATCTTCTGATCTGTCTACACATCTTTTTATTACTCATTCTTTTTTATGTTTTAATGTAAACAGAGTCCACACAGTGGTAAAAGAGAACTGTATAGAGATTTGTGAGTAAACTCAAATGAAAGCCTAAGGTGGTGACACAGTTTAACACATGCAAATAATCAAATAAACACATTAGTCCTTTTTGTGAACATGGATAAATAAGTAT
The DNA here is from genome assembly GCF_057382095.1 of Aulonocara sp. 'chitande type north' Nkhata Bay. NCBI lineage: Eukaryota > Metazoa > Chordata > Actinopteri > Cichliformes > Cichlidae > Aulonocara > Aulonocara sp. 'chitande type north' Nkhata Bay. The sequence goes on from NC_141350.1 coordinate 6,149,698, forward strand.
CAATACAGCATTGTTCAGCCATGCCACTAAATGCTTTTTTACACATTGTTTTAACCTGGGCTCAGACACAAAGTCCCAAATTTAGTTAGTCCCTGACTTTGAGTTGTGGTTATGACTAATTATTATACACAAGGCTTTATCTATCTAAACTCTAAGGACACAAATATGAAAAAACCTATACTTACCAGCTGATACCCCACACTACACACTAGGTGTGCCATGTGACCTGAAACTTTGGTACAAAATCATCATAATCATTCTGTTAACACTGTTTTTTAACACTGTTTGTGTTGCTGTTCAGCAGTTTAAAATGTTTTAGATTGGATTACATGGAATGAATTTGAATTTTCTTGGGGGTTTTTGTATGTGTTTCGTTCTCAGCAGATTTTTTCTTCCATACTGTTGAATTCCAGTTACCACATTTCTGGTCATATGACATCCCAAGTGCCCACTTAAAAAAATCCCCACAGTTAATTCAACATTAAAACAAAATAAAAAAAATGTTAAATAAATAAAGGTTTGCTCTGTGATGAAATATTAAATAAGCATACATTGTACAGAGCACTAACAATGAAAACAATCCTTTAGCCTGTTGATCAGAGAGAGGCAGTCATTATGTCCATTTAAAACCTGTAATCACAGAGCACAATGTTTCTGTGAAACTATGAAGTCCCATATGATCCTCATCACGTCCAGTGACTTCAGAGTGGATCCTCCCTGTCATCCGGCCAGTGTTTGATGTGTGGCAAGCAGCACAGAAGCAGGATAGCTGAGGACTTTAAAAGAAGAGCAGAAAACGGGAACATATGTAGTTGTAAATGTAAATATCAGTGATACTTGTCTTGTCAAAGGGAATAAAATAATGAAAATGTTAACTTACACACTCATTTAGAGAGGATCTTGACACTGCACAGAGGAGGCACAGTCAGTCTGACAATGATGGTGATCTCCAGGGATGTTTTCCTGCAGCAACATTCCTGCCAACTGGCCATATGATCCAGAGTAGTTGGTTTGTAATGAACAGAAAGGTGTATATGTTAGGTAGTGTGCACTCAGAGCTGGTCCTAAGAAACAAACACATCCTGTAATAAACTGAATACCTGTAGTAGTGCTGCTGCAAATATGAAGCCCTTCTATCATGAGTGGTTTCAAAGAAGGTGTTTTGGAGGCTCGGTCACAGAAACTGTGCAGTCTGTTCAGTCCTGAGTGTCTCAGCTCTGATGGGGATGGATCACAGAGGGAAACACCTGAGTACAGACATTACAATACACTCTAACACTCCTAAGGTCAAGTGAAAACACAATTTAAACACTTCACAAAGAATGAATACATGTTTTCATGGAAATAATGTCATTAACCCTTTTTGTTGTGAGTAAATCTCACCGACTGCTTGTGGGACAAGCTAGAAGGAGGACTTATCACAGAATGTCTCCTGTGCTCCAGATGTGAAGTCTCACGCTCTGATCGTACGGCGATGAAGATGGTGATGATGAAGCCTCTCTGATCTGTGGCATTACAGTTTCTAGCTGCTATGTGCTTCACACTGTTGGATCTTACATGTGAAGCTTGGAGAAGACACAGGAGGACTGTGTCTCTCTTAAAAAAGAAAAAGAAAAAAGGAAACCTAACACCCCCCCCCCCTCAGCTCCCACCGTAAACCCCCCCCCCCACTCAACTCCCCAACCTCACACCATCCAATGTCTATACAAATGTAGGGTATCAGCTGGTAACAGAAAGCAAGTGTTACATATGTACTACTTATGTAACACTGCTGAAACATTTCTGGCCAGAAATGTGCAGTTATCAACCCAGACCCACCCTGATGATTGCACTGGCCGAAACATGATAAAAGCTCATAAAAATGTATGTTTCATCGAAAGATTTGTCCAAAAATATAATCGTATACTTTTGAAAAAGTTTAAAGTTTATAACAAACCAAAATAATAACATTTTTGTAAATAGTATTTCAAAATAGAGGCACACATAAAGTGGCTTAACTGTCATTATTGCTGTAATTAGGTTTGTTTGTTTGTTTGTTTGTTTGTTTGTTTGTTTGTTTGTTTGTTTGTTTAAAAAGCAACCTTTAGTCATTATTGTTCTCTCAGAAACAATGAAGAAGCTGTTGAACATTTATGTGTTGTGTAGGCAATCCTCTGGTCCACCCTCCCTCCCTCCCAGCCACAGTGAGACTGGGGCAGCCTGGCAGGATGTTGAAGCCTGGCTGCAGAGAGGATATGCCTACACTATTCATTTTAAACTGCTATATTTGATTTTTCTGACATTTATAGGTTACTGTTAGTGAACTTTAGATTTTCTGTGATAAATAAAATTGTCATCTTTTACTGATATCATTACTTAATTCATGTAATTGTATTTTATGTAAACAATTCAACCATTATACTGCAATGCAGAGCGTCAACTTTTAAATATCGCTCTACTTTCTTAAGTCATTCAAAAATATAGATATTACTTACTGTATTCAAAGATCTAGATCATGAATCATCACAGGACAATACACAGTATACTGGGTCATGGTAACTATGGTAGGTCTTCATGACTCCAGAATGGAGACATCGATCTGACTGAGAAATGAAAATTAGGTCAAGCAGTGTGTTCTTCTCTGTGGTAGGGGCAGTGATGACCTGTGCGTATCCCCTAGACTCAAACAGCTCCAGGATTGGTTTGTTTGCACTGGATAAAACATTCTCATTAAAATCACCACAAACTATGATGGGATGACAGTCCATGATCTCCAATGAGTCTAATAGGCTTACCAGGTTTTTCAGGAATGGCCTCAGAGTGTAGTCTGGAGGTCTGTATACAACTGCAATCAGAGCACTGACTGGTGCTTCAACCTTTAAAGCCAGAAATTCAAGGTCAGTTACATTATGAATGTACTGTTTTTCATGCACTTGAATGTCACTTTTCACATAAACAGCAACTCCACCACCACTTCTGTTTGCCATCTGGGGAAAGTTTGTGTAGGACAGGTGTCTGTTGCGTTTGAACAAATTGTAATTTTCCAAGTGGAGACTCTCTGCGACAAAAGAGCCCCGCAGGTGTGTTTCTGTTAGGCACAAAACATCTGCTAGACACAATTCATGGTGACTTTTGATGTCATTAATGTGAGCTGGCAGTCCCTCTGTATTATGATGAACAATGGTGAAAACCTCTGACCTGCTCAGTGTTTGCCTCACGTGTAGAAGAGGCATCATGTCATCAAGGTTGGCTTGTCTCATGTTCTCAAGCGCTGCAGTGATTTCTGGGTTGGTGAATATTTTTTTCTCCTCCATATCAAGAAGATACAGTCCACTGAGAGACGTCACTCTACTGACAGCTACGTAGGCCATGCCGGGCTCAAAAATGCTCTTAAGAGAGACAACAGCTGATGTAGTTGTCATACCCTGTACCTTATGTATTGTACATGCAAAGGCCAGCTTCACTGGGAACTGTCTTCGTACCACTCCTTTCTGCTTCAGATTCTCCTCTGCTCTCTCAATGTACACCATGTCGTCTGCTGGTGTGCGGTTATTCTTTCCAGATGTCTCATTATCCATTTTAAGTCCAAGCTTGATGATGTGTTGGTCGTTTTCAGAGTGAACTACTCTAAGTAGTATTCCAAAAGCTCCATTAACCAAACCATTTTGTATGTCAATGTTTCTGGTGAGCATGACACGAGCTCCTTCTGCAACTTTCAGTGTGTCTGGTAACTCGTTTTTACCTCCTTTCAATGGTCTGTCTTGAAGTGCCATTCTGCCAGTTCTAGGATCTTTTCTATAATCATCTGCATGGATGTCAATGATATGAGTGTGGAGCAGAGCCAGTGTTGCAGAGTTGTGTGCATCCACTTCTTTATTAGTTGCAAAAATGTGCAACGCATCAGTTGGACAAAGGGCTGGTTCAGTTATGGCCTGTGACAACAAATTTCTATCTGCTTCGCAAAGCTCATCCAACTTTCCTTTCACACGAATTCTGTTCAGCATCTCTGCAAAGACAACATCATCTTTCTGACGCATAATCTCAGTCAGAGTGATCATCTGAAAATGCTCCCGCCACAGGTCGATCTCAGACGGGTCGTGCACACAGAGAGGTTTAGACTGTCGCACTGGGGGTAGCTGATAGAAGTCTCCGACAGCAATGACTGACATGCCTCCAAAGGGTCTCCGAGTCCCTTTGATCTGTTTGAGTCTTGCATCTACATATGCAAACAGATGTCTTGACACCATAGACACTTCGTCAATGACGATTATTTCAGCATTCAAAAGTTCTGATCTGACTTCATCCAGCTGATTGCCAAGTCCCTGAATGGGAGGTTTTAAGCTTCTAGGCAGCTTGAGAAGAGAATGCAGTGTTGTTCCAGAAATGTTAAAAGCTGCAGTCCCAGTGAAAGCAGTTAACAGGACAGTGGGTTTTGATATGTCAACGTCGTCTGCATATCTGGGCACTTTGCTCAGTATCTTAGATGCTTCTGAGTAGATGCATTTGATAAGATGTGATTTTCCTGTTCCAGCACCACCATTAATATAAAAGAAAAACTGCTCTGGATTTAGAGCACAGACTCTTTTAATGCACCAGTCTCTAACTGCATAAAATATGCAGGCTTGCTTCTTGTTCAGATTCTGAAACATCTGACGTAACAATGTGGGATCAATAGCAGGGGGTTCCCTGATGGCTCTGACTTCTGTTGAAGCATCAGCCTGACGGCTGTAGTCGGGCACATCTTCCTGTTCATTTTCATTGTCTCGCTCTCTTTCTTGTTCGACAAGTGGCAACCTTACGAGATCTGATTCAGGTGCCAGATTACACCATTCGTCAGTCACACCTCTGTTCTGCTCATATTCCTCAACAGCGCTCTCGATCTCCTCACTGTTTTTCTCATATTTTTCTCTGTTTCTTTTGACAATGTGTTGCACGTACTCAAGATGGTCAGTACCTGGTAGCTGTACACAGCCAGCACCATAGAAAGCCTGATAGGTTGGCAACGATGGTGTTTTCAGTTCGTGGTCTGAACGATGAGGAAGGTACAGTTTAAGCAGTCTTCCGTAATATTGCTCTGGATGTTTTTCTTGTGAGCAGCGGTGAAATCTGATGATAGCAGGCTTATTGTTTTTGCGCCTTTGCACAAACCCCATCTCATTGAGAAGGGGCAAAACATCTTTACCTTTTTTCTGTTGGCCATAGACAATCCTGCAAGTAGCAGCAAAGTCTGCCATGCACATCTCCTCATACTCTGGTGTTTCAGGTCTGGCTTTGTATTTGTCATTCAAAGATGTCATCCAAACATTGGAAGACTCAGGTGTTGTGTTGTCCAGAACTGACAGGGGACGACTCATTTTCACAGGATTATCATCAGTTGGAATGAATATTACAGCACGTGAGCATTGCTTCATGTGAAGACCACATGCACGAGCAACACACTCCTGTGCACTGATCTCTCGCTTCTTTGAATATGCCTGCATGACGGCTCTCATTTCATCGCACTCATTTACACTGTCCTTATGGGAGTTCTCAATGACAGTTTTCAGGTACTCAGATAGCCCGCCCTCTTTTTTTGATATATATTTCATTAAATAATTTGCAGCACCAAAAGCATCTAAAACAAAGCTTATGTCGATATTACTGTTCCAGGCTTCAAGCAGATGTGGATTATAGCCGTTTATCCAAGAGTCTTTTGGATCACGCTTTAGTATGATCGTACTCCTCATGTTCATTTTATTCAGGTATCTCTCATATTCTGCATGTGTCAACTTGCATCTTTCCAAGAGCTGCTCTAAACTCATGGAAGCAGTTTCAGGTTCATTCAGCAGCTGGTTCAGTGGTCTGAGCTTGTTCTTTGCCGTTTCTACTTCCAGTGCATCATCCTCACTGGGTCTTGTGATCATTGTCTCATTGCAGGGTGGTTTGGGAAAACCAAAACGGCACCCGGAGCTTAAACTCCTAAAGCACGTCTTTGTGTGGTTCTTACTGTGTTTTTGCACTTCTGTTACTTTTTTGTACAGTTCAGGTTGTTTATGTGGATCAGGCAGCTGAGCTGTGATGTATTTGTTTATAAAATCAAGAACAGTTTGCTCATCATCCTCCTCAAACACAGGAGCACCTTCTACCCACAGGAGGCAGTGTATGTGTGGGCTTCCTCTGTGCTGAAACTCAACTCTGTAAAAGTAGTCAATGACTTTGCCAAGTGGCTCTGCGGGAGATAAGAGTAAATCTCTGAATAATGCTTCAACTCTCTTGTCAAACATGCGCATTGTTGTGACAGGATTGCTTCTCAGGATGTCACACTTTGCTGACCAGTCGAGTCCTTCAAAATTCACTTGTTCACCTTGCTGCCTTGTTATTGCCTCGATCACTTCAGGCCAGCGCATTTCAGCAGCTGAAAATGTGCAAAAGAACGTGGGAGTTCCCAACTGTCTGATCATGGCAAAAAGATCTCTTGTTGTTTTCTCCCAATAGGCTGGGGTTCCTCTCAGAGGCTGCATGAATCTCACTGCATCTTTATTTCGCACCAGTTTCTCCACCTCATGTTTATCTTGTAACATGCCTGAGGTTATTTTTCTACCATCTCTGGTCAGAGGCTTTGCCTTCCTTAACTGTACTGTCATGCTGGATGTAGCCAAGTGTATTTCAGTCACAAACTGTGCAAAGAACAAATAGTTTGTGTCTTTGGCAAAACGATCATCAATGCAGAAAAGTCTTGATTTGAAATACCCACTGGGAGATACTTTGATCAGCCTTCTTTCATCAAGTGTGTTTTGGCCTGTAGGAAACTGCACAGGGAAGGCCATGGCCTCCAGTTTAGGTGTTTTGAAAAAACTTATTGGATTGTTTCTCTCTGCAGGAGCAACAGAGTAGATTCCTTCACTGAAACATAATATCTCCTCAGCCACATCAGGGGGCTGCAAACAGGACTCGAGTGCAAAACCACCATTAGTCAGTCCATCTGCTTGCTCTGAATCATCTCTCATCTGTTCATGCGATTGTTCACCATCACAGGGTAACGTGTCAATGTCCTGTTCATTTTTATTTTGTGCTTCACTCAGTGCATTTTTCTCACAGCTGTCAATTTCCATTAAATCAGCCTCATCATAATCGTCCTCATTCATGTTTTCATCATCATCATCATCATCTTCATCAGGAAGTGTTGGATCACACAGCTCAGCATCATCTCTGATGCTCACATCCTTATACTGTGGGTGAATCTGCTTGAGTTTATGCAGTGCTTGCACAAGTTTAGACCAGCTTACAGTCTGAAACAGCTGATGACCTTTGTAAGACAAGCGTCTCTTCAGTTTTATTCTCATGACCTGAGAATTAATTCTCAATCGAGGCAATGCTTCAACAGTTTCCTGTACCTCGGATGGGACACAGACCACATTTCCTCTAATTGCTCTTTGTCTGCCTTTGGGAAGAGGAATGATCTTGGCAAATGGTATGCACTTGGCTATGAGATGTCTCTCCAGTATGTTGAGATCAGACAGTTCAGGTGGAGTATCAGCAAGATCCAGTTTATTGGCAACAGCAAGTGCTGGCATGGATCCATTTTTAAGATGATCGTGGCAGGTGTGACAAATCCACTCTCTCTTTCTCTCATCGGGAACATTGCACTGCTCATTTCTGCAGTTTTCATCACAAACATGAACAAATCTTCCAGTCAAACATGTTGCAACCACATGTGGGTTTTTGACATACTTTGACCTTGTGCAGGGTCGCACTTGGTTTGGAAATGAAGCCTTGAAACAGACAGTACATGGGTATGATGGTCCAGCTTTGATTTGTGATTTGAACACAGATATGGCCTCGTTGATCACACTGTTGTCACTCTCTTGGGTTTGTCTGTTCACCCATCTGTATTTCCTTTTTATTTTCATGGCACATCTCATGTTGTGCATAATCCTGAATGCAAGATTACTTTGATACCTGTCTCGCATTAGTTGTTTCATTAGTTGTCTGTGTCTTACTCTGAATGCATTGTCATGTGCATAACGCTGAGTCACTCGAGATCTCTGTCTCTCTCTGAATTCAGGGTTTTCTTGATACCTTTTAGTTATATAGTTTTTTTGTTTTTGTCTAAATTCAGCATTGTCACAGTAGCGTCTTTTAATATATTGTTGTTGTTTCTTTCTAAATTCATTGTTCTCACAGTAGCGTCTTTTAATATATTGTTGTTGTTTCTTTCTAACTGTAGCATTCTCAGAAAAACGTTTTTTAACATATTGTTTTTGTTTCTTTCTGAATTCATCATTTTCACAGTAACGTCTTTTCATATACTGTTGTTGTTTTTGTCTAACTTCAGGATTGTTTTTATATGTCTCGCTTGTGCAAGATTTTTTCTTTTCTTTGTAATCTTTATTTGAAGCGTACTTTTGTTGTTCTTTCCTTTTTTGGTTTTCTTTTCTCTGATTTCTGGGTTTCTCTGATGCCATTAATCTTCTTTTCATTTTGTGCCTTTGTTGTTTATTAACTTTTTTCAGTTTTTGTAAAACTATATCAAAAAGGTCACAGGCAGCAACATTTGTTATGGCAGCATTTGATTGACATGAAAAAGCATCACTTGATGGAAGGAAACTTAATTCACTGCATAGTTCTTCAGTTGGTATATTAGGAGGTTCATTCTGATCTTCATATGATGTGAACTGAGTCACGTGGACTTCTTTTTGTTTCACCAGTGGCGTACAAATGGACATTTGACAAAAGATATTTTCAGTCGGATCAGTGGTTGTGTTTCTCCTTGGAGTAGAGGAGTTTGCTTCATCAACAGTTGTATCAGAGTGAGTAGGTGCCACAGCAGTGGCAGCTGTTGGTCTGCAGACTGTGTCTGTGATAGTATCACTCAGGTTGACTGTGCTCATACTGTAGAACTGCACAGGCTTCAGTTCATAGTTACAAGAGGGTGATATCTCCATCATTTCATAAGAATCTTGGAGCCTCTTAATCATGTCACTGAGGAGTGTGAATTTCAGCATCACAGCTGTACCACGATTACGTGACTGTAGTAGTAGAGGAAGACCACTGGGTGTTCTGGAGTGTGGGTCAAAGAAACCATATTTGCCTGATGTGGATCTGAACACTGCGATACACAATCCACTCATAATCAGTAAGGCATACTGCACATCTGACAACAGGCAGCTCAGTCCTGCTTCTAAGCTGAGAAAGGTATCTACTGCCTCCTCTGGAGGTTCTTCAAATGTCCCATACCGGGAAGGCTGTGTCATGTCGACATCATACATAGACCTGCGAGCATCAACTTTGTCTGGCAGCTCATCGGTTGCCAAATGAATATTTTTAGGAAATCTTTTCTTGGCCTCTTTGTACATCACATCACCTTTATCCAAGACCAGATTTAGGTCAGCTGTAGTCATGTTTTCATTCTCATGAAGGAAAGCAAGAAATGTGAGTGAGTTACATGTGCACTGCTTGTTTCTGGAGTCTCCATATTTAGGATGAGCCTGGCTGCGAGATGCACAGACATGTATAACAGAGGGCTGGTTTTCAAGGTTCACTCTTTCTGCATGAGATGGTCCTGCCACATCACTGTGACAGCCTCTTTTCAAAAAATCAGCATAACCCACCTGTGGGTCACATAACACCTCATGTTGTTCATTAAATTCATGCTGCAGTCCACTCTTTACAGCATCAGCATAAGATACCTGTTGTACATGTGCAGGAACATGTTGACCTGCCTGTTTGACACTGTCAGAATTGGTCTTTGTAGACACACTGTCTTCTGCAGAGCTCTGAGGAAAATCAAACTCAGCTTGTTCACATGTTGGTACACTGTGAAACTCATGAAACTTTTTCCAGCGTTGTTTTGCAGCTTGTGACTTTTTCTGCTTCCTTGGCATTTTCACACACCTGCAAGTGTTTCTTAGTCTTTAGAAAAATTGTTCACAAGATAAGAGTGGCACACACCAGGAGATGTTGTCTTTGTTTTTATATTTCAGTTTTTATTTGTCTTAAACAGTTGTCTTTCGTTTGACAGTTTGTTCTTCAGTTGAGAGAATATTATGCACTCTCTTTATTGGCTTGGCATTTTTCAGCAGCAAGCCAAGAGTGAAAAACAGGTAGAGAGAAAATTTAGAAGAGAGAACAGGCAGAGCAGGAGAGACACGGCTGGGAAATCACAATCAAACCGTGAATTAGTTTTCTTTGTTTGTTCAGTTTGTTCTCAGGTAGAGGCAATATATGCACTCTTTATTGCTTTAATGGCTTGGCGTTTTTCAGCAGCAAGCCAAGAGTGAAAAACAGGTAGAGAGAAAATTTAGCAGTGAGAACAGACAGAGCAGGAGAGACACGGCTTTAAATCAAACCGCAGATTTTTCTTTGTTTGTTCAGTTTGTTCATAGGTTGAGGCAAAATATGCACTCTTTATTGCTTTGTTGGCTTGGCGTTTTTCAGCAGCAAGCCAAGAGTGAAAAACAGGTAGAGAGAAAATTTAGCAGAGAGAACAGACAGAGCAGGAGAGACACGGCTTTAAATCAAACCGCAAAAGGATTGTTGGTTTGGCAAAATTTCTCACAAACCACAGAGTGAAATACAGATGGAAAGAAGGCAGAGACAATAGGTGGAGCAGGACAGAGGATAGAGGGGTTGGGGGGTTGGGATGTGAGAGAGAAGACTGGAGATCTGGTCCTTGTTCTTCTTCTTCTACACACTCTGAACAAAAAACAAGAAAAAATAATAATTTTATTAAAATTATATCACATGGTAATTGTATGAACTAAATGTGACTACTGCAAAAGGACAAAACAAATATTCAAGCTAAACTGTTGTCGGCTGCCATGTGCAAAAAGTTGCATAATTGGGCACTTTTTAAAAGAATAAATATTTAATTAAATTCAGCAATAATATTTTTAAATACAAATATGATTGAGTGAATCATTAATTAATCACATGTAGTATGACTACAAAAATGTACGAAAAAAATATTTTAGCCCAATTGTTAAGCTGCACTTATGTGTATTTATTATAAAATTGTGTTTAAAAGGTCTAGCACAAAGTTTGAACCCATCACTTTACAGCTTATATTAGTCATATTATTTTTTTATTTTGGTCTACTTCTCTTACAGTATGTGCACACCTACCAGGCAAAGCACAGTGTCAGTCAGGTTCCTGAAAGAAACGAGAAATAATACGTTAGTTGTCTGTACAGTGTTATCAGACTAACAGAAATACAAAGCCCACACGACATGATACACTGAACTTCTAGTCAGCAGGGTAATTATAGAGTAATATAGCACACCAACTGATACAGCAGTCATTTTACAATTCACACTAATTAACTGAAGTATTGCCACTTATGTAAGGCTACTGTTAGACTGTTACTAGCCTTAGCATTGCTGCTAGCGCTAGCATTCCGGCTAGCATTAGCACTTCAGTTAGTGTTAGCAATGCAGCTAGCGTTAGCATTGCAGGTAGCGTTAGCATTGCAGCTAGCGTTAGCATTGCAGCTAGCGTTAGCATTGCAGCTAGCGTTAGCAATGCTGCTAGCGCTAGCACTCTTACTGTTAAAACTGAGCCACAATGGCAATAATAAAGCTAATTTCTTACTTTTGTCTCACTGACCGGCAAGAAATATCACAGGAATATTATTTTTGTCAGTTAACAACTGCTAAGGCTAGTGTTAGCACTATAGCTAGCGTTAGCACTGCTGCTAACAGCAAAACGTAATAAACGTATATAAATGATAGCGAAGGTTATTCTTTTTTCTTTCTTTCTTCTTTGAATTGTTTTTAACTCTGTTGGACTTGATATGTGAGTTTAAATGTCAAACATGTATTTTTTCCATCATAAAAATAAAACACTGCAGTACTGAGTGTACTGTACTTACCACAGCAGAGAGCAAAGCGGAATGACGACAGTTGGTCCAGTGATAGGTTAAAAACAGATGAGGCGTTCAGGTGGTGCTTGGAAATTTGATCATCAGTTTGAACAGCAATAATGAGCATATACATGTCTGTGTGTTGGTCTCTGTGTGTGACAGACATAGAGAGATAGAGGGAAAAAATACACTATACTAGTGTACAAATTGGTCCTTTTTGCCCAAGTATAAGCGAATGAGTGACATACAGAAAAACAGGGCAACTGGCATTAAATGAGCAAATAAAAAGTATTAAATCTTGAACTGTTTTGTGGGTTTTATTTTAAGACTACTTTGAGTGTATTCGTGGGGAGATAAACTATACAGACTATAAACAGAGACATTAAATGAGATTAGGTTAGTTAAACGTTAGTTAAAAGGTGGGAAAATTAACTACAGACCGATAGATGCTGAGAGCTTTAATTATCCAGTCAGAAAGGATGATTTTGAAGTCATCAACTGACTCCAACTGCCCAGATCTGAAAAACCTTTGTGCCAATCACAATGCTCTACTTAGTTGGCATATACTAACTAGTGACAAACTATTAATCTGTGGCAAAACCCTGTCAAATCTGTCTTATTGTACTTTTGAAAAAGTTAATCTTACTACAATCTAACATTTTTAGGTTTAACCTTGGCAGAGTGAGAGAGAGCTCGTTAAGCAGGCAGGTGTGAGCCTGGTTGCTATAGTGACAATGGCTCCATACACATGACACAGACATGCACCTCACTTTTGCTGCTTAAAATGAACAGAAAAGTCAGGCCGAAACAAATCGTTCCCAAATGAAAAGTAAAAGTCGTATTGACAAAATTCTTTCACCGTGAGCGACAGCAGCTTCTAGTCTACTGAATTCTCAGTTTTCATGCCTGTGGAGTTTATTATATGGACGTGGTGACAGTGGAAAGACACCATACTCTTCTGATTTTCAAACGAACCTTCTGAGCCATTTTAACATTAGAGTCTATGGAAGAGTTGGAGGGAGGAGGCTGCGCATTGGTGACATTTATGAAAGAACCATAACACCTAGTACAATAGTAAACACATTGGATGAAAGAGGACAGCGATGGCTACGTTTTGAGGGTAAAATCATACCTGTAGAGCAAACGCTGTGGACACAGCAGCAGTTTTAAAAAAGATTTTAAGATTAATTTTTTTGCTCCTCTCACTCTAGCAGTTGAGCTGTCTCACTCTAGCCCCAACATTCCGTCCCATACACACCCATTATAAACTCTGAAACGGGTGAAAAAACATCATGAAACTTAAACTGGAACTGAAGAAAAAGTATAATAGATATTGAAAAGATAAATACAAGTTGAATAGTTGAATGTCTTGTCTTCGTTTTAAAGTTTGAATGGTGGCTCTATGTCAATGTATGTGGAAGTAGTAAGAGTTTAAAAATGAGTAAATTGAATGAGAATTTGAAGGGTCTCCCCATTGAAATACATGGGAAATTTTTGTTGAATAAAGTTGAATAAAATTAAAAATATAAATGTTAAAAATGAGAAAAATAGAAGCAGTGTTGTCCAAAAGAATAGGAATCTAACGGTGTTTGAATGGTTTTTCTAAGTTGAACGGTTTTGAAGGAGTAGGATTACAAAAAACGTACGGAATAGATAAAATATAATAATAACTAGAAAGTGCATTTTCTGAAGAAACTGCAGTGTGAATGCTTGAATCTGAATGTATGGACTGAAATGAATTAATTGCTGAATTTTGAGTTAAAAATATTGAATGAGATTTAAAAAAAACAACAAAAAAAAAAAGGAATTTAACCTGAAAACAAAGGTGCTGAACTGCTAAAAGCTGAAGGTTACACAGAAGAAGAAGTTGGAAAAAAGCTGAAAATGTTTTAATTGTAAATTAGAAAAACCTAAGAAATGAGAAAAGAACATTTAGAGTCAGAAAACATCTGAAAGAATATTAAAAGGTCATATTCTTTGAATCACTGAATGACTAAAATGTGATCCCTCCACTTGGATCCACACAGTTTAAAAAGTTTACATCTCTGAGCTTTGAAAGACAAGATGTTGGAAAGAGAACAACGATGGCGACGTTTTGAGGGTAAAATGATGGCTGTAACACTGTGGACACAGCAGCAGTTGAAAGAGAAGTGTTTCAGATGAATCTTGGCAGAGTGAGAGAGAGAGCTCGTTAAGCAGGCAGGTGTGAGCCTGGTTGCTATAGTGACCGCACCCAATGGCTCCATACACACGGACACAGACATGCACCTCACTTTTGCTGCTTAAAATGAACAGAAAAGTCAGGCCGAAACAAATCGTTCCCATATGAAAAGTACAAGTCGTATTGACGAAATTCTTTCACCGTGAGCGACAGCAATGTCTAGTCTACTGAATTCTCAGTTTTCATGCCTGTGGAGTTTATTATATGGACGTGGTGACAGTGGAAAGACACCATGCTCTTCTGATTTTCAAAAGAACCTTCTGAGCCATTTTAACATTAGAGTCTATGGAAGAGTTGGAGGGAGGAGGCTGTGCATTGGTGACATTTATGAAAGAACCATAACACCTAGGACAATAGTAAACACATTGGATGAAAGAGGACAGCCATGGCTACGTTTTGAGGGTAAAATGGTGGCTGTAGAGCAAACGCTGTGGACACAGCAGCAGTTTTAAAAAAGATTTTAAGATTAATTTTTTTGCTCCTCTCACTCTAGCAGTTGAGCTGCCTCACTCTAGCCCCAACATTCCGTCCCATACACACCCATTATAAACTCTGAAACGGGTGAAAAAACATCATGAAACTTAAACTGGAACTGAAGAAAAAGTATAATAGATATTGAAAAGATAAATACAAGTTGAATAGTTGAATGTCTTGTCTTCGTTTTAAAGTTTGAATGGTGGCTCTATGTCAATGTATGTGGAAGTAGTAAGAGTTTAAAAATGAGTAAATTGAATGAGAATTTGAAGGGTCTCCCCATTGAAATACATGGGAAATTTTTGTTGAATAAAGTTGAATAAAATTAAAAATATAAATGTTAAAAATGAGAAAAATAGAAGCAGTCATGTCCAAAATAATAGGAATCTAACGATGTTTGAATGGTTTTTCTAAGTTGAACGGTTTTGAAGGAGTAGGCTTTCAAAAAACGTACGGAAAAAGAAAATATAATAATAAAGATTAGAAGAACAATACTGTGAATGCTTTTCAAGCATTCACACTAACTAGAAAATGCATTTTCTGAAGAAACTGCAGTGTGAATGCTTGAATCTGAATGTATGCACTGAAATGAATTAATTACTGAATTTTGAGTTAAAAATATTGAATGAGATTAAAAAAAAACAAAAAAAACCCAAATTTAACCTGAAAACAAAAGTGCTGAACTGCTAAAAGCTGAAGGTTACACAGAAGAAGAAGTTGGAAAAAAGCTGAAAATGTTTTAATTGCAAATTAGAAAAACCTAAGAAATGAGAAAAGAACATTTAGAGTCAGAAAACATCTGAAAGAATATTAAAAGGTCATATTCTTTGAATCACTGAATGACTAAAATGTGATCCCTCCACTTGGATCCACACAGTTTAAAAAGTTTAAATGTCTGAGCTTTGAAAGACAAGATGTTGGAAAGAGAACAACGATGGCGACGTTTTGAGGGTAAAATGATGGCTTTAACACTGTGGACACAGCAGCAGTTGAAAGAGAAGTGTTTAAGATGAATCTTGGCAGAGTGGCAGAGAGAGCTCGTTAAGCAGGCAGGTGTGAGCCTGGTTGCTATAGTGACCGCACCCAATGGCTCCATACACACGTACACAGACATGCGCCTCACTTTTGCTGCTTAAAATGAACAGAAAAGTCAGGCCGAAACAAATCGTTCCCAAATGAAAAGTAAAAGTCGTATTGACAAAATTCTTTCACCGTGAGCGACAGCAATGTCTAGTCTACCTAATTCTCAGTTTTCATGCCTGTGGAGCTTATTATATGGACGTGGTGACAGTGTAAAGACACCATGCTCTTCTGATTTTCAAACGAACCTTCTGAGCCATTTTAACATTAGAGTCTATGGAAGAGTTGGAGGGAGGAGGCTGTGCATTGGTGACATTTATGAAAGAACCATAACACCTAGGACAATAGTAAACACATTGGATGAAAGAGGACAGCCATGGCTACGTTTTGAGGGTAAAATCATACCTGTAGAGCAAACGCTGCGGACACAGCAGCAGTTTTAAAAAAGATTTTAAGATTAATTTTTTTGCTCCTCTCACTCTAGCAGTTGAGCTGCCTCACTCTAGCCCCAACATTCCGTCCCATACACACCCATTATAAACTCTGAAACGGGTGAAAAAACATCATGAAACTTAAACTGGAACTGAAGAAAAAGTATAATAGATATTGAAAAGATAAATACAAGTTGAATAGTTGAATGTCTTGTCTTCGTTTTAAAGTTTGAATGGTGGCTCTATGTCAATGTATGTGGAAGTAGTAAGAGTTTAAAAATGAGTAAGTTGAATGAGGATTTGAAGGGTCTCCCCATTGAAATACATGGGAAATTTTGGGAAATTTTTGTTGAATAAAGTTGAATAAAATTAAAAATATAAATGTTAAAAATGAGAAAAATAGAAGCAGTCATGTCCAAAAGAAGAGGAATCTAATGGTGTTTGAATGGTTTTTCTAAGTTGAACGGTTTTGAAGGAGTAGGAGTACAAAAAACGTACGGAATACAGAATAAAATAGAACTAGAAAGTGCATTTTCTGAAGAAACTGCAGTGTGAATGCTTGAATCTGAATGTATGCACTGAAATGAATTAATTGCTGAATTTTGAGTTAAAAATATTGAATGAGATTAAAAAAAAACAAAAAAAAAACCGAATTTAACCTGAAAACAAAGGTGCTGAACTGCTAAAAGCTGAACGTTACACAGAAGAAGAAGTTGGAAAAAAAACTGAAAATGTTTTAAATGTAAATTAGAAAACCCTAAGAAATGAGAAAAGAACATTTAGAGTCAGAAAACATCTGAATGAATATTAAAAGGTCATATTCTTTGAATCACTGAATGGCTAAAATCTGATCCCTCTGCTTGGATCCACACAGTTTAAAAAATGTAAAAGTCTGAGCTTTGAAAAACAGTGTTGGAAAGAGAACAACGATGGCTACGTTTTGAGGGTAAAATGATGGCTTTAACACTGTGGACACAGCAGCAGTTGAAAGAGAAGTGTTTAAGATAAATCTTGGCAGAGTGGCAGGCAGAGCTCGTTAAGCAGGCAGGTGTGAGCCTGGTTGCTATAGTGACCGCACCCAATGGCTCCATACACACGTACACAGACATGCGCCTCACTTTTGCTGCTTAAAATGAACAGAAAAGTCAGGCCCAAACAAATCGCTCCCAAGTGAAAAGTATAGGTCGTATTGACGAAATTCTTTCACCGTGAGCGGCAGCAATGTCCAGTCTACTGAATTCTCAGTTTTCATGCCTGTGGAGTTTATTATATGGACGTGGTGACAGTGGAAAGACACCATGCTCTTCTGATTTTCAAACGAACCTTCTGAGCCATTTTAACATTAGAGTCTATGGAAGAGTTGGAGGGAGGAGGCTGTGCATTGGTGACATTTACGAAAGAACCATAACACCTAGGACAATAGTAAACACATTGGATGAAAGAGGACAGCCATGGCTACGTTTTGAGGGTAAAATCATACCTGTAGAGCAAACGCTGCGGACACAGCAGCAGTTTTAAAAAAGATTTTAAGATTAATTTTTTTGCTCCTCTCACTCTAGCAGTTGAGCTGCCTCACTCTAGCCCCAACATTCCGTCCCATACACACCCATTATAAACTCTGAAACGGGTGAAAAAACATCATGAAACTTAAACTGGAACTGAAGAAAAAGTATAATAGATATTGAAAAGATAAATACAAGTTGAATAGTTGAATGTCTTGTCTTCGTTTTAAAGTTTGAATGGTGGCTCTATGTCAATGTATGTGGAAGTAGTAAGAGTTTAAAAATGAGTAAGTTGAATGAGGATTTGAAGGGTCTCCCCATTGAAATACATTATAAATTTTTGTTGAATAAAGTTGAATAAAATTAAAAATATAAATGTTAAAAATATGAAATTTAGAAGCAGTGTTGTCCAAAAGAATAGGAATCTAACGGTGTTTGAATGGTTTTTCTAAGTTGAACGGTTTTGAAGGAGTTAGATGCCAAAAAACGTACGGAATATATAATAATAATAATAAAGATTCGAATAACAATACTGTGAATGCTTTTCAAGCATTCACACTAATAAAGATTAGAAGAACAATACTGTGAATGCTTTTCAAGCATTCACACTAATAATAAAGATTAGAAGAACAATACTGTGAATGCTTTTCAAGCATTCACACTAACTAGAAAGTGCATTTTCTGAAGAAACTGCAGTGTGAATGCTTGAATCTGAATGTATGCACTGAAATGAATTAATTGCTGAATTTTGAGTTAAATATTGAATGAGATTAAAAAAAAACAAAAAAAACCCCGAATTTAACCTGAAAACAACAGTGCTGAACTGCTAAAAGCTGAAGGTTACACAGAAGAAGAAGTTGGAAAAAAGCTGAAAATGTTTTAATTGTAAATTAGAAAAACCTAAGAAATGAGAAAAGAACATTTAGAGTCAGAAAACATCTGAATGAATATTAAAAGGTCATATTCTTTGAATCACTGAATGACTCAAATGTGATCCCTCCACTTTGATCCACACAGTTTAAAAAGTTTAAATGCCTGAGCTTTGAAAGATACGGTGTTGGAAAGAGAACAATAATGGCGACAATTTGAGGGTAAAATGATGGCTGTAACACTGTGGACACAGCAGCAGTTGAAAGAGAAGTGCTTAAGATGAATCTTGGTACAGTGGCAGGCAGAGCTCGTTAAGCAGGCAGGTGTGAGCCTGGTTGCTATAGTGACCGCACCCAATGGCTCCATACACACGTACACAGACATGCGCCTCACTTTTGCTGCTTAAAATGAACAGAAAAGTCAGGCCGAAACAAATCGTTCCCAAATGAAAAGTAAAAGTCGTATTGACAAAATTCTTTCACCGTGAGTGACAGCAATGTCTAGTCTACTGAATTCTCAGTTTTCATGCCTGTGGAGTTTATTATATGGACGTGGTGACAGTGGAAAGACACCATGCTCTTCTGATTTTCAAACGAACCTTCTGAGCCATTTTAACATTAGAGTCTATGGAAGAGTTGGAAGGAGGAGGCTGTGCATTGGTGACATTTATGAAAGAACCGTAACACCTAGTACAATAGTAAACACATTGGATGAAAGAGGACAGCCATGGCTACGTTTTGAGGGTAAAATCATACCTGTAGAGCAAACGCTGAGGACACAGCAGCAGTTTTAAAAAAGATTTTAAGATTAATTTTTTTGCTCCTCTCACTCTAGCAGTTGAGCTGCCTCACTCTAGCCCCAACATTCCGTCCCATACACACCCATTATAAACTCTGAAACGGGTGAAAAAACATCATGAAACTTAAACTGGAACTGAAGAAAAAGTATAATAGATATTGAAAAGATAAATACAAGTTGAATAGTTGAATGTCTTGTCTTCGTTTTAAAGTTTGAATGGTGGCTCTATGTCAATGTATGTGGAAGTAGTAAGAGTTTAAAAATGAGTAAGTTGAATGAGAATTTGAAGGGTCTCCCCATTGAAATACATGGGAAATTTTTGTTGAATAAAGTTGAATAAAATTAAAAATATAAATGTTAAAAATGAGAAAAATAGAAGCAGTCATGTCCAAAATAATAGGAATCTAACGATGTTTGAATGGTTTTTCTAAGTTGAACGGTTTTGAAGGAGTTAGATGCCAAAAAACGTACGGAATATGGAATAATAATAAAGATTTGAAGAACAATACTGTGAATGCTTTTCAAGCATTCACACTAATAAAGATTCGAATAACAATACTGTGAATGCTTTTCAAGCATTCACACTAACTAGAATCCCAGGATGTTGGTGAACATTTAAAAAAAAAAAAAAAAAAAAAAAAAGGTACAGGCTTGGTTATTCTGACAGCTGCAGACACAACAGATGAGCAGTTCTTCTTATACTATTTTATAGTCCATTTTGAGTCTACATGGAGAAAACATGGAGAGTTTGTGACTTATAATGCAGTGTTACAACAACACACTGGACAAAACGCAGACGTCTGCATTCACCTTTGTTTAGGTAGACTTTTGTCTGGCGAGGCAGGCCCTTGCATATTCACGTATGTGGAAAATATAACACTGTGTTGTTACCGAGCACTGGTGGAGATCCAAAAATGCTGAATCCTACATTTCCCTGTAATGAAAGTCAACCGTAGCCTTCATTCCCCTGCCTGGTTAATAGTTAACACTCTCAGACTTCATGTACCAGATTGTGGGATGGGGCGGTTGGGGGGTTATTTTGTGCTAAATTTCAGGCTTTCAAGCAGATATTGAGATTACTCCTGTTGATTTTATCTGGCTTATTCTCTTAGACAGTAAACATAAGAAATGTTGTCATTGCTGGAGTAGCCTCAGCACACCCTTTACAATCCACGGACACAAGTCATACACGTTACACTTATTGCAACAAGAACACGGGGTATTGTGTTAACATGAGCAGTCACAGCTACAAAACCAAAAGGCAGAACGAGTTCTGAGCAGTGTTAAGTAATTAAAGGATTAACATGAAAGGTGCATACACGTAAATATAAACTCTAACACGGTGTCCTTATTTCATATTCAAGAAATATTTCTTATATTCAATTCAAGTTTCTTCTTTGGCTTGTTCCCCATTTGTGTGAATGGGTCCACAGCTTCAAGTAGCTAAGAAACTTCCATGACAGCTAAGCTGCTGGTGTCTGCAGGGACACAGTGACAGGGCTACACTTCTCCCCCATGTAGCCAAGTAGGGAGGAGTAAACAACACCAATGGAGAGGGTGACAAGTCATACCTCCTAAAGGGATAAGAATATATTTCAAATAATACACAGTTCTGTATTTGTTTGCACATCCCAAAAGAATGCAAGCTCTTACTTTTTAAAATTGACACATAACCAAGGTAAAAATAACAAATAGCACAAACACCAGCCATGTGGACTACCACCTTATGTATAAGCTGCACCCTGGGCTGATGTCACAGGTTAAATCCCTTTTGCATAATCTGAGGTTCAAACTCAATATTGCTGCAATGAGGCTGCAGGGATAACACACGCAAACACAAACACTATTTATAGAGCTCTAGTTCTCCAGCTTCTTCCCTTTTTCTTAATTTGCTCCTCATATGCTCTAAAAGCCTTTCCACCGCTGAGCAATCAAATGACAAACACTTAAAGAAAAACTGCAATGTGATCGCAAGGACACCTTGTTTTCTACATCGCTCCCTCGCTCTCTCCTCGTTCCCTCCCTCAGCTCCCTCTCCACACTTGTTCTTTCCCAGGGGGTGTAAATGAGGCCAAATTTTCTCTTTTCTCTTATGCAACTTAATCAGGGTGATGACGCTGGTGGCTGCCGATATAGGAGGAGGAAATTCTTAACAAAGAATACCGTCTTGCACAACATATTGTGGTTCATATTTATTCATTTATTCACTCACAAACAATTTATTGATGACACGTTGCAGTGAAAGCGAGTTCAATTCTAAGAGGGGCACACTTCATAATCATCCAGTCCCTGGAGTAAAGAGAAAGACCACATAACAGACAACACCAAGATATGTAAAAACCTGTCTCAGTATCTCTTCAGATCAGATCCATTAATTTGAAAGAAGGCTGTTTATTTGATCACTGTGGTTTTGTGGTTAGTCCCACAGCAGCAAGTGATTTATTTATAAAGTTGGTATGGCTTTCTTTTTGTGTTCAAGCCTGTGTATGCCTACACATCAATTTATTGATCAGTTTATCCATTCGATTTCAACCTGACCATGCATCCACCCCTTCTGTATCCAAACGTTTAGTATGGGTGGTTGCACACTGTCTCGGTAACATGAAAGAGCAGCCACTTGTCTTAAACCTCTATCAGTAGCTTGAAGGACTGCCCAAGGCGCACAACACACCACAACACAGCCCTGCTACATGTGTAGTGTATGTGCCTGTGTTTCCATTCTGTGCAGATGTGTGTTTCACTCAAGTTTAGGTCACAAAGGCAGCTACAGATGCAGGAGTAGCATGCAGTATGTGGGTGTGTTAGGTCAGTGTTGGGCACTACCTGGTGTCTAACATACAAAACGCACAGTAAATAGACAGCTGAAGCTGAGTGAGAGAGAGACATGAATTGAGAAAGAAAATTCATAAACAAAAGGAAGACTGACAAGAAAGACAGGCGGAACAAAGAAGGACAAAACAGCAAAAGGGGAAGAAAAAGAAAACAGACAGAAATTGAATGTGAAAAGCCCTCTATAACATGGCCAATGTTTTCCTCTTTGGTTTGTATTTTGGAGAAAATAAAGCTCACTTTTTCCCTGAGCACAGCAAGACTAAATCAATAGCGTACTCTGTGTACACCCATTACTTTTCAAAGGCTCCTGCAAGGGGGGGAAAGAAGGATGGAGGAGGGTGCGAATGTATGCATGCATCTTCTGCAGCACAGGGAAAGACAACAGATTAGCAAAATTATGGTTTTACAGATAAGAAGCAGCTATCAGACAAAAGCTTGCTCCACACAGCAGATCAAACAACCTAAAATCTGAACAGTAAAATGTATGTATGTATGTATGTATATCTATATAGCTATATATCTAGATAGATAGATATAAACAGTCAAAAGTTTGGACACACCTTCTCATTTAATGGGTTTTCTTTATTTTTACTACTTTTTACATTGTAGATACATACTGAAGAAATCAAATATACGAAGCAAGATATCTGGAATTAAGAAGAAAGAAAGAAAGTGTACTTTATTGATCCCCGTGGGGAAATTCCTCTCTGCATTTAACCCATTCACTCAGTGAAGCAGTGGGCAGCCATTGGGCGCCTGCAGAGCAGTGTGTAGGGATGGTACCTTGCTCAGGGTTACCTCAGGGTAGCTGTTCAGGGGAATTAAACCCCCGACCTTCCGATCATGGGGCCACCACTCTACCTGCTGAGCCATCCCTGCCCCATTATGTAGCAAAGAAAAAAAATGTATAAAATACTAAATGTGTCTTTAATTTTAGATTCCTAAAAGAAGCCAACCTTTGCTTTGTTGACTGCTTTGTGCCTTGTGCCTTGTCAGGGTTCATACCAAATTTCCCCCTGTGGGACAATTAAAGGATTATTCTATTCTATTCTATTTGTGGGATTTCTTGCCTTCTTAATGGGGTTGGGACCATCAGTTGGTCAAATAGCTGCTAAGAAACCACTGCTAAGGAAAAGAAACAAGCAGAAGAGATTTGTTTGGGCCAAGAAACACTAAGAATGGACATTAGACCAGTGGAAATCTGTGCTTTGGTCTTATGAGTCCAAATTTGAGATCTTTGGTTCCATCCTCCTCTAAAGGTGAACGGATAGTCTTTATATGCATGGTTCCCACCACGAAGCATGGAGGAGGTGGTGTGATGGTGTGGGGGTGCTTTGCTTGTGACACTGTTGGTACACTGAACCAAGATGACTACCACAGCATCCTACAGCGACATGCCATCCCATCTGGTTTGTGTTTAGTTGGACCATAATTTATTTTTCAACAGTACAAGGATCCAAAACACACCTCCAGGCTGTGTAAGGGCTATTTGACCAAGAAGGAGAGTGCTGGAGTGCTGCGCCAGATGGCCTGGTCTCCACAGTCCCCTGACCTAAACCCAATCGAGATGGTTTGGGATGAGATGGGCCGCAGAGTGAAGGCAAAAGGACCAACAAGTGCTCAGCATCTCTGGGAACTTCTTCAAGACTGTTGAAAAAAAAAATTTCAGGTGACTACCTTGCAAAGCTCATTGAGAGAATGCCAGGAGTGTACAAAGCAAAAAGGTGGCTGTTATTTTAGAATCTAAAATATAAAACATGTTTTGAGTTATTTCACACTTTTAGTTTAATGTGGAATCATCAGTTTTGATGTCTTCAGTCAGAATCTACAATGTAAATAGACATAAAAAAAAAAAAGAAAGAAAAACTATTAAATGAGAAGGTCTTTTTACTGCTTTTCTGTACCCTCTCTATGTGAGCAAAACCAGAGACAGATCACAATCTGACAGATGGGGCATCCTCTACATCCTGGCAACAAAAAACCTATGAATCAGCAGTGTCACAGTGCATGCAACAGCAACTGTTCCCTCCATAGGTAGACGAGGGAAGCTCCTGCAAACTAAAGTACCTTAACAACTATTGTGGTCCAAGAATGTTTTCACCACCCCCCTTCTGAACTTTATCTCTATCTAGTCCACTATGTAAAATACATATTTATCCAACATTAGGAATAAAGGGCAATATGCATTCACTAAGCCAATCCCTTTGACATATCTGAGCTCCATTTAAAAAAAGATCTGCTTAGAGCAGTGAGTGAATTTAGATGTATTTTTTTCCCCTGCTGCTTCTTTATCTATTGCCCTTTTCAAGCAACATGCCGATGTGCTAGAGGAGATGTAAGCAAATAAGAGTGGTGAACTCAGTGAAAAGTTTTCTGCTTCTGCTTAACTGCTATTTATCTTACGATCTGCACTGAGATGAGAGGGGAGCAGTTATGTAATACCAGCCAAAGATGAGCTCCGCCAATGAACATACTGATACGAGACTTTTGCTTAGTAACATAATGGTACTCACAGAGGGGAGCGACGGAGGGGAAGACGGAGAAAAAAGGTGAGAGAGACAAACAATGTCATACTGTAAAAAAAAAAAAGACTTCATGATAAAGATTAATGTAGAGATTAGCCAAGAAAGACGTATGGTCTTTAGAACAAATCCTTTGTTTGATGTCAGCATGTGATCTGCAGACCTTGAACTCCAGTGGGAGGCAGGAAGGCATCGACACCCACCTGCAGCTACATGCCACTGGTCTCCTGGGCAACAGGATGGGAATAACAGCAATGAGAAGTCAGGGTGATACCCAGCATTGCTGATTCTTCGTGTGAGCATGTGCTTCCATGCAGGGTAAAGCAGTATTTTCAAGCTCCTTGTTTAAAGTGAAATTCAATATTCAACACCTCTATTGTAAATACAGCCAGCGGAGAATGTCCTCTTCTAATAATAGGAGTTGAATATACATACGCATTCTGTGTGAAGGGAAACTGACACAGTAACACATTTAAGGAGCTCAAAGCTCACCAAATATAGACTCTTTGTAATGCTGGGACAGTCTGTGGCCACTATTAAATTAAAGTGCTTTGAAAAACAAAGCCAGTAAAGCAGTATACTGCTCTGCAATACATTTCACGTTTAGCTCTTTTCAGAAAGGTAAAGTTTCAGTTAACAAAGAGACATATTGGCCTCTGGACACAAAGGATTAAACCACTTAGGAAAGAAATCCTCACCCGGACAATGGAATAAAGGAAAAGCAGAATCGTTTTGGGAACAACTATTCCCATTCTTTGATTAATACTCTTCCTATGAATGCACAGGGAACAAGCAGACAGTTAGCCCAACTCTATACAAAGCGATCACCTAAAAATGATACAAAATCCTAAAGTATAGTGAAAACATTTGTTTTACGATGTGTTTTGTGCCGGACTATTTTTTGACCGAAAGCTGCAAACTCCAAAATGCCTGTTATCAGCATGGAAACCAAAGGGGACTTCAGGAATTGTGTGTCTCTTCTGCAATCTGCAAATTACCTTATTTACAGTGTTAAAGTGCAGTGTGTCCCTAGAAGAACTAATCACATTGTCCTTTGTATGAGAAGTGATAATTAAGGGCAAATGTTGTTATAGACTGTGTGTTACAAAAACAGCACAAATTTAATTTTAAAGCCCAATAAACTCAACAGACAAATGGCAAAATAACAGAAATAAGCTGTTAAAAGCTACTTGATTTATCCATCAAGGTTATAAAGAGGTTTTTGCATCAACAAAATAAACAGGATACACTTGAGTAAACTTGATAGGTTTTTGGCTGACTATGTGTTAAAGACAAGCAACATGCTGGGTGGAAATGCCATTACTGAAACAGTAAAAGAAAAGAATCCACTGCACGGTATTCATTTAGAGTATCATTTAAAGCTGGGTGTAATATTTCTATAAGAACCTTACAAGGACTTAGAAAGTATTTGTCAGGGTTTAGTGATTTTACATTGACTTGATTATATTTAAACCTCTTTTGTCTAAATTCTACTCCCACTAACATCTTTAATTCAGAAGTTGTTTCTACTCATACACTTACCTAACACTACTGCAGTAACAGAATTGGATGCATGGAAAGGTGGAATCCCAAATGTCCAATGCTTCAGGTAAGTGTAAATAAACCCAAACCCACTTGTTCAAGGTTCTTTATTTGTCACATGCATAGTTATACAAGTATAACACACAGTGAAATGGGGGTTAGAGGAAGAACATTATATGTACACCTTGGTAGTGCCAGGTTGGACCCCCTTTCAGTTTCAGAACTGCTATTGATTTAGTGAGACAAATTATTATTCTCACTTTGTCACATGGAAGCATATGTGACAAAGAATATTTTCTCATTTTCGGATCAGCCTCTGTAAACCCCAGAAATGCTTGTGTGAAAGAATTTCAGCAGATCAGCATTTTCTGAAATACTCGGGCCAGCCATGTCACATTCAAAGTAACGTAAATCACCATTCTTCCTCATTCTGGTGCTTGGTTTGAACATCATCTCCTATGTAGAGGCCTAAATGCACTGAGTTGCTTCCATATGATTGGCTGATTAGATATTTGCATTAACGGGCAGTGAAACTGGTATACCTAACAAAGTGACTTGTATACTGTATATACCCTGCATGCGCTAATGTTGTACTAAATGAGGCACTTAAATTGTGCTTTCACATTGCAGTTACATATAAGTTGCTCTAAAATGTAGAGCTACAGAAAGAGAACATCTGAACCATTTGAGTTCCTGCTGAACTTTCTTGTTCTGCATAATATACTGCAGTGACTCTGACATTTTTCTCCTGTACTGATCTCTTCACCTGCTGCTCCGTTTGAGAACTAGTAGTAAAATGCCTTGTGTTGCCCTTTCCTCACCCCTCCATTTTCATTCCCTCGTCTCTCTGTCCTCTGTCTTTTTTCTTCTTATCACCTCGCATTTCATCTATGACAGGACACAGGAGAACTGCTTCCAGGTCCTGATCTGTATCTCCTGAACACTCTCCCTCGCCTTGCTCCCTCTTTTCCTACCCTCCTTCCCTGCCCTCATAATTCTCCCTCCCTCCTTAAGTCCTTCCTTCCTATCTGTGCTCTGGTCTGTGCTCTGCGGCTCTTCGTCCATGTCAGAGGAGAAACACACCCTGATACCCATCTCTGCTCTCTGAAAAATACACAACATGAGATGCCCAGAAAAGGATATTCAATATCTCTCTTTATCCTTTTTTCCCCTTCTCTCTACGCCTCTTCATGTGATGTAAGTCGACGTGTGTATACGTCTACCATGTGATCGCAGTTTCTTGTCCCCCCTGGGGAGGAAAATATATAAAGCTCACATCACTGGTACAGAAGAGGCTTTCTGAGAGACAGGAACAGATAAGACATTATAATAAACACACAAACATTAAAGGCACATGTGTTAATGTGTCTCTGTGCTTACACAGCACGGGTCAATTCATATGCTGGAAAATGTTACATTCAATATGATATGAGCTCATATGTAAAAAGATATGTATGCTGATATGAAGGTTTGGATTACTCCAAGTGGGGGGGAAAGTCAATCCCTGCCAAAGATATTTTTGAAAGGTCAAGAAAAGATGTAGTTTCTACTGAGGCTATGGTTATATGTGATTGTATCCTTTCTCCACCTTCACTATGTTTTGCGTTCATGTTAGTCTTCTTGTGACTCTCACACAAACACAAGTCACACACACAAACAGGTGCCTTGGATGTTGCGGTCCTGCACTTTGCATCACTGGCTAGTTGCCACGGTGACACCAGCAACTCAGGATTGGGAAACAAACAGCCCATAATATAATTGGAAACTGTACAACATGACAACATGGCATGACCTGTCCTGTTACCCAGGAGACCTCCTTCTATCTCACCATACTCAGATCTACCCGCCTCCCCTCTGAAACAAAGACTGTTTTGATTGGAGGCTGCGGTGCTATAGGATATAAGTAACGATGAAATGAATCGTAACAGTAGCAATTCTGGCTTTAACTGAAAGAAAAAAAAAAGTGCATGCGTAACAAAAAAATAATTTTCTAAAGGCAACCTCTGCTGATTAAAAACTAATTATTTTTAAAAACTGAATTAAAGAGAAACAACTCCTTTCTGCCACATTTATCACAAGGAGCGTGAATTAGAAAAATTCTTTTTTTTAAAAAGGTTTAGACAGAGAAACATCTC
Source organism: Aulonocara sp. 'chitande type north' Nkhata Bay (assembly GCF_057382095.1). Classification (NCBI taxonomy): domain Eukaryota; kingdom Metazoa; phylum Chordata; class Actinopteri; order Cichliformes; family Cichlidae; genus Aulonocara; species Aulonocara sp. 'chitande type north' Nkhata Bay. Next base: position 6,177,923 of record NC_141350.1, read on the forward strand.
CTGGTGACTCTGTCCCAGATTAACGCCAAAGCATGACAGCAAGAGTGTTGAGTGACTGAGAAAGTGTGCGTGCGTGCGTGCGTGCGTGCGTGCGTGCGTGCGTGCGTGCGTGTGTGTGGGAGCTGAGGTCTATGTAAGAGTGGCACAGTGAAAACTTCAAGGCGCTGCAGCCCGAGCTAGTTCACACTTGCTTAGAGTTTAATCTCCAGGCCTAATAAGGATCAATGTAAATGCAGAATGATACTGTTCTTTCCAATGACAGGACCTGCCACAGAGCTGAGAGGATCACCCGACTCTCCTCCCACTCAAACCCACATCCAGGCTTCTCCACACTACAACAGCTGTGCATGTATGCACTGTAAATGTGCGTGCCCATGAGAAGTCAGCCAATACAGATGAAATCTGAGATTACTTATGCAACAGCAAACACATTAAGATTCTCGACATCCTTCATATCAGATTCTCTTTATCAGTGTCATGTTTTTATACACCTACACAAGAAGCACAAGGGAAGCAGACAGTGCATGCTAATGCAGGCCAGAAAACAATACTAATATCAGATTAGATCCCTCCGGTGAAAGGTAGGCAGATATCTGCAGCAATATTAAGACCACACAATATAAGCAGTAGACAGATTTTAATCACACTGTAAGTATGGCAGATATTTATTATAGCCTCGTGTACAAGAAAGGTTTAGAATGCACTCCCAGAAATAAGTACTTCATATGATGCTGAAGTAGGAGTTTGAGTGGTTAGAGTTAAGTGCCGATTGCCAAACATGGATCCTTTTCAGTGCAGTCCAAGAAATATTTAATTCAATGTCAGGGGCAGGGATTGTTCACTCTTGCAGAAGCACCCAATGCACACATTTGCACCACTTACAGTATCTGGTTGGAGTTTGCATGAAGGAAGTCTATACAGCTAGTGCTCTTGCGATATAGTGACCAGCCAGACGTTTGCATACCTTTCAAAAATAAATAAATAAATAAATGCCAAATGGCAAAATTGACATCACTCTGACCCATGCACATTCTCATCACAACTACCAAAGGTATAAGCCTGACATAAGTAATAATGTTGACGTACCTTGAAAACAGAATTTACTTAAAGTTACCTCGCGTCATCGTTTAATCCCTCCACAGTTTTAGTAAGTGAACAGTACCAAACCCTAAACGGCCAGCTTGTTTCATCATGTCTTTGAACTCTACCACTGCAAAGTAATTTAAAAGTTTTTAAATTCTCCTCATCTGCAGCCAAGTGTAAACAGGTGTTAACTTTACATCAGCTACTTTGTAAATGCACTTTCAGCCTGACTGTGTCCCAATCCATTAAGCCGAGCATCACTTCAGTTTACTGCCCTCAGAAGGACCTGGCCTCAATAATGTATGCAGCCATACAAGCCTCTATTACTCAAAATTAATAATAAATGGATAGCCCGGCAGGCTATCCCCTTCTCACTATTCTTCTCTTCTTCCCATCTCTGCCTGTTAACAGTGATGGTCTATACCATCTGGCACTGAAGAGAGGCTGGAGGCTGGAGCTGAATAAGGAGGCAGGAGGGGTGATGGTGAAGTTTACAGAAAGTGTTTTGTTAGCCCCCAAAGTAATCTGCGCAACTTTGTTAGAAATGGGACAAAATATCTGAAAACTATTTTGAGACCAGATGCTACTGTGATCTTTCCATTCTATCAGAAGTAGACAATGTTCATTTCCCTCTCAGGAATGAGTGCACAAGAGAAATTAAATTTAGGCATGTAGCTATTTGGGGACTGTGGGCGTATTAACTGCCTGTGGATGAATGTGTGTCTAAAATGCACTAACTATTGAGAAGGTCAGCCATCGCATTTTATCAGCTTTACTTGTGCTGCTGCCCATTGCTGTGAGAGAATCGCTGTGCTACAGCGATCCTATGAAACGTTATATTTTTGCTCGTGCTCACTGTTACAGAGTCTCCTTTAACATATGTGATAACTGTAGCTGTTCGTCTTTGTTCCAGTGCCACATGTTGTTTGGGCAGATGCTCTATGAGTCTGTCAAGTCAACAAGTAGTAGTTCCTTAAGAAGAAGCAGCACAGTATCTTTTTACATTTAGAAGAGAAACTCTTTAAGTTCTCGAATCAAGAAAGAGTACATGAAGAAGTATATGAAGAAGACAGAGAGCAGAGTAAAGGCCTGAACACTGGGCTTCTGTCAGAGATGAGTGTGATTAACAGCAGCTGAAAAAAGGCTGTCCGCTCAGGGCCCTGACATCACTCACTCTACTTCTAACACACACAGACACAAGCACACACACACACACACACACACACACAACCACTGAAGCAGTCACTCAAGCAGCACTCTGGGAAATGAAGCAGCCAGTTCTCAGAACAGGGTGACCTTATCCTGCCATGCACTGCTCTCCAGAGTGAGAATCCATGCTGGTAGTGGCTTTGATGACAACGATGTCAGCTGTTGATGATGTGAGTATGCCTGGTATTTTGACTCCTTAAAAGCAACTGTATATGTGCTCACTTTGGTAATTAATCCGGTAACGTGTATCATGTGTGTAACATTTGTGTTAAAGACAGAAATCAAAGAGATGTCCAGCAGTTCAAAAGCGGATTATCTCCATTAAACAGATATCTTATCTGGAATACAAAATCATCCCCTACCATACGTGTGTGCTTATGTGAAAAAAGAAAGAGAGAGAAAAGGGAAAAAAATAAAAAGCATGTGAGGTCGAGGCTAACTGGACAGCCAGAAATGTCAGTAACCTCTATAGCCATGACCCTGACAGCTGCAAAGAAGATACAAGCAGACATCTAATAATGCAAATGCCAAGGGTTCACTGGCCTTTGCAGCCTTAGGATATGCTGTCTGTTACCACTCGCGTTTACACAGGGGATTACACAGAGGGTTGTTTTTTTTTTTTTAAAGTTATGCTGAAGATAGTAAATATCCTTCACACAGATATCCCACTGATATTTTCTTTATGTGCCACATTTTCCATGCTGCAAGAAACTATATCTCTTTACAACTTCCTCACTGTTGTTTGCCATTTTCCAGTCTCTCCCCACTGCTCCATCCAACTGCTCTAATGGATAACGGAAGACAAATTACAGCCCAGAGGCCAAAGTGTGTGTGTTCATCTGTATTTGTACAGCTGGAGTATTGTCAATGTATTCATGCTTGTGTGAGCGTGAAGAAAAATGTATGATGTGTAAGTGTTAGAATCGGGCGTTAGTGTGTGAGTGACTTTACCAGTTAGAACATGTGTAAGTCGAGGTGACGATTTGACAAAAGCCCTTCTGGGCTTTGTGAGGGTGTGCGAGTGTGTATAACTGTGTGAAACCACAGACAGCTGTGGTTCATGTGAGGAAAGGTGGCGAATGATGCTGCTCTCCTATAACATGCTGTGCTGCATCCCGCTTACTCCTCCGCTTTCCCACTTTAATTTACGTACACAGGAGTTTGTTGAAGTGACCAGAATGGACATAATTACAAACGAGTATATCAGAGGGATAGCTCAATAGTGGTATGGAGACAAATATAGAGAGCCAAGGCTCAGATGGTTTGGATATGTACACAAAGGGATCGTGCATATACGACGGAAGTTGAATATTGGCGTTGTTTGGAATGAAGAAAAGAGGAAGACCGCTTGAAGATTCATGGATGCAGTGAAGGAGGACATCCAGGTTTTTGTGGCAGAAGAGGATGCAGGGGATAGTGTGAGAGGGAGGCAGATGATTCACTGTTGATCCCTAAAGCGAACAAGAAGAAGGAGAAGCAGTGGAAAGAGGAAAAAGAAGAAGCGAAAGACATAGGAGCCAAGAGGGATCGTGGATATACTGGACAAAGGATGCTGAGTATGGAGCCATTTGGCAAGAAGAAAAGCGGAAGACCGCTTGAAGATTCATGGATGCAGTGAAAGAGGACATGCAGGTTTTTACGGCAGAAGAGGATGCAGGGGATAGTGTGAGAGGGAAGGAGATGATTCACCGATTCACCCCTAAAGCGAACAAGAAGAAAAAGAAGCAGTGGAAAGAGGGAAAAGAAGAAGAAAAAGACATAGGAGCCATTATTTGCAGCTCTTCTTTTCTTAAGATTGTTATTTTGATGCATATGCGTTAAGACTTAGCAGACACTTTCTGTTTGTCAGTTTAACTGATGTGAGTTTGAATTGCTATAAGACCCCAAAGTTTTTCATCAGCTAAGTACACAGGCTTGAGGAGAAAATGGGAAAACAAAGACAAAGACAAAAACAAAACAAAACACTGTGTGTATTATGCACGTGTGTGTGCGCACGTCTTTGTGTCTGCGTGCGCTTTAGGTTTGTGAAGGGGTGTCCTGTGGAGAACTCCAGACACAACAAGCTTTTCCCTGCAGGACTCTGTCTTAGTGTCACAGTCTGATTAACATCACACTCACAGATGCACATACACATCATACATCCATGAGCCACATCTCGAGGGAACAGGTGCATCACACACACACACACACACACACACACACACACAAAATCATTCAAGCTTATCTCCCACCTGTTTTAGCAGTTTTAGATATGTGCCCATGTGTGCATGCAACAGCATATCAGCATCAAGCAACACAAAGGAAAGCATCAACTCTCAAGCATATGCTTTCAAAGGGGTTCAAAGTACTGTCGATGCATGCTAAGCAATAATTATGTGAATATTTTTCGGACCTTGATAATAGTAAAAACGTAAAAATCATTCCCTTTGCCTCCGTCCCATATATACCAGCATCAAAGCCTTGCTGGCATTTAAGCAAATCTCTCACATTAAGCCCCAGAAAAGCAGGTCATGGCATGTCTCCCCTCCCCCTCCTCCATCGGACAGCCCCTTCTTCTATGCAGCTCCCAGAGTTGCGACAGATATAGAGCTTGACATTTTGCTCCAAATGATGAAGAAGGCAAAAGCAGGAGAAAAAAAATTGCAAGGATTAAGCCGAAATGGGCAGAGAGAGTTAGAGATCTGAAAAGAGGAAAAAACATGGATCAATACACGAGGTCTAATAAAGGGAGGATTTATTGGCACCTTGCAATAATGTCAGGCGATGTCAATACAGCTCAGCAGTTGTCTTAAAAAAAAAAAAGAAAAGGGCTGCGAGTGGAAGCAAATGGAGCGCACGGTGCCTTCAGTACCAAGGAGAGCTCCTAGTGTCAGCACACACAAACGGCACTGGGACAGCTTTTTCAAGCCCAAGAGTGCTTTCAGCCGCTTTCAAGGCAACGCTATTCTATTATTCCATGCAGCTGTCAACCTCTCGCCTAAAGACCTGTTAAATTCACATTGCTATGATTTTCAACCAGCACCGCAGTCAGTCGTTTTTTAATAAAATGCAGGAAAGTTGTAATTGCAGAGAAGGAACAACTAATTTAGCCCCAGGCCAGGATTGCTTGGAACAGGCAGCTGAGCGGAAACAGTCACACAAACAGACACATTCATTAAGAAAACAGGAAAAACAAAGCGTCCCAAGTTAGTTGTTGTGTTTGGTTTTAATTCACTTACTTCACATAAAGCATTTCTCTATAACATTCTCTCCGGTGTAAAATTAGTATATGAAGTTCAATTAATATTACAAATCGAATTATCTACAATAAAGTAACTCTAGATATCCTCTGAAACACAAGTAAACATATTCACAAAAAGGAAAACACACACACACACACACACACACACACACAGTCAGTAAAATAAGCTGCTTTCAGCAAAAAGTCCTGAAGCTACTGTCAGCATAAGATGAATCAGTAGTGTTCATCTCAGAGTCTCTATGGACACACAAACACACACACAGACGGGCACTCACACATACACAGGAGAATACCAAACGTTTAAATCATTCAATATCTCCTTAAAAACACGGGCTTTCTACACTCAGAAATTCAGGATCTCACCTGCATGAGCTCACTTATTTGGGCTTCGTCACTTCGGGGGACATTACACTGACACGTTCATTATCTGGAGAAATATCTTAAAACCTGCCCCTACTTTCCTAAGCTTAGCCTTTACCCAAACCCAGTATTAGCACTAAAATTTTCACATTTATGATATTTAGAGTTGCTATTTTGTCTCCATACTGTGGAGTAATACAAGTACATATACACACAAGGGCACAAAGAGAAAAGATTTCTACCTCTGTCTTCTTCATCACTTCTCCTTCTCATCACATATCAGGCCTGAAAGAATTGGCAAGATACCCCCAAGTTCCACAATCATTTACCCTCCTCCTCCATTCTTGGCCTTCCTCGCTCTTCCTCTTCACTCCCTTGTTCTCTGAGGCCGAGCTCTCATAGCTCCTCCGATCCCCCCATCTCTCTCTGTCAGCTCATTAAGCTTGACTTATCTCACAGTGCAAAGCGGAAATGAAATCCTGAGCCCCGAACCCCCTCTGTTGCCTCTGCCCCTTTTCTGTTCCTTACCCCCCTCTTCCCTATCCATGTAACCAAGTCAGTGACGGTAAATTATGCTTATGTTGTGTGTGTGTGTGGCATTGTTGCTGTGTTTGTTACTAATTAGAAATCATAATGCATAGCTGCTTTCTGATGGTTCTGTAGTTTGAAATAAACAGCTAATCAGAAGTGCTTATCATTGTGGAAATGCAGCTGACTCAGGGTTTTTCCCTGATGTCACATACTCACGGGAACGCACACCTGGAGTGCAAAAAGGGCTCTTTTCAGCTGTTTTTGACAGGTTTATTTGCTGCTCATTTTGTTCACAGCTGCTAGTCAAGTGTAGGGTAGGTTATGTCTATTAATGTGCACACATCTTTCTCTTTCTGCACTCCAACCACACTATCAGTGATGAGATATTGCAAACTGACATTTTGTATTAGTTTTGATTACATTTATATCATATAATATTGCACGGACTTAAACCAAATCTTAACATTTATTGGTTAGAACACCCTCATCACAACAATCCTGACAAAACTAAAAACCCAGGTAGCTAGCTAATGTTAGCTAATCAAAAGCCACCCTGGTCTGATTGAAGCATTTCTTGTCCTTCCCCCACAAAACAGCAGCACTATGATCGGCAAATAACTATAAATGTAATTTTTGCATGCTTTTATTAGGGCAATAGTGTAATGGGAGGGATACAGGATGAGATCTACATGGATGTTGCCAGAGTGATATTGACGCAGGGCCTGTTTTGGTGATGGGAATGTGTTCACATTTTATATAGCTTTGTTTTTTCAAATTGAAATTGGCCTGTGCTTCAGCTTTATAGTGTTTCTTGCTGGCTTGTTGAAACTCGTTTTGCTCTCCAGGTTTCTACACCACTCACATGACTGAAAAAGTATGAACAACCTGTAATGTCAAGGTCATTTTGACAAAAGCAGTCTTTGTGTTTTCCTTCTATTCCTTTTGTTTTCTAATACACCTTTATCATCTTTTTTCTCATACAGCATCTCCAGTAACTTATCTTCCCTTTGGGTCTTCCAGCTCTCCAAAACCTTTCGCCACTTCTGCTTTTAACTCAGGGAGAAGTAAAAGTTAATGTATGCGATAGAAGAGTAATCAGGGTATTCTTAAGCAGTAAGGCCGTGCTGCACAGGGAATTGTGGCAGATTAAGGAACTGTATTTGGCAGCATTAACATGAAATCGTTCCATAAGCTCTGCTAATTCAACTTCACTAGAAGAGACGGGAGGTTCACCCCCTCAAACAACACCCACGCAGTCTCCGATAACTTAATGTAGACATACATACTCTTCTGCAAAGAAAACCATGCATGCAAACTAACAAAAAGCCAGACATTAAGACCCAGCTCTATTCTACATTCTCCAGCTCATTCATATATGACAAGCTTAAGGTGTAGTTAAGTATTTGGTCTCGCCTTGTTCTGGCACTCTGCTCAGCAGTGACGCATACTGCAGAATGTTGATGATTCGTCAGTAGCCAATAGGATTAACCATGGAGACTGTTGCATTGTGGGTATCCTCGAGCAGAAAACTATGGCTCACTCACTAAGGTTTTACTCTGCAACAATGAATAGATAACCAACAAGAACGAAGCAGAAAATGACAGAAATGTGAGTGTGACCTGAATCTCTCATCCATTCATTGGTAGTCATAGATCACACCACAATAAATGGAAAACATTTGCAATAGGAGAGATGCATGGCGTCAGTGCCCACACCATGTGTCTAATCTTTTGTGCGACTCCAGGCTGAATCTAATTTAGCATCCAAAGCGAAAGACATGCAGCCAAAAAATGTGCACAGAGGCTTAAATAACAGGAAACATGAAAACAGAGAATATGCACCACCAGCAAGCACATATTCATATTCATTATACTGTGGGAAATTAACCTGACAAAAGACAGATGAGAAGATCAATTCCTCTGTCCCCTGTTGCCATCTTGAGTTTCTGGAGCCACAGGTGGCACATGAGAGTGGATCTGCTTGAAAACCAGCAAAGCAGTTAGTTCTCAGTATTAGTAGTATTAATACTACTATTGTCTGCTTTCCTCTAAATTTTTATGCTATATTGATGAGGAGTAGAATTTAATAACTGAGACCATAAACTTTTAAATTTAGTCATACGTGTCATGTGTAACAACTGTTTTCATGGACAGACTTTGATTCACATAATCTTCTGTTAGCAAGTGATCACATCACTGTCAGGAGGTGATGTCTGCAGCTAAAACCGCACATTTATGTTATTACTTTGCAAAGAAATTATGCGATATATATATAAAGCTGTATCAATTGAACATATTAAACTGACCTTTCCATTTATTGGGCAGGCAAAAAAACCAAAACAAAACACCACCACCCATCAGAATAAACATGCTCACAGCTTGTCCTGAGATCAAACAGTCTGCCGAGCACTAGGAGGCAAAGAAGGAGAGAAGAGAAACACCTGGCCTGCACTGCACAAGGAACACCCACTGTGGACCACACAGCGCCCAGCAGACACACAGCGACACACACCCACGTGTACAAATTGTTACATTCAAAGATACATAGAGATACAATATTTACTCTTCATCTGACAAAATAGATGCACTGTACTGCAGATGAATGTGCACACAAGCAAAGCACACAGACACATTATCATGACATCTTTACTGGCTACACAGTGAACAAACAAAGACAAACAAACAGCAGATTCACATAATGGCTGCCACAAAAATACCAGACCATACAGTAGCGCTCTCTCTCTCTCTCTCTTTTGCTCGCTTTCTCTCTCTCTAGGGAAAGTCGAAATAGACGGAGTGAGGGATTTAGAGAGATGGAGTGAAAGAGAGTGTGTGGGTGAGTACCAACACTCAACAGAAAGCAGAAAAAGAAAAAAAAACAACATCAGAACATGTCTGAGTGGATTATAACTATACCACGTCACAGGGGAATGGTGTGGGAGGACGGAGGGGAGGAAAGGAGGAAGGAAGGAAGGAAGGAAGGAAGGAAGGAAGGAAGAAGCAGGAGGGTAAAGACGGAAAGTAGGAAGAAATGGATGGATTGGAGAGGCTGTCAGACCTTTCAAACATATAACACTTGGAATAAGTACCTGCACATGAAACAAGAAGTGCACAAACATACACTGATAAAGACTCATTCTGTCACTCTGTCTGACAACAGCCCCTCCCTACACACAAACACACACACATAGACACACAATACTGAGGAGCAATACTAATCTTCCTCTCTGAGATATATCCCATCCCCTCTCCACCCCAGCTCCCCTCTCTATTTCACCAATGGCCCCCATTTTAAAAATCTGCCTCTTTGGAGGGTGCCTTCAAAGCCCAGTAATCTGTCTGGGGAGGCAGCAATGACTGAGAAGAGGGAGAATAGCTGTGGATTAGATCCCCTCTCTTTTCTCCCAAAATAACACTCCCTTCCTTTCTCGTTTTCTCTCTTTGCCTCGCTTCGGTCCTACATTTTCCACAGGACAGAATGCGACTCATTTTGCTGGGAGTAATTTCCCGAACCCGAATCAAAAGTGGTTAGCTTAAACATGCGCCGTATTTCCAAAGGAGTTACATGTATGCTTGCACTTTTAGTAGCTAAGAACAAAAAGATGGCAAAAATCTAATAATTCCACAGTTAACACATTCAGTCTATGAATAATATTTTATTTTATGATCTAATGTGCAGTACTGGTGGCAATTACATGAAATGGATTCCAGAATATAACAGGTTCAGCACTGACCTTTAAGGTTTTGAGGACCAACAGAATCAAAAACATTTCCAGCCATCTGTTTCCCATTTTCGTCCTTCTTAGGTGAAGCAGAAAGAGGATATTAGTCCACTTGTCCACAGCAAAGCTGCCCAGTGCATTCTTTCTTTAAGAATCTACCGAATTATGGATTTGTCCATTTTTGCAATCTCTCTGATACATTTATTTAGATGTTTTACTCTAATAACAACCTGCTTCACTTGCAGCAACATCTCTTTGGGCTCCAGTTCTAATGAAAAGCTAAAAAAATGTAAGTTTATTGTTTGAAATCAAGTCCAGATCTTTTCTCTGCTTAAACTGTTGTGAAATAATAAGGGGACAAGCCTCACCTGGCCACAAAACAGACTGTCTGTCCCTGGTCCAATTATATTTAGGCGTCTGACAATGGGCAACTATGAATAACAATTGCTGTAGCTCCTAAAGACTTAATGCATGCAGTGCTTTTATTAAACCCCTGGAAATTGAAAGTCTGCTCTTCACTCACATCTTGGTTGATCTAAACTGCTCTGTGTTGGTGTGCAAAAGAAAAACTACAAAATTGTGTCATTGTCCAAACACTTCTGGACCTAACTGTATATATTAATCATGCTACTCTACCCTGCTAAGATCTCGCTGAATGAAAGACAGCTTAGCCCCTCTAAATAAGATCAGAGTGATCAAGAAAAGTCTAAGTCTCAGAAACAAGCATCTTAAATAGCCCTTTACAGGCAGTCACAGGAGAGGTATTATGGATGAGAGGTGTAGCTTAAAAGATTACACTTGGAAGCTTTTTAAATTAGTTTCCTTATTGTGATCATGGGACTAAAGGCGGTCCACAAACACAGAATTAGTGTTCAAAAAAAAAAAAAAAAAAAAAAGTTGGACCCCACGGGGAATTGCGAAAGTACTGCAAATACTCTGAACCAGTCACTGCCAACTCTGGAGTTGCTGTGAAAAAAGGAGCACAAATGAGATTAAAGCGTGATGTGTGGTCAGGAGAGATATTTTCCTTAAGAACTCAACAGGCAGAAAAGAGGCTGGATGAAGTGGGGAGAGGCTGGGGGAGAGGGCAGCAGAAGGTGAAAGCAGGATTGAGAGGAGAAATTCCAGCATCACTCTGGAGTCATTTTCTGAACAACTGTGCAACACAATTTTACATCCACTGGCACGCACAGATTTGGTTCTGATCATTTAAAAGTACTAAATAACCAGTGGATCTAAATGTTAAAAATATCATTGACACTAATCTCAGATTTACTGAACCAAACAAAATTTTGCCAGTGTGGCAAAACTGCAGGACCAAGTTTAAAATGATCCAAAAGGTGCCAGCAGCATAAACACACTTGTGGTGTGGGCAAGCAGATAGCTACTGGCTACCTCCACCTCAGCACCTTTAAATCTCAATAAAGTGTAAAGGAGTTAGTTGTCTAAACAAATAAATAGAACATCCATCATAATGTAGTCATGGAGGGGTAAATAAGCTATAGAGGCCAAAACTATTTTTGATTCAGTCTGTGTGGCTTAATTTTTAAACCCTGGAGGACGCTGCTTATCTTTACCCTAATAATTAGAGATGCATCAATTCACTGCTGATACCGAGACTGCATTAGTTACCTGTGACAATGACCATTACTCCAAGGAGTTACGTTTATTTGCTTACATGAGTTTAGTATAATTTGATTTAACACCAAACTAACTGTGATTGCCGGTGGGACTTTTCCCTGTTCATTCATTACATTTTTCATTCCTTTGTTTCTGTTAAAAAATAACTAATTTGAAAGGTTGTAGTAACGTAATAAGTTGTCATCAAATAGAGTAATATTAGTTTCACTACACCTTCCTCTGAAGGGCTAGACACCTGCACACAGTGTAAGAAACAAGAAGAGTGTGAAAGCAAACGGCAGAGAGACTCTCTAATGTTGTTATGTATAAAAAAAATAACACTTGGTACATTTTTTAATGTGAATTTCTTGCAATTTCCTTTAAAAGGTAGAGAAATCTATGTTTAAGTCAAGCCTGGTATAGCCTTGAACGCAAGAGAAATTATCACAGGAATACAGGTTATAATTTAAAACTGGTTTCAGATTAGTATTCAGTATCAGGAAAGCAGAGGTTTCCACATTGGTAGTGGCACTGGAAAAAAATTAAGTGTTGCATCCCTGTTAATAATCACTCATTTTCTGTGCCATAAATATCTCCTTTAAACCCTTCACATTTACAGTTTACAGAAACTTCCTCCTCTGGAGCAGCAGTACTGCAATAATGCCACAAGCGTGTATTAATAGAGTATTTGATGACAACATTTACACACAGCATGTAATCCATTTTCACTTTCAAAGTCATTCTCTCTGCACTCTTTCTCCTTGTTTTCCTTTTCCTTGTACTCTTTGCCTTTATTCTTGTCCTTTTTGACCGCAATCTCTCTCGTTTTCTCTCCTCCTCCTGTATACCCACTATGGATTAAGGTGTTCTAACATACTGTGCTGGAGGTGTCATTTTAAACACATCCTTGGATAAATCCTACTGCATTGTAGGGACCATGACGGGAGCTGAGTAGCTTAAATCACTAGGGACACAAACCCGAATGATCAACAAGCCTAGGCGTACCCCTACCTGTACTGATACACATGAGGAGGCAAGAAATGAAATGAGTGTGTAGCATCAGGGGAGAAACTAACAGCTTGGGGAGAGATAAGTGGAAAGGTTGTTAAAAAATGTCTGTGATCAAAGCTTCTTCCAAGTCACTTTATGTCTATAACTGCAGCTGTTATTATGGAAAATGGGATAAACACATAGATGTCTTTCAGGTACTAGCAACCAGACAGGGGAAAGGAAAGGAGAGGAAAGGCCTGTTAGAGCAAAATGTCTACACAATAACATTAATTTATCTTAGGTGAGGTTTGCATTTGGATGTAACTCTCAAGTGAAACCATTTGCTGAGTGTTTTGCATATACAATGAGGAGCTCCTCTGCACATGTCAATTTATCTTGCCTAATTGAATAGGATAAGAAATGCTGCCTCCTACCATCCATCTCCTATCTCTTCCAACCTCCCAAATAACACACATATACACACGCAAACCTCCATGTGTACACATATCTGTGTACACCGACTGTATACCTTGTCTACGCGCACACGCACACACTGCCCTCCAGACCTGTCATTCTAAGGTAATTACCTGGCCTCACTAACTGACAAGGTTACAGCAGCTAGACCTCGGGCATTGGGAGTCGTTAACCCTATATTACCCTCCAACACACCCCTTCCCCCCAGCACACACCCAGAGCAAGAGCATTTCAATCCAGAAAGGCACAATAAAACAATGTGTCAGGCTCTGCCCCGACCAATTTTTTAATTTCTTTCTTCACTGTGAGTGTCCTAATAAAAATGTGCACGGTTAATAAGAAAGGGGAGAACACAGAGAAGGAAGAGGTAAAAAAACAGGTATACTAGTCGCTACTGTTGACATCTATGTTTTGAAGGCTTTAAATCAAAGCACGGATGTCTAACCGGAAGGTATTTTAACACAGTGGAGTATTACAGCACAAGGTACTGTGGTACTGATGTCATTACGTTTATGCAGAGTCTGACTGATTATAATTGACAAACAACTATTACATAGAAGCAAAGCTTTGAACACAAAAGCCTGCATGTGTCAATGTAGTTGTCATGCATCTACAAAAGCCTGTATAGGGAGCAAGTACGGGGGTGGAAAATGCATGTCCTAAACCAGTCAGCAATTCCCATTATACATGGGATAAATGGGGACAAACACAGAGGAGGATGGGAGGACCGTGACCTTGAGAACGGCTGTAACAGCAATGTGTGCATGTGTAGCACAGTGTGGTCCTACATCTACGGTATAGGATCATGGCCTACTTTCTGTTGGTGAATAATAACTGAATGATTTACAAGGTCTAAGGTCAAGACAGCATGATGCATTATAATGCACACAGGTCTCCACATATGGAAGATCTCTAACTGTTATTTTCAATGTTAAAAATTTTTTTTTTTTTTTTTTTTAAATTGGATTTTCCTGTTAAAATCCATTCATCCTTTTCTTAAAGATTTTTCTAACTTGCCAAATTTTCATTGTTTCATCATGTGGCGAGAGATGGGGTACACGATGGCTGCCAGCCTGTCACAGAGGCAGACAAACTCACTCATATTTACACCCATTAGAATCACCAGTTTAACTAACATGCTTTCTTTGGATTGTGGAAGGAAGCCAGAGTACCTGGAGAGAACCCACAGAGGCACAACGAGAGCATGCAACTGCGCTCAGTTCAAATCACAGCTGGTGCATTTGAACCCAGGACCTTATTGCTGTGGGGAAACATTGCTAACCATTGCACCAGTGTGCAGACTTTCAATTTGTCTGCTGCACCAGCAGAAAGTGTGACCGTCTTTAATATTATGTATTATAATAATATCAGCGTGACACACAAACACACAGAAAACAACTGACAGCAGAAAGGCCTGTAAAAAAATCGTGATGGGAATAAAGTCTGAATAGACAGATTTCCAACCAGCAATTGTCAGCATAGCTGAATAAGTCATAGTCAGTGCACACCTGGGCTCTTTAACTTTGATAAATTTTGCCAGAAAATGTGGTGATAGGCTCCCCCATCTACCCATCATCTGTCATCATCAACTTCTACATTTTCCTCAAGAAGGCAAATTTAAATACTTAATTGGCTATTTTTCATCCTAAAACCTCTTTGACAGTGAAAGCCTTCCAAGCTGGTGTCACATGAAAAAGCTAGAGAAAACATTTGGTTATTAGGAAGAACAGCACCGGGGCACTGTGTTCTACTCACCTCCCTTTGCTCATTTCCCTCTCTCCCTGTTGCAGTGTAAATTAGCAGGGTTAATGGCCAACTTATCTACAAGCTGACGCAGACAGAGGCAGTCAGAGAGGGTGAGAGAGAAAGATGGGCGGCGGATGGGGGAGTAATGGGCTCAAAAGAATGAGAGTCGTTCAAGGTTTGTGAACAGGGAACACTCTGCTGTGGATGAAACAGGAAACACATCAGGACTAATTAACATCAATGCCAACGCAATACAACTTTTACAGGCACACGCAGATTCATGCATGATCACAGATGCACTGTGCAGCTTTTAACAGCATAATAACCACGTACACGTAGCATTCAGTAAACAGCACTCTTTAGTTCTGCAAGTCCAGCCCATAGTATATTGCTGATGCCACTCATATCTGTCAGCACAGCTTAGAAAAATACAGGGAAAAGGTTAAAAATGTGTTAGCAGTTCATTTTGTTGGATAGAGCCAATATTTGTAGTAGAATGGTTAGATCACAACAATTTATCTCAAAGCTGCATGCATCAAAGCTGCTATTTTGCCTCATTATGATTATCAAAACAAAAAATCTTTCTCTGCATGGTGCGTTATTCATGGCTACTATAAACACATTACACACACAAAATTATTATTAAGGAGGGACTAGTGGAGAAATTGGAGAGCACTTATCAGATCTGAGACTCACATTAAGCCGTGAAGCAATCTGGGTGAGGTGCACAAACATCTACACTCTAATTTATAGAGAATTAAAAAGTCAAGTCTTAGTCGCATCTGCGTGTGTGTTTTTGAATGTCACACATCTGCTGAATTTGAGTAAACAAATTGTTTGTGTCCCTGAAGGCAGACAGAGAGAAGAATTACATTTCTTCCCACGTGTAATGCGCAAAAAATGACATCTTTTATTCAATTTGAAGTTTTGAAGGCATTTAGTCCACTTTGCTTTCAGTCGTGGTGGAAAGCAGAAAGTTACCTACGATCACAAAAATCAACTCTCTTGGAATGATAAGTTGCTGTTTTCTGTGTTGAGGCAGGTTTTGTCTTGCAGCCTGGAACATGGTAATTGGATCATTCATGTTACCTGCACAAAATAGTATGAGGTCCATCTGCCCACACAAAAATAAGGCCGGCGTCTATGCCACCTGTGCACCACGCTACTATGCATACCTGCAATGATATGTTCATCTCAAGCTCAATTTATATTCACAATAAAAATGCAACAGAAATGGAAAAAAAAAATTGACTCTTAAGAATATTCTTATCTGCTGGACAGATGGAGGTTAGTCATGATGTATTTTCCATGTCTCCCTCCTCTCATGTTCTTTATGCATCCCCAGACTTCAGTTATGATTGACTCACACCAACCCTGCTGTCGTATTCAAATAAAGAAACTTGTCTTCTCGTTTCTTTGAAGACGATGTTCCAGAACATTCTACGCTCTGCCACAGCCTGACAGGCTTAATGCCAGTAATGCATATGGCTCCATTCAGAGGTTTCTCTACGCCTGTCACTGGTGTCAGATCCTCATTGCTTTCAAATGACATCACACTGACCCTGTCAGAAACAAGCGTTTTCTAAAGGGTTAAGAGCCATGAAAAATGCTTTTCAAGATGAAGGGTTTTTGTGGGATTTGTTGTCCATGGAATCAATGGAATCTCACTGGCTTCTCGCCATGTTGACTAAACAGCACCACACTGAGTGCAAACAGCCAAACACGCGGAGGCATCTCTCATTACAGACAGCAACTGGTGGTTTTTCTTCAGTGCAGATATGTGACTTGATGCATTGTGGGAAAAAGGTCCAAAATATTTACTATTTTTCCACAAGTACCAACTCAGCTCAACTCTATCAAATGCTCTCACTTTCAACTACAAAGAGAGAAAGCCGAACCTGACAGTTTGGGTCAACCTCTCCAGCAGCCCAACAACTTTCTACCCTTCCCTGGTATTTCCCACTCCACCCTCCTCTTGTTTCAATAACTTCAAAGGGAGCATGCTTTTCTTCTGCTGCCTCCCTGTCTGTGCTCTAGCCTCCGGTCCCAGGTAAGATGGGAAGAAATTAAAACAGAGAGAAGGTCTTTTTGCCTCTTAAGTAATGATCAAAGAAGTGCTTCATCCTCACAAGGACCTGCTGTGCTGTTTCTGGGACCTCTATTGAAACAAGTCATTTCCCACTCGAAGGCCTGTTTAGTAGAGCTGGGCGATAGAACGATAACGATATGTATCGCGATATAACTTTTACTCGATAGAGAAATTAAGCTATCGCGATAGACCTCGCCGCTCTTGTTCTCTTAAAAAGGTCGGCCGATCCAAATTCAGTAGCGCAGAGCCGAACCAATCACAGCCGCAGCGTCACGTCGCGTGACTTGTTACGTACAGCACAAGTGCCAAGCCGCACGTGTGTTTGTTTGGGAAGCAGCCAGCGGGTAATGGAGCCAGCGCGTAATGGAGGAAATGAGTGTGCCGACTAGAAAAATCAACCGAGCGTGACCGAAGAGAAAACAGATGATGGTTCCAATGCCGGAGAGATTGTCGAACGGAAGAGCCATAGAAGTTCCGTAGTTTGAAGGTATTTCGGCTATTTCAAGTCTGACAAAAAACAGAGTAGCGTGCACTGCAAATTGTGCCGAAAGCAAGTCTGGAAATACAATAAACTGGTGCATGCGTCACACTGTGCGCCACGTTATTGTTTCGGTGAAATGAATTTCTACAATACTGTTAATTCTACTCTCTGCAGTGTTTAAATGCTTACATATACACACAGTTACTGTCCCTCCACACATACGACTCGGTTCTGCTTCTATGCCCCAGCTTTGTTTACTTTTTCCCACCGAGGCTTCTAGACTTCTGATTGGCCAACATTTCTGCACGGTTAGGAATCTAGCGCCACCTGCTGCTTTGGCATGTTCATAGCAGCGTTTTCCTTCATTTCTGCCTTTATGTGTGGACGGGATTATTTTTTAAAACGAAAACAGAAAATCTCCGTTTTCAAAAATACCCGTGTACGTGTGGACGTAGCCTCAGTCTCTGACTGGAAGCGCTAATTCGTCATTCGGCTTTTGTCAGACTAAAGTAACTGTTAAAACTGTTTGAAAAGCTCAGCTATACAACAAGGAGAGATTGAGAATTTCCTTTTAGTTCTCAGTTTATTTGATACTGACAAAAGTTAGTCAGTTTTGTCTGTTCTTCTGTAAAACAAACTAAGATTTATTTTTAGAATTAATATTTTGTTTCTAAGTGGAATTGACAATTTAGTCTGTTTCATTTGTTCTATTTTGAAACTTAAACGCTTTAGCGGCTGCCTTTTGTGTAGTTTGCAATATTTGCCTTTATTTATCTGAAAAAGTCTCATGTTCCTTAAGTACATCTACCCTGTTGAACTTATTATGGGAAATAAATATTTAAAAACAAGCTGCTGATTATTTCACATTTTACTTGTGAGCAACGGCACATTTAAATCTTACAAATATAGTTATTTGGCTTATATCGTGATAGATATCGTTATCGCCTGAAATGAAAAAAACATATCGTGATATGAAAAAATCTCATATCGCCCAGCTCTACTGTTTAGTCAAACACTAGGCAGGAAACTGTGTCGGTAATGTGAATCTTTCCAGGAGTATGACAATAATCCAGGTTGATTTTTTCATTTATGACAATTCTCTTTGCGAATAATCTGCGATAGTGACAAGCATTTCATTTCGGAAGCAGACAGAGACCAAGACAGACTGTGAGAGTGAGAGAAAGAATGGCATCCTGTATTGCCAAAGCCACTAGGTTATTGAATATCTAGTATTTCTCTGTGACAAATTGTCCTTCTCCATCCCTACTTATGAACTGTCAAAGACTACACGCTTCAGAACTGATGCATCATGGTCCAGATACAGGGTGTGTGTGACTCTGACAGCTGCCTTACCAGCATCTAACAGAGAGCATCACACCTTCAATTTCTGAGTGCCACTGACGTGTTTATGACCACACAAATACAAATACAGTGAAGAGACACACACACACACACACACACACACACACACTATATTTAAAACAAGAATTCTTCATAAAAACACATACCTGTGCACGCATACACTCGTTCTCTAAAAACACACATACACAGCACATGCACACATGCTTTATAACACTCCGCAAACAGAAGCCCAGCTGGGAGAAGCAGATAAGACTGCATTTGGGTACAGAGGTTTAGCAGCTACTCGGGGACACACTGCAGCTTTTTCTGTAAGATTTTTATTGACTTTTTTAGGCCTGGACAAAGCAGAAATAGCAATGTCTTACTCTTACTTAAAAATGTTTCACTTGCTGCTATACGACAGTCCTTTCACAAAGTAAAAGAATGGTAAGAGACTGTAAAACCCATCAAGCTAAAAGACTCAAGGTAAGCTACCGTGCTATCAAAGCCAAAGTTAAACCAGGGCTCTACGAAGAATTCCTGCTAATACTGTCAGCCCATCCAAGCCATTGCCACGCCAGACCAAGGACAGTGCCTCTGGGGAAACTGCTGAGAGTAGATATAAAATTATTAGAAGCCCTTATGTGCTTACCAGAGCTTGAATTCTTTTCCTTTCCTTATATCACTTGGTTTGTGCCACCGTGAGGTGTGAATTTAAAGGGGGAAAAAAAAGGAAGGGAGATATTTTCCTCTCTGTCACCAGCTAATGAAGTGAGGGAATTGTTAAGGTATGCAGAGTGGAAATCATGAGCACAAAAGTAAAGCAAAGGCATCAGGGAGCGAGGAAGAGAGCAAGACAGGAAGGAGAGGTGCTAGAGAGAGACTGGAATAGAGACTGACATCAAACAGATTGGACAATAATCCACAAATGGGTGTAGTGGAAGAGGTTTCAATATCGTTACTCAAGCAGAAAACAATTTGTACTGACACCCATGAAATGATCTGTTTGCAAAATGGAATCATGGGAACATACTGCGCTTGCAGAAAAAAGAAAAGAAAAAACCTCAGCATGCAACAAATATTTGAACACAGTGAAATCACACCATTGGACACGGAGTCTGAAGGTACAAGCGCAGATCTGTGGGGCAAGGGAGTCGGTGTAAACGCTCATGTTAAAAATATGTTTTTGAGACCAATCACATTTAGAGAAGCGTTCATGACAGCTTCAAATACAGAAAGTGGTGGGGGTGGTGGGGCGCCCTGGGATGACTACACCAAGGCTAAAAAAGTTGCCCCATTTACTAAAACTTGCTTAAGCTCTTAGGTCACACTCATTTGCATTATAAATCTGTGCTCTAATGGTAAAAGAGGATGAAGCAGAGAAATTATTTCAGAGCATTTCATAAGGATTGACCTGCAGCTAAAATGCAAAGGGGCCTGAAGGAAGTATGTGTGAGTGTGTGTGTTTGTGTGCACGTACGTGATCGAGAGGAAGAGTTCCTGCAGCCTCGGGCTTCTTTCCCTGTGCGTATGAGGACATCCAATAAAGTCTGAACTCTGTATGTATTGATTAACACTAGTTTTGTGCTTTTGTGCCTTCAGTTTTGTTTTTCGAGAAATATCCGTTTGTAACAGCTGACATTTAAAAAAGAAAATGCAACTAAGAGTTAAATATAACACTGGTTTGTGTTCTGCTAAAATAAACTAAAGCACTTGATTTGGTTTTGGGCCTATTGCAAAATCGTGTTGGCTTAAATAGGCAGGATCAGTTCCCCCTATGAGATTCGGGTAGTCTCTTCAAAGCTTAATCGCTCTCGCTATCTGCCTCTTTATCCCTTCAGTGCGAAAGAGAAAATCATTGACCAAAAACTTCTGCTGTGCTTCTCTGATTTATGTTGCCCTGTAAAAATGCCAGCCACTTTAATGACCCTCTGTTACCATCTCCTCCATCTCACAACTTTCACATCTTCAGTCAAGCTGGGACAAATGGGGAGAAAAAGAGGGAGAACAGCTCTGGTAGGTGGTAGGCATGCAGTGGTGGTGTGTGTGTGTGTGTGTGTGTGTGTGTGTGTGTGTGTGTGTGTGTGTGTGTGTGTGTGTGAGAGAGAGAAAGTGAGAGAGAGAGAGAGAGAGAGAGAGAGTAAGCGAGTGTGTTCCAGCTGCAGCAATAAGCCTGTTCAAGGACACCATGTCTTTTACACACATACACACTTTTCACACACAGCATTCACCATCTCAGATCTACCTCGTAGGGAAATTAATCACAGCTGGAAATAATATAAGTTAAATACATTTCTAAATGCCACAAGGACTAAATGAGAATATTAGGGAATGGGGAGTTTATGACTGATCAAACAGAAAAGCCCAGAGTTTCTGATCTATCACATTTATGTTTGTAATAAAATAAATAACTAGAGAAGAAAACAAGAAACTACAATTTGATACAGCCCACACGAAGCATGCACAATTAATAGAATCAAAGCTACTTGGAGACAATGAGTATTTCAATGTGATAACAGTCAGATGTATGCACTGAGAAGCACTTAACTTGCAACTCAAATAGTCCAGGGTGATACATCACAGGCGACCAGTTCATGTATTTATCAGGGTGATTTCAGCTGGCTGGGAGTTGAAATGATGGCTTCATTCATTTTCAGTGATGCCTTTTGTTTAAGGATCACAGATTACATTCAGCTATGTTCCAAGCAACATGCGTTAAGTCTGCATGATGTGGGGAGCCGGTGTGGGGGTGTGTGTTGTGTGGCATATTCAGCATGAACAATCGGTCAGGGTAACCTGGATGCATCATTTGGACACACAAGGCACAGCCGGAGAGCAGGCCAGATTAAGCAGGACAATAGAGAGAAGTGACAGGAAAAGGGGGAAAAAAAGGAGAGGGGGAGAAACAAAGAGTAGGACACAGAAGGATGAATACAGTGATAATAAAAGGAAGTGGATGAATTAGAGGTTAAAGAAACACACACACAGAAATGGCTGTCCTCTAGCCAGAAGCACGTGGAAAGCCAAACTCGGGAAAAGCCGGATGAAAGAGGAGATAAAGTGACAATAGGAAAAGAAATGGAAAAAGTGAGAGGACAAATGAGAGAAGGGATGAGAGGGAGAGGGTACTTGTACCAGAGAAATTGGCAGATTGCTAGAAAGACTGTAAAAAAACACTTTGACCTTGGACTTTAAGATTCTGCACTTCCACAAACAGACATAGATCTTGACAGCAGCAGAAACACACACAAGGACACCGTCAAACACACTATTTCCAAATGCTTACTAATATGTTTGGATAGATGTTTCGTTAATGTTATCGTGGCCGTTGGGCTGCCAGCTGTTTGACTGTGTGCTTTGTCTGCTCCAATAAAAGCCAAGTGAGTCTGAGTGTGAGTGCCTCTCGTGGTACCTTCTTAAGCCCTCACACAGTCAAAACAGGAAAACACATTTCACCCAATAAAACACATCCACAATAATAGCTCCACCACCTCCTGATTCAGTGCATTTCAAATGTATAAAGGACAAAGCAGGTCACCGTAGAAACCCTCACAAATACAAGCTGCGCTTTCATTAGCTGCCCCCACCCCACGCCAACACAGTCACCATACCGAACACTCGCAAATGCAGCATTTCTCAGGGTCAGTAGATTCATTATGATTTAAATCTTGCAGTGGCAGCACTTTTTTTTTTTTAAATTCCCATTAAAACAGAGTCACATATACAAAAAAAACCAAACAATTAATTTAAAAAACAATTGCTCAGGCTCTTAACTTTTTCACACACGTATACATGAACACGTAGAAAGTCTCCTTTGTTGCAGTGGATGACTGACGCTCCCAAGGTTTCGGCTCCCTCAAGGCCAATTCACAGAGTCAGTCCCCCCCCTGTTCACCACCCCCGCATCACAGCTGCCCCTCTGAAGTGAGAACTCCAACCACCCCCGCCCACCTCCTGCTTTAAAGCGACTTTAATGCCGCAGGGGCACAAAAGGCTCACACATACATACGATGCCTTTAAATCTCTAAGCCACACCAGCCCAGTCAGAGAGGTCGGGCTAACCTTAAAGACACACTCTTTGGCTGCCCTAGTCATTCCTTCTCTCTGGTTTCAGGTCATGTCTGGTTTGTTGTGGACAGAAGCATCACCTCAACTAGAGATGGTGGCACTACATCTACCTATATAGCATGTAAAACGGAGCCACAGGTGGTTTTATTTCCCAGCAAAATAAGGATTTTAATCTACCAAGGTGTTCTGTGGTGTCAGGCACAGAATTCTTAGCTGCAGATCTTTTCAGTCTGCAGACGTGTGGCTTCTATCAACCACTTTTTCCCAGAAAATCCCACAGCTGCTCGATCATCTGAGATGATAGGAAATTGGAGATCAATAACTTGAGCTCTTGTTCTCATAATCTTCAACAATTCATGAAGAAATAGGCAGTGTGGCAGTGTGCCTAACCATCTGAAAATGGCCAAAGACATCAGACATCATAAAGCTGTTTTGGTACGAGGTCCAAACAAATGTCAGAGCATCCACACACTAGGGGCTTTCTTTCCTACCATCTCAGCAGCAGTCTCTCTTTTCAGCAATTAACTGAAATAAGACCAAATAGTAGACCAGCAAGTCTTTCCAAGTGGTGCCTAACTGATGTTACAGTCACAGTGTTTGTCAAAGCACCTGCTACAGCAGTCAACTACTTTTTTCTGTGTCCTTCCTGCAGCCTAATAGATGCCATCATTTTTCCGGTGTCTTTGTAATAAGATGATCGTTCCCCGGCATTGATTTTAATTCTGTTTTACTACCAACAGATGGTTAAAGTGCACCATCAATGTGAAAACAGCAACATGAATCGCTTACAAATGGGAGGTTGGAATGTAACTGGGTTTGCTTGGATTGACTCCTTGGAAAACTTTGTAAGTTTCAAGTGTCTGCAAAGCACTTCAATCCTAAATGAGAGTTGTTGAGAGTTATTATGAAGGGAAGTGCTATGGCAGAATTTGGCTATCAATGAGTGCTTTCAGTTTAAAGACTGACAGACTTTTCTTGGTTCATTAAAAAAATAAAATAAAAAAATAGTGCTGCTCCTTGTCACTAATATCTGTTTGCCAGGGTCATAGATATACTTCTTGTTAATATAAACTGAGCTTACCAAGGTTATGCTAGTAAAAAAGTAAAGTTACCCAACTATTAAAGCATCTTTGAAGGCTTAACATTACCCGTGGTTCTAATAAACAAAATTACATTATAAAGCATTGTAAAAGTTTGAAGGTTGACTATCAGTCAGCATGCCTATGCACTTTTAAGGGCATATAAACAAGGGTTTGTATGTATACCACACACACAGAGTACTTCCCCTTTCGGTATCTGCTATGAGATTTTCCCAAGCCTGAGGTATTCAATGACCCACTTTCTCATACATGGTCATTCACACTCCATGCTCCTAAAATCGCCCTCTGTATTTTAATCAAACCCATCTTTTCTCTTGCTTTTCATATTTAAAGCCAAAAGCTAGCCTCCTGAACCTTCTCGACCTCTCTAAACTGCCAGCATCCCTCAGTGCTGCCAGTTCTACACAAACACACCTCTCAGTGACTGACACTTCCACTCAGCCCATACCAGCGGGAAATCCTGGAGCAGCGTTTAAACGCTTGGCCAAGCTCTATCTGAGTGTGGTGCTATGGGCTTGACAGGAATCAACTACAGGGCTCTACAGTTCAGCAACACACATACGCAGCTGCCACTACCAACTCCCACCACCTCCCCACAGCGCTGACAGAAAACAATCTGCAACCAGATGATTCACCTCCATTAGCCTGCAGTATAATCGTGAAAATAGCGATCCTTCAAGTGCATTGATAGGGTGGCTTGTCAATCAATGGCGATGAGGAACAACAATAACAAAAAAAAAAAAAAAGAACATTTTAAAATCAGCCTGGTGTTAGAAGAATTCTAAAAATCTTATATATTGGCGAATGTGCAGGATTCTCATGGTTGCTTAGCTCATCTGATACTGAAATGATACTCTGCAGTACTTAGTTGTATTCACCCTGTCTTCACCCTTATCTTAGCCTTCCTAAGCACCTCACTGATCCATACTGCCTGCGGCTATACTGTGCATGACTGTCTGTTAGTTTGTGCGTGTGTGTCTCTACCTTACGGATATATGGGTACGCATGTGTGTGGCGTGGGCATTCATATGCCAGTCCCTAGGTGTGCTTGTCTAACTGCTTGAGTGTGTGTCTGTGCATGATTGTTATGTCAGTTTGAGGAGCACCAAGGGACCACTCAGGAAGAAGCGCCCGGGGCACACACACAAAAACACATACACTCTCCAGCCTAAAGTGCAGCACAGCTTGGTTTGTAGGACTACAGGGTCCCCATGCTAAGCAGCATCCATTTTTGGAAAAAAAAGGGACAGGTTAACACACACAGAGGTGTCCGGAACATAGCATAATCAGCATGCTGATCAAAGCATTTAACTCTAGCTGAACCTGGCTCAGTCAGAGTGATGTTTTAAACATAAATCTGTCTTCCTTTGGGGGGGGGTGATGGTGCTAGAAGAGCTCGATCCGTCTCCCTCTTTGTATGTTTTAACCTTTATTATCTCTTCTTGTATTCTTACAGTTACAAAAGCAAAAACAGGTTTAGCATAATTAATAACATGCCCTTCCTCATAGTGAACAATTTACTTTAAGTTATACTGATGATAAAACAATTGATAAACAGGTGCCACTCAAAAATTTCGTTTTTACAGGTTTAATCTTATTAAATCATTAATTGAATTCATTTTTTCCATCAGTCTACTTCAGCATGCCATACACATTTTTTATTTATCCTAAATAAATAAACAAATCAACTGTGTTAGTGCTCACGTTACATTTTGCTAACCTTTCTTTGTTGTCTGACATGTACACTGCAATGAACCTGTTCATATGATAGGGCATGGTTGGCCTTTACCTCTTTCCATTTCATTGTGTTTAACCTGATCACATAGTTCACTGGCTATCTTGCACCAATAGGCCAACTGTAGCACATACACACAGGTCTGTGACATTAATGAGTTATCACAGTTGATAGAAAGTGAGGGGGAAGACAGAGTCAAGAAGAAGCTAGGGAGAAAGACACCCAGTGCGGCAGGAAGGAAGGGTAAGTCAGTGTTGCCTCTTTTTAAAGGCAAATGTGCCCCAGTCCCTATTGTTTCCTGGCTGACAGGCAGCTATGGAG
This sequence comes from Aulonocara sp. 'chitande type north' Nkhata Bay, assembly GCF_057382095.1. Classification (NCBI taxonomy): domain Eukaryota; kingdom Metazoa; phylum Chordata; class Actinopteri; order Cichliformes; family Cichlidae; genus Aulonocara; species Aulonocara sp. 'chitande type north' Nkhata Bay. The sequence goes on from NC_141350.1 coordinate 6,204,033, forward strand.
GGGGGCAAACAAGGGGGGTGGGTGGGTTGTCATCCTGGGGATTCACCACCTCTGAGGGGGGTGGGAGAAAAACAGAAATACAGAAGCAGAGGTTGAAAGGGTATAGGCAACATTCAAAGTGAGTGAGAGTGTCTTTGTGTGTGCACATCTTCTGACAGTAAGTGATTCAGAGAGGAACAGTGATGACAGTAATGACTGTTCTAACCCAAAAAAATTAATGGATGCCAGACTATTATTATTGCTGTGCCTGCAACAGAGTTTTAATGTGCATGCACATATGAGCAACGCATGTGACCGTGAGACTGACACCCATTTTTCAGAATGACCTCAGTCAGACTCAGACCAATGTATAAATCCAGCCTCTCTCTTCGTAGTAAGTAATGGCAGGCTCAGAAACAGCCTGAATATGCATTTGTAGATATGTAGGCATAAATAAAAGATGATGTAAAACCAGAGACTAAAGAGCGAGAAGCAGAGTGAGCGAAACGGTGGTAGAGAAAAGTAGCTGAATACTTGTTTCCCAAGAGAATCACTGAAACACTGAGACATGCTCGTGATTTTGACCTGACCTTTCAGTAAACTCTGGCATTAACAGAGTAAGGCCAGCCAGCTCTCAGTTCTATAAAACACTGGGTTTAGTCCATATACTTAAACACTTCAGCTGTTAAAGAATAATGCCGGGCAACAAACTACGTAACATTATGACATGTAAAAGTTCTACTCAGTGTGTTCAAATAAACACTCCACATAAATAGTCTATTCCCCAAAGAGCTATTAAAGGCCTTCTAGTGGTTAGTTAAAAATCAATAGAAAGCTAACTTCTGGGTTTTATTCTAACACTACTTCATGGTTTATTCTGACAGTAATGCTATTTAAACCTTCTTTATCGCCACATATCTTCCCCCCCCCCCCTAGAAACCATTCACTGTGTCCCAGCATGATTGAAATTTCCCATCATACCTCACAGCAGATTAAAATACTGCACTTAGAAATATGTGTCCCAATGTGAAATTGGTACTCGAGTACAACAAATGAAGAAAAAAAAAAAAAAAGAGTAAAGGACATACTGTATTTTATCATTTCTTCTTATCTTTCAAATGTGGCATAATAGTAGGCTGTGTTGCTATGACAGACCACAGGCTTTGAGAAATGAGCAGCAAGTGACTATTTTGTGTGAAATGACTGGAAATAGGCAATGATCATCTTAGTCACAGATATTTTAGTTCCTTTGTGTTACGTGCGTTGGTGAGAATATATAAAAAGCGAGGCATCACAGACACAGAGAGCTTGGTCAGATCGCCCGCCGTCTGTGTTTCTATAATCTGTAATTGAAACCAGTGAATCACTGTAGGGAGTTAGTGTCCTGTGTTCATCTAAAGACTCATCACTGAGGGAACAGAAAGAGAAGAAAGAGGCGAGTTTATGAGCGTCTTACCAATGAGGTAGCTGTTATTAATGAGTCGACAGCAGGGTAACAGCAAGAACCAAAAAAACAATATATATTTACACACTTAAACAGCACTGTCCGCTTTATTAGGTACACACGTTCAACTGCCTGCTAACACAAGTCTCTAATGAGCTAATCATAGGTATGTAGATATAGTCAACAGAAATGGATGAAGTTCAAACCGAGCAACCGAATGGGAAAGAAGGGTGATTTAAGTGACTTTATATGTGGCATTATTGTGGGTGCTAGACTGGCTGGGGCTGGTCTGAGTATTTCAGAAACTGCTGATCTACTGGGATTTTCCCCACAAACCTACCTCTAGGGTTTAGAGAGAATGGTCTGAAAATATCCAGTAAGTGACAGTTCTCTAGGTAAAAATGCCTTGTTGATGCCAGAGGCCAGAGGAAAATGGCCAGACTGCTTCGCAATGACAGTATGGCAAGTAAACCAAATAACCACTCATTACAACCAAGGCATGCAGAAGAGCATCTCTGAATGCAAAGCACTTCGAATAGTGAAGTAGATGGGCTACAGCAGCAGAACACCACACTTGCAGCCACTCCTGTCAACTTAGTGCCCGAGGCTAAAATTCACACCGAAGATTGGAAAATTGTTGCCGGGTCTGATCGGTCTCAATTTCTGCTGCGACATCATTTAAACACCGCAGCCTGCCTGAGTACTGTTGCTGACCATGCCCGTCACCTTATGACCACAGTGTACCCATCATCTGATGGCTGTTTCTAGCATGATAACACATCAAATGGCCTACCACGTCACCCTATCATGTCAACATGGAAAGCAATGCAAAGCCTCTGAGCGGTGCTTCTAGCACCTTGTTTAACCTGTGCCACAAAATATTAAGGCACTGTGAAGGCAAAAAGGGGTAAAAAAAAACAAAAAAACAAAACCGATAATAGCAAAGAATACCTAATAAAGTGGCCAGTGAATGTATATACTGTAACTGTGTTCAGAGCTAGCTGAACACACTTACACAGTTAATCGGTTTCTTGCCCTACAACCATTCCATATTGTACCACACAGACTTTCTCAATGTCAGCTTGTCAGTGAATACTCTGAGGGCCTGACTCCATCTGACTCCTGACACACACAGGGCCTGCCACCACAAGGCACACACACACACACACACACCTCTGCACTCAATTCCCCCCTTTCCTTCAGACATAGGCTGCCATGGTGACATCAGTCAGCCTGTTGGCATGGTGACCCTTCCATCACCAAGTCAGGTCACCTTAGCTCACCCGAGCACCCTACCGGGAGGGTTTTGCAAGTGTTTAATGCGTATATCTGTGTGTGTGCAAGGATGCTTATCTGGCACTTTTCCAAACCTTGTGGCGCTGTGCCACAACTACCCTCGCTCTACCTGGGCCGCCTGTCTTCTTCTTCCTCTATTTCTTCTGTTACTCGGTTCATCTTTTCACAGCTTTTAATAGATGTCTGATTAGTGAGAGAAGATTACAAACTGTTTTCACAAAGTATGCATAAAATAATATAATGTAATTATACTTATTTGTTTTTATGGGTGCTATGCGTCAGGAAAATGAATTGTGGAGTGCTTCTCAGTAAGGTTGCATAACAATACAAAGGGCAGCCATCTGCTTCACCCTGGCCCCTGGGTTAGCAACGGGACCTAATCCACTACATTGTTTGTGTATTTACGTGCATGCATAAGGGTGCGTGTGTGGGTGTGCCTGCATGTGTATGTGTGTACGCCTAATCTGCCGGTGTTTTCATAGCACTCGAGTGGATAGCTGGTAATCTCACAGGGCTGGGCCTGAGTGAGATTTAATCCTTGCAGCTAGCCACCATCTCCTTTTCTCTCAGGCCTTATCCATCTATTTTCTTTCTTGTAAAGATGGTTTTCTTCTTTTTCCTCCAAATAGTTTACCTTTTACTTTTCCTAAGTGTTATATCCATGATGATATTCTGTTCTTATTCTGCACTGATCTGAATTCCCATTAATGGTCTGTTTTCTTCATATATTAGAGTGGTTTTCTCTGAATATTTGTATTGTCAACATGTCAAATGTAAGAAATAGCTTCTTTTCTCTGGTTTAGATCTAGTTTATTTGGGGATTTTTGTGGAAGGACAAAAATCTAAGGTTGTCTAAGGAAGTAATGTGAAGACAGACCCTTGGACTAAGACATTTAAGTGTTGCATTTTTGGCAGGTTTTTGGGTGTTGGGGGCTACATGCCAAACTATTTATAACTTAATCAAATCAGTTACTGATATGTTTATTGAGAATTTAAAATATTAATTTATTGTCATTGCATAAAGAACAACTAGCATAAGAGAGTTTATGAGTGCCTTACCAATGAGGTAGTTGTTAATAATGATGCGACAGCAGGGTGACAGCAAAATTTTGAAAACATATCAGCAATAAACTGCGATCGCTGACAATTTCTGTGACATCTCAGAGATCACATGGGCCTTTGATGACATAACCGTCCTATCAATTATAGCTAACCCCCAAGTGTAATGTGGCCTGGAGTTTCAAAGCCCCAGTAACAGTTATAAGAATGAATGAATGAATGAATGAATGAGGTGCATCATCAAAGCCAGCAAAACGCACGCACGCACGCACACACTATGCTAGTTACCATGGTGACCATATGACTATAATGATGTCCAGCAATGAGGGTAACCAGGTATAGAAGAAAACAGTATGCACACATGCGCGCACACTAACACGCAAACAGGCGCATGCACAGTATAAAAATAACCGGCACTCCCACTCACTCACCCGCGTGTACTTCTGAATAAAGCAACTCAACAAAAAAAAAAAAAAGCAGAATCTTTTTGCACTCAAGTGTGGTGTAAAGATATATCAGTGTTCATGCGTGGGGGAATGTATGCATGGATGGGTAGGTGGGGTAAGAGGGTGACTGAATACAAGCCAGGTGGGGGTGGGGCTGGTGGGGACGTCAGCATCGCTGTCTTGATTGGAACCTCTTGCTGTGAGATGCTGACATGCTGTCTGAACTCACCAGGTGTGCCGGCACACGCTCCCTGCTCGGTTTGCTGCTTTGTGTGTGTCTGTGTGTGTGTGGATGCATGTGCGTGCGTGATTATATTCAGGGACTCTGTGACAGATAATCCTTTGCATTTATCCACATATGCATTTTCCTCATTGACTAACCCATGAGCCAAGCTACAGGCAGTATATTTGTGCATTAGTCTGACTGGCCTGTCAGACTCTCCCTCTCTCTCTAACACACGAATGCACGCACACGGTGACAGCATTATACGTACACAGCCCACCAACAATGCCATCTGTGTGGGCAACCCTTATGTGACATTTCTGACAGTTAGGGAGGCTTGAGATGACAGCACTCATGCAGAATTCCTCCTCCTCTCTGCTTTACAACTTATACAAAAAGACTCAGGGTCACTGATCGAAGCGCAACATTGGCAGTTAGAGGAAAGAAAGCTTTAAGAGGAGGCCAAGGGAGTAGGCAGGTGGTGTTTGTACCTATTGAGCACACAACATTATGTGCAACCAGGCCTTTCTATTTCAGTATTAGGCAGAGCTACAGAATACAGACATTTAAAAAGGATTTGGGGAGATAATAATACTGATGGAAGGGAAGAAATTCATTTACAGCCTCATCGATTGTGTGCAAAGACTAGGATTAGGAATTAAAGATAGGAGAGAGGCGAGTAAGGAAAAAAACTGAGGGTTGCTCACTTTGGACTTTAGATTTAAAGTCAGAGGAAAGAAATAATAAGGTTATAAGAATAAAGATACTTAGAGAAGGAGGCTGCTATGAGGGGATGAAGATACTATAGGTGAGAAAGTGGAGAGGGAGTGATGGAGGGAAGGGGTCATTCTTGAACTCCATTTCATTAACTTCACAGCGATAAGTGAGGATATAGTAGAGACCTAGGCTAGAGAGGGAGACATGTTAACCGATGATCCCATTAGGCTGAAAAGGGGTAATACAGAGAGATGGAGGAGGAGAGGAACAGCAGGGTGACGCTGAGAGCTGCAGAGAAAATGGTGAGGGAGTTTGAGGACAGGAAGGAGGAATTGGAAAGGCAGGGTAAAAAAAAAAAAGGAGAAGCGGATGGAAATGAGGGAGGGGGTGGAGAGAGCGAGGAAGAAGTTGATGGAAAAAACCAAAGCAAGTGGTGCAGGAAAAAGCACCTTTGAAAATGGTTGATAAAACCCATTAAAAAGACTTCAGCTCTTAGTTCAGTCTCACCAGTGTGCTGGGCTGAGAATGTGGATCCAACTCAGATATTACCGCAAGCTTGGGGAATATGGGAAACCCCTATTAAGGCAAAGCGGCCAATGGTTTTAATATGATGGGGATCATTTGCAATGTTTGGTTGGAAACATGTGAGCACTGAGGCATTCTGAAGCTATTACATGTCCAAATAAAATAATCATAGACTAATGTGGCGTGGCTTAATTAACTTGTTTTGCTAACTGGCTGAACCAATATAAATGTAGGCCATTATTTGTATTATTATAATTGGGCTAATCACTCATCCAGATTATTAACATTCAAAGAACTTTTGAAGTTAAATATTGTCTTGTCATCAGCTTCTGCTTTGCCATTGTGGATGTTGGGTTGTGCCACAATGGATAATGTGGGTTACAAGATTTAATATGCCAAATGGACTGCAATGTGATAAAGGCTTATATATTATATGATAAATTGACGAAATCAAACAGGGTTGTTTCAGATTACAGGGTGAACAGCTAATAGAGGCTTTAAACTTTCCCTGCAATACACTCCACAGCTAAATGAGGTAATATATCACTGAATAATTTGCCAAATATTTAACTGCTTGAATAACTAGATGTTAGAAAGAATAAGGGCTAGCCTTGGTAGAGTGCTTTACAATGCTACCAATTCTACTTCTGCTGAATGTAATTTCTAAAGAGAAAAGTTTAAGGTTATGATGTGGCATTGTGTAAAAAATAATAAAGTGAAAGAAGAAAAAAAAAACATCAATTTACTCATCACGCTGACTATGAAGAGTAAAACTGGGTCTCCTCAGCAGTAATAAGGTTAGCCATGTCCCATGGGGACAGCATATTGAGGAGAAGAATCTGATGAAGGTTAAGCCCCAACGACCCCCACTTTAATCACTGTCATTAGCACCACAGGCAACTCCGCTCTGACCCCATCACCTCAGGGCCTCAGAGATTAATCACATACAAGCTATCACTGTTATATCTATGCATATGCTTGCTCACAGAGTAACAATGCGGTGTATGCGTATTCATACATGATGAACACTCCCTGCATGCGATTTGGTGTTGCAGAAATGAAATTTTACACATGCGTCCACATAAACAGAAATGGGTAAAATCCACTTAAAACTAAATAGCAGCTGTGTTTGACATGAGGTTCTAGCCATTAAACCAAGACGACACCCACAGGGAGACCACTAATCACTCTGTGCTTATATAACACCAACTAGATGGAGGACCCTCATCCCCAATCTCCACCAACCATGCTTAGCCTCTCCATAAGACTTCAGAGACTGCCTTGTGTGTGAGGGGCATGTAAAGGCAAGATCAACATCAGGCTGAGAGCCTGTGTGAACCCGAATAGGCCTGATGCGAGTGCTGGGAATCGGTTAATGAATCGCTCCGTAGTCTGGACACATAACTTCGGGCCCCGGGAGAGGGCCTCGGTGAGCTCTCTGTACTCATCTCTCACCTCCATGCCCTCATACATGGGACTTCTCATACGTGACATAAAAACTGCTGCAGTATAATTCACAGGGAACAAGAGCACTTCATTAAAGCGATCTTCAAATGGGGCAAGGGCAGCAGAGAGGGTCTACTCCTAAAGTCAAACAAGACAAAGGGGGGTAAATTAACTACTTCTTTTAGACGAGTGAGAAAATTAAGTACATGACGAATGAAGAGGTTTTTCTTAAAGATCAACATTCTTCTCACGACGCTGGTCTGACGTACAGTCTACAGTACATGTTTTAGAGAGGGAGCAGCGAGGTGTCCATGTGCAGCTCAGCCTGTTTATAGCGCGCTTAGAGCACAGAAAATGTGACTTTTAATTAAAAGGCCAGGCTGATTTAGTGTTGTACTCCGTTAGAGACAGCGATAGAAAGAGAGGGAGAGTGTGATCGGGGATGAAGTGTAAGAAGAGAGGAGGCGCAGACTAAAGCAAACACACACCCAGCCAACAGGCACATCTCTCGCTCAGGTTTAATGAGCCTGATCTAGCCTGGACCCCTTCATCGGCTGCTACGATAAACTCTGGAATAACAAATCATTACACAGGCTCGAATTATGTCCGCATGCAGGTGCGTGGAAATGTATTCACGAGTCTGTCAGTCTCTCGTTTCGCTGTATCCGTCAGTGCCGATACACAGAAACACACATACAATGAGCACCTCCAGGTAAAGGTTAGAATATTTCATAAAGTCTCATTACGGAGTGAATATAAGAGGCTGAGGTATAATGACACTGGTGAAGACAGAGTAATAAATTCAGGTCCCTTGCAAGGCTAATCAGCTCAAGTTGTACAGACACAGTCACAAGCTTAAGGGCATCAGAAACGTGAGTGAACAACATCAAGTAATAATGCAGTGCAGTTCTCACTTCTGTTTTATGCTGACAAACATGAAATGCCACGCATTACAAAATCTCAGATACATAAAAAAAACTTTAATGAGAGACAATAAAATGTGAGAAGAGGCCACATTAAAATTACACGCACACACTTTAGTCTTATATCATTGTCCAATTACTATTAGTGTCTTCCCTTGTGGTTTGTTACATGAAGTATGAGGATACATTCAGCTCAGATCAGTCTTTACAAGCAATTACCAGCACTGGCCCATAAAGCCAACACAGGGTATGCGTCTTTCATTAGATGCACTGTGATAGCCTCGGTTCACATCAAATTAACCCATTTACGCACACACATGAATGGCTGTGTGTGTGTGATTTACTATTTTTAATGTTACAAATGGGGTCTTTGGTGTGTTACAGTGAGAAAGATGTGGAAACTGAGCTGGAAAAGAAGGGGAGGTGGTAATCTTATAAGAGTTAATGCATTATGCAAGGTTAATCATATATACATAGATCAAATTTCATTGTATATTAAGCCACGGCCACTATAGTGTGCAAAAATGAAAGCCTGATGTAATGTATGAGAATTTTTACATTCATGCTTGCTTGTGTGGGTTAAAATTTATGTGCATATTATGTGCAGATTGGCAGGTATATACTGCAAGGGGAGTATATGTAAAGATTTAATTGAATTCCTTCTGCTACTATGCAGGCCCACAGCACTCTGGCTTATCCAGCCCTGAATTGCAGCCAGTGAGATCTAATCATGCTGCATGAAATGAGCCCTACCTGAGCAGAATGGCAGTGCGAGGTCTGAAGGCTGCAGGGGAATACCTCCATTAGGCACAAAGCGAGGAAACGAGGGAGCAGGAAGAGGAAGGGTCAGAAAGGGAGACTGTTGCAAGACATGTACGGACAGAGTGTAATGGACACAGAAATACAAGAGAACAGGAATGAATTCTGAGGTTACAGGTGAAATTAATTTGGAGATTACAAGTGTAAGAAGGATAAGTTCAGCTTTATTATTTATCCGTTGAAATCCTCGGTAGTAATTTAAAATATTTTAAATGAAAGCTTCACCAAAGCCTTTCCTTCAGTGGTTTGGTCCAAGTACTGTCATTTAAATGTTTCCCAAAAGCGATATTATATAAACTCAAGGTAAACTTGTACTGTCTGCACCACAGCAGACGGGTTGAAAGAGTATCATATACGGACAGTAACTGTCATAATGATTATAATAATGTACCCATGAGTCATGCGGTGCCACACGCCAACCTGCATATGCCGTCAGCTTTTCTACAACACGCAGCAGAGTCTACAGAGCCAAATGGACACGAACACACTGTTGACTCACAATCGTGCTCTCATTCCACACCCTGTAATGCATCAAAACAGCACCGAGGATAGAAAACACAGCTGACCAATCAAAATAACAACTTATTTGGGCTTGGCCACAATCGTACCCCTGGCATGTGAAATTACACATGAAGAGTGTGTGTCTGTGTTGCTATGGCTACTGACTCATCACATCATAGCAGTGAGAAGATACATGTGCAATTTACAAATATACCGACTGTATGAAACACTTTCCAACGCGTCTTCACTGACAGTTAAGTTCTTGTGAGGTGAAACGGAGGACGGGAGTGAAGAGTAGAGGAACAAGCCTCCTAAATATCCTACGGGCATGAAGAAGTGTGTGTACATGTTTGTGTGTCTTCAGGCTCTGTACCAAGAGCAATCCTTCCTGCTGTGGATGCATTTCCACCACTGATGCCGTAGAAGCTCTGCTGCAGCCACTCCTGCACACAGCACATTCCAGTCTCTGTGTGTGTGCTCGTGTTTGTGCACCATGTGCAACTGTGCATCAACGTGGTTGGTGTGCATGCTGGATTTGAATGATAATAGAGGCACTGACCCTGAGAGACGCTTTACTGCTGTGACTCTTTTTCTCACTCAGAAACTCTCTCCTTTGGCAAGGCTGTACCCCCCTTCCTCTCTGCCTCTCTCATGTTCACCCCTGTCCCATGAGTTACAGCCCTCAGATGCTGTTATGTATCGACAGAGAGCTTGTGAAATGGGAACACGCAGTGCACACTAAAGCTCCAGCAGTCAGACCAGTCTACACACTCTCACATACACACACAGTGGCATAACACACAGCAACAGCCACCGCAGAAGTAAGCTGCTCTTAGCAATGAATAAACAAAGCCAACCTAGCTGGGATCGAAAGATGAAACAACCAATGACTTCATCGCTTTTTTATTTTAACAATTACCCCACAAACTGTCTAATTTGTAAAAAGAGTGTGAAAAGGGAAGTGAGACGTAAGGTAAGAAAGCAAAATTGCAAAACTTTAAAAAAAAGATAAAGATCTGACACCAACAAAAGTCGGGCTCCTTTGAGGATATTTTTTCATCAGTATTGAATAGATTCTATAGGGCTTCTATTTACTTCGTCTGACTCAGACTTTAAGCCTGTTGAAAGAAAAATAGAGCTATTCATTTTCAACTGCAACATAAATGTGAGTTTTAGAGTTAATAATCTAATTATATGAGAATTAATTTAATATTTCCAGTCAGTTCATATGAGAACATTAACAAAGGAACAAGCAGTGCAGTGGTAATGATGCATAATAAATAGCACCTAATCTTTAGTCTAATGCTGTCCCCTATTAATTGGTGTTAAATAATAATAATAATAATAATAATACAGGGAGAAAGCTAAATTCTGGTTGGTGCAATGTCCAAATAGGAAAGCTTTCTGGTGGTATTAAAAGATTTATGCTGAAATACTTTTACAAACTAGCACAGTACTGCAAGGCCACAGATTTTGAGGAAAGTAGCACTGGATGAACCAACAATTTAGGCCAAAAGAGGGAAAAAACACATTCAAAACACACATTAACTACAGTAGTAAAGTACTGACATTTAGCTGTCACTGAACTGTTATTTCACAGCATAGCTACTGTAATCTACATTTCCAGCTGAACACCAGAAGCCACAACAAACAACAATCAAAGCCTACACACAAAATAACTGAAATAAACACCCCTATACTTCTAAAGTAGTAATTTAACCAAATCTTTGAGCAAACCAAAGCAAAGATTGTGCAAAAATATGAAGCAGATTGGTATTTTTTTTTTAACCTAAAATGTATGAGAATAATACAGTTTCTGAATTTTCCCAATAATTAGTTACACTGTACTAGACTCACTGTCATCTCAGATCAGTTTTCATCCTAATTTGTAGTCATGACAGAGGATGTGACCTGGCAGCAGGCTCAAAGCGCTGACCCCGTCTCTGATCGAGTGGCAACACAAAAGAAACTGTTTGTTTTGGCCGAACAACTGTGGTACACCTGTGATCCAGGCCCATTATCAAACCAAACCTGTCCTCTTCCCTCTCTCGATAAATAACAGTCACCTTCATCTTTCACGCTGGGATAAAATGAGTTGAGCTCGCAAACATTGTGATAAGTCTCTTAAGTCCGGCCAAGTGTTAGAAGTCAGTGTCAAAGAGACAAGAAGGCAGTGCAGGTTCCCGGTTTGTGACCAGTCATGCTCATCTAACCTAATCTTATTGAGGCCTGTCTACTTCACTTCACATGCTGAGCCACGTCTCAGGTGTTTCGTGGATGACATTGTGCTCCATATCCTAAAGAGCTGACAACAGAGCGCGTGGCAGTGGAAACTCGGAATGCATCACAATTACCCTGCCCCTGCCATCTGGGATGCGCTTCACTCAGTAAATGAGCGCACATTTTCATTCATGTATTTTTTTTCTTGGAATGCAGTCCAAAGGGAATTGCCAGCAGGTCTGCAAAAGCAAAGGCACCAGTTCGTGCAATTTAATAGTCATTCATTCAGTGTATTCATACTGGAAATTCAATTATACTTCAATAAGCAAAACTTTCCAGGCTAGCTGACTTTCTTAATGGCAAAGCACCCCAGGTGAATTAGCCAGCTTGGCTAAAAAGAAACCTAAAATGACAAACACGACTCTTTCATTTATCTTCACACTTGATTTCCAATGTATTCATTTAGTACACAAAAGCTTTTAGTATGCATCTGCTGATATTTGTTAGTTAGTTAAAAAGAAACAGGAAGATTCACAAAATTAAATATACCACTTAAAGCTTGCCGCAGTATAAGCATTTTAAATAATGCTACTTAACATTTGGAATCTTATAAAATTTCATTTTAAAAAAATATCTTTAAATTCACATCCTGAATTAACGTGATGTGTGTGTTTTTTAAAATGCTGCAAAAGTCAAGGTCAGTGGCCCACTCCCCTACTTTTTAATGGATAAGGTACAGCGCGACAGACAGCATTGGAGGGGGGATGAGCGCAGAGATTCCCCCCTGATCTGAGGACAGCGTGCCAAGGCTAACTGAGCTGACAGCAACTAAAGCCGAGGCTCCCCACATGTGCTAATCTCCCAGATTTAAATGGGAACACAGCACACAGCGCAGAGCACAGAGCAGGGCAAGCCGGTCTGATCCATGACCGTATGTCTGAGCACACGCGCGAGCACACGGCCAACACACACATGCAGTATTTCTTCAGAACAGTCGTTCACAGACTCTTTTTCCAGAGGCATGTAGCAGCGAGGCAGGGAAACAGAAACAAAGACAAGCTTGCGAAAAGCAGCGGAGGACTTTGCAGCATAACTGTTACGATGCTAACTTCAGATTGCAGCCACTTACAGAGCTAGAAAGCGAGAGGAATGAGAGCAATAGAGACAGCATGAGAGACAGTAAGAGGAGAGAGTTAGAGAGAGAGTATTCCCTTTATTTCTTCATGAGGGAAGACTGGGAACCAGCAAGAAGCAGGGAAACCATGACAACCAGACAGCCAACCTTGGCAACCAACCCAGTGTTCTCACAGTCAGAGCCAGACAGGCAGCTCAGCAAGGGTTAATCTGAACTGGGAGAGGAGAGAGAGAGCGCGAAAGAAAGAGAGGCTGGCTGATTAAGACAACTGCTGTGCGCACAGACGTTTAATACATTATAGTGTCTCCTAAATGCTCCAAGTTAACACAGAACAAAAGATGTGGCAGCTGACTTGACTGACTGAAAAGCTGACTGGCAGCATCAAACATTCACAGAGACTGCGGCTGGTAGAAGGATGTTTAAAAGCCGAACAAGAGGCATGTTTTACTGAACAGTGACTTTGTTTGAACAGTGCAAACAAAATCAAGTATAAATGTAACAGTTTTTGCACCGTGAAAAGAAAAATGGTACGTTTCTGCTCGCATTCTCAGTGCTGCGTTGCAAAACTAGCAGTGTGAAATTTGAAATAGTGCGAGACGATAACACATTACACGAAACACAGAAGCTGAGCAGAAGTGGGGACCTCAGTGATGGAGAGAAAGATATGGACAGAGTGAACAGATATTGTTTGCGTGGGTGTGTATGTGGCCCGCTGTAACTCAGGGAAAACAGACCGTAGCATCACGTCGCCCTAACCTGATTCTCCATGCTATGTAATGTAACAGAGATGTAGTGACAGCACATGCACTGAGTTAGGTTGAAAACCAAATAGGATGTGATGGGGCCTGTCCAAAAAATACACACAATAAATAAACACCCTCATTCATGATCAGCCACAGAGACTATTCCAGCACTCCCGCTCTTTATTCACTGTCCTCCCATTTAAAGACTGAACCCTTTCCTGGCCTGGAGGTCAGCAATAGAGAGATGAAAATCAGGGAGGAGGGGAGAATAATGAAGAGAATGATCGATACTTTGCCTTAATTAATAACCTCCACTTCAGTCAGAACATTCACCACAGCTTCATGCTCTCTCGGTTCAAGGTTCCTCCTTCCCTTTGCCCCCCCTGCACCAGTTCTCCACCTCTTTCCTCGTCATTAATCTCTGAAAATCGTTGGCTACATACATTCCTCCCAATCGATGCAATTCCACTGAGGTCTTGTCTGATTTACCACATGGCTGAATCCCTGTATGAATCTTGACTGGCCATGGGGAAGAGGGACAGAGAGGGAACGAGATGGAGCGAGGGAGATGAGAAGAGAGGGACATTAAATGACAGAGACCATCATCATTATATAACGTCAGCCAACGATGCAGACTGTGAAAAGACTACATTCTTGGTTTGAGTTACTTAAAGAACCCATAAAAATGACCAGAACATTGAGGCAACAGCCTAAATACACATTAAATATATATTTTTATCCAAAATATAACAACCTAGGCGAGACACGCACACATCTCCCATTATTTCAGATACATTTCAATACAGAGAGAGCAGGGCTTCAGCTTTAGCTAGACAGCCAAACGGCTGAGACCGAGGAAGCTTGCCTTCCTGCTCTACAGCTCTGATCCAGCATCCTAACATGAGGTGCTATCCAGCTGGGAGCAACAGAGTACAGCTTTTGGGTCAGGGCTTCTCTGACCTGAATCTTTGAACAGGCCCCTTGAAACATGGGCCTATCATCGCAGCCTTTCATTTATTTCCCCTCACTCACCAATTTTAGGTCAAACCTGGCATCTTTTTCTGGGTAATCTTGTGAACACGGGGGAGTAAGAGAGTTGTGTTTGAGCTTTTTTTTTTTTTTTTTTTTTTAAATGGCAAGGAGGCTATAGATCACCTGTAGTACGATCACCTGTTCGATTCACAAGACGCACACGTGTAAGCACCCAAATGCATTTCACTTTTGTGGATTTGCCAAGTGGCTTTTCATTGGCAGCATTGAACGAACATGTCCTAGTCACTTGTCATCATCAGGAATATCATGTGTTGTGAAACAGTATGGATCTATTTCACCTGACAGGAAATCTTTGGGAGTGGCCGATGAACTAAATCACCGGCTTACTAGCTATCAATCAATGCCGAATTAACGGTTGTGCATCACCATTGCACCAGGCTCCAAGAACAATCTGGGTAATGTATACATGGATGGATTTTCCTCCATCGTTCATACACAAAGATGCACAAACACAACCCAATACTGCAAATAGTGAAATCGGCAGTTGGAGTTAGAAACCAGCCGGCCCTTTGCCGACTCTAAAACAGCGAGACCAGCTAGATGCTGGCTCCAATGCCTGGTAGGCACAGGAAACCCAAAACAAGAACTCTCCAGCATATAGATAAAAGCAGAGAGACCTAAAGAGAGAAAGAGAACGCAAGACACAACATCACGCAGAGCTTTTTATCAGCTGAGCAGTCAATATGAAAGTCACTGAAGCACAAATGATTTCACTCTCTAAACGTCAACCAAAGGAATCAAGGAGCCTACACATCAACCTCCATCGCTTAGCCTGTCAATATCCAAGTCTAGCATGAAAAAACAAAAAACAAAACTGGGATTTACGCTGGATTAGCATGCAGTGTTTTCCAGACAATAGGCCTCTATTTCACTAATCAACAGCCTTCAGGAACAAAGTAAAGGCAAAGCAAGGCAGTGTTTTCCAAAGCATTAAGGAACAGAGCGGTGATTCAGCCTGTGTTAAGTCAGTGCACTGGCAAAAACACAAATTAAACATATTCAGCTTTGTCAAACAAAGCTACACGATTTTGAAATGCAAGAAGGCTGTGACTGCAAATCCCAGCGTGATGGAGACATTCAAGTTCTACATTTTAATAAGGGTTTTAATAAGTGCTACCTCAGTCTCTAGGCCATCGTGACACAGATTAGAGCCTCGTGAAGCTAATATAGGATATAATACAGCCTAACAGTGCATGGAGTTCAACTTAGTGTTTGACAGAAAGTAAAGCTGAATGGGAATTCTGAGAGAGTAAATGCACACATATACCAAATACAAATCCAGAATCCACAATGCAAATGTTCCACCTTCTGCATCTATTGTATGTTTCTTGCCCTCATCCTGTCATCCCATGGCTACCAGAGCTGTTCATAGGATGTTTTAGGGAAGAAATCTAGTGAAAGTTGTGAAACACAGCTTCTCAGATCCTCCATAGATGCTAAAATGAGACCAGTTCGGCCCTGTAGCTAACTGCAAAGACACCACCGTGTTAGCCAAAACTTTTAGCCATTAAGAGCACGTTTTGTGTTGGGGTAAACAACACACATGTAAATAAAGGCTGAGAAAGTCCAACTGAGAAGTAGCTTCAGTCAAGTTTATATCATGCATAATGATACAATCATTAGCCATGTGTCCATGTTGTGCATGCTAATTAGCCACGTGGAGGTGTTCAGGATGTTAATCCGGTGAGCACTGTGGTGTTTAAATATTCTTCAAGTAAAGCGTGAACTAGAGTTGCATCAGGATAACAGGGTTTGTCTGTCTGTCATGATCAAATCATCGTGAAATCAAAACAAATGAGTTTTTCCTTAGTCTTCCCACCACCTTCCAGAATGAACTAAATCTTGGATTTTAGGCTCATTGACTACATAGAACCGTAGACAGTGCACTGGGCAGGTTGGGCCAAAACCTGGATTCCATACTTTTGATGCTTCAGCCCCGATAAGAACACTCAATATTTCAAGACTGCTTCAGGCCCCATCTTACACCTGACAAAGAAATCGTCATATGGTCTACAAGTACTGAGTAAACACGCTTGCTCTTCTGTGACAAGGGAATATATAGAATATGCATCCCACTATTTGTACTGCATCACTGCAAAAGAGTATATGTGACTTGTTGTATGCAAGCTGCACAGTAACATGAAGGTGGAGTTTGAAAGCCAGAGTGGGACAGGAGTTAGAATGCTACCTTTGGGCCACGTGAACGTGTGAGTAAGAGCTGACGGGGCTTTGGCTGTGTAGAGGATTAGATCAGAAAGCCAACCAGAATTACTGAGGTGGCCATGTGTGTGTGTTTATGTGTATATGTCAGGACAGGGCCTAATCACTTAATGAACATGGAAAAGCACAACTCCTCTGAGCAGGATCGCCAGATCTACCAGAGGGCTTCCGCTTTCTCCCCTCCAATAATACCAGCAAACCATAGCCTGGGAAAGCTCACAGAGGACTTTGCTCATTGGACAGTCTCAGCTGTCACTTGCGGTTAAGACCAGCCCATTGGGTGCACTCAGTTGCCAGGCCAACCCTTTCCGTGGGGCCTGGGAAAAAGATCTGACAGATTAACAAATGGTAAATGGGAGAATGGGATATTAGGCAGTGTCATTAATCTGAATAGGTTTGGCGTGGACTAGCACCACAGATGCCAATAACCAAATGAATTTTCTAACAGAGAACATGGACAAACACATAACGCTGGGCCTGGTTATTTCAGTGCATATGAGCCCCGAGATGTAATTGAAAAACCAGAGCAAAAGCATTCAAACTAAATGACTGTTATTCAATTAGAAAAACCTGTCTGACTGAAAAATGTTTTAAAAAGTAAAAACCTTTTGATAAATTCAGCCCAAGTAAGTTTGATAAAAGTTATACCTTGCAAGCTGACCTGTAACTTGCATACTCCATACTAGACTTCAGAGGAGAGTACGAAACGTTCATCGAAATCTGCCCCAGCATTCACATGAATACACACTGTGCCATAGATTACAGAGACAACATATGATTAAATATCCAGCCATGGAACCAGCTCTGCACCATCATAAACACACATTAGGGACTCCTGAGAGCTATTTAAAAGTGAGTGAGGGGTTCCTGTAAACACAAATGATAAAATAGATAGGTGTCAGGAGGATGTGAATACTGCGTGTATTATTAGGTTGTTTTAAAAATCAACTGCTGCATAAACTTTAACTACGACTAATAGATCATGTGGAAATCATTATGCATCGCACTGTGCTGGTTAACTAACTTTTATTGAATCCACCTGTGGGCGTCATGGTGCGAAACATGACTCGTTCAAATATCTTCTACAGTTAAAGAGGGATTATGAAGACGTGCTCCCTCCCCCCTCAGACCCACTAATGAACAGTGAGCGCTGGTCAGGTGACTAAGTGGTCATTTTAAGAAAGCATACTGTCTGAGAGCGCGCACAAACATTTGCACATACACACAGGGTTGCTCAGCATGACCAGCTGGACGGGCTAGGGGAACTAACGCCTATTGTAGCCATTTTAGACAACAGATGGGAAGAAAAATATACAGAGAGATAGTGAAAGAGCAGAAGAAAAAGTCCCACTGCCTCTCTCATTCTAAGTGCTGCTGAGCTTACAGAGCATGCTGCATCACTCCTGCTATTTCTGCCTACACAGGGCTGTGCCTGCCTCTCCTTTCACATGGCTCCACTGGCTGCATGTACTTGATGGCAGAGGATTCTCACCGTTCAACAGGGGGACGTACTGGACAGTGATGTGCTACTGGCTTGTGGGCTACTCATCACCTAGCGTGAAATATTATGGAATCGAGACCTGCTGATTGGAGAGAGCATGTGCCATGCAACTTTAGAAACTGCAGTGTCATTGCTGTCTAGGCTCAGATAAAGCATGTGACTCTTATAGGAAGCCCAGTCGCATCTCCTGGCTGGGGGTGTATGAATATACATCAGCGTGGCTCTTATTTCCCAGCTCTGTGAACAGCTCATCTGTCAAGGTGGGACATGTTACTCCGTAACGGAGGAAACCCACGTATTGCAGCCAGAGCCTATAGGAGAAACGCCTGCCTCCCCCATGCGTGCCTGCGGACTAAGAATAGATCAATGTATCAGGCAAATCGGGATTAACGGGCGTTGTGCTCCAATCACAGAGCACACACACACACACGCACACACATACAAACAGGGGAGCCAAAACACAAAAAGTTCATTTTCATTGCCCATCACACTGTCATCATTTCTGCTACTGAACGGCTTCCACGCTGCTGCTCCTTAATTCACACACACACAGTCCAACGCCAACGCACAGCCAATAAAACAATGTAAAGCAACATCCTGTGTGAACAATGATTATGTCAGACCGCTGGCGAAACAACCCTCCAAATTCCCCACAAGGCTGGGCAGGTGTTTGTAACTAAGCGGTTAGTTATTTATCACCTGCAGACACCCAGCCGGCCAAATTTCAACTCGCTGCGGAGCGCTCCGAAAATAAATTGTGCAATTAGAGAGGATGCCGCGAGCAAGCTGTCCCAACTAACCTGTCTGTCCTTTTCCGAGCGTCTTCTCCAAACGGTAAGGTCCCACGTAATTGGCGTGTTGGGCACCGCTGTTGTCTTTACCGGATGATGACATGTCGAATCTGTGTGAAAATTAGACACTTTATAATAAAGCGCAGACAATTAAAGAGTCCTGGCAGGAGGTCCAAGCCGCCGTTGTCTTTCTTTTAACTCCACAGCCTCTCGTCTTCCTCTCGCTCTCTGACTCTTTTCCCTACCTCACTCGCTGTTAGAGGAGGTGAGGCTCTCTTTTCTGTCCTCTTTTCTCCTATCGCTGCAGACGAGCCGCAAGTGCCTTGAATATCATTGTGGGTGAAAGCTGCGCTGCCGCTGTGCGTCTGTGGGAGGTGCTGCCGAGTACTCGTGGATGATTGACAGTCGATACAACCAACCAGAGCACCGGATCCCCTCCTCTGCCGCCCCGTTTCTTGTTGCTGGAGGATTTTTGCTTTTTCTAGAAGAGCTGCAGGTTGTGATCTTAAAGAGTTTAATCCCGAATGAACAGTTCATTAAAAGCAAGGTAAGTGCCTAATAGCATGTAAAGCATAAGCCGCAAAATTTAAATGCCCCCGTGAATGTGCCCATCAACTGAAGTCTTTTTAAAAAATAAGAAATATAATGTAAATCTTCAACTTAAGCCCAAGATTTACATCTACTGTTAAGGAGCTTCTCTGATCAAGTTCATTTGAAATTCTTCAAATATTTGTATGTTTACTCTCTGTCGTGCAATAAAAACCCTTTATCCATGATTATTCAAATATGTCTCACTTTCATTCAAATACTCCACTCAAGTATGCAAATATGCTGAAAAGAAAAGCTTAAAAAACTGATTTCAAGTTTTCTCCTTACAGGTCACAAAAGGTCACTTGCACCCGCACATCTTAAATTCAGATTTATGGTAAGCACCGAGAAGCTTTTCACCTTAGGCAGATGAATGAGATCATTTTTGCTATCTACAAAAGGAAGCTGAAATATCCAAGTGAAATAAAAATTAGCGAAAGAATTGTACCCTGTTGTGTTTTATGGTTTCTCACAGGCAAACCCGTGCAAGCAGTACACCGGTGTTATATTAAAGCTAGACATAAATTCATTTGGGGTCATTCAAACACAAATTTATTTATGAATTTGCACCATGTGAGCATAATGTGGGGGGAAAAAATCCATAAAACAAGATTTTAGGGCTGACTTATGAGGTTCAAATTCCCTAATGACACTGAAATTAATCAAAATAACAAAAGCAGTTGTGACTCTGGTTCTTGCAGGGTCTGAAGTCCTGAGACTGTTACACATTTGCCTTTCCCAGTCTTGTCGACAATAAAGACTGAACGAAAATGAAATGCCAAAGCTACACTGCAGTTAGTCCAAACGGCATCTCTCATGAGAAAGCGTTACAGCGCTGATAAATATTTATACTGACTTTATTAACTGAGGACCTATTAATGCAGCTAAAACCACAATGTAGGAGTTTCTTGTCTCTACCTCCCCTTCTTCCCTTTCTTTCAGTGTCCTTTCTCTCCTTTTATGCTCCTCTGTCTCTCGCAAGCGCGCATACACGCCACGCAACACACACCCACACAGCGAGTCGAGTGTGTGCAGCAGTGGGAGAGTGTGTTGGCCCTGTGATTCATTTCACACCCCACTGGTCTGAGACCTGTGACTGTGGCTCTGGCCTCTGTCTGTTCCTCACACCCTGAGAGAGTACAGGTGTCAGGGGACACATGCAGGAGAAACACACGCACATATATTCATGCACATGCACACGCACAAACACAACCGTGACCTCTAGTTACTTTTTTTCCTTTTCCTTTTTTTTTTTTTGAACAAAACAAGGTTGAGGAGGCTGCTGAAATATTTAAGCAGCAAGAATTGCATCAACACCACACTGGAGGTTACTTCAAAGATAAGGATATTCCAGAAAGATTCACAGGCTTTCCTCTGAATATGCTCAATAATGCAGACTCTACTGAATCATGGTCACTGCATTTCAATTATTGACTCAATAAGAAATTAAACTGTTACGCAGCTGCATCTTTGTGCATGTTTGCATGAATTTGACCATAAAACAGACCTTTTATGCTGTATTTTTATATCCTCTTACAAGATGGATGCTTGTATTAAACATAGGCAAAATTTCAAACAGTGAGGTCAGCAGATTTGCAAGTAACTCTCTGAGTAAAAAGCTCAGGCCTCGGACTGCTGCAACCACTCAGTTTCAGTTAGTTTTTTCTTAGTTTTGCATTATGTCAGTTGTAGGTTACATCCTTAACATGGTCACGTTAGGTACACAGCTCAGGCACACAGCTCAGGAACCCCTCCGCTGCTGTTCAGACTCTCTGGAAGGACCAGCCGGTCAGAGAAAAGTTGACTTAAATGGAGGGGGAAGGTTGCAACCGCACCGAAACCCAGTGCAAGACAAACAAGCATTATTTTAAACTGTAAATCATGCAAAGCTACTTTAGTAGAGTGATAGTCAAAACATGGAATGGGAAATGAGCAGAACAGTCCTCTTTAATCTTTTCTCAGATTACTTAAAAAAAACAACTTTAGAAGCAGGTACAAGCCAAATAAGGAAATAATATTTTTCATGTTATCAATTCCACATATAGGAGAAAAAAAAGTTTTGCAACTGGCAAATTATTCCTCCTCACTTTCAATTCATGAGGCCAACAGTCTGCACATGCCCCAGTTTAGTGCCTTTGAGGTCTATGTTGAGAATGTGTGCTGTATCCCCTGATGCCCTTCAACGCACTGGGAGCTAGGTTTGTGTGAGGAGGTGTGACCCAGAGTGTCACCCACGTGACCACGCGGCACCAGGTGGACAGGGTATGTGATGTCAGCGCCAGGTGGGCTCCGTTTCAATAATGCATCATGCCCAGCACTGGCAGGCGCAACACTTTGAAGTGTTCCAGAAACATCTGTAGCCTGAGTTTTTAATCACCTTGCCTGTACCTCCCTGCTTCCTATCAATCCATCTCCACTCCTTCACAGCCCACACCCCCACGCCCACCCCCTTTCTCTGCACACAAATTAACGAGGAGCCTTCTTAGTTCGTGTGCGAATGTGTTTATGTGCATTATTTACATGCGTTAACACACACAGAGCCACCAAGCTGCAAAATCCAATCAGAAGGATAAACAAAATTCAGAAAGAGCTTCTTGTCTTCTGGATGTTTGCTGAATATTCAGTGGAGCAAGAATTATCAAAGAGTTGTGTTAGATAACACAAATTTACCAACGGCCAAAAAGCAATCGGCTGCAATTGGAGCCTCCAACACTCCACAGCATGAGCATACTAATAGTGTGTTGCCAAACAAAGAAACAATTCTGAAATTAAGATATAAAAATGCCTAAGAAAGGTGTAAGATCTCTTTAACAGAAATTATCAGGTTTGATGTTTGATACATCTCTCTCTCTCTCTCTGTCTGCTTTGCAGAAATGTGATGAAAGACGAGGTGTGCCAGAGAGTAAAACACAGAGGGAGGGAGAGAGATGGATATAGAGAGAGAGAGGTTTACTAAAAAGTGCAACATATTTGATGTGCGGCAAGAGTCCAATAACCTCTGGACGTGACAGGAAGCCCAGACTGCATAATTACTTCACCATACTACCATGTAATGAATAGCTTTATAGGAGAGTCTGACCAAATCAAGAGGGGGCCATAAACACATTAACTCATACCGAATGTGTGCACATAGGAAATCCCTCGCCAACACACAAATTCACTCTCTTGTTGTAGTGTAGCGTTTCCAGCCAGAAACAACTGCCACACAAGCACAAACACATATGTGTGAACTTGCAGCCCTTCAGGGTTGTACAAACTGGTTATTGCCAGCTAGCTGCATGTCAGAAGCTGTTGGTTGCTACTGGACTGGCCAGCATAGAGTGCTTGATTAATTAGAGTGTCATCCACATACAGAGACTATTAGCGATCATCTGCAAACATTACAAAACTGGGGAGAAGAGAGATTAATGAAAGGGCAGTGAAGGTGAACCAAAAACCAAGCACCCAAGGGGAAATAATACAGAATACTCTCTCCACGTCTCAAGCAGATCTCCACCCAAGGACTTCTATAGTGAGGTTTTCATTTCCACACCTTACGTGCAGGTTTGTGGGCATATACGTGCTTTTGTCTGCTCAGGTTCACACAAAAAAAGGTGAATAAAAGGACAAAAGTTAACAGAAGCAGGGTAACTATATACTCAAGAAAGGCTGATAGCTTTGAGAATAACACAAAAAGGCTGGTTACATGTTCACAGCAGGATCACATTGCACGGTCACATGTACATATCTGGGGATAAAATATCATAATATATATATATATATATATATATATATATATATATATATATATATATATACACACACATTGATTGAAAAACACACCCATACACAATCACACACAGACATATGCTCCTCCATCCAGCATGTTCATGTACCATGATCAGTGGTCAGCTGGTGTTCATTTCAAATGTCACCACAGTATGTTAGTTGTACACTGACATGCCCGGGAGTGGAGCCGTGGAGGGAATATTCTCCACAGGGAATAAGCCTCTCTGTTTCACTGTCACACCTCTGCAGTTCCACTGCCCCCTGCTGGTTAAAAATAATAATAATAATTTACATTCTACCACTAGCAGCACCTCTTTAACATCCATCTTCACAATGTTCTAATAATAGGATAAGGAAATGCTGATCGCCCCGTTTTAGTTATGACAATAGACACATTTATACAATTTTTTAAACATTTCCAGACAAAATCTTGGCAGAATAAGTGACGCTCTGTCTCAGATTTTCTCGGCTCTCACACAGTCTCACACATCTCATCTTTCTTCACTGACATCATGAAATCACAACCACACTCATCTGACCCAGTTTGCTTCTGTTTCTCCTCTGTGGTGCTGCAGCCTTTAAGCCCTCAACACTTCAGTTAACAGAGAAATATGCTAGAATTAAGGTGTGCTGCTCTTTCCTATTGTGACTCATGAGAGAGATGATTACATTTTCAATATCAAACAGAAAAGAAACCTTCAATCAAGCCCTATTTTTTTCTTCAATTTTAGAATTAAATACAAAATTTAAGCGGGGGCTGCGACCAATGGTGTTATCTATGAAGGCATGGAGAAATACCTCAGTTTTAAGCACACAACTGCATGCAGCTAGCTACTTGTGCCTTTACAAACATGCTCAGACACAAAGCAGGCATTTCCTCTTTAATCATAGCTTTTTGCCATTACGAAGAATGTAATTGCAGTATTAGAAGCAAACTGTTAGTAATCATGTAGAGGGTTTGGCTGTGCCGTTGGATAATTAGGTTGGCTGTGTGCGCCTCGCTAATCACAGGGACATTTAATGGAAGCGTGGGGTGAAGGACTAAAACAACTACATCTAACCGTAATAAACTTACTGATCATTGATTTAGCGTGCACAAACCTTCTTCCACACTGTCAGTTTGAGTTTAAAGTACAAACACATATAAGTACAGGAATGTTTTCTTCAGCAATTAAGATATTGGAAGCAATGGTTACAAGTTGACACTGTTTCTCCACAGTTTTCAGTGCCTGTGTTGGAGATGTTAGAGTGTCCGTATGAAGTGCAGATAGTTACTTAAAAGCATTTTTCTTTACTCTTTTTCTGCTTAACCCTTTAGAAAGTCCTCTTACATGCTGTTTCACCTTTTTATAAAGTTCTTATCAGAAAAAGGAAAACAGACACTTTTAAATTCTTGAACATGTGCCAATATTATTTAGTCTGGACTTAAAGCAGCTGCATGTGGAGCTGGCAACACGGGTGACCTTTCTCTGTTAGCTGAGTAACCTTGAAAATGACTCACACACACATACTGAAGCAAGCTTCACTCTCTAGCCAATTTGAAATCTGCTTCTGGCAATGTCATTCTCGCTAGCCTTGTGAACCTGGCTACGTGTGCCAGTTACATGATCTAATGGTCTTACTTAAAATAAAAACAAACTTTAACCTCATGTATCATGTACATTGAATACAGCCTCATTATTCATCACTCCCTAAGCCTGACTACTGATCTTTTCACAGTCAACTTGATTGCTCTCAATACGACACAATTTTGTGTCCTATTCTTGTGGTACATCGAAGAGAGTGGAGCATTAAACGTGACGTGTCTCCTCCAAACAAATTTTAGGAGGAGACATTTAAGGAATCGTCTTATGTTAACATGTTACCTGTCGTAGAATTATTGAAAGAATAATATAGGCAAAAACTTACAGAGAGATGAGGCTTTTTTGTACCTCTTTTTCCAACAGTGGCAGATCGCTGCGCTGGCAGTGGTGATACAATGTAATCCCTACGAACATCACATATTCATGTATTTGGACCAAGGCAAATACAGTAAGACCAAAAGTTTATGTAATTTTGTTTCTGTGCACCACCACAGTGGATTTTAAACATGTGATTGGAGTGAAGCCTTTTAGCTTTAACTCAAGAGGTTTGGAAAATATACTGTATTAACTGTTTAAGAATTAGAGGCATTTTCATACATATTCCCTTATTTTCCGAGGCTCAAAACACTGAACACTTTGGCCAAGCAAGGCTGGTCCCCTTATTATTCAATGACATGTTAAGAATACAAAAGACCTGGAGTTGATTGAACTTGAATTTAGTAGATTTTCACTTGCACTCTCCATATTCCAAAAGACAATGTTGCAAGTGGAGAAGGCATCATTAGACTTAAATAATAAAATAAAGCAAATTTAAATATATCTTTGGGTATGAAAAATCAACAACAGTGCATTCTCAAAAAGGGGAAAGCTCTAGCCAGTTCAACACAAAAATGTCTGAAAGATCATGGTGGACAACTGAAGTGGAAGGCTGGTCCTTGTTTATACTCAAGAACATGAACACCAGATTAGATTTTGCCAGAAAACATCTAAAAGACTGTGCACAGCTCTGAAAAACAACCAAGATTAACTCTTACCAGAATAATGGAAATAGAAAAATATGGAGAAGGAGAGAAACAATTAATAATCCAAAGCATAGCACATCATCTGTCAAACATTGTTGAGGCAATGTTACGGCAGGGCCAGTGGAACTGGGTCACTAGTGTTTATTGATGATGTGACTGCTGCTGGAGGAAGTAGGGGGAATTCTGAAGTGTACAGAGCTATATTCTCTGCTCAGATTCAGCCTAATGTAGCAAAACTGATCACATGGCATTTCACAGGGCAAATGGCTAATGACCCAACACATACTGCAAAAACAACCCAAGACTTTATCGAGGCAAAGAAATTGGATAATCTTCAAGGGCCAAGTCAGTCACCTGATCTCACCCAATAGAGCATGTTTTTCCATTACTGAAGACAAAAACGAAGGCAGAGACCCACAAACAAGCAGCCAATAAAGGAAACTAAGATACAGGTCTAGCAGAGCAGGCAGGGAGGAAATGCAGGTGATGGTGGTCCATGCCTTCTACAGTAATACTTACAGTATATTTAACATTATATTAGTTTGTCTAATTACTTTGGAACCTCAGAAAATCTGGATTAATGAAATACTTTAGTGAAATCCCTTGAATTTAAGATGAAAAACGTGCACTTTAAGCACATCTTGAATGGTTGACTCTAAAAATAATAGTCAGCTTATCCAAAACTAGCAAGCTCTCTATAAACATGTCCAATACTAAGTAGTATTACAAAGAAAGTAATAGGAATTGTCACGTGTATAACCACTTCTACCACCATCTTCTGCCGCTATGATAAAAAGGGCAGAGAAGTTAATCTGAAAATGACAGCTAGAACGTACAGTACATGTTCATGTGAAGAAGTGTTCAGAGGAACATGAACAGGGCCATGCTTCAAAGAATGTACAGTAGGCGCGTGTGTCTCAGTGGAGGTGTGACAGTATAATGTCCTGTTGAACAACACCTTCCTGGGCAAGGTCACATGACCTCTTTGTGGCAGCACCAGTAAAAGTGATTAGAAGAGCTAAGCTTCTCCTGCACCCCAATAAATCTTTCTCAAGCTTTCACTGCTTTTAATTGCCTGCAGGTCAAGCTGCAGAGTTCAAGTGGCCCACGCTTCTACAGAGAGCAGTAAAACCCTACTAATCATCCAATAAACAGAGGTGCCATTATATCAAATACTCAATGGCTTCTTGGTGTCTGCTATTGTGCTACTTAGCAGAACCCAGTGAGAATTTGTAGATGTGCCATTTAAATGTTTGTGCTTCAGTAAACACTCTTTTTTTTCTATTATTTTTTGTTACTGTAGGTACTCCATCACAACATCACAAACATTGAGGTACCCCATTTGCAGTTAGCATAACTAGTTTAAATTACCAGAGGGTAAATCAGTGCATTAATCACCAGTCAAAGCTAAGCTGCTTAGCCTCAATGCTTTGTTCTACACTTATGCCATTACCAAGTAATTGTTTCTTAGTTTTCACTGGATTTATATGTCAATAACATAAAATTGCCTGCATAATATCTGAAAGACTATCATTGTTTTACTAATACAAAAACACAAAAACATACTGTTGCTACTTCAGGAAGACTGCTAAACATGCAGCACCTTTGATAGTAACTGTGCATACAGTAACATTTAGTACGCCTTCAAATACATGGCTTTGGATCATAGATTATACGTATGACACAAGCAACTATAGCTTCAAAGTCACACTACTGTAAGTTGCCGCTTCCTTTGTCTTTGTGGGAGGCTGTGGCTGAGAGGCTGAGAGGCTGTGGAATGGAGGTGGGCTGCAGAGATGGATGGAGAGCGGGAAGGAGGCGACAGACGTGGGCGATGCAGGGGTGGCTCGGGCTGTCGGGAGCGGGCAACGGTGGCAGATGTATTACCAGCGACATCTCCATCCCTGCTGATGCTGGACTCTCGCTGTCTCGCACACACACAAACACATGTGTCTAAGTTGATTGAGGCCAGCAGTTTGGCTCCACACCAGGCACAGAGGGTAATGACTGTCACCCTTTTTCTCCATCAGCCCCCTACCTTTATCATCACACACGCATAGTCACACATGTGTATACAGATACGCAGAGTATAGCTACTGCTCTCTCCTACTTTCGCCTTTACTCTCCTGCTCTCTGAAATGTCATGCTGGCAGGGGGTTGTGTGGGGCTCCTCTGGAGAGCAATAAAAGCTGATTGGAGTTAAAACAGTTGGTCAGGCCTTCCCGCCCCAGCATCTGTTGGATTACAGTCAGCCAACCTGTCATCTGTGAAATGAAGGCTAGTATGGGAGGAGAGGGGAAAGGCCACATGGGGGGGACAGACAGACAGAGCAAGAGATATAGAAGGATGCGTGAGACAGGATGAGGGTGCTTTAACAGATGCTCTGGTGTGAATGACTATGTGAAAAAGACTCACTTGGACCCGGTTTACTCAAGATAAGTAAGGAGAAACACAAGGAGCTCTGAGGCAAGAAACAGTGATGGGTGGAGGGGTCAGATGGAGGGACGGACAGACAAACTTGACCTTTAGATGAATCACATCATCTCTCCGTCCTCATGTATCACTGCCTCTTAGCACTGGAGGGGACGAGCAATCCCTTTGACCCCCCACCCCCCCTTCTCTTTATTCCTCCATCTCACCCCTCTCTCCGTCACCGGCTGCTGCACCCACCCATTGCCTCCACCTGCTACGTCCCCCCTGAGGGAATCATTTTCACTCTAACAACTTCAATTAACCTTAACCATTCATGCACGCAAGCGCACACACTTACACACACACCACCTAGACCATGCCTGCACACATACATCTCTCTTCCAATATCAATCACAGGTGTTAAGGTCACCGGACTGGGAGGCAGAAGCTTCACATAGCATCTCCAGTGACATATAAAAGAATGTGAGGCTACCTGCTGCAGTCTACCATGCATGTGCGCACGCTGTCTTTAAACAGTGGCACAGTTGTAAGTCCTACGAAATAATTAGAGATTGGAGAGCAACGGGAAATGTATTCAGTTTCAGGCTTGAAATCTAAATTGAATGTCTTTTATTTTGTGATCTCGAAATAACTTTCTGAGGTCACAACTGGAGCTGCCTCACAGTTACAGAAGACCAACATGGCAAACATTCAGACATAAAACACCATAGTTAATCAATATCTGCTGCCCTGTGACTGAATAAAACAGCAAATTAAAAAAAATAAAAATAATCAGAGGTCCGCTGGATCACTGTTTCTGAAGGAGGACTAATCTGCTGTATCCACACACAGTTCGCCAAGTTCACTTAAAGCAAATCTGGAACTGAAAGATTGGTGGGCTTTCCAGCAGCACAGCAGTAAACAGATTCCAAGGTCTCTGGTTTGGCATTAAAAGGAAGACTGTGCTCGCAAACGCATGAGTTTGTGCACATGCAGGTGTGTACATGCATGCACGTGAAAGCGTCTTTTTGCACATGCACAGAAAAACAGACTGGAAGGGGGGCAGGTTAAATTCATGCAGCTGTTGTTGAAGTCAGACTTGGCTGGTGTGTGAATGCCTGCAGGGGGAAAACTCATATCTATGCTTCCACTCGTTTTCATCATCATTTAGGTGCTCTATAACAATGCCAGCCTGCTGTTTAAGCTGTGATGTCCAAAAACGAACAAGTGCCAACATTGCAAATGAAGTGTTTTAATGTGTAATGATGGGAGAAAGGATGTCTTCAATCATAATGGTATACTTGGAGAATAAATGATATACCATATTGATTCTAAGCCCCTGTTTACCCAGCTGGTTTGCTGCACTCATGCTTTCATTAATAACTTTGCAACTGCACAGATGAGAATACAGCTTGCCTAGTCATGGCTTCAATTAGCACCTGAGAAGAACCTTGAGACTAGGACTGATTTCACATCTGATCATAATAATATGCCCTATGAAGGGATTAAAACCGCAGGCAAAAAACAAAGCGTGCTCAATTAAATATACTTGTAAAACACGTGTAAATGTATGCACAGACACACAACCTTTAATCCTGCACTAAAACACATGCAATCACTCTACAAATGCCACATCCTTTCCCACACCCAGCAGAGATCTCCCTGGGCTTATCAGTGCGTAATTGCTGTTGATTGGTGTATTATTGCTCTGGTTAATCTGCCTGTGGGTGGCTAATAAAGGAACTCCATCAGGGATGTTATCAGTCTTAGGCAGAAGGTGTGTGTGAAGCAAATTTGGAAGCAAGGAGAAGAAAGGAGAGGGAGCGCTGGGAGCTGGGAAGGAAGGAGAGATGTAAGAATGAGAACGATGCAACTTGATTGTGAGAAGAAAGGGAAAGAGGAGCGAGAGTGTTCGAGTCGTGCCGAAAGAAACCGAAGGACAAATGAGCAAAGGAAAACTATAAATTAGACTGTGTGCATCAGAGGTAAAATGAGGTAACACCAGTAAGCTGGATGTTGTTCTGCCAGAGTTCTGAGCATCAAGTGGCTCCCTGGAGAATCCTTTTATGATTGATGTGGCCTTATTTTCTCTGCCACAGTTCTATTTCTAAACACAGGCTGGAGGAGGAAGAGGAGGCTGTAGTGAGGTGATTAGATTCCTCTCCATTACTGGAGCAGCCTGAGACAGATATCACCCACAACAGACACCCCCCGGTCCCAACGCCCTGTGCAATAACTGTATGTTGGCAAATGATGCTTTGGTGAGAAAGGGGAAGCTAACATGACAAACTGGTGTCTTTTTATTCCACTGTGGGGCCCAGCAGTGACTCAATTTACACACTCTCTGGAGCACATTGAAAGTGACGGCGCATGATGGAGGCAAAGACAAGAAATTCAATAGCAAGGACAAGAAGAAGCTGCTTGGAGTCTGGGAAAGTTTGGAGTATATATATCGCTGCAGGCAAACTGAGAACATTAAACGCCAGGAGATGAAGCATGATTTCTCACACATCTAATGAAACTTAATCTGTTTTCAGCAGTGTCATATACTGTCTTTGCCATACACTGGATCACCTCAACACAATGTAGTGAAGTGTTTATTATTTTTAAAGTCACAGGCAGTGAGACTGAGCTTGTTGAATGTCAACAGCTGGTGCTACAGTTTAAGGAGAAACAGCCTGGGGTTCCTGGGATAATTTGTTACATCTGATTTGATACAGCAGGGTATATTGTTGCGCAGGAGTAGTTGATCTAAAATGTTTACCTAAAAACTGTGAAATACATCTCAGTCAACAAATTTTCTTCAGCTGTGCTGCACTAAGATAAAGTAGAAGACCCCTGTGGGTCTAAAACCACTACTCGTTGTGGACTCCTACTGAGCCACTAGACTAGAACTCAATGTGATGAATAATTCATAGCATAACGAGAGATTACCGCATAATTGCGAATGATTTAATTTCAGCGAGTTTGGCGCAGGATTTTGCTGGATGAAATAACTGTTTAGATGCTGCTTGCATTATAATCAAACCCGACTGGAAATGATTTCAATTTAAAGAGGAGGCTGAGTTAGTTTTGCTGCTTTTATAACAGCACCTCCTGCTGGTGAGCAGCTTGCATTGCATTAGCATTGATAAATGGACATGTAAAAGGTTATCAATGAAGAACATCAGTGAATGTGATAACTGTGGTAAAACCTGGGAGTAATAAACAAAGCAGCTTCCATCCACTCAGCCATTTTATTCCACTTATCCAATTCAGGGGCACGAGGGGGTGCTGGAGCATTTACCAGCTGTCAACGGGTAAGAGACAGGGCACACTCGTGACAGGATGCCAGTCTGTTGCAGGGCTAATACACAGAGACAAACAACCATTCATGCTCACACTCCCACCTACTGTCAATTTAGAGTCACTAATTATTCTAACGCCATGCATGTCTTTGGACTGTAGATGGGAAGCCCGGCACTCAAAGATGGCATATGCAGAGACAGGAAAAACATGCAAACTCAACACAGAAAGGTCCCAGACTCTATTCAAATCAAGGACCTTCTTTCTGTAAACGGTGATAACCACCACACCACTGTTTACAATTATATGCATTAAAATCTAAGTGTAATTGCATTTTTTACTTGATTTAATTTCATTCATTTAGGCTTTTAACAATATCCTCATTTATTAGACATCAATTTAATTGAAAAAAAAAAACAACCCACACAAAACATTATCACACAGTTCTCCCAGCCACATGCAATGGATTGTTTCATGAATGCACAATATACACAAAGCAGACACAACAGGAAGCAGATAACAATTCTATTAACTTTCTGACTATACTGTTTCATCGCTATTAAGCTCCAACTAGCTAACAGAAAAAAGAATAAGACTGTGGTAAAGGTGAGGTTTAGGAAATGTTATGTGAACAGCAGCAGTGGCAGCATGTGGCAGCGGCAGCTGCAACGGAGGTTTTCAGGGGTCAGCAGCCATGACTGCACAACAGTGAACTGTCTGCACTGTCTTAGACAGGCAATGTTCTAACAGATGCAGTGGATTTGTCAGTTGCACATCCATAATGTGAATCTTCTACTCCACCACATCCCAAAGGTGCTTTATTTGATCACTGACAACCCGGCCAGAATTCTGGCTCCCACAGACTGGCGGTCTGCTCATGGGGCAAACAGCTTACAGCCAATTAAACAATCAGTCAGTCAATCAATATCAGATACTCAGTTTGTTATGTGAATAAAGCGCACCCATCCACAGAATCAATCTCTTCCATTCCAACCTCTTCACCACCGTAGGCAAGACCAAAGGGCTGTCAAAGGAAGTCAGGGACAAGATTGTGGACCTGCACAAGGCTAGAATGGGCTACTGAACACCAGCAAGAAGCTTAGTGAGAAGTGTCAATATGATTATTCTAAAATAGAAGAAATATAAAATGACTATCAATTGTCCTTGGTCTGGAGTTCTATGCAAGATTGTTCCTCATGGTGGGAGGATGATTATGAGAAAGATGGTGGATCAGCACAAAACCACACAAGTAGAGCTTGTTACTGATCTGAAGGCAGTTGGGAGCACAAACACCACTGGTAACACACTACACCGCAACAGATGGAAAACTTGCAGCACCCACAACGTCTCCCTGCTCAAGAACCCACATGTACAGACCCATCATTAGTAGGGGTGCAACAATACACAAAATTCACGGTTCGGTTCGGTACTTTGGTGTCACGGTTCGATATTTTTTCGATACAACAAAAATGTTCATGCCTTAATTTGTCATTTATTAAATTTTCACGGCACATTCTGCACCACATCTCTGTGCGTTCATCATTTGTTTGAAGCCAGCTCACCTCCTGCAACTACTTTTCCGAGAATACGTGCTTCTTTTGTGGTTCGGACTCCTTCTGACATTTCTTTGGAGGTGGAGGAACATCACAGTAATTGCTTAAAGGAGCTTCTTCGACATCTTTAAGAGTTCTAAACAAATGTCTGTCCTCCTCCTGAAAATCTTATGTATGCAAACACGCGTTGCAACTTCTTATCTTGTGCCCGTTTTTTATTTTGACAGCAAATGCGCACCTTCGGACCTTATGAGCAGCCCTGGTTATTTCGCTTGTCATATTGCAGCCACAGAAATTCTTTTGTCCATGAAACCATAAAGCTGCACTTTCTTTTTGCCTTATGGTCTGATTTGTCATAACTTTTCCATTTTGTGGTAAGTTTTTCTTTGGCTGTCACTTCTTCACCCTGACCTGTCTTATTTGGCTCAGCAGAACTAAAATATTGTGGCGAGCTCAGACAAGGAGGAGACGGAGGTATCGTTTGGTCTTGCTTCCCGTGAGCTAGCCAGGGAGCACAGCCGTTTATTAACATCTGCAGAAGAACACTGCCGCTAGCTAACTGCTCAGCGCGGCAACAGCACAACAACAACAACAACAACACACAGGGCGCCCTCTGACCCCGGAAGGACACACCGTGGCAGCGAGAGGGCGTCACCCGTCACTATGGCAACATAAACAAAACATAACTGTACAAACAGAACCCCGAACAGCCCTGACCCGCTACATAGCCCCCACCTAAGGGGTCAGTCGTCCCCGACGACCCCATTACCCCACACAAAGTCCTGCAAATGTCCAGGTGCCTTCTTTTGCCGCACCGGCCGGTCACGACCGGCGGGGTAAAAGTCACTCGGGTCAGAACATGGGGTGCCACCATCATCCCACTTCTGACACCAATGTGGCGAGCTCAGACAACGAGGAGACGGAGGTATCGTTTGGTCTTGCTTCCCGTGAGCTAGCCAGGGAGCACAGCCGTTTATTAACATCTGCAGAAGAACACTGCCGCTAGCTAACTGCTCAGCGCGGCAACAGCACAACAACAACAACAACAACACACAGGGCGCCCTCTGACCCCGGAAGGACACACCGTGGCAGCGAGAGGGCGTCACCCGTCACTATGGCAACATAAACAAAACATAACTGTACAAACAGAACCCCGAACAGCCCTGACCCGCTACATAGCCCCCACCTAAGGGGTCAGTCGTCCCCGACGACCCCATTACCCCACACAAAGTCCTGCAAATGTCCAGGTGCCTTCTTTTGCCGCACCGGCCGGTCACGACCGGCGGGGGAAAAGTCACTCGGGTCAGAACATGGGGTGCCACCATCATCCCACTTCTGACACCAATGTGGCGAGCTCAGACAAGGAGGAGACGGAGGTATCGTTTGGTCTTGCTTCCCGTGAGCTAGCCAGGGAGCACAGCCGTTTATTGACATCTGCAGAAGAACACTGCCGCTAGCTAACTGCTCAGCGCGGCAACAGCACAACAACAACAACAACGCCACACGGGGCGCCCTCTGACCCAGGAAGGACACACCGTCGCAGAGAGAGGGCGTCACCCGTCACTATGGCAACATAAACAAAACATAACTGTACAAACAGAACCCCGAACAGCCCTGACCCGCTACAATATATATCCTGCTGCTTTTACACACGCACTCACATAATGCTCAGCGATTCTCTGCACGATCAACCTCTCACATGTTTAAGCTTGCTGCGGGAGATTTCACTTGTCATGTTTGCATAGTAAGCTAACGATTGATAAGACGATGTCAGGGGAATTGGTGCGCAAATTATCATCACTCACCAATCAGTGCTGTCGCTCTCTATACACAGTTCACACGATTGCAAAGTGAAAGCAAAAAACAAGCGCAAATTCAAATGCGATTTCAATATGTCACATATTGACAGTGGCTCACCGATGCCAATGACATAATTACCCAGCTACATTTCCGAAAGAATGCAAAAGCATTGACGTATATTTTTCCTTCATATGATAGCCCGACGGGCAGGGCAGATAGATTTTGGTAGCCCGACTGGAAAAATCGCTAGCCCCGGGACGTTGGACAGGCGATTTTGCGAGCCCTGTATCTGATTGAGGAATCACTCATCTTTGGAAAAGAGAGTTTATTACAGAGAAATGGCTCTTTCCAAAATAAAAGCTATACTATACGCTTCTTCTGGGCTATATTCTCAGCAGCATATTAAACATATCAGGTCCCCATAAGGAGAATCATGTGCTAACGGCTGTCTAAATGACTTGGGTAAAGTTTGTAGCATGCATGTTTGTTGTTTTTGTCTGCTTCCACTTGTCTTTGCACTAGGATGATGTCGGTGTAAATGTGCAGTCATATTTGTTGTGTTCCCACTAGTGCTGTCAGCGTAAATCTCGTTGAAATGAGGTTAACGCCACAACACGGCAAATCTCCGTTAATGAGCTACCGCAAATCGCCTGCATGGGGCTGGACAGCCAACACGTTAATGAGCTAACTGCGCTAACACACTAGCTCCCACCCATGTAATTGAGCATTGCGTGGCACATCCAACATACTGTTTTACTTTAGTCCATGACGTGCTTACCTTCAGGGTCATATGTCACATGAAAACCAAAATAGTTCCAAACGCCAGATCTGAATGAGGGTGGGGAAGGTTCAATTTGCCATGTTGCAAGGAGAGCTTAAACTTCTGTCTCGCTAGCTTGCCCTGCACTCAGTGAATCTGCGTTCGACTACTCCGCCTAGGCTGCTGCACTGTCGAGCGCAGATCCACTGAGCGCTCAACACAGACAGCATAGTCAGAAGGAAAGTTGATAAAATAAATTAAAAATGTATTTTGTATTGTTCGATACATATGCGTACCGAACCGAAAGCACTATATCAAACGGTTCAATATCGATACGAGTATCGTTGCACCCCCAATATATGTATATATTGTACTATTCTTAGTTAGCATATTGTCTGTCTTGTTAATGTTTGTTTATAATGGAGCACTGTAACATAAAATAATTTCCCCTAGGGATCAATAAAGTATTCTGATTCTGATTCTGATGCTTTGAGGTGGTTTCACATAGCGACTTTGCTGCACTAGTGTAAAATCCTGGATTGAAACCTGCTTCTCCCAGCCAGAACACTGAAGAGAGGTTGTGAATGGGTCTTCCAGTATGACAGTGACCCAAAATGTAATTCCAAGGCAACAAAAGAGTGGTTAAAGAAGAAGCACGTAAAGGTTGTGGAGTGGCCTAGCTGGTCTCCAGACCTCAGTTCTGTAGGAAATCAGTAGAGGGAGCTGAAGCTTCAAGTTGCCGAGCAGGCACTCTTCTCCAAGTACGTCTCCAATAAGTCGTGTTTTGCTTGGGGATGAAATACTTCCTTTACTCAATGACAAGCAAATCAATCTATAACTGTTATGTAATGTGCTTTTTCCTGGATTTTGGTGTTCATGTCTTTGTAAATGAGCAAACTTCCAAATAAGGAATTAATAGTAATTGGTAGGGGAGACCGGGGATAGTTGTAACATTTTTGACATTTCTGTCTGTAAATTGAAGCTCTTTTAAGGTAGTGGATTCAAAATGTAATGCAAAGTATTTACATGTCTCTGCTATTAAATAGTGCAGCTATTTTCTCTGCAGCACAATTACCCATTGCATGGTATGGTCTCAAACACGAAGAGTGAAATGTTACAATTAACCCCATAGTCTGGGTTAGTTGTAACATATCCTGGGGTAAAATGTAACACAATGAAAAAAGGGTACTAACAAAACATTAACATGTAATCTTTGTTTATTCAACACATGAATGCACTTACATCCATTTATGTAGCTATGTGTGTGTGTGACAGAATGCAGAAATCTAGCTTTTGAACATATTCCAACCCCCCCCCCCAAAAAAGACAAGTTATGGAATTTTCTGCAACTGAATATTTCATTAATTTTGGTTGGTCTTCCTTGAGTTTGGCCTCATTGGATCAGTGGGCATTATAACCTACAACTCTTGCACCAATTTTGAATATAACAATGAAGCTGAAAAAATGTAGTTGTTCACCAGCATCGCAATTCCATTACTTTTTATCATGGCTTACCTTTGTGTGGTTTGCAAAGTGCTTCAGAAAGATGAGGAAATCTGTTTCTTGCACCCATCTTGATTTATTTCCACTACCAGTACTTCCTACTGGTCCATCTCTGACACAGTGGTCTGCATAATGTATGTGTGGGAACACAAACAGAATTGTGTTGCCAATGGCATTAACTGCATATACAAATGCGACCAGTGAACCTCTCTCTGCTGATGTCGTTGCCCCAACTTGTTTAATATAAGTTAAAGTAATAGTGTGGTAAGTTGTAACATCTGCATTATTGTTACAACTAACCCAGACTGTTGCTGTTACAACTGACCCAGACTCCTATAGCCACGAACTAGCTAACATTACAGCCAACGGCTAAAACATTAGCACTAAAGACCTACGCAGAATATATCCCCATAGACATACAAATAACACAATTTAAGTTTGATGAGTTTAACTGCAAAGCAGATAATGTTATTAGAAATTGAAATAAAGTAGAAAAACGTACTTTTTGGCATACAAATTACTTTTTTTCATGTTAAATTGTCTGTGTTTGACAAAATGTGCTGATTTTTCACATGTGATAGCAGAACTGAGTTGGGCATGCACAGGATGAGTCACATCATTTGAAACTTAGCCCTGATTGGAGAAATTGGAAGTGTTACAACTGACCCACGTTACAACTATCCCCGGTCTCCCCTACTAAGGAAGCCAAAGTATGCAAAGAAAATAGATCCCACCACCACCAGACTGAACTGTTGATACAAGGCAGGATGACTTCATCCTATAATTTTCTTTTTTGCCAGATTCTGAACCTACCATCAGAATGTCAGAATCAGATGATGCAATGTTTTATTGTCCAATTTTAGTGAACTAATGCCAACTGTGGCCTCAGTTTCCTGTTCTTACACAGGAGTGGCAACTTGTGTGATTTGCTGCTCCTATACTTCAAAGTTCAATGTGTTGTGCAACCTGAGATGTTCTTCTACATACCCTGGTTATAACTAATGGTTATTTGAATTACTGTTGCCTTCCTATCAGACTGAAGCAGTCTGGTCACTCTTGTCTGAACTTTGGCATGATAAGGCATGTTCTCCCAGAGAACTGCATTTCACTGGATAGGTCCTTTTTTTCAGGCCATCCTCTGTAAACAGTATAGAAAAACCCCAGTACACTGGACGTTTCTGAAATACTCACACAAGCCTGTTTAGCATCAAAACCCATGTCACATTTTGTGTTACTTAAATCACCTTCCTTTTCTATTCTGATGCTCAGTTTGAACTTCAGCAGGTTGCCTTGGCTATGTCTACATGAGTAAATGGAGTGAGTTCCTGCCATGTGAATCACAGCTGAACAGCTGTACCTAACAAAGTGGCCAGGGCCTGTGTGAGTGCGTATTTTAGGTGTCATGACTGAAGAATACCTAAGTTATCTTTATGATCCTTTCAAGGGCAAGTTAACATATTCCACTATTCACACGTGCTCTGACAGAAAATCCTCTGGGATACTTGAATTCTCTTTTCCATATCCTCCAAGAACTGTGTCAAATAAATAGGTGACAATTTCAGTTTCCAACTTCATCAAACACATTGCTTCCAGAAGGATATATATTAAACGGGCATGCTTAGAAAATTACACATTGCAGCATAATTTGTACATTCATTTGAGTGAACTTTTCAATTAGCAATGACTGATAACCTTATTAAAATGAGAAAAGGGTGCATAATCACTCCACTATTAAATCTTTGGTTTTAAACTGCCCAGAAAAGCGATTTAACTAAAGTCGACCCGATTTGACCTTTTATCGTCCATTTATTTTCATGTGTTTTTTTTTCTCACATGCTCAAAAATGCATTGAAAGCTGTGAGCCAAGAGGACATCACGTTGGTGAAATAGTCCTAACTGAAAGCTTTTGTTTGCAACAAAAAAATTCAAGTCGGGAGAGGTGTAAAGAGCAGCCAACAGCAATCGACAGTCTGAGAGCACACTTTTTTTTGCCAGTGTAGGCCACTTGATGATTCAGAACACTTAATTTTAATAAGGCGGGGTGGGGGGTGGGATGCTGGTTTCCGTGCCTTTTGCCAGCCGAATCATATCTGTGTAAGAAAACTTCCCCTGACATGTAGGACAAATGAGTTGTTTTATTGCACACGGGTGAGTAACTCGACTAGTTTTGAACTAACTCAGAGTGGACAGGAGGTGGCGCGAAATGCTGCTCGTCTGACTGTATGACGACACAGTCACTGTTTCCTTCCAGTCACGGCCACATGGGCGGCGTATGAAAGGCTATCCTCAAATCAAAACCGTAACGTTTCCTGTTAAATTAACAGCCACGTGATATTTATCTCGGTGACTTACACACTTTTAACACAAATTCCCTTATTATTGTCACGAAATATCCACTCACGTCCGGCAACCAAGCCGCGGTTATAATGCTATGTTGAGAATGTTGCTACCCTCATTTAAAATCATTATCTGTTACTGTGTCCGTGTGGATGACAGAACTGCATTAGAAACCAGCACAGAGGGTTTTTGAAGTAATTTAGGTGGGAACTATTTCTTCTATGTGCGGACTGTGACAGACTGCGCAGTGCGTCCCTGTACTTTCACCTTACACTGTAACCTGTGCGTTAATCTATCACAGGCGAGAACGGAGTGCGTGTTTTCCATCGTTTTAAATGCAAGTTGCCTGAAAATATTAAAGGACACAGAGCAGATTATACCAGACCTCAGTACCGCATCCTGCCGTGGACGTGACATTCAACACGGGTTAGTGCCCACACAACCATCCGACCTCATTAATATGTAGGTACGTAACGTCCACGCTGGAGGCTGTCTTTAAATACGGGGAGACACCCTCACACCGGCAGCACTTCAGTCAAAGAGCGTTAGTGTGGAGCTGACACATTCCAACTCCTGTTTTCACCCGTTTCTTTGAAACCTTCAAGGTAAGATGGGTCGCGGTACTCTGACTCTACACACCACATCTGCACCCAGGACTCTCTAAAGACTGTTTTTTATTTAAAGATTTTAAAAGCTGAATGTCTCAAACCGCGTGCTAGAGGACAGACCGGGGCGTGACGATGTGTAATCAGTATTAATTGGGTTCAGCTGCAGATTAAATCAGTTAAGATTTCTGTCAGTATTATTTCCCTTATAGCATAAGTAAACAAGTCAAGCAGAGGTAACAGGTTGTCTTGGGCATTCTGCAGATGCATAGTTACTTGTGGGCTATTATGGAGTATTTTATTCGCCCGTTGTATAAAATGTAATAAAAACAGGAAATATTCCGACTCGTTGGTGTTTAAAAACCTTTTTATGTTCTTTCTGTTTGAATCCATCCCCGTGATCGAGGCGCTTGGGTTTTGGTGACGTAAAATGCGCATTGGCTACGCATGCCTACAGCCGCGGTGGCGACCATCTTCCAACAGCTATAAATGACCCTGGCCCTTTTAATTTACTGCGCTTGGGCGTGCTTGCCTATCGCAGGGACGCAGTGTCTTTAATTGTCTTGTTGGTGTTTTATGGCTTTGCCAGAAATGCCGTCCCCGCGTTGTCGGCTTTGTCTGATTCATCGGACCTTTCTTGGCACAGAGTTGTGGATAAATATTTGACAGATGCAGACTGTGGGGAAACTATTAATGTCTGGTTCTATGACGACTGCAGGGCGGTAAAGCTTTTCTAGGACTTAAATTCAACAACAGTCTTTTCTTGAATTCAGATGTGGACAAGAGATGTGCAGCAGCATTGTAACTGAGATGCTGAACGGCAGCCGTTACCTGACACCCTGTATAGCCTTTAGTGGCCTGCTGGCAAAAGAATTAACCAAATGAGCACAATAATGTTGGGAAACATGATAACACTAGGACTGTGTGTAATGTCCCATTATACTCTTCCAGCTACTAAAAGTCGTCCTCTTATTCAGGCAACTAAGGAAGCAGTTTGCCTGGTTTGTGGAGCACAGCAGTGAAGCACTGTCCCATAAGAACACTGGCAATAATCCTAGATTATAATGGGTCCAAATGCTGGTACATGTAGTATGGATTACACTACTACATTTTTATCCTACAGTTTTGAGCAAACTGTATATACAAGCTGTAGATGGTCACCTTGATGTCAGACTGACAGTCTGGCTCCAGCCATCTTGTTTGTTTCAAGTAAACTGATAGATGCCTGGCAGCTCAAGGACACTGGTCACTTGTACACTAGTGGATGCTCATTCAAAAGTAAGCCGCACCCTAATGCAGAGGCTGCTTTATCCTCTTCTCTTAACGGCGCAGCATTTAAGACTAGAAGGGATCAATTGGCACCATAAACCCGTTTGGGAAAGCTTTACCGAGGACATAAATCATGGAAGATGTAAGGTCACATTCATACACTTTAGAGGTTTCAAGTGAGCTCTAGTAGATGTCTCAGTGCATTAATCTGGGCCTGTACTTGGCCATACGTGCTCATCTACACGTCTCAGTGGAAACTGTGCCTTGTCACACCGGTGGTGGAGCCAGGAAACGCAGTGTGTGTGCATGTGAGGCCATCTGGGGATGTTCCCTGTTGCACAGAGGCAAGCTGCAGTGCTTTCAAAAGCAGTGGTTGCCATGGATGCAAGGAGAGGCTCTTTAAAGCTCAACCTTAATGAAAGTGTTCAAATGAAAATGACATTTCAGTTCTGTAATGATGAAATACAATAAAATCCAGGCTTGATTCATTGTGGGATGTGAAATTAGTCATGGAAACTTTTTTGTGAGCCAACTAGTAACCACACATTCAAATTGCTTCATGCTCTCTCACTCCCCTCTGTTTACCCCCCCAACCTTTTCCCTTCATTCTCTTCCCCTTTATACTTCTGCATGGCGTCCTTACGTCTTGTGTCTCATATCCTTCATTTCCTTTATCTTTACTTTTAATAGATGTCCACCATGGAGAAGCTCATTGGCCATGTGATGAAGGAGGAGCCTGTTGGCAGCAGGTGCAAAGTGACTGTAGTGGGTGTTGGCATGGTGGGCATGGCCACTGCTGTCAGTATCCTGCTCAAGGTAAGACGGGTAGGAGGGGAATAAACTTGTTGAAATTAAGAAGATTGCTACTATCCTTATTTGGGGATTGAAAAAGGTTTACTCAATAGGATTTCACTGGGACAGATGTAAAGGTTGTGATGGCTAGAGCAATAGACTTACCAGATCCAACGACATTTACCAGAAATGATTTGTTTGCTGTGTTATGTAAAGTTTGTTTGGTTGTTAAATTGACCTATAATATAATAATTAGGACTTGTGTGATGAGCTGGCACTGGTTGATGTGATGGAGGACAAGTTGAAGGGTGAGGCGATGGACCTGCAGCACGGATCCCTCTTCCTTAAGACGCACAAGATTGTAGCTGATAAAGGTGAGAATTGACAAACTGTCATTTAGTTTACTTGCTGACTAACCTGGAGTGGAATACAACTTTTTTTTTTTTTTTTTTTTTTTTTCCCTCCCTCCATCTCTTCAGACTACAGTGTGACAGCCAACTCTAAGGTGGTGGTAGTGACTGCAGGTGCCCGCCAGCAGGAGGGCGAGAGCCGTCTCAATCTGGTGCAGCGTAACGTTAACATCTTCAAGTTTATCATCCCCAACATCGTCAAGTACAGCCCCAACTGCATCCTGATGGTGGTCTCCAACCCAGGTTAGACAAGGAGTCTACATCATGTGGGGTTTACATGGTCCAATTCCTGTTCGAAGCAGATTAATGGCTGATAATTTCTCATTTGGCACCTTCCCAGTGGACATCCTGACCTATGTTGCCTGGAAACTGAGTGGCTTCCCCCGTCACCGTGTGGTTGGCTCTGGCACTAACCTCGACTCTGCTCGTTTCCGCCACATCATGGGAGAGAAGCTCCACCTGCATCCTTCTAGCTGCCATGGTTGGATCATCGGAGAGCATGGAGACTCTAGTGGTACGCTAGCGACATTATTTGCGAAATTTATACTGTCACGTACAGTTCAGAATTTCCTGTTTCAGTGGGGTGTATTTCTTTCTCGTAGTGCCTGTGTGGAGTGGTGTGAACGTTGCTGGAGTTTCTCTTCAAGGCCTCAACCCAAAGATGGGGGCTGAGGGTGACCCAGAGGACTGGAAGGCAGTGCACAAGATGGTGGTTGATGGGTGAGTGTTGCAATTTATTTGCTGGAGTCTGTCATCCTCTTCAAACATACTGATTTTTGTTTTTAACAACATGTATGGAGTGCCTATACTATTCCCCATGAAATGCTGTGTTAGACTAAAGCTCACTTGTTCTCTTTGACTCGTGTCTAACTGAAGTGCCTGACAATGATTAACACTGAATCCATAAATGGCAGT
The DNA here is from genome assembly GCF_057382095.1 of Aulonocara sp. 'chitande type north' Nkhata Bay. Lineage (NCBI taxonomy): Eukaryota > Metazoa > Chordata > Actinopteri > Cichliformes > Cichlidae > Aulonocara > Aulonocara sp. 'chitande type north' Nkhata Bay. Next base: position 6,247,676 of record NC_141350.1, read on the forward strand.
AATGACGCCGTATGACCCATTATCTGTATTGGTATGTCTGAAAGTTGTATGCAACTCTCTGCAGAAAGGTTAATATTGCACCATCATTTATTGTCTGCCAATCAGACTTGTATTGTAATAGCTGGGTCTTTAGAGTTCAGCCATGTGCAATACAATGTTCTTTGTGTCCCAGTTGAGTCTTATCATTTCACTTATCTTTACAAAGATGAGAGAAATCCACATGTGTTGTTTCAACAGAAGAAATGGTATCTGTAAATGTGCACCTCTGTATGGCTAGTAGAACTCATTTGTCTTATCTTTTAAAGGCAGTTAAATATTTTAATTAAAAATCAATTTTGTATCCCTGTTTTCAAAACTCTTATGGGCAACTTGTCAAATTTAAGTTTCTCATGCAAATACCAGTGGCTGCAATCAATGTCTACTATAAACTTGTTAAAAAAAAAGAGATCGCACAACATGACCCATTTCTCCTTTCAGTCTGTTATATGCCATGCTCATTTTTATTTCTTGTCCATGCTGCAGAGCCTATGAGGTTATCAAGCTGAAGGGCTATACTTCCTGGGCCATTGGTATGTCTGTTGCTGACCTAGTGGAAAGTATCATGAAGAATCTGCACAAAGTGCACCCTGTGTCTACACTTGTCCAGGTAGATGAGGATTTCAGTCTTTATTTTTACTTGCTGAAAAGAAAATGCTATACTTTCCACAGATGTGACAAGGTCAGCTTGTAACTATCACATTTCCTTGCCTTTTACTGTATAGGGCATGCATGGGGTGAAGGACGAAGTCTTCCTGAGCATCCCTTGTATCCTGGGCAACAGTGGCTTGACAGATGTCATTCACATGACGCTGAAGCCTGAGGAGGAGAAGCAGCTGGTGAAGAGTGCTGAGACCCTGTGGGGTGTACAGAAGGAGCTCACTCTGTGAAAAGCACGTCTCTGAATTCTCCAGTTGTCCCTAAAATGACACCATGTGACTCCCTCCTAGTTTCCCTCTTGTGTCTCTCATTGTAATTGGTTGATGTCACCTGTGAATTTCTTAAAAGGCCAAGTGCTTGTAACTAAACCACTCAAAGCTGGGTTTTACGTTTGAGAGATTCACATACAGGTGTCATTTTCCTTTGCTTCCTTCAACCTGGCCTTGATCTTCCATGAAATTTTTGGAAACTCATGCTCGTATCCGTAAAGTCAGCCTGTGTTGGAGAGTAAGTATTTGTCATCCATTTGTCCTCTCTGAAATCATGCAGTCTTTGTGCATATATATTCTGTGTACTGTATGTTACGAGTACTGTTATTGCTTTTTCTGTACACTCCTAGGTCAGTCTGTATGCATTCTGTGGCCGTTGAAGTTATGTTTCTCCACTTGGTAATCTCTGTTTATATCTTGGAGTATAATGGAGACATTCCATTCTGTATGAGGAGGGCTTCCTATTCACCCACAGTAACACTGCTGCATATGTCACTGGTCCAAAATCTTATGATACCAAAGTACCTTATATTATAGTAAAGCAGACTTCCATAAACTTTCTTGGTACTGAAGCCTTCTTAAAGCCTAACCACAAGTGCACTGACAAAATACTTTTGAAAGCAAATTTCATGGCACACAAAAAAACTGGCAAAGTTTACATCTATTAAGGATAAAATGTGACTGCCATAATATAACTCAGATAACAGAGCCAGTGGGAAAGGGTTGGGTTATGAATCATAAGACTGCTACAGTCATTTAAAACAAAAGTTGCTTGTGTACCCTAAATGTTCTAACAGGGTTTTTTTTTGTTTTGTTTTTTTTACACCACCTGACTCTGGAAAAGAACATTAAAAACAAATTCTATTTATAAATGTTAGATCTATTTATGTATTAATGTCACAATATTAAAGAGGATTTATCGATAAGTTACTGGGAAACATGTCATGGCAGCTGGATATTAAGCTGTTTGCTGTAACATCAAATAAATCTGCCAGGATTATTCAAGTTTGTCCTGTGTTCTGTCCTGCATTTACCATCAAACCTGGGGTTGGGGGTCCGTTTGTTTGCGGAGCTGCTGGGTCAGCTGTTGCCCAATATGAGGCTGATCTGAGCTTTTCATGCAAGACTTCAAAATATTTAACTTGCCTTTAAATTACTCGTATTCATACTATTCTACCTGCTCACAACCACTAGCATTTTAATATGTAACTATCACTGGTTTCATAAGTGGTCTGTGTTAAGAGCAGTTTTCTTACAGAAAGCAGTTCTACAAACCAGTGGAGGAAATTATAGTTCATTATTTTGGCCTTTGGTGTACAGACTAGAGCACCAATCTTCAAGTTGGTACACTCTGAACCACCGCTACCTTTTGGTTGTGCAACACAGAAAATCGTTGAATAATATCAATTATGCAAGCCACATGAATGACATGACTAAAAAGAGATGACCTATTAAATCAATTTATTTGTACTGATTTACATCTTTACATAAAAGAGCAAGTTGCCTATGGTTAAACTGAGGAAAAAAAACAAAACAAAATCTATAATACAATTCAAAGTGCATTTAGTAAAAGGCTAAATTCAAGAAAAAAAAAACTTTACACAAGTTAAAGTTTTGATTAGTACATTTGTTTACTTTTGTACCTCTTAACACCCAGTTTTATTCACAAATTTTTAACTTATGTTTACTTTAACCTTCTCAGCAGGACTGAGAATGGACAGCATGGGAAAAAAGAAAATAAATCAGATACAATGGAGAAATTCCTTTACGATCCAGTAATGTATGCCAAGCCTGCCACCTACCTTAGACACTCTACAGAGTGAAACAAAAAAATGTACATGATTGACTGGTTAAAGCAGTCAACGGGTATAACAAGCAGCCGCCACACACTGAAAGAACCTCTCTCTCTCACACACACACACACCCTCCATAAGGAGACATACAAATGGAAAATAATGTAGTAATAGTAGTGTGTGCAAGTGGGATAAGAGCTCAAATTAAAGCTGAATGTCTGACCCAAACAAATCGGTTCAGGTTAATGGATATAACTTCATGGCTACTGAAACATGAACAGAAATCCTGAGGATGAACCCTTCGCTTCCTGAAAAGTACTCCTGTGTATTTACAGACATATCTTTTCATTACAAAAGGGAGTGATCATATGGGCTCTCTACAAAGCTCTTCACTTTTAGCCCCTACCATCTGTACTTAAGCCCCTACCATCTGTACCTACTAGCCAAATCATGTGTTATGGCAAAGAAATTGCCAACAGAACCTGTAAGCTTTAGTTTTAGGCCAAATTTAATGTCATGACAGTGTTTTTTGCTTTTAATATTTGGTCATAAAAATAACCCTCTCATGTTTAGGTCATGTCCTTACACAATGACCTCAAAGGAGTGTTTGGTTAGTTTAAAATCTAAACTGTCTAGCTACAACTATGGCTGCAATTTACCATTCAAATATGTATTTTGTCTTTGTTGGTGCTGTTCAAATTTCTATCAGAATAAATTCAATATAAGACTATAAAATAGAGCAGCTGGTTGATATACAAGATGATAGAAGAGAGTAAGAGAGCATGAAGATATGAATGTTTCTAGGTAGTAAGCGTGGGTCAGTAGAGGTCACTAAGCCCAGCAGTCTTGCGGGCTTTTTGCATAAGAGCACGAAGCTGGAACTGCTTCCTGGACAGAAGACGTACATGCTATAAACAGGAAAAAAAAAAAAAAAGAGGCAGATAGGTTAAAGTGTCTGTATACTTGTTTCTGCTTATATGTGCTAGCAGCTATCTAGATCTGGTTACCTTGAGAAAAACTTCCAGGTCTATGACACCCCTGCGGAGGGCTTCGCCCAGGTAGAAGATTGTGTCTTCAATTGCATTCTCTTCAGCGTACAGGTTCAGGATCTGTTTGTACAATGGCGCTGTGGGCACAATGACGTCATCAATGTCATTATTCTCCGACTGGTTTTCCATTTTCTCCAAGGCCTCGCTCAGCTCCTCGTCTTTTCTCTTCAGCAGATCGATGTTCCTGTCAACTTCAGTCTAGTGGAAACATCGTGATGATTGCACATATTTAGCAAATCTCAAAAATGACTGCTGTAACAGTTATCTGTGGTGAATAGAGAACAAAACAAACAGAAAGATTTAACACTGAAAGTATGATCATCTCTCACCACTTCCTGGTCCAGTCTTGAGATCATCTCTTCCAGTTTCTGATGTCCTTTCTTCAGGTCCTCTTCTGTTCGCTTCAGGGCATCCAACTCTGCCTGAGCTCTGTCCATCTCCTCCTTCATTCTCCAGCGAAGCTTGTCACTCACTGCAGAAATTAGAGATGCCCGGATGGTGTCCTCGCCAATGGTGCCATCTCTGTTTGGGCCTTAAGAGGAAGAGATTATAATAAGTCATCTGAGACAGTGAACAGGAGAGCCAGATGGAAAAAAAGATACTACTACAACTTAAACCATAATCTCACCCAAATATAATTATATTTGATTTTGTTAAGTCTCTTTTACACATACCATGTCCTATGTAAAAGGGCCTTTACTGTAAATTGACAAAAGCTAATCATCTTCAGATAACTGTAAAAATGATAATTTAAATCATAATTCTGTGGAGGCTTTTCTTCCACAGAGAAACTGTGCCACCCTAAGGTGAGGATGTTTGACTAAACCATAACAGACATTTTTTTCAGGTTCTTGGTGGAGGCAAGAGGAAAATGCACAGATTTCTGTCAAATATGGTAACATGGACTTGTGGCCTTTACTATATACACAGACCAACTCTACCAGCGCACATAGTCACTCCCTAAAGCTCACTATGAGCCAAGAAAAACTCTCCACTATTCATCCTTGCATTGCAGTTATTCAGTTCAAACAATTCACACTACATTTAAAATATTTTCAACAGTATTTATAGGCACAGCAAGGCATCACCACAGAGAAATCTGACAACAAGGTTTATATACAAACAAAAGGGTCCAAAAGGGTGTTTTCCAGAATGATGGAAAATGAATGAAGTATTCACATGATTTTCCCAGTTAAGCCATTTATTGGCCTCCAGTTTTAGTTTCAGTTTAACACCCATTGGCCAATCTATGATTTATGTTCTGGTTGTAGCACTATCCATAGTGACAACAATATTGTAGGATGGTGGTGAAAAAAGCAACAGAAGGAAAATTACATCTTAACAAATTCATACTTTTATTGAAAAACAAATTCCATGTAGGCAACCTTACTAAGCATTACAGCTGGTATTTTGGACTGTATTGTAAAACAATTTACATGTTTATTTATTAGTGTTTTATACTAGCTACACAAGACAGTTCAAGGACTGGCAAATTCCAGATTATATAGCAGTAAATATACTGGCAAATGTCTGCAGAGTCAAGACCACCTTGTGTACAGTCTGGAGTCAGCGCCACAAATGTCAGAGTTAATTCACCCACTAGGTGACCCCATTTCTTCTCCTTTACCGTTCCAAACCTAAAAATAGACCTGTGTGCTTCTGAAGTTTAAGTTGTGGGGGGCAAAAAGAAGCTTTCCCTTTCCGTTCAGGGCCATCCCACCCTTTGGCCTTTAATAGACCCCACTCTAGTTACACTAACGACCTTTCACTGGTGACTTGGTACGCTACTGAAGTTATTCAGAGGGTGAGAGAGTCGAAGTCAAAAGGTCAAGTGTCTCAGTATGGATTAACTAAAGATCATAAAGTTTTATCAAGGGTGAATAACGTTTTTTGCTGAGAATTAAAACTGTTCTACATTAATATTTCAAAGATACCTGGAAGTAGAAAACATATGCACCCAGATGCTGGATGTAATACTTACCCACTGTGGAAACTGGAGTCTGGGTGGGGTAGTGTGCCGGTCCAGCAGTGGCTGGGTAAGAGTTCCCCCCTGGGTACTGATAACTTGGGTAGCCTCTGAAAATAGTTAGATGATTGTCAAGCTAATGCTTTACATTTTCTATTCTGAAACATTTCAAGACCGTATTTGCAAAATTCAGCTGTACATGTAACAGAGCCAGTGCTGCAGTGTCTTGATAATAAAAGTCAGTGAATACTCCACCATCAAACATATTGAATTTGTTGTGTCACACATATAAGTGTTAGCTGTAGGCAGCAAATAAAAGGGCTTGGGAGAAATCTTACCCAGAGTTAGGATTTGGACCATATGGTGACACTGCAGGCATGCCAGGCATGTAGGAAGCTGCAGCAGAGAGAGAGAGAGACAAAAAACGAGATCTCAGGACACAAAGGTCAAAGGTTTCATTGATTTTTTTTGGGACTGCTCACAGGCACACAGAAGAGACAGAGATAAAGTATCAGTTTCAGTATTGTGTTGCCATAGTATGTGAGCTCCATCTGGTGCCCAAGGAAGTAAATGCACCATTAAAAAAAAACACAAAAAAAACCTAATTTCTAACACTTTGGGAAAAAAAATTCACAGACTACTGTGTACAAGAAATGTATGTCACTCACAATTTGGGGGTCCGGCTGCTTGAAAGGCTTGGTAAGGAGCTTGTGTGGTCGGACGAGAAAACACAGGGGGCTCCTCCCCGAACACCACAATCATCACCTGAATCAGACCATACAGGTCTGATTGAGGCTATAAAACAGTGAGACACATTTTATTAACCAAATTGCCAGGCAAGTTAAGAATGCAAATGATATCTCGAGCCACAAAGGCACTTTTTTTGTCCTATAATCCAGCATACCAAAATGTTGCCTTTTTCTCCATCTAGTAAATTCTTTGAGCTACATTTTTGTGTGCAGAAACTCTAGTTGTCACACTACATGCTTTTAATACCTTAAAACATGTTTTTAAACATGGATTAAAAGAATTACTACTTACATGTTTCCATTCATGTAGATACGGCAGGTAAATCTTTCCATTAGCATCTATGTGCTTGCCAGTTTTGATCATCATAGCGCTGGTAGGTTTGACAAAACATATAGGTGGGTTGTAGGGATATGTGTCCAGGAGCCACAAACACACTGGGATGTTGTACACATTACCTACAGAAATCAAATACACAGTGTTATAATATAGCTATTGTCCAAAACCTTAATGTCCTCACTCCTCCCTTAATATTTAACAAACTCCATATTCTATTATCAAGAACATATTAAGTGAAACACATTTTATGTATCTTTGTACATCAAATACACATTTAAAAAAAATCACAAAGTCTGATATTCAAGCAAGATTAAAAAAAAACTGCTTTCTGTCCACATCCACAAGGTGAGAAAGTTTAGGTTTGGCATTTGTCCTGAGATAATGGTGTAAAAAGGAAAAAAAAAGGTGCAGTTAATCCAGTAAGTCAGAGTGACCACATCGGATAGAAAAAAAGTAGTCTAGTAGACATTATAAATAGTAGTAAAAAAAAAAAAAAAACTTCACTTAATTATGCTTGAAATTTTCCAAAATATATATAAAGTTATTAATTTATTGGAAAACCTCTTTTTAGAGAGCAAAGAAACATCCATTACCTCTGTAGCTCACAGGAACAGTTCCTGTCAAGCTCATCAGATCTCTTGTGGAGCCATCATTAAATACTGAAATACAAGCAGATGCATGCCATTACACAACATACAAGTGAAACCAAGCAGTTAAAAACAGGAGATAAATATTACTTAATTTACCATAAGCATCCATGACTGGCTTCAAATCCTTGTACTGGGAGATCACATTGGTTATTTCACGAACAGTCAGGTCTCTGTATTTGTATTGCTGGGCAACAAGTAGAGGAGACAAAATTAATATTTTTACTTTTTTTTTTTTAATATTTTGTTTACCAAGCTGCTATTCAAAATTCAGTGCCATACAAACTGAGAGTGATCATTTGTATTGACTGATTGATTTTATTTCACTCCAAAACATATCACAGACTAAAAACATATATCACTTAATTACCAGAATAATGACTAAAAAAATACAACTAAAAATAAAAGTCAACTTATTTGATAGGTATTTTGCACTGTCAGTTGAGCTAATGTTAACTGAATTATATTTCACTGACAGGCCACGTTTGTTTGTTTTTTTTACTATCAGAAATAATACTTTCACTCTTCAACAAATGAAGTGCAAGCTTACTGTTCTTCTAACCGCGGGATAACAGATTCTTATTACTGAGCTAAGCTCAATATCCTTAGGATTTTTACACAAACTACAAGAGCTGGATAAGAATCACGTACATAAAGGAAATGTTCAAAAGACAAATCTGAAACAGTAATAGACCTGTAACAGATCCTTGTGGTACACCACAGATAAAATTTCCAAGGGGTGACCTTGAAGAACCATTATTTAATTCTACATACTGTAAACAGGACTTGAAACACCTTACAGATTAAATTTACTGCCTCTTTACATTTGCTTATAAATTAGAATAATCCAATTAAAAAGCCTTGTGAACGTAAATTAGTACAATACCAGTATGGATACAATTATCCATATTAAACTCATTTTTATCAGAGAAGTGTTTAAGACCAGTGTCAATAGAGTCCCTTGGTCTGGCAACCGATTGAGAGTCATTAGCTTTTTCCCACCGATGCATCACAAACCTGGTAATAAACAATTCTCTAAAGTATTCTGAACACGACTGGCAATATAAATACAGGTCTACGGTAACCTCCAAAACCGTGGTCTCATTTTTTTAACCAAAGTAACTTCAATTAATAATATGTGCAACTGTGTGTTCTATGGTTACACAGTTATGCCTCAATCTAATTTAGTACAATATATTTTACCAAAACAATAGTTAAGATACTTTATTATCTTAAATTTGGCGAAAATTGACAGTCTATTAAACAAAACCGTACCAGGAAATGTTAAACTGGCTTCTAACGTTAGCCAGTGTCAAACAGGACGCTATGAGCTAATTTGCTATCGTTTTTCAACAGTCAACACTCAAGCTCAAACTTACCTTTAGCATTTTCTTCAGGTTACTTTCGTTGACTACTGCCATGTTCCTCAGGTGTTTATTTTCACTTTTCTTATTAATAAGTTAAGCGTCTTAACAGCTGACTTTTATGACAGCTAAAGTGACAGCGAATGCAAGCTAAAGCTGGCTAGCGGAGCTCCGGTAAATGCAAGGCTAACGTTAGCCCTAGCTCGGGCGGACTCAAACAAGGGCGTGATTCAGCTACTACGAGAAATCTTCCAGTCTTGTAAACGGGAACTGTATCTGTGTTCCACGCGAATACTCAAAAAACAACTCATAAATCGACAAAATAGCTAACGAGTAATTGTAAAAAGGAGCTTGAAAACAAAAATCCGATGGTCAACAAAAGGAATTTCCGGCAGTTCTCTTTAGTGCTTCCGGTCCCTGTGTGACGTGATGTGATTAACACGTCAATGTAAGATCCCCAAATTCTACGATAGCCCGTGATATAAATCTGTAAATGTACACATCAAATGAATTAATAATTACATCTTATTTAATGTTTACTGTTTTTACTTCCGTGAGATGCACACAAACAGAATACTTGAATTCTGATGATACTATATTTCTTCCATACACTTGACTACCGTGGGAAGGAAGAACTCCCTTTTTACAAAAAGTGACCTAAAGCATGACATGTTCAGGGAGGGGCACTCATCTGCCACAACAGGACTCGGGGTGAGGCAATAGAGAAGAAACAAAAGGGGAGCATAGCAGACAAGGACAAAACAAACATTATGGAAGAGAATATACAAAAATTATTCACATGTTGCAGTGGCATCCAAATGCATTAGGAGTGAAGGAAGCCTGCTCTACCCCTAATTATAAGCGTTATCAAGTTTTAAATCTAATTTTAAAACTAGAGAGTATCTGTCTCCTGAATCCAAAGGAGCTGTTTCCACAAGAGAGAGAGCTGCAGGCTCTTCCTGCCATTCAACTATTGGATACTCTAGAAACCATGAGTAAGTCTTCATTCCAAGAGTTTAGTGCTCTACTGGGATAATATTGGGATAATATGATATGAGATTTTTAAGAGCTCATATTAAATATTAAATATCTCATATTAAAGTAAAATTGAGACAGGCATGGTGTTGGCAGGATCACACTTTAGGGCTGTTTTGCTGCCAGTGGTATTTACAAATTCTTCTACTTTTACCTCAAATTATGATGATGATTGAAACTTAAACACAATTCCATATTCCAACAGGGCAATGATCCAAACCATACATCAAAACTGGCTTTGAAATGAGTAAAGCACACTAAATGGCCTGTATTTGTATAGCGTTTTTACTAGTCCCCACTAGGGACCCCAAAGCGCTTTACACACCCAGTCACACACTGGTGGAGGCAAGCTACAGTTGTAGCCTGGGGCAGACTGACAGAAGCAAGGCTGCCATATCGCACCATCGGCCCTTCTGGTAGGTGAAGTGTCTTGCCCAAGGACACAACAACCAAGACTGTCCGAGCCGGGGCTCGAACCAGCAACCTTCCAATTACAAGGCAAACTCCCAACTCTTGAGCCATGATCGCCACTAACATCAAGCTTCTGGAAAGGCCTTCCCAAAGTCACAATTATGGATTATGTTTAAAAGTCTGGGCCATGCCAGCAAGCCAACCAGTTTAAATGAATTGGTCAAATATTCAGCCACAGGTATGCCAGAAGCTTACTGATGCTAAAGAGTCTATTCAAGGTACAACTTCAGGACAGCATGGCGCAATCACTGTCCACTTAACATCGATGGATCCTCTGTGGAGGTCGTCAAGATCACCAAATTCAAGAAGGCCCAACAGCGTCTCTACTTCCTGCAGAAGCTGAGAAAAGCCTATCTCCCTCCATCCATTCTCACCATGTTCTACAGAGAGCCTATCAAGAGCATCCTGAGTAGCTGCATCACTGTCTGGTATGCAAACTGCACCGTACCGGATTGCAATACCCTACAACAGATCGTGACAGCACCTGAGAAGATCACTGAAGCCTCTTTTCCCTCCAGACACTTATAGCACCTGCTCTGTCCACAGAGCCAACAGCATTGTGGAGGACCCCACACACCCCTCACACACACTCTTCACCCTGCTGCCTTCTGGCAAGAGGTACCAGAGCATTCGGGCTCTCACTACCACTACCACTCTGTACTGTACCACTGTACATGGTTGGAAATGACAATAAAAGCCACTTGACTTAACTTAGGACATTTAAACAAATATCAGTGGAAATATATGCGTATATGTGAGCCTGTATGTATACTTTTGCTCTGGTATGGATTAGAGAAAATTCAAAATAAATTCAAATGTGTTCATGTGTGTTTAAGCTTAAAAAAAATGCAAAGCCTCTAATTCCCATGATTCCCATGACGAGTGTATAGAAACTTCTGACCACAACTTTATGTGGTATCCCAAAATCATACTTATAGTCATCAATCACACATTTAGCCATCATTTATATTCTTTAGCAGGACAAGGAAGACATAGGCTATATATATTCAGCCATTTATAGTTGCTATATTAAATATTATGGGCAAAAATCAAATGTTTTGTTAGTGAACTACAATTCCATGAGAGTTATTTCAACAATAACAAGCAATGCAGGTTTAACATAGCTATTTATTTTCAATAACAGAATAAATCAGTCAGTTTTTACAAAAGATTATATTTCAGTCAGAGTCTTCCGGGTATGTGTTTACACTGATGAAAAAAGCTTATACCTATATTCTATTGACAGAGGTAGTTTTTTTCTATTTTATATCAGTTTATAAAATAAGACAGGCTTTTATAAAATGACAGAGGACCACACCCATCTAAAGTCCAAACAGCCCAGAAAATATTGATGCAGTTGAGCAACATCTTTATGAGGCACTTGTAAAGCAATGACGGTGGTTAAAATGTTTATTGCTACCACACAAAATCAAATGAAAGGGTGCTAATTTGTGATGAAAATCATTTGAAATATAAAAATACAGCATGCTTTTTCATATCTGAAGACTTCACTATTTAACACACAGTCAATAGATACCATATCCACAATATGGGGGGAAAAACTGACAAAAACATTTCTCTCACAAACTGTTGCCAAATTGCACAAAATACTAACAATTAGTTTCATTTTCTTGCTGAAAAGGTTGCCCGTCTTCTCTTGTTAAAGACAGATATAAACTTCCATCTGTGTCTGTAAATACTTCTGGTTGTCTGTGGAACTGCAGCCAACCTGAACAAATAGAATAAATATCGTTAATCAAATAATGATCATGTCTGACATTCTGACAAGTGAAAGGTATTTTCAAACTCAATCAGGCGGATCCTCGATTATTGGCTCCATCTTATCAGGACACAGATGTTGTTTTTGACAGCATAGAGGCTTCTTTCGTGCTTGTGTGTGCTACTTACAAGAGGCTTGCTCAGGCTCTGCAGAAGGCTTCATACACACAGGAGGAAATTCTCCAAACACGGCAACCATCACCTGAACAAGGCTCATTAGGTCACACTCCCCCTAATAATAGAAGGAAAGGGTCACTTTCATGCGCTCTGGCTGTAGAGTTATGCAGCCACATTGTGTCAGTGCCAGCAAAATCAACCCCTAATCAACCCCACATGCAGCTTTGTCGAAAACAAATATTGCTTCAATTCTCACAGTCTTCCACTCTCGCAGGTAAGGCAGCATGACTTCACCATTGCTGGAGATATACTTTCCGCTGAGGATCATCATCTGTTGTGTGGGTCTGATATAGCAGATGGGAGCAGTTTGGGGGTAGGTTTCCTCAATCCACAGGCAAATAGGAATGTTATATGTTATATCTTGTATAATGGCAAAGAGAAAGATATCAAAATCAGAGAGATTCTTAACCTTTCATATTTTTTGTTTGAAGTTATTCTGTTATGAAAGAGAACAAAATGGAATGCGAATGTTATTACTATTAATCGTGGCAGGAATGGTTCCGGTTAAGCTCATCAAGTTCTTTGTAGTTCCATCATTGTAAACTGTACAAAACACAGCAAAGGCAGTTACTGTTACAATGCAACGTTCCTTTTTCCACCGAGTTTACAAAGTTCGGCAGCATTGGACTGTGAACCTTACCATATTTATCCATTACGGGCACAAGGTTTCTGAAGTAAGTTAATGCCACGTTTATTTCATGAGCCACACACTTCCGAAGATATATCTTCAAAACATAAAATAACAAAAATTAAAAGGAGAATAGACAAAAAACAAACAAACACTGGAGAAATCTGTACATGAAACTACAGCCGCTGATCCAGCGATAAATGAAACATTCCTTACCTTAGGAAGCATTTTCTTAATCGTATCTTCGCTGTATGGCATGATTAAAGTTTCTCTGAGAAGAAAATGCCACCTTTTTTTTTTCAATCAGTAACACTCTGTATGACTGTGTCAGACCTGTGAATGTCTGCCTGTCATGGCTTTTCGAGAACCTCTTATCTTTTATGACCCTTGAAAGCCAGGAAGAGAGAGTATGCAAATCTTCCGTGCTGAAAACCAATAACTACTCTACATGGCTTAAAGAAGAGGCATAAAAACATGAAGTGACTTGCATCATGGGTCACTGTTAGATCAATCTGCTAGCATGTGTCTTGCTTTCTGCTTCCTGATTTAGTGATGACACTAACTTATCACCGTCAAATAAATCATTTCATTCATACCATATGGGTGACTCTGTGGCACTAATATAAATAACAGTCAACTCCAGTAGTGACAGAATAGAAATAAGTTCCAAATGCTCTGCTTTATAGGGAGTGCAGAATTATTAGGCAAGTTGTATTTTTGAGGAATAATTTTATTATTGAACAACAACCATGTTCTCAATGAACCCAAAAAACTCATTAATATCAAAGCTGAATGTTTTTGGAAGTAGTTTTTAGTTTGTTTTTAGTTTTAGCTATTTTAGGGGGGTATCTGTGTGTGCAGGTGACTATTACTGTGCATAATTATTAGGCAACTTAACAAAAAACAAATATATACCCATTTCAATTATTTATTTTTACCAGTGACACCAATATAACATCTCCACATTCACAAATATACATTTCTGACATTCAAAAACAAAACAAAAACAAATCAGCGACCAATATAGCCACCTTTCTTTGCAAGGACACTCAAAAGCCTGCCATCCATGGATTCTGTCAGTGTTTTGATCTGTTCACCATCAACATTGCGTGCAGCAGCAACCACAGCCTCCCAGACACTGTTCAGAGAGGTGTACTGTTTTCCCTCCTTGTAAATCTCACATTTGATGATGGACCACAGGTTCTCAATGGGGTTCAGATCAGGTGAACAAGGAGGCCATGTCATTAGTTTTTCTTCTTTTATACCCTTTCTTGCCAGCCACGCTGTGGAGTACTTGGACGCGTGTGATGGAGCATTGTCCTGCATGAAAATCATGTTTTTCTTGAAGGATGCAGACTTCTTCCTGTACCACTGCTTGAAGAAGGTGTCTTCCAGAAACTGGCAGTAGGACTGGGAGTTGAGCTTGACTCCATCCTCAACCCGAAAAGGCCCCACAAGCTCATTTTTGATGATACCAGCCCAAACCAGTACTCCACCTCCACCTTGCTGGCGTCTGAGTCGGACTGGAGCTCTCTGCCCTTTACCAATCCAGCCACGGGCCCATCAAGACTCACTCTCATTTCATCAGTCCATAAAACCTTAGAAAAACCAGTCTTGAGATATTTCTTGGCCCAGTCTTGACGTTTCAGCTTGTATGTCTTGTTCAGTGCTGGTCGTCTTTCAGCCTTTCTTACCTTGGCCATGTCTCTGAGTATTGCACACCTTGTGCTTTTGGGCACTCCAGTGATGTTGCAGCTCTGAAATATGGCCAAACTGGTGGCAAGTGGCATCTTGGCAGCTGCACGCTTGACTTTTCTCAGTTCATGGGCAGTTATTTTGCGCCTTGGTTTTCCACACGCTTCTTGCGACCCTGTTGACTATTTTGAATGAAACGCTTGATTGTTCGATGATCACGCTTCAGAAGCTTTGCAATTTTGAGACTGCTGCATCCCTCTGCAAGATATCTCACTATTCTTGACTTTTCTGAGCCTGTCAAGTCCTTCTTTTGATCCGTTTTGCCAAAGGAAAGGACGTTGCCTAATAATTATGCACACCTGATATAGGGTGTTGATGTCATTAGACCACACCCCTTCTCATTACAGAGTTGCACATCACCTAATATGCTTAATTGGTAGTAGGCTTTCGAGCCTATACAGCTTGGAGTAAGACAACATGCATGAAGAGGATGATGTGGACAAAATACTCATTTGCCTAATAATTCTGCACTCCCTGTAGTTGAGCTAATTTAATATCATAGATACCATTTACTCATGTAAAACTGGGAAATACGTAATACACTTCAGTGATTTTCTTATACTATACAATGTTCCTTGTTTAGTCCTTCCTTCTTTTTCAGATGCTGGAGGTGACTGAAATACACAAGCCTGACCCACTATTGCTGACTTTTATTGAATTCAGTTGCAAAGTAAGCCAAATAACTAACAAGTGTGAATCCCACATCAATCAAACTTTTTTTTTTTAAACCAAGGCTTCTTTTGAAAGCCTGCTCCCTTATTCACTACATGGTCACCGCCCAGTTTTCATTAATGAATGTAGGGCCCTATCGCTTGTTATCACTAGAACTTAAATGTAATATTTTAATTTCTTCTAACATCTAACCATCCTGAAGGGTTTTAAAAACTACACATTACACATTAAAGTTCAGTTGTGCAATATTAAATTTGTTGTCACTGCAGTGTTTTATGGTAGAATCATGTGTAAACAGGGTTTATGATTGCCCTTTGAACCCCTTATCAGAGCTGTATTTTCTCACATTATATAGGCCTCATGCTGTTGTACACTGGGACTCTTCCTTATAAGCAGTTAAATATAAAACATTTATCAAGAATATCTATATATGTCATCAGCTTTTATTATAAGACAAAAGCAATATTAAACCAAAGCTGTCCCAGTCCTTCAACTTCACGGCAGAATACACATAGTAGCCTGCAGGGGGAAGCAAATCACAAACTTAAGAACAAAAGTTTGGTGGCGAGTGGACCAAAGCAGTTTGATCTTGACATCTTTATTCCTGTCCTGCAATACATTTGCCACATTTTCAAAGAGTAAATACATCTTAAATAGCTAAACAGTTGACATTTTTTTCACAAAATCCATCCACGCGCCCATTCCACAGTCTGCAAGGGGACAAACAAGCCCTTGAGCCCACCGAATCCTTGTGCAAAACCCCCAATGGTCCTGAAAGTCTTTGTCATGCTCGCCAGGTTTTCAGACATGTACACTGGTGGTTCACTGGCTGAGTATTGCGACAACATGATGCTTTTTCTAATGCAATGGTAATCTGAATGCATAGATTTGTGAAATTCTATGGTATTATTATATCACGGATGTACTGTTTAAAGATTAACAAGGATACCACAAGGACTGTAATTACATACTACAAACTCCACGCTCCTTTTCCATTGAAATGTCTGAGTACAGTGGATGAAAAATAAAAGCTGGGTACAACACAGCCAAAAGTAGGGCCCCTACGATTATCCCTCAAATAATGTAAGCAATATAAATTGTAAAATCGAGGCTTCTTTCAAACAGTATCAAGAGAGTCAAACACATTCACAGTTCATATCCTTCCTCCAAGCAGAGAAAAGAACACAAAACCTGACCACCATCATCCAGACAGTAATTAGACTGGTCATATTTCTGTAAGCAATGGTGAGAGTGAAAGAGAGTTCATTTGCATGTACAATATCAATTAGGTCAAAAAATAAAAACACTGTTTCCTTTAAAAGAAGGACAATGGCCAGATAAAGTTTGTCATCTGTTACATCAGAGCTTTGGATTTGAAGCAACAGGCTTGTAGTGTTTAGGACTCGGCACATTTCGACACATGCCCAATTCAGTGAACTACTATAATCTAGATATAATCTGTGCTAAATGCAACAATTTAGTCAAATCACTATCACATGTTCCAATGTGATAGAACTGAAATGTCATGAATATTTGATTATGACAAATTGGCTTATGCTGGGTTCTCTCTAAAGTTCATTACTACAGAAAAGCCCGTCTGTGTAGTGTTTTTAGGGACCTGTCTTTCAAATTCTGTACAGCGCATGTCGAAAGTCAACACACTCGTGTCTTTTTTTTTTTGCACACATAGTTAAAACAAACAAACAATTCAGCAAACTGAACAGATGACCATCTCGCTGCACACATGAGGTACGACCTAGCTAACAGATAAGGCAAAGTAAACACACATCAGTCTTTTTATTCAGGCAGCAAATTAATCCGGTTACGGAGCGCACAAGCCTGTCTGTAATAAGAAACACAAAACAATGCACTCCCATATCCCGCTCCTTACACCTGTTACACACAATAGTCCCACATATACAGTAAATATGGTTCTGACATGACTAGCACCTGACTTGATATTGTTCCTTTGAAAAGCTGAAAGTGGCAGATAAAGCAGAGCAGTGTGAGGATAGTCTGGTGTGTGGAAAAACTGAAGTTTTACTCTGAGGCAGGACTTGTGCATTACACTTTGCAAAAACTAACTTATGACATCTATTAACCCTGGTTTCCTGGACTGATAGATATCCTCCGGGACACCAATTCCTGAGCCTTTTCGTCCACAAGGAGTGATTCTTGCAATCTAAAAATAGCTGTTGTACACCATACAGCTACTAAAATGAAATGCAGAGACTTTTTGCATTGCTGTTTTGTTTTTTTTTTAATCGACTCGCTGCCAACTTTAAGGTATTTATCCCATTCTACAGGCAACCTATCGTGCTTTTGCAACTGCAAAGATAACAACAACTACATTTTCATGCACGGTACCTCTCCTTCTTAAACAAAAAGTAAAGCAGAAAAATAAGTAGTCATGACAGAGGGTATATTCCCAATACTTTGTAATTTGGAAAGTAAATTATTCTATTGCACCAGAATCTACGTACACTAACCATTACTATTATTATTCCACAAGACGACTCGCAATGAAACATCTGTAAAGAGAGAAGGCAGCGGTAAGCCATCTATCTAGAAATTCTCCATTCAAGAGATCTAGTCCAAAAGGATCTTCAACTACCTCAGGCAGGTCAAAAAAATGTCAAACCAGGTGCCAGCTGAAATAAGCACTTTCAAAACTGCCAATCAAAAATAAATGTTTCATATCAAATACAAAAATCAAAGTTGTTTTTTTTTTGTTATTTTACAGGTAGGCTAATTGATAAACAACAAAAAATACAGTCTTTCCCATGTCAGCATCCACCCCCTGTATCCAGTTAGAGCGCAGGGATTTCATTGCCATTCAAAAGAAACCAAAGGCAGGTAGGGTGAAGCGGGAATGGGATGGGTTAGCATGAGAGGTGTTGGGTTAACTAAAAGTCAATTCCAGTTCTTTCCACTGAAGTCACTCATTCCTTCCAGCAGCTAGGTGGGGGATGGGGAGTGGAATCAGGCTTTTAAGGAGGGCGGAGGTGAGATACCCGCCCCCCCAATTACCAGTGTTGAGACTGAAAACAATAAGTTAGCAGGAAAGTTGTGGAGCTACCCAGCGATGCCACATTGCAGCTGACAAAGAGTCATTAGTGGTGTTGCTCACAGGTCGATGTGGACCAACAAAAAAGATGGGGCTGGACCAGTCTAGTTCCGCTAGCCACTTAGGCAATAGTCCAATATTCCCCTTTCCATACAAGTCTATAGTTCAGTCAGCCCTGATGGTTTCTGTCAGGGCTTTTGTTTCAATCATCCTTTTGTTGGAAAAGTTTTTGTTTTCATCGTTGGGTTGTTTCATCTTCCAGTCCTTAAGTCCATGCTGCCACTTTGTGCCGTAGCGTTTCTCAACATGTAGCAGTGAGCTGGGCAAAGAAAGTGACACAAGATATAATTAAAGTTTTAAAACTCAGATTGTTTCAAAAGTGCTTTTTTTTTTTTACAATGAGCATCATCTACACAGAGTTACAGGTGGTCAACAAATGAATGGTGAAACCAACAGAACAGAGATATCAAGCTCATTTTCCATGTTTGACCTTAAGTGGGCCAGACCAGTGAAGCACCCCTTTCTGCCATTGCAAGTACTATGTCTCAGTTTCTCTGCATGATAAAGAAATAATTCTATAGTAAATAGAAGAAATCTGTCAGCATGACTCTTTGGGACTAAATTATAAGTAATAAATGTATCAAATTACAGAAAAAGTAGCTCATTGCCTTTTTTATTGTAAAAGGACTATCTACAATGGAATTTTATATTGTAGATGGTGAAAAATCATAGACATTTTCTTATTTAAATGCTCACCTATTTGTTAATTACTTTAGTGTAATATGAAGTTTTTTATCGGAAGGAAAAATGGTAAAACTTCAAAATATATGGCCTTTCCAAAGCTGTCCTGTGGGCCAGATCGGAGTCTTTGGTGGGTGAGTTCTGGCCCCTGGGCTGTATTTTTGATACCCCTGCAATAGAGCTTTGGGCTACCATGTGCTTTGATCGCTCAGGCTCTGGAGCTCTGAGAAAATATTTCCAAAATTTATGTGTGACTCTGGTGCTACCTAACATATCAGTCCAAAATCTCCCTTACATGTTCAGTTACAATAGCATATAACATCATTTTCATACTCATCAATCAGTGGCTGCTTGTACTCTATGGTTGGGGGCTTGGAAGAGGCCAGCTCCCACCCTAACAGGATAAAGGTGAACAACTTTGTATTAACTTGTAATGATATGTCCCTTTAAAGGTAAACCTTCCCCAAAGCCAGTGAATTCCATCATTCCATGCATTCACAACTTAGCTTTGCAAACTGATTTGGTGACCATTACTGTGTATATAATTTCTCACCTGCATCACGACACCACACAGCG
Organism: Aulonocara sp. 'chitande type north' Nkhata Bay; assembly: GCF_057382095.1. NCBI lineage: Eukaryota > Metazoa > Chordata > Actinopteri > Cichliformes > Cichlidae > Aulonocara > Aulonocara sp. 'chitande type north' Nkhata Bay. Next base: position 6,267,447 of record NC_141350.1, read on the forward strand.
ACAGCTCATACAGTCTTGACCACTCTCATCGGGTGGGTTCAACTTCCTCAACTTATGCTGCCTGATCTCTCTAACCAGTGTGTAGAAGGCGTCCTCTACTCCCTGTAAACACACGCAAACACACAGACATACAGAAAAATCCAGGCACTTAAAACACTCCCTTTCAAGGCTCCCATATTAAATGCACGTCTTCTGATTGACAGCAAAGCTTTTAGGTGTGCTCACCAATTGGCAACATTACCATGACAACCTTAATCATTGCGTGCACTGAGAATTATTAAATACGTTGTCAAGAAATCATGATGACTAAAAAGACTGCATTTCTTTACTTCTTGCATTTCCTTTTGAGTGACAGATATTCTGCAGGTGTAGCGATGAATGCGAGTATGTATGTACCTACATAATGTGTCACAGTGAGTCACAGACAGTGGGAGCTGTGAGGCAACTGGTCCTTATGAGCCCTTTCAAATACTGTAGCTCTGTTCTCAAGCCAAGGTAACCTGGCTATGAGTCACTGCCTGCAGCATAATAAAATGTTCCCAGCAACACAAATCACATCATAGCGCATGGTCTGCTGTAAGATGCGCATGAATATTTTTGCAAAATGTGAAATTACACAGCCTAAATAAGAACACTGACATAACCTGCAGATAACATAATGATGCAGCAAAATTAGCATATGAGGAATTTTAAAGATTCAAACACCAATAAAAGAGGCAGGACACGAGAAAAGTATTCCTCTGCGGAAAAACTTTATGTTGCTCCTTACTTTATGTAAACTGCTTACCTGCCGTGTTTTGGCAGAGGTCTCAATGTAGGGGATGCCATAGGAGCGAGCGAGCTCATGGGCTTGCCTCGTGTCCACCGTGCGCGCAGGGAGGTCACATTTGTTTCCCACAAGGACCATGGGAACATCATCGGAATCCTTAACTCGCTTAATCTGTTCTCTGCGTTGCAAAACAAGAAAATTGAAAATTTAGTTTATTTCATTTCCTTATTATTATTTTTGTTCCTTGATACATCCAAGCACTTTATTTAGCCACAGTTACATGTCTGTTGGCTGAGATCCTCCCAGCATCATCAACAGCTCCACCCCTGGAGAACCAACCACCCGGGGAACTTTAGGACCCAGAGGAAGAGCTAGTGCCTACCGGTGCTGGGCTGTGCTGCACTGCTGAAGGAGGGAGGGTGGGTGGACAACAGGCAGGCGGCAAACAGCATTACCTCATCACTACAGCAGCAAGTGCCAAATGCCATGCAGCCAGGGGGGACTGAGTGAGAGGAGAGGGTCAGATCACTCCATCAGCCCAGCCTTTCTTCTCAATCAGCCCCAGTATAGCCTGCAGTACAGTCAGCCAAACCCATCTGCAGTCAATACTGCCAATGGTAATTATGACAACACTTGCTCTGAGTTTTGATGTCAAAGCAAACAAGTTACCCTATCAAACCACAGATACTTGTATACCTGGTATTAAGGCGAGTGCTTAAAGTTTAGCTTTAAAGAGTTGTGGATTGGTCTTTATTTGGTGTTTTTGTACATGGATGAACACTGCTCTGCCATGTAGCGCTAGTCAGCACTGATAGTGGGGGGGAAAGTTTTTGTGGGTTTTATTTCTTGTCACAAACAATTGTTGCCTGTAAATACAGGCAGCAGATGTCTAGATAACTCAAAACATTTAACTGGGCACTGAGCCAAAGTGCACTGCATACCTGTATGGTTTAAGAGCAGTTATGCTAAAGCAGGGTCCAAAACAGCTGAGTTGCAATGGCAACAGGCCAAACAAATGTACATTTACACACTCTGGAAACCTGTGACTTAAAGTGTAGCCTCATGCAAGACCAGCAAGTGGATGCCTAATGTGATGAGAAAGAAAAAATGTGGCAAAGAGAGAAAACACTGTCACTTCCAGCTGAAACTATCACCCCCACCCTCCCTTTCTCCTTCCCTGTCCTTGGGAGCGCTACCTCTCCCTGCTTCTCTAATTGAGTTAGGATCGATTTCATTGGCATCGTGCTGTAAGCCTCCAGTTGGGAGCTAAGCTTTCTTTAGCCGTGTTAAACGCTACAGCATGACATCATCAAGTACTGCAGAGAGCTGGCACACACGTATATAAAGCCCTTTTCCTGCAGACCCCACGGGAGTCCCTCTAACACACACTGCATATGCACATCCAGAGAAGCTAACAGACATGATTTAGCACCGGAGCTCCACCCCAACAGGCCTACGGTCTGGCCAAGAAATACAGAGGTGCACATTTTCCAGTTCTCTTTCTTTGCATTACTCTTAGACACACCTATACTGGTGAATGTCCTCAAAAGACTTGGTATTGTTGATGGCGAAGACACACAGGAAGCCCTCCCCCGTCCTCATGTACTGATCCCTCATGGCGCTGTACTCCTCTTGACCTGCAGTGTCCAGGATGTCCAACAGGCAGGTCTCCCCGTCGATCACAACCTGCTTCCTGTATGAGTCCTGCAGAAAAAGACAAACTTGCACTTTTAGAGAAGTGCTAAAGACATCACACAAAACTGATAGTTCACCTTAATGTAACCGGTGGTCCATTGCAGATTCTTACCCTGGGTCACTCAGGGCAAAGAAGTATACTATAGGGACACTATGTCAGTGACTGAATGTTGCTTGACTGTAATCAACTTAGGTTACTTTGTTAAATTCCCTCCTCACTTTCAGGTCAAATGAAAATCAAGAGATCAGAGGAGCAGGGTATCAGAGCCAATGTTTAGCCTTCCAACATGCAGTCACAAAAACATGGGAGTGCTGTCCCTTTGTTTGTTAGAGCATAGGGGCCAGGAATGCAAATACACAAAAAGGACATTGTCTGGCCAGAGGCAGGCGTGGTGAGAAAGAGAGGGATAGAGAGGGAGAAAAAGGGGAGAAAAGACAGGAGAAGACATTCTCACTGGCCTTCCTCTTTGCTCTGCAATATATTCCAGTGTCTTTTTCCTCAGGAAAATATTGAGTAAAAGGTGGAGAAAATGCTTTTCTCTTTTCTGAAATTATGGATTTCTTTCAAGCCTTGTCATTTGGAGGATTGCCACAGAAGTTAATTAATTAAAGTAACTTGGTTTAGACTGTGTGGTTGGACATTTATATAAAACATCTAATTACGCAAAGACTGCACATGAACCATTTTAAAGAATGTCGCAGAAGCACACAACAGTTCAAGGGGAAATACTTCATCTAAAGATAACTGCTGCAGGAATAATGTACAGAACACGTAGAAGCACGTCATACCTCTATTGTGGGGTCATATTCATCCACAAAGTGGTTCTGGATCAGCTGTATGGTAAGTGCACTCTTGCCCACGCCTCCAGCTCCCACCACCACCAGCTTATACTCCGTCATGTTCGCAGCTGCAGCTCAACCACACACTCACACACAACCACCGCTGCTGGAGAGAGGAAAAGGTGCAGGTTAGTATAATGACCAAAATAAACATGACACACAGTTTTGACAAGCACGTGTCAAGATTGACGTGTCCTCAATTGGTGGTACAGACAAAACATATGACAATACCATTAATGCCCACTGGTGAGAAACACGAGTGGTTGTGTATGCTGAAGTGTGTGCATGCAGTGGGGGCTGTAGTTGAGACCCTCAAAGGGGAATGTGAAAAATGTGCTGAAGGTACTCAATGTTCCAGTCCTCTCCCGCTCAGTGTTAGCAGCAAAAAGTGTGCATGAGAGGGAGTAAGAGAGAAAAAGGAGGGGCATCACACTGGCAGATAGATCCATATCACTCAGGGTTTAGATTACTGAGGTCTACCCTCGACCATACAGGGACAGTGATCCAAAAATAAACAAATACATATTAATAAAGATCAAATTGAGTCAATACTAGAACATTTTTAATAAAATAATTCTAAAAATATATTTAAAACTCTTCCACTGTTTCATTTTAACGATGAGGTAAATCACTATCTACGAGACTGTTGTTATGAAGGATTTCTTGTTGATTCACTCTACAGCGATCCATCCAGGAGGGTTACAATTTTATGACCCCCAGGTGTGCCTGCAGTTGCCCCCTACGCTCCACCACACCCACTTAATATGTCCAGTCGATGTAACGTGGTCAAGTTAACCATAAATCAAGCCATGTTATTAAAGAAATACGCAAGTCTCGCGAGGAAACATGCGCGATATCAATTTTACAAAATGTACAAAATGGTACAAAATGGCGCCGGTGAGGTCGGCTGCCGTGCTGGATGCTCTGCCCTAACTTCTCCACTTTTTGCAGTTTTTCGTCACTTTTTGCTATATCTGCGATAATCTTGCATGGGCATCATGCAAAACACACAAATCCGCTACAGTAGAGACACTTTGGTTTCTACTGGTCTGCAGTACACGAACATTTCACCATGTTTAACTCCGGACCCAACCTGGCCAAAGGAGATCCTGAGAGAGAACAAAGGACGCGACCCTAAGCGACGGCCTCGAGGTAAAAGAGCCGGCATCAGGAACAGGCTACGGGCTCGCGCACACCGCGCACCCATGCCCAGTATCCTGCTAGCCAATGTTCAATCCATCGAGAACAAGCTTGATGACCTCAGAGCCAGAATCAAGTTCCAGAGAGACATTCGGGACTGCAACCTCCTCTGCTTCACCGAGACTTGGCTGAACCCAGCGATACCAGACCACGCCGTGCAGCCGACGGGGTTCTTTTCGGTTTACCGCATGGACAGGACAATGGAGTCGGGGAAGAAAAGAGGTGGTGGAGTGTGTTTGATGGTGAACAACAGATGGTGCGACAGCACAAACATCTCCCCACTCACACGCTCTTGCTCGCCCAATCTGGAGCTTTTGATCGTTAAGTGTCGCCCTTTCTATCTCCCTCGGGAATTCACTGCGGTCATTGCCTGCACTGTTTACATTCCGCCTCACGCGGACTCGGACACTGCCTTATGTGAGCTACATGAGGCTCTCACACATCAACAAACACTTCACCGAGATGCCGCACTCATTGTTATGGGAGATTTTAACAGAGTGAATCTCAAACGGACATTTCACAACCTTCACCAGCACATCAACTGCCCCACCCGGGGCACGAGGACATTAGACCACTGCTACACCCCGTTCAAGAACTGTTACCAGGCTCAGCCCCTGCCGGCATTTGGAAAATCGGACCATTCCGCCATCTTCCTCATACCTGCTTACAAACAAAGGCTAAAGCAGCAACCACCAATCAGGAGGGAGGTCGCTCGCTGGACGGACCAATCGGTGGCCGCGCTGCAGGACGCACTGGATGACGCAGACTGGGACATGTTTCGGCGCAGCTCTGATGACATCAACATGTTTACGGAAGCGGTTGTGGGATTTATCGGGAAACTAGCGGACGACACAGCAGAAAGAACTATCATCCGAACGTTTCCCAACCAGAAGCTGTGGGTGGATAAAAACATCCGCGACGCTCTGAGATCACGCACCGCTGCCTACAATGAAGGGCTTGTCTCCGGTAATATGGACCTATACAAGGCTGCGTCCTACAACGTGCGCAGCGCGGTCCGAAAGGCAAAGCGGAGCTACGGGGAAAAACTAGAGTCACAGCTACGACAGTGCGACTCTAGGAGCCTGTGGAAAGGACTGCGGACTATAACGGACTATAACGGACTATAAACGACCAGCTTCTTCAATGATGAATGCAGATGCTTCACTGGCTGATGAGCTGAACACGTTTTATGCTCGCTTCGACGCCGCAGCAATTAAAACAACAAACGGCTGTGCGCGCTCGGAGTGCACCAGTGAAGAAAATGCATTCGTCATCACAGAGCATGCCGTGAGGAACACCTTCAGGAGGGTGAACACCAGGAAGGCAGCAGGACCAGATGCAATCCCTGGCCGGGTCCTTAGAGCCTGCGCTGATCAACTAGCACCGGTGTTCACGGAGATCTTCAACCTCTCCCTGGCCCAAGCTGTGGTTCCCACGTGCTTCAAACGGTCCATTATTGTCCCTGTTCCAAAGAAACAACAGCCCGCTTGCCACAATGACAACCGTCCAGTAGCACTGACTTCAATTGTGATGAAGTGTTTTGAAAGACTGATGAGAGATCACATCACTTCTTCACTTCCTCCCACCATCGACTCACTTCAGTTTGCTTACCGGACTAATCGTTCCACAGACGATGCCATATCTCACCTGCTCCACACATCCCTGAGTCACCTGGACACTGGCAGAGGGAATTATGTTAGGATGCTGTTCGTGGACTACAGTTCAGCATTCAACACAATAATTCCCTCTAAGCTTTTCACCAAGTTGACGGATCTAGGACTCAGCTCATCACTGTGTCAGTGGATCCTCAACTTCCTCACAGACAGACCCCAATCAGTGAGGGTAGGAAAACAAGTCTCCCCCTCCATCTCACTCAGCACTGGAGTGCCTCAGGGCTGTGTTTTAAGCCCCCTGCTGTACTCACTGTACACTTATGACTGTGTAGCCACATCCGACACCACCTCCATTGTCAAGTTTGCTGACGACACTGCTGTTGTGGGCCTGATCTCCGACAACATCGAGACGGCCTACCTGGAGGAGATTAGGAACCTGGAGACCTGGTGCCAGGAGAATAACCTCCTCCTAAACATCAGCAAGACTAAGGAGCTGATCGTGGACTTCACTACAAAGCAGGCGAGGAATTACAAACCCCTCATCATCAGTGGCACGCCAGTGGAGAGAGTGGACAGTTTACGATACCTGGGTGTCCACATCACTCAGGACCTGTCATGGTCCTGTCACATCAACACCCTGGTTAAGAAAGCCCGTCAGCGTCTCTTCTTCCTCAGAAGACTTAGAGACTTCCATCTGCCACTGAAGGTGCTCAAGAACTTCTACTCCTGCACCATCGAGAGCATCCTGACGTCAAACATCTGCACCTGGTTTGGGAACAGCACCAAGCAGGACAGACGAGATCTGCAAAGGGTGGTGCGCTCGGCAGAACGCATCATTCAATCAGAGCTCCCTGACCTGCTGTCCATCTACACCAAGCGGTGCAAGTCCAAAGCTAGGAAGATTATGATGGACCTCTCCCATCCCAACAATGGACTCTTCTCACTGTTGAGGTCTGGGAAGCGCTTCCGCTCCCTTAAGGCCAAAACAGAGAGAATGAAGAGGAGCTTCTTCCCCCAGGCTATTCGGGGCCTGAACCAGGTGTAGGACTGGACTCTCCCAACACGTCACTATAAGACTGGACTCTCACACACGTCACCACACGCACCACCACACATTTCCTATAATCCTATAATTCCTATAATTTATAATCCTTATCTTTATAATCTCTTCTGCTATTTGCACATTCTTTACTGTAAATTCCTAAGTTAATTTGTAAATTTTTGTAGTAAATTGTAAATATTGTAAAACTTTTCTTCTGTCATTTAATGGTCGGGCATTGTACAGCTACAAGCATTTCACCCCCATGTCATACTGTGTATGGTTGTGTGTGTGTGACAAATAAAATTTGAATTTGAATTTTATGTTACCTGAAACGGGCACACTCAAACCTACATAAATTTAGGAGAAATGATTAAAACTGGGAGAAAAACCAAGTTATTCAAATATTAATGAGATGTTTTTCCAGTGTAATAGATTTTTGCATGCTTAAAAATGTGGGAAAACTTGCGTATATTACAATTTTGCTCATTTCACCACCAAACTAGGTGAAGCTGCAAATGGTCAGCTGTCCATACAATGAGTCTCACTTTGCCACAGAACATAACAGAAAAACCATATGACTACTTTCTCTTTAACACTGGAATTTTACTGGCCAGCAACGCTGTGGTGGGGGAAGATGACCTGTGGGTACGTGTCTTTGCACTGGTTTGTGTCTGTACATGAATACCAAATAGCTTCTGAGTAGAAGACATGATGAGTTAGATTTATTACTGACTGATATGAACTTGTTGTGCTGGTTTTATAACATTAAATCGGCTACAAATCTATGACTAACAACAAGTGTGCTGGAGGCCCATTGTAACTACAGGACTCTACTATGGTTACAGTTTGACATTGTAGTAATAATGAGTGGAATAATAATGATGTCATATCTGGTTAAAGACCTAAGAGGAAAGTAACTGAGAACAGTTATAAATGATAGAAAGCCATGTGTCTTAACAGAAGCATAGTTTCACTTTCTGTTTGACAATTTAGACCAACAACCTCTAGACGCCACCTCTACGTCAAATATCTGTCTTTCAAACAGCAAAGCCTCGGTTGTCATAATTGTACTATACAATGAATCTAAAGTGTATATACAGTCTATATATAATATGGGCTGGTTCAAAAAAAAGGGAGGGTGACCTTAAAGGGAGAGCAGCTAAAACAGCTTGTTTCAGACAGTGAGCCCCCCAGCATGAGACAAATAGGACTCATTTTGAACCGTGACTAATGCAAAATGACTCTGATAAATATTCAAGGTGAAAACTCGTATATTATAAGTCCTCCTAAACAAAACAGTTCACTATTAACACTAACTTTACTTAACACCCAGTGTAACCCTAAATCTCTCTTCCTCAAAAGTTTAAACTATGTCTCATTTAGCATAAAAGACGGGCACATGTGGGTTAAACATCTCCACATGCTCATTAATAGTGTCTCACTTTGCTGAATGGTCCTGAAGAGGAAAATCATTAACCTGCACCACCTGCTGCAGTGTATAATCAATCTGTCAGGATTTCATGAGCAGCACAGTTCACATATGCTCTTTTACCTTCCGCAGGGAGCCGTGTGTCATCCCTCATATAAAATGCACTCTTTGTTATAGCTGCTACACAAACTACTTGCGCGCTTAAGAGTGTAAACATCAGGGCTTCAGTTGACCTGAGCAGTAAACACTCACGCCCTGTCTCTTGTGCTTTGACTCCCAAAGGAATGAAAGTACAAGCAATAGCTGGGGTGAATCTTGAACTCTAACAGTATAAAGAGAGAAGTAACAGGTGGCCTGTCATAAACACAGCCTGTGGTCAGTTCAATAACCGGACAAGACACAGAATTTCAAAAGAAAATGAAACATATAAGGTCAATTTAGCTGTGGAGAGGAAAAAAATAACAGACGTTCTATATTTGTCTCTGGGTGTGGTGTTGTATTAATAGAATCTGCATTCTCAGAAAGAAAAAAAAGTCCTGTTTGGGTTATTTGTGTCTGAGGCTGTATGTGCCTGTGCTGTTAGGACAAACTAAGATTAACCAAGACTGCAATAATGTTAATGATTGAGAGACAACCAGACTTGCTAAGTTGAGGACACAGTCATTTAACTGCTCTCATTCAATCACCATGATACGCAAGCACACAAACGCACACACTCCTGCATCCCGTAAGCCACTGCTTCACCTTAATGGAACAGGTAGCTCTGAGCACCATCACCATTACCAACAACGACCTCCTTGTCAAAACACCCTCGCTGCTATAACTCTGAAACACAACAGGAAGGGAATTATACTGACCCCTCAAACTTGTGGTTAAACATTTAGCTTCCTTTTCCCTCAGTGTAAATAAATCAGCCTGGTACACAGTGCAGCCTGCCCTGGCTGGACTGCAGACTCTGGTGGAGTAGCAGAGCCAGTCTAGCTCCTTAGAGCCCCCTCTAACTAAATAAACAGCAGCTGTGTGGCGAACAGAGACTTGTGTGGGGCAGGCAGACGCTGGAACACCTTTGGCTGCTGAAACTCCAGACAGGGCAAGGATCAACAATAATAGACTCATCGGCAGTTATTTCACGTTTAGTGTGGACACAAGATAAAATGTTCAACTATAGACAAGTCATTTAGATCAAAGATTTGATATGACTTATTCCAGTTCACTAAAAGACAGGATGACCAATATGCCATCATACAGGATGAAACACTTGATGACTAAAACTGAATACTCAACCATACTGTTGGTCAGCTGTTCCACGTATTCGCTCTGTTTTGTCATATCTAAACATTATTGTTAATCAGAGATTGATCAGATGCCACAAGCCTCACTGGTGAGCACTTGTGCATCTTAATTTCAATTGCTGCCTCACAATTAACAATAAAAGCACTGTTTTTCACAGAATTGGATTCTATTTGTGGCAGTAGCGGCCTGGACAGTTAGCCAGTAGGGAAACTCAAGCCTGAAAGAGCTAGATGGGGTCACAGCACTAAAACTAAAGAAGCTAAATCATTCTGGGTTGAGATTTTTTCGAAAAAATGAAATGTTGCCAAAGCCTATGAGAGATTCACACAGAAATATGCATGAAATGCCTCCTTTTTACCCGATATTCATCAATATGGCAGTGATAACTCGTGCGCTGAACTGATTAGTATGACGAATTTAGGCCAAACAAAAACAAAAAAAGATAGCTACATAATCGAATACAGCATCATACACAGTTCTTCAACATTTAACACACGTGGTTACAGCATTTTTCTACATAACCAGATCTCTAGTGTACACCTGCCAAGCCAGTGATATTTACAGCCTAAAAAATGCAAATTCAACACATCCATGCATCGCTACTGGGAGTTCAGAGGAGGGAAAGCAGACAGCCGTCTTCTCTCAAACTAGGCCATGTCAGCTGCTGATTAATAATCCTCATATACATATGGAGATGAATAGCAAAATCAGTCACTGACACAGACAGTGCTGCGTTTCTACAGCCACTTGTTGTCAGGAGGGGCTCATACTGAGCGGGTCTTTGTGTAGATAGAGAGGAAAGACGAGGACACAGCCTCTGGAGGTCAAAATCATTAGTACTTGCATCAATTTCATCCACACTCAGGGACTAAGCAAAAGAGTGTTTTGTCTGAGCTCTCCTCTACACACAGATGGGTATGTTGCGTATAGCTGTATCAAACACAATATATCCCCATCTTCTCCTCTGCAATCCCGAGTGGAGTTGCTCTCAGCGTATGGTTAAACTCTGCTACCTTTATTTGCACACATGTGAAAACTTGCATTCATGATGTGGCAATTGTCTGTGTCCTTTTTACACACGGTGTACATGTGACCAAAGTAATTATCCTACAGCAGGGTGACTTTTGTTAGTCATTCAACAAAAAACAGTAATGAATCTGCCACAGCTGTCACACAGGCCGCACCTATCTCATTCCAAAGTTCCCAAAACCTTTGTAGAGCAGCTCTCTAATATGATCAAGGGCCACTATTTAGCATGTTTGAGTTTAGGGTTATTTATAGTGCACCACCGCCGGTCTGAAATTAACAGTCCATTTTGAAACCCTAGAGCCTCGCCTGGACCAAAAGGATAATCTTACATGACAGCTTACGGAGGGTGCAAGCAAAGAGCAGCAATTCAGATGGTAGCAGGAGAGTTCATTGGCAAGGGAGAAGACTGCTCTCTATATATACACCAAGGGCATAACAAACACAGAAGAGAAGAGTCTAGCAAGAAAGTGAAAAATATTAAACATAATGAAAATCCTCCAAGCCAAACTTCATTGCATCTTTTTCATCTTCTCAACACACGTGACACAAGGAGCTAGGTACATGGATGACCGTCTTCCTCAACATGCACTCTGGTCTCCATTTAAGTGCTTAATTGGTTAAAGGCTCCATACTGGCAGAGCCACAAGCCCACTGCAGAGATAATAGATTTTTAATGGAGCTATGATGGTAAGGAGACCCTCTCAAGGGAGGTGTCACGGTCAAATACGGAGACTCCGAGACCCATCCTAAAGTCTCGATAACCACCCCACCCTCCCTCTGCTTTCCAGTGACATCATTCTTCTAAACAGCATCCAAAACACTAAGTGTTTTCCACCAGCTTAGGAATGAAGCGCTATTCTTCTCTCAGGCCAGTGAAACACAATTACGTGAAGACATTGGTTCAGATTTTATGAAGTTGGTAGGAGGGTCAAACTGACTACAACATAGTTAAAAAAATTTACCCTTTTCTCTAGAATTTAACACAAAGCTGAATTTGGTTCTTTTAATAAACCATTTCTTTCCAAATTTCTAAATGTTTCACTATCTAAAGAGGCCTTTTAGCTGTTCTGAAAGCCACTAGCCTCTAGTGACCTTTTCCCTACTGGGTCATCCTTTTAGTTTGTAGGACAGGGTGACACAGTGGAGGCAGCAGCAGAGATAAAAAGAGCAGCTGACCTCCACACAAAAGCCTGCCGGTTGGAGGAGCTGCAAGGGTTATCATTAGACACCTAACACCCCCAAAACTCTAAATGTGGGCTCTGGGTAAATCTCAATGAGTTGTTTTAGTTCATGAAACAATGTGAAAGCAAAGAAAGCATCTTCTGGGTCACATAAAAACACCTAATGTCCATTCAACCCCCCCCCCCCACACACACATCAATACTAAAACCCAGCAGGGAACGGTGTTATTCGTAAAATTTTGGTTTTTAGAGTCACACTTACTGCTTGGCTGCATAAAAACCTTCAAAGGAAAAAACGAAGACACATTGACCTCACACCTCAATCACTGGACCACCTCCAACTGTTTTCCAGCTGACTTGCCAAAACGCTACAGACACCAACACCAATATTTACTCACACAGAATCGCTGCAAAGCCTCCTTCTCGTAGTCATATAGACTGATGCACATTCACTTGCATGATTATGACTTTCACAGAAGATGCTCTGGTCAGCGAACGTGACGATGTGGCGGATTAAAAAAAGAAACCGTGTACCGGAAAGCCCCAAGAAAAACACACGAGTGAAACACTTTCTGTTGTATTGCCTAAGAGGGCACTCATTCAAATGTTTGATACTACTTTGAATGCTGAGTGCATTTAATTGTTTACTGTCCAGGAGCTTCTATGGCCATTCGCTGAGTGTTTGGTGCTGTCTTTGTAAATCCCTTTCACCTTACTAGCCATTTTTTTTTATCAGATACGAGACTTGAAATGATCATCTTTGTGAATGCCTTGTAATGGAATCTCACTTCCGCAGTGATAGCTTTTATTCACTGTGACGGGGCGTCACCCTAGTTGTCTCTGACGCCACTATCGAGACCAGCAACCTCACAGCCTGCTCCAGTCTTTTCCTTATACAATACAAAAGACAGAGGTACATTAGCATCTATTGCAATGGCACTTGCAAATGTCTTCGGTTTCTCTTTCAAAGTGAGGTAAAGCGGGGGGAAATCCTGGATGGTCATGTTATCCCTTTATAACCAAGTTTTAACACCCAAACTCAAGGAAGACCGCTTACCAAAAAATATATAATTGGCTTAAAACAGTCAGGGGCTGGGAGGAAAAATCATTCTATGTAGGCAGGGTAGAAAGAAGGCTGAGTTCTAAGCAGGATAATGTTCAAGCTCGCCGGGCGTGAATTAAAAAATGTTATGATAGCTAGCTAACCTGTTTTTCTGTAAGGACCGCAATCTCCAGCGGTGCCCAAATAACTGAAAGCACTTAAGAGAGGACATATTTCTCGGTGAGGGGAAAAAAACCGACATTTTTCGTAAGCAAGGATGTGTACAGTATACTTACAACAGGCAGAGGTCTATTGGCGACAGGAGCGGCGTTTCTACCGGAGAGGAAGAAGAAAATCTTTCAATTGTTTTGCTTCTCCGCTGAAATCGGAAAAAAGCCACAAAATATTCCGAGTCTCTTTCCCCGTTTCTTCAGGTATTTGCGTCCTATTCACTGTAAGAAACGGTGTAATTTTAAGTAGCTAAACTGCACCAAGGCATTCATTGGTCCTGGGTCCTATAATGTGCCCGCGTTGAACAATGTGCTTCCCAGAGAGAGCGGAGGGGATGAGGAGAGTAGTGCCCACGCCCAGCTCTATCAAACATAGATCCGCCCCGGTTACCAAGCATGTTACCGTGGCGTTCTTGTGCTGTCGGATTTTTGGCAACTCCACTGTGAAGGCCACTGGATCTACACATTTAAGCGCTAAATCCGAGTATTTAAAGAGGCACGTAAATCTGAATTCATGCAAAAACCTGAAAGTCATGAATGCCAAGTTAATTCGTTTGACAAACAGGAACGCTGTCTTTTAAAAAAAAAAAATACTATTATCCATCTCTACCCAGCATAACCCTTCGCCACTCTGAAAAGTAAGTGCCACCCAAACAGATGACTAGCAGTGTTTTGGTTGAGAATATCCAAAGTTTAAAAACGAATAAACTAAATCACCAAAACTTCCCAGACATTATGATTGTTTTTCTATGTGATGACTCAAGGTTGGGAACCGGTGATAGTTATAAAGGTAATGTCGAAATTATGTGGTAGGGGAGAGCAGGCGTGATTGTAACACTTTTTGTTTCAGTAATTACAACTCAGTAGGATGTAATTTTGAAACAAAATACCGTTATTGGTCCACTCCAAGTAGTAATGTTTCTAACCTTTTCATATTCAATTTCACAGATTACTTATTCAGGATTGTTGATTTTTTTTTTAACTGTATGTTTTTTTTCTTCATATTTTTCTGTTCCAGGTGCTGGGATTTTTTTTATTCCATGCAAGTGCAACAGTTGGCCACTCATTGTGGTTTTATGCTTGTGCTCTGATCCTTTCTGTAATTTTTTTCCCCTCCTGATCCAGACTTTCTTAATGTTTTTAGTTCTCTAGTCTTTCTGACGGTTTCAACAATTTTCTTTGGACACTGACTGATTTTTTTGTACTCATTTTGTAGCTCAGTCCATGTGCTTGACCAAGGCTGAGGACTTGTTGTAGACATAACCCAAATGCTTTTGAGGAATATTTTTTTTGTTCAACCACTCACTAACACTGACTGTATGAATCATTCAAGTATAAGAAATGTACCTCACTCGAGGCATGAATCAGCGTTGTGTCTAAACATAATTTAAATTGGTATTTTTAGTCTCTTTGTTACTAGCATCATTTTCTTTAGTTGTATGTATGACAAATGTCAAAGATAACACATGTTTAACGCAGTGTTTGATGTTTCCCAAAGAACTGTTTGCTGAAAACTTGGAAAATCGTTAATACTGTGCAGTGTGCCCCTAAAAAAATCTGGGCAATCTGGGGCAGTGGAGGACAATAAAAAATGTGACAGGCATAAAACGATTTACAGCTAATCAACAGAAAGAAAGACCAGGACCTAAGAGATGTATCTTGTCCTTCAGTTGATCAATCTACTGTTTGCTGAATCTTCATCAGAAATGTTCTCAGTGGCTGTCATGAAGGGAAACAGGGGGGGGAAAGGTTGGAGTATGCCAAATTACACAAGAACTGGGCTGAAAATCAATGGAAACAGATCTTATGTTGAGATGAAACGACTTATTATTATTATTATTATTATTATTATTATTATTATTATGAATGTAGAAAGGTTCTGTTAGATTTTGATCCACTAAATCGTCTGATTGGGAACAGCTTCATTTTTCAGCATTCTGATGATCCCAAACAGACTGCTAGTGCACACAAAAAAATATTTAAATAAAAAAGAAAGGCACAAGAAAACGTTATCAGTCCTGGATTGATCTCATCAATATCGACTGAATATTATCCAGTAACTACTGGATAATAGATTAGATGAGTGCCAACCATAAGAAATACCGGAGTGTACTACATATCCCAGGGAGCCACGGGTCTAACTGGGTCTAACTGCACAAACTGACCCCAGAGCCGCTGAATGGAATTCATGCCGCGGCTTTGGGGTCAGTTTGTGCCGTATCCAGGAAGTCGTCTGTGGTTGCCAAGGAAACTTTTGCTTGCGAGCCCTCAGTTGTAGGTTTGAATGTAAATGTATAGACTATCTAGTGACACAGACGGGAAAATTCTGCAAAAGGTGATATATATTCTTATTATAGATATAATATTATATTTCCGTATACACCAGCATGTAGCTAGGGTACATGCTGCTTTATTTAGCGCTACTTAGAATATCTGGCTGTAGAGAAGGTACTGCTCACTGCTTCCCTTTTGTTTCACAAGCCGTTTTGGTGTTTTCAATATAACTTTATGATTGTTTATTTTATACAGCGTGAGGCATGAGTTACTGTCATGGGTCTGTGCCCCACGGGGTCAGGTCTGGTACAGCACGGGTCCTGGTGACTGAGCTGAGTGGTTCAGGCTCCATCAACCCAACTCCTGCAAGTAAACCCTGTGAGGACTCTGAAACACCAGTGGAATTTTATCTCTCCCCGGAGAAGTTGGTAGGTACCTTTAAATACAGTTAGTATTTATCACCGTTATAAACCTCTTATCATGTTGTTTATACGTATATAATATACTAGTGAAAGCATTTAGTTAGTTTAGCATAATTCTAAATTGACAATAGTAAATGTTAGCATCTGGATAACATCTACCATATACATCTTGCCTGTATTATAATGCCTATTTTACTGAAATAATTTCGTTAGTGTTGTCTCTTATACTAATTAAAATCCTCTTTGATTTTTGCTTAAAAAGATTATGTTTGAAACTGAAATTGGGCAAAAAAAAATTCTTCAAAGATTTTACATCAAATCAAAGTCATGTTTGTTAATCGTAGCTACAGAATGATACAGACTACATAAAGTAAAGAGACAGTGCCCTTCTGCCCAGGTCAGCTTCTTATTCTCCTCCTACAGAAATTGCTGTGTGGCACACAAGACCTCTCTAATGTGACCTCACTGGAGATCTGTGTAGACACTCAAGAAAACACACTTGGTAACTTTGGTAAGACATATAACATGTCACTGATTAAATACAGTACTGTGCACTGTGCAAGTCTTGAGGCACCCTTCATTCGGTTATATTTTGCAAGAAATATGGGAAATAGGTGCAGTGATTCATTGAAGTATGTGCAAATATACACAAATATACACCACAATCAGCATTTGTAATAATCTAACAAGATTTGGTCTACCAAAGTCAGTATTTAGCATGACCACTTTTATTCTTCAACACAGTCTCAACTCTCTTATGCAAGCTTTCTTGTCATTTCTTTAAGTAGTCTTCAGGGTTCTAGAAGGACATTTCAAAGCTCTTCTTGGGAGTTTGGCTGCGTTTTGTTCTGTTCTTAGTCAACACGATCCCACACTGCTTAGGTAATGTTGAAGTCCGTGTTCTGGAGAGGCCATGGCATGTTTTTCTATCCAGGTATGCTTTTACAGCAGTGGCAGCGTGTTTGGGATCATTAGCATGCTTAAACATGAAGTTGTTGCAAATACAACACTTTTTAGATTGTGATCAAAATTGGCCCATATTGGTCTTTCACTGGCTTAAATGCAGCTCCAAACCATGACACTGTGTTTTACAGATGTCTGTAGACATTCACTGTTCTACCTCTCTCTTGACCTTCTCCATATATATTGATGATGACTTGAACCAAAAATGTCCAATTTGTATTTATCACTCCACAAGATCTGTTGCCACTAATTTTTTAGTCCATTTTTTTGTGTAATTTTGCTGGACTTTTTTTTTCTAATTTCTTAAATACATGACTTGTTGATACTGTTCCTCTGCTGTAGTTATTTTGCGGCTGTCAAACTGTGTTATCTTTTGTAGACTCGACTAAACAAATGAATTGTTACTGTGACAGGCAGCTTGTAAAAAAGTCCCTAAATATAGAAATTAAAATTGGTTCTTTTCTAAATTGTCTGTTGTGTAAGTTGTGTGCAGACACAAAACTAGTTCACCTCTTGAGTTAGGTACCTTTTTTAGTTGTTGAATGATTCATAGGTCAGTGTTAAGTAGTTTAACTAAGAAAATGATCAAGTACAAAGACTGTACTGAAAATAAGTAAAAAAAGCAGCCAGTGTCCCATGAAAAACTTCAGAAAGCTTAGAGACCTGTTGTTCAAGAATAATTAAATACAACAAAGTCTGGTTCCTTGAAGACAAAATACAAACAAATGAGGAATGGCTCAAGACTTTTGCACAGTACTGCAGCTGAATATGTAAAACAGTAAAACAATAGGTGTCTGTTTGTATGTGTACTTATTAGAACTAACTGTTAGTCAGCATCAGTGGTGTTATTGTTTTCTTTGTGTAGCCAAGGCTACAAAAATACAGTAACTTTTATCTCATTTAAGTTCAGTTAAACTAACGAGCAATGAGAAACTGTTAACACAATTTACAGTAATGATTCATAACAGATACTTGTAATAATCACAACACAGAACGAGCAGACAGTCATAAATTTCCACACCTGATTACCTCACAGGTGTGCCAGCCATCATTAGATAATGGTAGGGGGATATATTTACTATGACTGAGCTTTGTCCTCAGAAAAAATCCTAGATTGTGTAAGGCATGACAAACACTGTCTGTACATGTATGAGTCATGTTTTACCTGCCACTTCAGGGACGCTTTCTTTTACTTAAATGATGCTGAACATCTGATTAGCAAATAAATCAGGTGATAAGAACGAAATCATGTTAAAATGACACCAGTGTTACATGAAAATGAGAAAAATAGTTTTGTTTAACTAATTTTCTTGCAGGTGTCTACTTGCCTGGATTAGTGCAGCTAAAAATGAACAACAGCAGGATCCTGTCAGTAAGGTAAGTAAGACAAAAATAGTATCTTTTTCTTTACTTCAAAGTTTGTATTCCTGAGAAACAAATTTACAAAGTATAATAATTTTTAGATTTCCAAGATGATACTGATGCATGCTTCTGGTCATTTTTATCTTATTTTATACATGTTTCCAAAATAGGAAAACCCACATATTTCCTTGAAGAGAAATAAATATAAGTTAACCCAGAACAGAAAAAACCCCCATAGTTTAGTGAATGCTGTCGTGGTTTACTCTGTCATTACAGGAAGTCAAAAGTTATGAGCTTACCCAAAGAAGTATAGTATGGCTATAGTGACAAGGTTTTGAAATAGGGACTTCCAATATTTATGTGTGGAAGATGCTTGTTGCAACTTGTAAACCAGACACCATAGAGGTGAGACCTGTGTACAGGTTTAGAGATACACAGAGAACAGGTTAAACCACCTTTCTCACAATAGGATACAGAGGGGTTCAGGTACTATCAGATTTCAAAATCATGCATTTGATCCTCAGAAAGAGACAGGGAATATCTAAAGTTTTTCCTAGCTTGTCCAGTGATCATAGCTACAGCTGTTTCATCAAAAGTATATTGAAGCAAAGCTACAAATAGTTGTCACAGTAAGTGAGATGGAGAGAATATTTTTTACCATTACTGTGCAAAAGTCTTGACCCATCTCTCATTACTTTATATTTTGCTTCTCATGAGACAGATTTTCTTGAATGTGGTCTATTTAAATAAATTATAAACAATAGATTATGAAGTCTTGAAAAGGTTTAATTTAGACATCGGCAGTTTTTCACTCATTTTCAGTCCATCGCTTACACCTAACCATTTTCAGAGGAATTTTTTTTTGTTTGTTAAACAAGTTAACATAGAAATATGAAATATGTATTATTCGAGCATAAAAAATGCACCCAACTGAAGGAATGAACGTGAATGTTGTGCACATAACAGAAAGTTTAGCGAAGGAAGAATTTTTGTATCTGTAGGCACTCTGTTAGTAGCAGTCTGTCAGAAAAAACATAATCCGTTCCCAGTTCTGTAGTTGTATCTATGAGCAGATAATAAAAGATACCAAAAGATAACACAAGCAATAAAGTAATATATTTGAACCACCAATGTGATTCCCAAAGAGCTGTTAGCTGAAAACATGGCATATCTAAACATGGTGGGCAGTGTGTCTTTAATTAAAATAAGGAAATTGGACAATGACACAAGTGTTACATGAAAATGAGAAAAATTGTTTCGTTTATCTAATTATCTAATAATCAATATTTATGGAGGAGGACAGGAGAGATGTACAAGAGTTAGTGTCTATAGCCATCTGTAGAACACTGTGGAGGGCTCTGTCATGGTTTGGAGCTGCGTTTCAGCCAGTGGTGTTGGAAATCTCCCCAACACTGAAAGTGTTACGATCACAGAAAAGTACCTTGCAATGCCATCTGAAAATTGCTGGATTGACAACAGCTTCATGTTTCAACACGCCAGCGATCCCCAACACATTGCCAATGCAATAACTGCAACACTGTCAGTCATGGATTGGCCTCCCCAGGTATAACAGACTGTATTTATGTTCATTTCAATAAATCCCTACACCTACTTTTAATTTTTCCTAGCAGAATATAATAAAATGAAGAGTACTCTGAGACTTTTGCACAGAACTGTACACAGAGATAGATAGTGAACTGTCTGCTCCACCCCGAGAGCACCAGAGCAGAGCAGAGTCAGCCGGACATGCACTGGCTCTGATAGCATTTCCTGCTTTGGGTTGTGGGAATTGTAGTGGAGTTGGTGTTGTAGTGTAAGGTACACTGAAACTATTGTGGAAAGGTTCAGGCAGGGAGGAAAGCGGGAGACAGTGAACAGGACATAATTTTCACGAAGAGAAAGGAGCTGCAAGCTTCAGTAGCCAAGAAAGTATCCTTTTTTTAGCCATGATTATGTAACTCTCTTTCCTGCCTCTAAATCAAGTTTGTGTTATTTTGTCTCCCTAGAGACTTGGGAACCACCATCTCCCAACTGCAGGTGCTATGGATGTCTCGGTGCTGCCTACGAGATCTAGATGGGATTACTACTTTCTGTGCTGTTACGGTAGACTTTATAGGTTACAGGTGGCTTTGTAGGAACTATTCAGGAGCTTGGTAGCTTCTTTCTTTTCTCTTTTTGCAAATGTTAAAAAATGTGTGTACGGAACAAAACATAAATTGTGTCAAGGATTTTTGGATACATTTCAAATAGGCCTTCATACCTCAAACATTAATTTCCATTTGTCATAGTACCTGAGTGACCCATTTTTTCCCAAATCATTTCCTCGTTTTTGCGGCAAACACTGAACGTGCCTAGGTAGTAACATATGATTCAAGTAATTGAACTTTCGCTGTTTAAAACGTCCAACTGTCTGTGGCATGGGACGATACCACAGTGTGACTTGGGTCCAACATGTTTTTTTTCTTTAGTGCATTTTCCTTCTGCTGGTTCAGTTCATTAATCACACATTTTCTACCACTTAACACTTATTTCCTGTCCTTCTTCTCAGGAGCTGTACTTGTCCTATAACAACGTGTCAGACCTGAGTCAGGTTGGCATGCTGGAGAACCTGCAGCTGTTAGATCTGGAAGGGAATGACGTGGATGATTTAGTCCAGGTTCAGTATCTCAGTTTATGTAGCAAACTGGAGAGACTTACCCTGGAGGGAAACCCTGTCTGTTTACGCCCAAACCCTACATCAACTCAGGTATGAGTATTATGCGATGTGTTTGTCCTTTGTTGTTCAGACTTTAAGCGGATGCTCCTATTGCGATTAACATACCCAGTACATCTTGAAGCAACCGCCACAGAGTGGTGCAATGCTCAGAGTGGCAGTCTGGCAAAAGATAAAACGAAACCAAGAATGGTTGCAGCTGAATAGAGCTTGAGCAAGGAGCTGGGCAGAGTTCCTGAAAAGGAAGTGTTGTATTCATTTGATGTTGTAAATGCCAACTTGCAAATGCAACTTGTGGTTCTAATCGTTCAACAGTCTCGCCTGTGCTGGCTGTCAGCCCTGAAGACAGATAATCTCTAACATGTAATCAGTTTGTGCTGAGACATGAGAGCATGTGTGCGATCGCAACTCTCTGTATGTGGGTCCTTAACTCAACAGAAACACTCTGCTAGAGCAGGAGACATCAAAATACTCAAAAATAATTAGACATAACATACTGTTGAAATAGTATATATGTAAACATCAATGCTTTATTTTTATGTTAAGGTGCATTTTTTGGTTTCTGTGACAAAGCCTTAAACAGCTTATCATGGGCCAAATCAGTGAAACTGATTGTAGCTGGGTACACGGCTGAAGCTGCAGTGAGCTGAGTTTTTTGGGCCACTGTGAATGTGTTTATTTACACCCACCAGCAGAGCATTAATTAAGAAACTAGGGCAATGAGGAGAGATGCTGAGCTGAATATGCATTAGGCCCGTGCTTTGTAACGACTGAGGGGGTTCTTGGGTTTACTCCCTTGCCAAGTGATCACTCTTCATGCGCTCTGTCTTTCTCTCACTTCCTCTTATTTAAAACTCATTCTCCTCCTCTTTTCTCTCATTTTCTTGCTTTTGTTTACAGGCCTCTCACACTCTCCTTTTCATTTTCTGCATCTGTGTGGTTTGGTGAAACCAAAGCGAGGCCAGCGATTCACTGGCCTCTCTCTCGCTCTCTGCTCTCTTCCAAATGATAAAAGTCTAGAATTTATAGCAAATAAATAATTTATTTATTTGCAAGACTTTACAGACGCTAGCTGTTATGAGCTGGGATCAGCTTATGCTGTCTGGCACCCCCTATTTAAAAATACCACGTATTATTAAAAATGTCACTGTTGCAAAAAAATGTGATCTTGAATCTTGTCGTACACCTTAGCTCTGTCATTTTCTCTTGTTTCGTTCCTCCTGCCCAGATGGCAGACTACAGTTACCGGGCAGCGGTGAGGGAGCTGGTCCCTCAGCTGCGTTACCTTGATGATGTAAAGGTGGAGGAGGACAGGCTTAGCTGCTGTACCACCATGGGAGAAGACTGGGACATTCTCAGAAACTCCATTAGAGATTCTAACTCCTCTTATCCTGCTGGTGATGGTGTGTGTGTGTACTGTTTTAAATCCATCAACATGGTCCAGATATTCAGATGACGATTTAACAAACACCTCACTTTTGTCTTTGTAGAGGAGACAACCGACAGTGTACGTCCTTACAGCCGACCCAGTTCAGCCACATGCCCTTCTCCCAGCTTCTCCGGTGTCTGGGCCATGTCATCGTCAGGCACCAGACCACACTCAGGCTCAAGACTCATGTCAGCGATCAGGCCTGGAGTTCTCTCCCCTTCTGGATCCAGACCTGGTTCTGCAGACTCAGATCTGGCAGTAGTGGAAGCTGAAACCAGCAATCTGACTCACAGTTAGGCACTCCTGTGGTTGATCTCATTAGTCTTAGTGCCATTTCCATTTTATTTTGATTAGCATTACTCTGTGCAGGTGAACTGTTGGAGCAGTAAAAACAATCTTTGCTCAACAGTGCCACCAAGAGGACTTAATTGTGCCATGAAATAATGACAGTTTCAATCACTGATGCCTGTTTTACTCTGTCAATTTTTGAAGGAGCGGGTAACATCATCTTCTGTGGGAACCCAGTCCAGGCTATTCGAGCAAAGCGGCAAAAGTTAAGGGTAAGTAGCAACAAAGTCCTGCAATGCAGTGGAGAAAATTATTTGATCTCACTTAATAAATTATGAGATGTATCCATACACCACACGCTGTGATCCATATACATGAGTTATTTCTGTCTCGCTGTTCCCCATAAAACAGAGTCTTCATTGTCCACTAAGAGGAACAGCAAGCTTTATGAGCTTTGACAGGCCATTATGAATGCCTGGCACCAGCAGCTCGTCTCTTTAATGTCATGTCAGTATAAAAAGAATCAGCTAATTATTATCAGGCAGACAAACAACCTGAGAGGACAAGCATAGTGAGGGGTGATGGAGATGTGAGAAGGGTTGTGTCAGAAGAAGTTGACAGACGGGGCTATCACTGTCACCACCCTCTGATCTGTTATAACTGGCATAAATACACCCCACCACTGTCACTCTGCATCTTATTTATACCTTTCTGTCTCATTCAATCTGCCCTTGCTGTGTTTGTTGTTCCTCACTGTTTTTGCTATCCATAATTAATATGCTCTTAGGCCTCTATTACTTTAAGTTTCCTACCATCATCTATTACCACTCATGCTTGTTGTGCCTCTCTACTGTCTGATAGACAGCACCCACCAGGTCTACTTTCACCCCCCGAGACACTCCCATTCACGTACCAGAACACACATATGACCTCGAGGAGCCTGATCTGACAGAACGTGCTGATGTCTTTGCAGAGCTCAGAGCTTGGAAGGAACAGCATAGCAGGTATTACATGCTGAATTACTTTTTTAAAAACACATACATGTGAAAAATAATAAAAGCTACATTTTAATCTATATCTTGCCATTGCTGACCATGCAATAGATTAATTGCATATTAAAACAGTTGTCCATTGAATACCATCAGAGGGCTGTGGAGGATTTCACAAATACAAAGCCTCTTCACAGCCAGTTAAAATCGCAGAAGCTGTCGATGTGGCTATGTCTGAAGACTTGTATGCACATAAAACTAAATATCATCATTCTTTGTTTCAGACGTCTTGAGGCCATAGCGAAAGACAGACTGCCACAAATCTTGTCCATTCAGCACTCTGATGATGAAGAAGCCCGTTGTGATGAGGAAGAAGATGGCTGTGGTGCTATGAGGAGTGACAGCAGTAATGAAGAACATGAAGAGGAGAAAAAGTGTGACAACCAAGATGCAGCCTCACTAGATTTCACTTTCCAGTCTCTTTCCCCAGGTGAGAACTTTGTGAAGTTATTTATAACTTCATAAATTATAAATAAGGCTGTACAGAATAAAAGCAGTAATTGTAATGTCTGATCTTTTTGTAATGTAAGGAGAAAAATAACTGAATTATTTCAATTATTCTTATTGTTTGTTTATTTTTAGATCTGCTTCCCAGAAAAAACTTACCCTCAGATATGGCTCGACTGTCGCTGGTCCCCAAAACCGCAGTGTCCCCTTCTCCTCCTCTCAAAGGCAGTGCAACTGCTGTTGATTTGAAACCGCAAGGGATCCGTGCACGGAGGCTTCACCTTAGCCAGGCCAGACCACAATATTTACCTGAATTCAGCAGCGCCTTTGAAATATGTAGGACTTCAGGAGATACAGACCTGCAAATGAGTGTGCCTCCAATGACTCTGCCTGCACCCATACCGCACCCACCTCCAACAGCTGCCACAAGTGAAAGGCTGAAGCATTCACGGTATGTCATTATTAAAAAGTATCTTTATATTCAAATAGTCAGATTTGAAACAACACATTTTGTTGTAAAATGTTTAGCTGAGTTTTGTAAATCAGTGACATCACCATATTGTGATCTCAACTTGGTCAGTGGAATGTGGACATTAAAAAAGATCTCTATCTTTTAGTGTGAAGATGGACTCTGGTGAGCAGCCAGGCCAGAAGTGTGAGATATCCAAAATCCTCAAGAGACCAGCAATAACTCGCCCTCACACAGCCAGGGCAGCTTTACAGAAACATCACCAGCACCACATACTCCAGTCCTGCAGAGGGAGCTCACAGCCAGATTGACTGTTGACTGTCTCCTGTCAGTATGACTGCTCTTAACTGCTCAATTAAATGGGGTCTTTCCCCTTTTTCAACTCATCACTCAGCCGTATATTGATTTGTCATAGTTTACCACCATCGTTTCTTTTTCTCTGTTTTTTAAGAACTGAAGATACTGTTGTTGTTCACCAGTTCAACAGCATCCAGTGCTCACGAAGCTCACAGCACAAACAGTACACTGTAAAAAGAATAACCCTATTAAAAAAAAAAAAAAAAAAGATGTCCAATTGTCACATCCAAAATATTTGACTTCATAGAATCCAAATTGAGTCACTTGATATGACCTGATACTTTTATGTTGATATAAACAATATTACTAGACTTGACTGAAACTTTAAATTTTGCATTGATCCAAATTGATTTTTTTTTACATAGAACCATATTTTAATTATTGAACCAAGCTAATATATTGAAATTTAACCAACCCAATGTATTCACATCGAACCAAATTAACATGAAGTAATATGTTTGTGTTGAAGCCAGGTAATTGATTTACATATATTCAAACTATATTTTTTACATTTCATTTTATTTCAGTTCAAAAATGCTCTGCATTTCCTATAAAAAACAAGACAGTTGGCCAACCAATTATTTCAAAATTATTTATTGTTCCAAACCATTTTAACTATAATCAATAGAGAGGATTAGTAATATACAGATTTAGTGCTACGGCAGAAATGATTAGAGAAATGTTTGTTTTATAAAACCTGCAATCTTTTGAAAACCAGTATAAAACCTGCAATCTTTTGAAAACCAGTATAAAACCTGCAATCTTTTGAAAACCGTTGGATATTTTCCTTTACTGAGACAAAACCTCTCACACCACAGAACTGCTCTTAAATAGACTCTTAAAATATCGAAGAGACCGTAAGTGCACATCTCAGGATGCTCTATAGAATTTTTACAAATACAGCCCTGTGCTGTTTAGCTGGAAAGATGTAAAATATGAACTTCCACGAAGACTACCTGCAGTGATGGTAAAGTTCCTGATGTTCAATGTGTAATAGTCTCATATTGTCACTTGAGGGCACTGTGTGTAAATATTAAATCAGAAAATGAATCCATTGCTTCAACCACACTGAGCAAGCAATCCTTCAAACCTACCACCTTGACATGTGACATTCATTATTTTTTTTGTCTGTTTGACTACACTTACGGCTGGGGTTACCTCCATGCTACAGTAGTGCATGCTACAGTATTTGCCATTTAAATGTACAACATACAAGCATATTTCATATTTTACTGATACAGCAATGCCGCAATAGAATGAAAAAAAAATCAAGTCCATGTAGAGTTTATATGTTTTAACTATGATATAATCTTTGTTTTCCAAGTGCTATGGAGAATTACCCATCGCCTGCACTGTGACGGTCAATCTCAGACTCATTTGTTCTGAGAAACAACTGGAACTAACAACACTGCATTTGTGGAAATGAGGGCCAGAGTGGCAGCCTAATTCCTTAGTGGTTCTTAAGAGCAAATTATGCCGGGACAAGTTTGTTTTGAAGCCGTCACAATAATTATAACATGGAACTTCATTTCAAGGAAACCCCGACAACCAGCACAGTGATGTCTCCAAACTTGCCCGGTGTTTTGTACGAACACCTGACATAAGCACACACATACAGCAGGACACACAGGTAAGAACGCACGTCCCATATTTGTGTCTGTCGTGCGTCACTTATGTCCACAGAAACAGGATGTAAATAAATGACTCAAAGTACAAAAAAAGAACCACAGGATAGTATTGCGAATATTTCTGACCACTGTGCTGGTTTAAGAGATGTACATGCTCTTAAAGTAGGAATTTATGTATGTTTGAACATGTAATTGCCTACAGCCATCCAGCTGTTATGTAACACGTTAGTTCTTTTCTTATTTTCTAGCAGCACTTTCCATCAGGCAGCCACCCCATCTTTTCACATAACTGCTTTGTCTATAGGATTGTTTAATTTTCTCACTCCCTGTCAGGCTTTTGTAGCCACACTCCCATCCCTCTGGTCTCTCTGTATTACATCTCAGGATGCAGGTAGAGGAGAATGGAATTAAATGCAATGCCTTTTATGGTGGGAAAGTGGGATGGTGTCCACCTACTCTGTCTGAACAGTCTTGTAATTTATTCAAAAGGATCATTCTCCTAGCTTGTCAAGACTAGAAACGGAACCTGGCCTCTTCTTCACTCACTCAGTTATTACCAAATGTTGTCAGAAACCATAAAGGTGTGTTTCTATCTAATGTTTAGGGGTGGTAAACACTGTGGAAAAAAACCCAACAAGAAAATAATTAAATAATTTTGAAGTTAATTTTTTATGTAAAAGTAAAAAAAAATAATCCAAAACCTATTTTATTCACAACAGAACATTGATAAATATCTGATGTTTAAACTGAAACAACAAAGTTGGAACAGGCCTTGCTGACTGCTGTATAGCAGCCTTCCTTTTTTAAAACAACAATCTGCAAATGTCTGTAGACTGAGGAGACCCGTTACTAGATTTTTAGATGAGGAAAGTTTTTTTCCCCTATATAGAATTCTTGCTGCTCAATACTTTTGGATATTTCTGTTGGTTAAAGGTCTGGACTACAGGCGGGCCAGGTTCAGCACCCGGACTCTTCTACTACAAAGCCATGCTGTTGTAACAGTATGTAGCAAGACAGTTAGAAGCATTCCACAGACACCCATGCACTCCCGTAACATCAAAGATACAGGCTTTTGAACTGAGCAAATTGGGTTGTACATGTACTAAAAACAACAGATTTATTTGCCCTTAACGTCAAAAGACATGGTGCTTTTCTAAATTTAAAACCCCCCTCTATCTTTAGAGTTGCATAATATATAGTACCAATGTACAAAGAAAACTGAATCATAAACTTGTTAATTATAAAAATGTATAAGATTATTCAGAAAGTTCTAAAAGAGAATCAAGTCGACTTCAAGAAAAAATGTTCCTGTCTGCCGCTAATACACCCACACAATAGACTTTACACATACAGTATTTGTCAACAGTGAAGTGGAGCAGCACATACTGTATGTCAGCACATGCCATGAATACTTATAATAATAAGTTCCAGATGTGGTGAATAGGACCCAGGTACTTTAGGTTGTAGTTACATTCTTCAGAATACTATCAAAGCCGCACCTTCTTGCTGTAATTGCTGTAAAAAAAAAAGTTCAAATAAATTAATGGAAAATTGATAGTGAAAATGAGGTATTATGATAATATCATCGTGTTTTGACTTGAGACGAGTCACTTTTTCTATCAGGCGTTGGAACTGGAAATACCTACATGAGTTCAGACAGGTCTGGGAGACGCCATTTGTACAGTACCACACGATTCTGCCGCGAGGAACATTCCTTTGTAAGATATTTAGGTTTCATAACTCATTTTCCACTGACACCTTTACAACCAAATGCAGACATGCTGTCCATAATGGCAAACAAAAGGCATGAACACAATAATTATTCCTTTACATTTGCAGGTGTTTAATTTGAATTTAATTTGATCTGTATGGTAAAAATATATTCTATTCAATTCAGGTTTACAACAACAGTAACCTCAAAGTACTTTATACTGTAATTTAATTAAATTCAGTTTTATTTCTACAGTGCCAAATCACAACAACAGTCACTTCAAGGTGCTTTATATTGTAAGGTAGACCCTACAATAATACATACAGAGAAAAACCCAAAAATCAAATGACCCCCTATGAGCAAGCACTTTGGCGACAGTGGGAGAGAAAAACTTCCTTTTAACAGGAAGAAACCTCCGGCAGAACCAGGCTCAGGGAGGGGCGGGGCCATCTGTTGCGACCAGTTGGGGTGAGAGAAGGAAGACAGGATAGAAGACATACTGTGGAAGAGAGACAGAGGTTAATAACAAGTATGATTCAATGCAGAGGGGTCTATTAACATAT
This sequence comes from Aulonocara sp. 'chitande type north' Nkhata Bay, assembly GCF_057382095.1. Taxonomy (NCBI): domain Eukaryota; kingdom Metazoa; phylum Chordata; class Actinopteri; order Cichliformes; family Cichlidae; genus Aulonocara; species Aulonocara sp. 'chitande type north' Nkhata Bay. The sequence continues at coordinate 6,296,485 of NC_141350.1, forward strand.
AGTGAGTGAAAAAGATGACTGAAAAGGAAAAACTCAATGCATCATGGGAGTCCCCCAACAGCCTATGCCTATCCGGTTGTTCAGTCTCACGTCACTAGCCGTGTCTGGGTCTAAACTCCGCTGCAGCTCCATATATCAAACGATCACTATGGCATTACTGAGAGTTGAAAAACTGTCTAAAGTCTTTCATCTTTAATAAAATGATCAGCGTTCTGCTCTACCAGGTGTAACAATTGAGTTTAACATCCAGGCATCCATGAAAACGGAATTTATGACATTTAACGGAGTTAGAAGTTAGCAGGGAGTTAGCTCGCTAGCTTCTATCTAAATACAATATAGCATGTCCTGACTGCGAGGTTTTGGAAACAAATTCAAACGTACAGCTCTGTTATCACTTCCAGCATAAATGAAGACAGAAAACTAAACAGCAGTGATGTTTGTAGGGTTACTGAAGTTGGGCTAGCTGGTATATAATGATGTGCTACGTGACCGCTAGCGACACAGCTATGTTAGCATAATATAAACAAGCTAACTTTTTTTCCACTCGATAAAAGTTAACGTGAGTGTTCTCAGTGGTCAGAAACAAATGTAATCGCATGGCAGGATGCTGTAAAAGGACCAAACTTCAGCCAGGAGAACAACTGAGATAATCCATCCGCAATACGAGGTTAGTCATTCATATACTGCTGCATGGGCTGGGCTGTAGTTACATCCTAAGGTTTTAAAAACTGAGCTTAAATAAATGATTAGTGGTAATAAAAGCCGAGGGAGGTCAACCGGGATCACTGACTGTTTTAGGAGCTTTTTGAGATCAAATAGAAGAAAATACATAACATTAACATTAAACATGTTAACAACACAAAAGCCAAACGCAGACTACTTTAGGCCCGGAAGTAGGATTCGTCGCGTCATCACTGAACAACCGGATAGCAGCATAACTAAGGGAGAATTCAGGGTCACCTGGTCCAGCTCTAACTATATGCTTTAGCAAAAAGGAAAGTTTTAAGCCTAATCTTAAAAGTAGAGATAGTGTCTGTCTCCCGAATCCAAACTGGGAGCTGGTTCCACAGAAGAGGGGCCTGAAAACTGAAGTCTATGCCTCCCATTGTACTTTTAAATACTCTAGGAACAACAAGTCAGCCTGCAGTGCGAGAGCGAAGTGCTCTAATGGGGTGATATGGTACTATAAGGTCGTTAAGATAAGATGGGGCCTGATTATTTAAGACCTTGTATGTGAGGAGCAGGATTTTGAATTCAATTCTGGATTTAACAGGGAGCCAATGAAGGGAAGCCAATACAGGAGAAATCTGCTCTCTCTTTCTAGTCCCTGTCAGGACTCTTGCTGCAGCATTTTGGATTAACTGAAGGCTTTTCAGGGAATTTTTAAGACACCCTGATAATAATGAATGACAGTAGTCCAGCCTGGAAGTAATAAATGCATGAACTAGTTTTTCAGCGTCACTCTGAGACAGGATATTTCTAACTTTAGAGATGTTGCACAAATGGAAGAAAGCAATCCTACATATTTGTTTAATATGTGCATTGAAGGACATATCCTGGTCAAAAATGACTCCAAGGTTCCTCAGTGTTACTGGAGGCCAAAGTAATGCCATCCAGAGTAAGAATCTGGTTAGATACCATAGTTCTAAAGTATTGGAAAAACCCCTAACAATCAAGTGCCCCCCGATGAGCAAGCACTTTGTGACAATGGGAAGGGAAACTCCCGTTTAACAGGAAGAAACCTCTGGCAGAACCAGGCTCAGGGAGGGGCAGCCATCTGACAGGACCGGTTGGGGGTGAAAGGAAAGAGAAAAGAAGAAAGAGAAGACAAAAGAAAACAAAGCATAGGAAGACGGACCAAACACACTAAGGGAGAGAGAAGATAAAATTATAATGACATGTTGCAGAGGTATATAAACACATGGAGAAGAAGTGCTCTGTGCATCACATGAAGTCCCGCAGCAATCTGAGCCAATATCAGCATATCTAAGGGATGGTTCAAGGGCACCTGATCCTGTCCTGACTAAGCTTTATGAAAAAGGAAAGTTTTCGGTTTATTTTAAAAGTAAAGACACCTGTCTCCCAAATCCAAATAGGGAGCTGACTCCACAGGAGAGGGTCCTGGTAGCTAAAGGCTCTGCCTCCCAATTTAGAATCTCTAGAAACTACAAGCAAGCCTGCATTTTGATAGTGCACTGTGGGCATAATATGATAGTATGAGGGCCTGAAGCATTTGTATGTGTCGAGAAATTCTGGATTTACCGGGGAACCACTGAAGAGTGGTTAGGAGAAAGTCACGTTATGTATGAGAGAAAGTCACATTACGCAAAGCTGCTGAAACGTGATTTCTTTGTCATTGCCTTTTTGCAATATAAAACGTAGGATAATATAGACTAAAAACTGCAGCTTCACACTGCACGGAGAGAGTATATCTCGGTACCTCAGCAGAGCTGGCAATATCATCAAGGACCACTCTCACCCCAGCAACCAACTGTTTGAACTATTACCGTCAGGCCGACGGTACAGGTCACATAAAACCAGGACAAACAGATTCAGGGATAGCTTTCTTTCCCAGAGCTATCACCGTAGTAAATAAGCACAAAAACAATTGAACCTATTCCATACCGTCACTGTCATTATATTATGCTGCTATTCATACTGTCATTATATTAATGCTGCTATCCTGTATATATTGTACATACTATTGTTTGAGTACTTACGATTGTTTTTTTTGTACTTTTTATATTTTACATTTATATTTATTATTGAAACTTGCACCAAGGGAGTGGCACTCCAATTTCGTTGTACTCTGTACAATGACAATAAAGGCTATTCTATATCAGGAATGATGACCTAAGGCACTGCTTTGAGTCACTGTTTTGCAATCTTAAATTGGCATACTGGAGCTATATAGCACTTACCACTCATTGTGTTTCAATGCCGTGTGTTCAGAAACTTTGAGCAGAGGCAACAAGGATTACCTGATGTGCAAGAGAGAGTCTTAAACAGACCGATATTCATTAGTGGGGTTTTTTTTGTTTTTTTTGCTCAAACTGATGTGAATGAAACACTTAGGCTAACATTCACAGACCTAGATTTTGTCTTTATTTTGAAACAGTAATTATTAATAACTGTAACAGCAGTTATAATGTTAACTGTTACAATTAATTTGGCAAAAAATCTATATACTCAGTAATACTCAGTAATATTGTTGTTCTACATGTTCTTGAACCAACAAATACATTCTTTTAATTAAATGAATAACAATCTTATGTAAGATCAGTCATGGGTAACAGTCAATATTCATGCATTACATAGATACTGAAGACATTGTGATGTAACACAATCAGTTTAGTCAGAAAAATATCTATTAATAGTGCCAACTTCCTCCTGTCAGATCAAATCAGATTTGTTTGAGGAGGAGAGAGGTGATTTTCAACTTCAAAATCATTAAAACTGCTGTTACTTACAATCCATTAAATGATCTAACAGTCTGAAGGACAAATGCTTTTCTGCTACATCCATCACGCTGTTTGTTGTGACTACCTAAAGCTACGTGTTGACACAGGTTAACTAGCTTTTTATCATAATAAACAATGAGCCAATCCTAAAAGGCTTATTAGTGTTTGCTGCTGCCATGGAGACACAGCTCCAGGTTGTTCCTCCAAAAGTGGCGGTTAATCATTTGCCATTAGTCATTTCTATAAAAATGTGTATAAGTATGCATGGACGCACAGGGCATAGCCTGGGGTGGCACTGGCCCCACTTGTTGATGCCTTATCATATCAGTGCAACCATGGGTATCAATTAAAAAGAATGATAGGAAAGTGATAGCTCCCGCTTTCCTCTGGAAAACATTTTTATCCCCTTTCACTTGCCTTACTTTGAACTGGTATTTTACACTGGTATTTTTAAGTTATTTGATACTTTACACTGGTATTTTTAAATTATACCTTATCACTGTTGTTCCCAGATTTTGTTTTTCACAAATAAACATGTGTACTGTTGCTTTGTGATACAGGCTATCAATGCTTCATTTCACAAACACAAAGAGCTGTTCGAGGACGGCGTGGTGCATATACCTGTTTTTTTAGAAAAGGTGTCGCATTGCAATTTTGCATTAATGTGAGTGGATTAAAGGAGTCAGTTTATATACAAGCATGTATATAAACAAATACAGATACATATAGGGGAAGAAGAAAAAAAAGAAAAGAGCGACGGTAACATTAAACAAAGACATTACAAGCATTACAAATTTTAATGTTTTTATCATTTATGTATGTGTTTGGCAAGGAGTAAAGTCAAGTAGATGAGGTAAAAAGCTTTTGAGTCAGTACACCATGTAAGATTTTTTTTTGTAGAAAAGTACAAAGATTTTGTTAGAAATAAAATAAACAATGTTTTTCCATGAAAGCTGTGCGTAAGTACAAGACCAAAATAAATGGCAGCAAGTCTCTAGAAAGGGCTCACAACGAGTGTTTTTCACAGGCTAAAACCTATGAATTAATTTGAAAGAGACCGCCTTCATTTTGTTTGTCATAAACAAACAAAAAAAGTGTGAGAAAGACCAAATTCTTCCCAAATTCCCTAACAAAATGACTCCAGTAAGAGATGACAGGAGGAACAGACGTCAGATCACACCTTTGTGTGCGGTGAAGCAATTGTTAGGTGAGGTGTAAGGTGAATTGTTACTTCCTTACCTCGGAGCCATATTGCTTTGAGGCACAGGAGATCTTTGCTCATTAATATTATTATAACTCACTTATTTTTAATGCAGATGTTCACGAGTTTTTGTTTATTTCCAATATAATTTTCGCTTCTGGGGAGGTACAACTCCCCAGAAGCATCGCATTTCACGTTATTTCATTTTATTTTTTCACAAGCTTGTCGTTAAGACCTTTAATTTGAAAGGGCGAACCGGAAGTCGTGTAGTTTGCCTTTACCGGACTGGAGTGTGGATTTTTGCCCACAGTGAGCAGCTGGAAGATGAGATGAAGCACTCGACTGTCCGCTGAATTGAAAACGCCTGCTAACTCACTTGTAAGTTGTTTTCATTTCATTTTTTAAAATCTTTTTTAAAATCTTTGTTTATATCAAGATAAAGTTGAACGGAAATGTTTTTTAAGACTGGTGGTAATGCAACAAGTGCTGGCAACTGAGCTCAGAGCACCTGCAGTATGGTGACAGGCTAACGATAAACTGGGATACAAAATTTACCTACCCACTTTGTGGTGTTAATGGTCCACTTATGTTGATGGGAGCAGCTTCTGTGTAGGTTTAGTTGGATTGTTGCTATGTTAATATATTTTTATGTAAATAGATCAACTGAAGCTTTACAAATAATCGCTTAAATGATGTTTATACAGTACACTGAAGTTACTGGCAATGAGAAGAAATGTTATCATTGAACATTATCATTTCACAAAGCTCCACGATGCTCATTGACTGCATATAGAAGATGGACGTAGCTCTCAGGTCTCAAAAATGAAGCCAATGCTAATGTGAAGTAAACATTAATTCCTTTGATTGGCCAGTAGGGGGCACTTCTCTGGTTGCCAGAAGACAGTTGAAGCGTTATAGAAGTCCATAGGAAAATGACCCTCTGCTTCCTTGCACAGTCACCTTAATGAACACTTTCCTAACAACACTATGCACTCAGTAACTAGTTTCAAATCATGCTGAATATGCAATTATGTCATAGAACGATTTGGGAATTAGTCATAACCTCTAATCTATTGATTTATTTTCCTGAACAACAAATTTTTCCAACATTATTTTTGTCTACCAGAACATGATTTTTCATCTTTCCAGGTCTCAAAATACTGATTCATGTTTGTTAGCATCAACGTTATGTAACAATATTTCAAGGAAATTTGTAATGTGTATATATACATTTTTTTTGTCAGCATAGAAAATTAATGCTGAAAAACTTTTTATTGAGTGCAGCCCAAAGGAAGCGGCATTTAGTAGTGCAAACAAAATGAAGGGCATTTTTATGTCCTTCTTTTTCAGTGAGTTACTGCCAGAGCACCAACCACTCCACCCACCAAACGGGTAACAGAATTCAAGCTGTCAATTTATTCAAGGCCGCCCAACAATATAGGGCAATAGCAGTGACACCGCAGAAGTCAAGTGTAAGCACAAAAGTAGCCTATGTAGTGATTTCCTGTGAAATAAAAGTATAAATAACTGATTAACACTTTAACAACAGCAATAAGTGAAGTAACTTAAGCCTGTAACTTTTAAGGAGATGCTCAGTATTCACACATACTCAAATGGAACTTGAAAAATATTTTCAGCCTGCGATGTTGTAATCTTAGTTGAGCTTTTTCACCAGTTCTTTAAAGCTGTGCTTTTCCACTGCGTAACCATGTCAGCAATTTCCATGTTTGCTCTTCCTGTCAAAAGGAGTGCAACTAGCAAGTGCTTCAGCAATGCTCAGTTGAGTCATTTGTTTACTTTTGGGCCACACATTACCAGCTGCTCTCCTTGTAGCCTGGTTGCACATGACGGTGTGTTTTCGCCTCAGTTGGTGAAACAAGTATGTTTATTTTTTTTCCACCTTCAGCAGGAACAGATTTCTTGCATATTTCCATAGCGCTGTGTTTTGTTGGTGGTTGGTGAAGTAGTTCTCGTTTTGCTATAACGTCACTGGAGGTTGACATGCAGCTCTTGCTATCATACATGTCAGATGACAATGACTGGAATCATTAGGGACGGTATGGTATGGCATGACCATAGTGTCTATGTAGACTAAACATTTTTGATGGAGGTGCTGGCCATTGGTACACCTGACACGTTGACATATTTTCACACATCATTTGTATTATTTTTAAAATCTAAATATGTTACGTCAACACCGATCTGTAGTTGTCAGCCATTTTTTTTATTGGCCTACTGATGTATCTGCATTTTGTGCTGATTTACAATCTGCTTATTGTTTGGCTTGATAGATAATAATGAAAAGTACACATCACTTTTCCGCGTTATCTATTTCTTCAAATGTCTTTATCGACAGTCAAAACTCTAAAGGTCAATAAATGGAAAAGCAACAAAAATATTCATAAATTGCTGATGCAAATAATTGATTTTATAAATATATCACATATATTTCTACCAAGTATTCAAAGTATACCTGTATACAAAGACGTTTATCAGTTTATTTACTTTTTATCTGTTATTTATGTTTGCCTAGCTATTCTGATGTGAGGCGTTTTAAGATTGATTATTTGTATTTGGTATTTGATTCTTCCTCGTATTGATTTCATGTATCTCCTCCACTTCTCATATGTTGTTTGTACTTCTCTGTCGCATCCCTCACACACCATGTTGTATTATATTGGCTTCTTCCTTCTTTTGAAAAAATAAAAACTTTCCCACTTCACTTTTTAAAACAATTGTTCAGCTCTGTAAACTGTTTTTGTTTCCTCTTCATGTTTTACTTGGAATCACTGAGTGAAACCGAGTACTGAGTGGTCTCCTTTAGTCCATTCAGATTAATGCAAAAGTGCAATGCAATGCCCTTTAACAAACTTTTTTTTTTTTTTAAACTTAACACCGTGCTTTGAAAAAGTTGGAACAGGTACATGCAGCACACTGTACTTTAACAGCTCTTTGTGTTTGTGAAATGAAGGATAGACAGCCAGAAACGGTACGCTACACTGCAGATGTTAAACAGTGCATCAGATACTTTCTCCTGACAGATACAACAATCACCACAATACCAGTGCTCACTGATAAGTATTCTTCTATAAACAATCACCAGTATATGTCGGCCAGTAATTTACCCCCAGTTTAGTCAATTTTAAATTGAGGAATTTTATTTTTTAAATTTAATTGAGTCTGCTACCATATTTGACACAAAGCTTTGCATCATCTTGCAATTTCTGACTATTTGATAAGTAAATGTCAATTATCTTTTTCTCCTTCTTCATCTTTCGGCTGCTCCCTTTAGGGGCCACCACAGTGGATCATCTCCCTCACATCAGCCTATCCCTACCATCCTCCTGTGTCACACCAACTCTCTGTATAGCCTTGTTCATTACATCTGTGAGTCCTTACATTTAAATTCCTCACTTTCGCCTCCAGACTCCTGCTTTTCCTTCTCTCTTTCAATCCAATAAGGCAGGAGAAAATAATCTCAAACTCACTCACATCATAGACTCTCGGGAGCAAATCCGCACGTGGATACTTTGTAATTACGACTTTTAATTAATTTAATTGAGAAAATGCATTCCTATTTCTTCTGAATATTCATAGAAGAAAGTTATTAAGACTGTCGGTCACACACTTTTAGAAAGACTGACAAATAACTCAATGTGTCATTGTATGAATGGGTCAATCTTCAGGTATCTCCAAGCATATCCCAAGAATCTGTGATAAGCCTAGAGCTACAATGTGTGTGCTATCTATTGATAAGCTGGTACAGGATTGTTAAGCCTCTGGCAGACCTCCCCATAACCTTTCTTTCTTTTTTTTTTTTTCATGACTGTCCATGCAGTTGATACCGGCGGCTCTGTCGTCTTCATTTGCTGAGGCTTATTGCTGTTATTGTGTCGCCATTCATGTTGTAGGGAGGTAATTGAGCCCCTTATTTCTTGCTAGATGCCTTTGGAGAATGAGACCTACCAGCCACAGCTGAAGCAGGGTAATTTAGTGTCACTGAAGCAATGTATTAAAAGGCAGATGATTGTGTTCAAGTGTTCACTATATTGCAGAGAGAGTGATGGATGTGTGATATCATCAGGGTAATAAACCATCTGCCTATCACTTGTAGACCATATTTGTCTCACTGCTTTGTAGGGGATTTACAATTAGCTGGAAAGCCTCACTACAATTTACTTGACTATTCAGGGAGTGCATAGTGAAAAAAAAAAAAAACACAAACTAATTTTGAAGTTTAGGTTTATTAAAATGGTCTAAAGTGGAAACATAAATAAGTCATGACAACAATAAAATAAACAAATGTAAAAGTAGCTTTGAAAAGATTTTAGCTTAAAACAGCTGAATCCGTTTAGACTGAAGAATCGTTGGCCATTCATGCTCCGAGATAACACTAACCTGTGGGGGAGTGATCGTATCCAGCCCAAGGGGCAGGATAGGATCAGTAATAAGTTCTCCTGTGCACATGGATTTCAGATCACGCTTCAGTCATCTGTTGATATTGGATCAAATAAATCAACCTGAAAACGGATTTCTGCATCGCCACTTCCTACAGATGATGCAGCTTTGCTGGCTTCATTTGGCTCAGACATCTGCTGTGCTCTGGGGCTGTTTGTAAGTCGGGCGTATTGAAGTGTTTGAGATGATGCAGTTACCGATTTCCAAGTCTTCAAGCCTTTCGGTAAACACTGGATCGACTCCTTTGGGTTTTAAGAGAAGTACCTCCATGAGTGCTGTTAAGATGGAATCTTGTTTCTCCCAAGTTCCTAGTATTAATACTCAATATTTTTTCAATGCAGTTACAAATTGTGTGTGTGTTTTTTTTTTTTTTTTTTGTTTTTTTTAATGGTCTATTAGTGTTTTCTTCTGATAATTGATTCATTTTTTTGCTATCACACAGTTACAAGCTATACACACTGTTAATGGCAATATTGTGTGTGTGGTGTTAAGTGGGGGTTCCTCAGATTGTTTCAAGTAATTCTAAATGCACTACTGAGCTGTTGGTAATGAAACCGGCACGAGTCCCTGCTGCTAGCACCACAACCACTGTTCAGTCATATTCTCAGCCTTTTTTTTTTTTTTTTTTTAATCCTTTTCTTCTGCAAGAGAGCAGCTGAAGCCAGTATCTTATTACATTGGGGGGGGGGGGGGCATAGTAAACTGAGATGACTGAGAAAGCCCAAATTTTCCCTTTTCATGATTATAGTGGTCTAATGATGGCCCAACAGAATATAAAATGTTAATCTAACATTTACACATACAGCTGTTTTGTTTTTATTAAAGCTGGTATATGTGTGACGGGTGGTTTTGGTTAATGTTTCATGATGACAACAAGTGTCATTTGGTCATGATGGTGTCCTGTCAGAAAGTGTATGCTAATGCACTACATGTAATAAAACATTACTAAAGTGGAAAGGAAGTTATAGAGTGTGTCAACTGTTCTTTTAATATCCTATTGTTAACAGGAAAAAAAAATAGTTTCCAATTTATTTCATGTTGAGTTTAGACTGTGGAAAAAGTTTTTTCACTCAAGCGTCAGGTCAGCTATACTTTGAGTTTCTTTCCCTTTCTATCCTTGTCTCTTTATCTTAGGTCCTCTATCACCCCTCCACCCAAAAACGCCATCCTTCTTTTTTATTCTCTTCTCCTCTCTCTCAGTGTATAGGGAGTGGTGTTTGGGCAGTCATGTGACTTTTTGTCTGAACACAATTGCCGGTGTTTGCCATTGGCCATTTTTCTTTGAAAGAGCGTTGGTTTCCCGGGTAACGGGGAATGGCGGCACCACTTCGCTTTTCTCTCCAGCTGCCCCCTCCCGTCTGCGTTGTTCTGACCTGGTCTCTCTCTCTCTTTCTCTCTGTCGCCGTCTCTTCGTCAGGCTGTGGATCAGGTAGCCTGTGAGCACGACACACACATACAGTGAGAGGGTTGTCTCGCTCTTCCTCCTCTCCTTCTTCTCCTTTTTCATCAGGCTGGCAGTTGCAGAGTCCATTAGACTGCAGGAGGTGAGTGAAACAAATGACCTTATTTGTTTAGATTTAGGTGCTTTTTTTTTTTTTGTTGCGTTGCACTGTTTCTTTTCTAGCTGAGCACATGGTTGAACTTGTTTAAAATACTAAGTACTAAACTATCCACCTACTAAGTAAATAGAGCATCCAGTACAAATTAGTCAGTGATTAAACAATCATTACTAATTGGAACAGTAATCTTAAAGTTAAAAAATAAATTGGCCTTATTTTAGAGATACTCTAACTCTAATGTCCATGTTAGCAATAGAGTGGGAGCACTATTTGATGCTTGTTAAAAAATATTTTTTTAACTCTAACCGTTTGATCTACTGGGATTCCTGCTAACTTGTATGTGTCTAGCACAAAGTTTTATCCATGTTTTATTTTGAAATTTAAAGATATGGCATCACGCACTCATTTTACACATTCCAAAAAGGAAGGAAATCAAAGTCCATCAAGAGGCAAGTTCACTTCTTAAGCATCTTGCTGATGTCTCTGGGTAGTAGAGCTGGGCGATATAAGATTTTTTCATATCACGATATGTTTTTTTCATTTCAGGCGATAACGATATCTATCACGATATAAGCCAAATAACTATATTTGTAAGATTTAAATGTGCCGTTGCTCACAAGTAAAATGTGAAATAATCAGCAGCTTGTTTTTATTTAAATATTTATTTCCCATAATAAGTTCAACAGGGTAGATGTACTTAAGGAACATGAGACTTTTTCAGATAAATAAAGGCAAATATTGCAAACTACACAAAAGGCAGCCGCTAAAGCGTTTAAGTTTCAAAATAGAACAAACAAAACATTGTCAATTCCACTTAGAAACAAAATATTAATTCTAAAAATAAATCTTAGTTTGTTTTACAGAAGAACAGACAAAACTGACTAACTTTTGTCAATATCAAATAAACTGAGAACTAAAAGGAAATTCTCAATCTCTCCTTGTTGTATAGCTGAGCTTTTCAAACAGTTTTAACAGTTACTTTAGTCTGACAAAAGCCGAATGACGAATTGGCGCTTCCAGTCAGAGACTGAGGCTACGTCCACACGTACACGGGTATTTTTGAAAACGGAGATTTTCCGTTTTCGTTTTAAAAAATAATCCCGTCCACACATAAAGGCAGAAATGAAGGAAAACGCTGCTATGAACATGCCAAAGCAGCAGGTGGCGCTAGATTCCTAACCGTGCAGAAATGTTGGCCAATCAGAAATCTAGAAGCCTCGGTGGGAAAAAGTAAACAAAGCTGGGGCATAGAAGCAGAACCGAGTCGTATGTGTGGAGGGACAGTAACTGTGTGTATATGTAAGCATTTAAACACTGCAGAGAGTAGAATTAACAGTATTGTAGAAATTCATTTCACCGAAACAATAACGTGGCGCACAGTGTGACGTCAAAAAATGCGCACACCTTTGACGCTGCGTTTTCTCCATTTTTCTAGTCCACACGTAAATGCAAAATCGGAGTTTTTACAAATCTCCGTTTTCAGTGACCAAAAACGGCGTTTACGTGTGGACGAAAGGTGCAAACGCATAGAAAATCTGTGTTTTCAAAAATACCCGGGTACGTGTGGACATAGCGCATGCACCAGTTTATTGTATTTCCAGACTTGCTTTCGGCACAATTTACAGTGCACGCTACTCTGTTTTTTGTCAGACTTGAAATAGCCGAAATACCTTCACACTACGGAACTTCTATGGCTCTTCCGTTCGACAATCTCTCCGGCATTGGAACCATCATCTGTTTTCCCTTCGGTCACGCTCGGTTGATTTTTCTAGTCGGCACACTCATTTCCTCCATTACCTGGGCGGTACGTGGCTGGCTGCTTCCCAAACAAACACACGTGCAGCTTGGCACTTGTGCTGTAAGTAACAAGTCACGTGACGTGACGCTGCGGCTGTGATTGGTTCGGCTCTGCGCTACGTAATTTGGATTGGCTTTCTTTTTTTTGTTTTTTTGTTTTAAGAGGACAAGAGCGGCGAGGTCTATCGCGATAGTTTAATTTTTCTATCGAGAAAAAGTTATATCGCGATACATATCGTTATCGTTCTATCGCCCAGCTCTACTGGGTAGTTATGTGAGGAGTAACTTTTTAAATCCCCGTCCAACTGAATGAAAGAAGTGATGCTTGTTTTCGGAACAGAATGATAATTCATTAATGGTCTAATTCAGAGCGCTGATACGATTACATTTCTGCCCATCCAGTGAGAGTACTGAAGAAATACTCTATTGATTCATGTTATTCATGGAAGTCAAACACACAAAAATAGAGAAGTGTGCTTGCTACAGTGAAGTTGAAACTGTTCTTCCTCTCTGCTACTTGCATCCATCACTGCAAAAACATGATTGGCTAACATAGTTCCTGTTTGGACTGTTGATTTGATCTTTCGAGATATGGATGGGGAAAAACACGGTCTTTGACAGAGGTCTATAACTTTGTGTTTAGGATTTTGTAATTAAGCCGGCTGTCTATTAAGTTGTCTCTGAGGGAAAACTGGCTGGTTCACATATGGGCTGATAGTAACTAGTGCAAACAGGTAATTTAATTAAGTATCAGTATTAACCATAAGAGCCCAAAGCTATTTTGTGGGTAATTTCTAATAAATACCTTTTAAATAAATCTCTTGGGGAAAAGCTAGCTAGTCATACATGCTGTACTTTAATTATTTTTTGGAGCCTTCTGACTTTAGTAGATGGTGCAGTAGTGGAGAGTAGAAAAGGCCTTGCAGCGTATGGTTGCCTGCTCACCCTGTGAGCTAAACTGGCGCCCATGTTTTCATAAATCTTTAAGGTGTCTGGGTTATTCATTATATTGTTTTTATTTTTCATACAATGTGTCTGCTTCATGTTTGGGACATCGCAGAGGTTTTCTATATATTTAGAATTTGATTACTAAAAACTATTTTGCACAGAGAAAAAAAAATTTGTATAATCTGCTCTTAGAAATAAATACACGGGTAAAGCTGTTATTTGGAAAAACGTTTAATCTTTAATCTTCAAAATATGATTTCTGTGCCAGGTTAGATGAACATCATCATAGAGAGCAGCTCTGTCTTGTTATATATATTTCCCCACTCATCCGTGCTGGCAGTCTTTATCCTTCAAGCTTGGGTCCTCTACAAGAGGTCTGGGAGCTAGAGGTTCCAATGACTGCACTCTGCTGGAGTAGGATCTCGGATGTCGTTCCTGGGATCTGCTGGAGCCGCTCACACAGTTTGGGGTTACTGCCTTGAATTCTTCATGTAAACCCTTCCGCTGGAATTACCTGTATAGTAGCGTCCCAACAGCTCCTTTGTCTACTTCTGCCTTCTTGTTCTCCAGCCTTACACAGCTGTAGGTTTTTGTGTGTGTGTGTGTGTGTGTGTGTGTTTGTGTATTTTGTATGTATTTAACTTGTATTTTACTACTTTGCATTTTCACTGTAAACCTGCATAGGTTTTTATCTTTTCATCTTCTGTCTTATGCACATTTAAGGCTACGTCCGCACGTACATGGGTATTTTTGAAAATGGAGATTTTCCGTTTTTGTTTAAAAAAAAATAATCCCGTCTTCACGTAAGCGCAAAAATAAAGGAAAATGCTGCTAGGAATATGCCAAAGCAACAGGTGGCGATATATTCCTAACCGTGTAGAAATGTTGGCCAATCAGAAGTCTAGAAGCCTCGGTGGGAAATAGTAAACAAAGATAGGACATAGAAGCAGAACCGAGTCCTACGTGTGGAGGGACAGTAACTGTGTGTGTATGTGTAAGCATTTAAACACTGCAGAGAGTACAATTAACAGTATTGTAGAAATTCATTTCACCGAAACAATAACGTGGCGCACAGTGTGACGTCAAAAATGGCACACACCTTTGACGCTGCGTTTTCTCAGTTTTCCTCGTCCACATGTACATGCAAAAACTGAGTTTTCAAAAATATCCACCCTGGCAGGCGTTTTTAAAAATCTCCGTTTTCAGTGACGCCGTTTATGTGTGGATGAAAGGTGCAAATGCATAGAAAAAGCTCAGTTTTCAAAAATACCCGGGTACGTGTGGACGTAGCCTAAGTACAATGAATTTTGCTATATAAGTAAGTACAACTGCCATAGTGCTTTCAGGCTCAAAGCATGGTAGTAGGTCCTTGGTTATGATGAAGCAGAGAACTAAAACAGTCATGGCTGGCATGGGTTTTTAAATGTCTCACAGGATATTCTGTGCCCTAAACTGTGTGGAGATTATATGAACATTATTGGCCTAACTTATTTCTATGTTGTAATGAGAGCTGAACAATAACCTCGGTTATTCTTGAATTTCCATGAAAGATTCAACAGCTGTCTGTGATCTGTGCTCCACTCATCGTGGCACGGACACAATAAGGCCTGTGTTTGGGAATGAGGCCAATTTGAGAGGATTTTAAACATTGGTTGCTGTCCTGAAGTGGTTCCCCTTGAGCTTCATTTCTTAGGCTCTACCAACCAGGTGGTTGCTTCTGTGTTTGGTTACTGTGGTAACACTGCAAAGTGGCTCCCTGCCCCTGCCTCAGGTGTACTTTATCTTATGACCCGAAGGACACTTTGCACATACAAATACACATACACTTGCACTCCCATATACAAACACACACTAGGACCTTGATTGCTGACACGGGGAAATATGAAAGACGACTTTGTCCATTCTAGAAGTGACGGTGTAGTGGGAACAATGTTGTTATATATGTTGGTTTCTTAGGTTTATCAGTGTTAATTCTAAGAAAAGGAGCCTTTGCAGATATATTTTCTTCACTCCTGACTTTAAAATCTCTTAAAACTAATGAAGATTTGAGTCTCATCTGCGTTCATGTTTTGTATAAAGCCATTTATCTGTGCTTTTTTTTTTCTTTTTTTCTTTCTTTTTTTGCCAGCTTACATTGGGGCCAAATTTAGGGCTTAAAGCATTTCAAGCCTGTTGTTACTGACTGAGGTTTAACTCTGCACAGTCAGTTCATGAAGATTTTAATTTAATGTTGTTGTTTTTTTTTTTTTTTAAGTATATCCGTTTCTTGTCTGCATTAATCGTTTGTAGACTCAGTAAGCGGGAAACAGGGCTGGAGTGGGTGTCATTGATCCGCAGTCTGGTATTGCATTGCTGATGCAACCAAGAGGAAACTGGTGCCGAGGCCTTGTTGTTGCCTCTGACTGGCTGCCATGATGTCACCACTGCTGACCCGACAATCCTGACATTCCTGCTGATAGAGGTTTTATGCAGACGTGGAGGGCAATATGTGAGAGAGATGCACAGACTTGCACACATACGGCCTTTGTCTAAGCACTGATTAGTAATCTGGCATATACACCAACACACACGTCATTAATTCAGTCTCACGCATATGCCCACTCCAGCACACTCAAATGCTCTACAAGCCGAATAAAGACGGTGATGGCGAGTCTCATCAGCTTCGTTAAAATTCAACAGATCTTTAAGTGTCTCTGCTTGAATTTTCGGTGAATCAGTTTTGCATTCATTCTGTCCTTCAAACTAAAATGTCTATCGTTAAAATGGTATGATTAGAGATTCATTTTGCATTAGTGTTATCACTTCTTTGTCTCTCTATGCGCCTCAGTTTTTTGGGGGTGTTTGAGTATTTGCTTATAATGCTTATTTTTATTTTACTACAAAAGACTTTCTATAGTACAGCTACAGCTTTCCTTTGATTCAGCCAAGCCACAGAAGGAAAGAGATGACAGGCCTGCTGCGGTGAAAGCTTTTAAACGCTGCTGTTCCCGCAGGTGCTTGGATAGTCCTTTCACAGCAAAGGCCAGTATTGTAAACAATGTTAAGAATAAGTGGTTAGAAAATGGAGTGTGACATCTGAGACCATATGGAGGACAAATGGAAAAGGATTTGGACTCAACAAACAGTTGTAAGAAATAATGTAAATCAACAAACTGAAGACTGGAGACAAAGGTGTAGACGAACAGGCTGGGTGTCTGTGAGTGTTCAGTGTGGCTTCTGCCTCACACTGTGTGAGGTTTACAAAGCTTTTGTTCACATTTGACCCGACCCCTAACCTGCACCCATCTGATAACTCCCCTCTCTGTAACCTGGATTTCCTGTCCATCCACTTCTTCACTTTGTTGGGCTTGCTCGACACACTTGGCGTGATAAAGCTACCTCTGGCTCTACCTCTTTGTTATTGAGTGAAACATACTAACAAAGGACATAATGTGCATGCATGATAAATCACAACATATGTTAATGCTTTACTCAGCATATTGAAAAATGTTGGAAAAAAAAATCACAGTAACTTTGTATTATGAGTGAAGTTTTGTGATAATTTTGTATCACAATCTAGTGATTACTACCTGTAGAAGACAACACCTTAATCTTGCACTAATTTCTCTTTCTTTGTATTCTCGCTCTGTAATCGCACATTAGCTAGGATTGTAATTCATGGGTTTGGTCCTCCCTTTTTCTAAAGAAGTCTTTGGGTTAGTCAGGCCCTGAGGCTGAGACAAACAGGCCCTCACAGGATTGTCTTGATCATTACAAGTATTTTTCAACCTCCTAGGACCTGGCGTCCACATATGTGGACATCACATTTTGGGTTATTTAGACTAAAATACTCAATTTTGCTCTACAAGGGCCTGATATCCACTTACGAGGACATTATACTGCTACTGTTCTATCAAAATTTTAAACGAATATCCTCATATGTGGCTCTTATTTTTCTTAAAAACAAAAATAAGGTTAAAAAAAAAAATCTGGTAATTCTTTGTTTTTACATTCATTGGGCCCCAATATGCCCAAATATCAAAGAGAAATTAAAAATGCATGTCTTGGAAGAGTTTGGGTCTTAGGAGGTTAATAATGCCTTTATTGAACTTTTAAAGGGCGTAACAAATAAACAGCAAAAAGAACAATAAAATGTTTCTATATTATTCATATCCTTGCAGCTAAATAAAAAGAAATAATAATTCACTGTCACAAAACCAAGTAGCTCGGAATGTTAAAATATGACACAAAAATGAGCTCCCTTAAACCGAAAAAAGAAAAATGTGAAACAATAGTAACAAATAGCAACAAGAATATGTCTGGTGTGTTTTTATTATAGTGATTTAATGTGGCAAGAGTCACATGTTCTCATGAGGCAACTAAAGTGTGTTAATCTGAGGTGTTTATTCACAATTCCCTTTCAGCACAAGCTGATATCAAGTCACCTGCTGAGGTTGCAGTTTCCATATCTTCACCCCATGCTTTTGCATATAATATGATGCATTCGTATTCATAAACGGACTATAAAATTCAGATGAAGCCCTTTATAATCACTTTATAATGACTTGTTGATTTTTGTCTTTTTCCCCCTCCTATCACTTCCTTTTCTTGTATGGGAGAGAGAAAGGAAAAATTGGAAACAGCTGCTACATCTGGTACAAACAGTCTATCCAACTTTGTGTGTCACAGCTCTCTCTCCCTGTAGCATTGAGGCTGGTTGTAGTATCCATTTACTGATAGGAACAGCATGGGGCAACACAGTGTGACACTAATGGCACAGCTTTTTCTCCAGAGACAGTGTCTTACCAGAAAGCGTGATTTTTAAGCAGTCGAGATATTTTGAAGTACTAGTTTGCTGCTTCCAACACGAAGACACTGAAGATAAACACACTGCAGCGTGTGATCGCTGTCCAAAAATGTATTTCATCTCTCAAAATAGCTTTTCATTCAGCTGCTCAAAATGCAACGTGATGCAATGTGTGACGCAGCAATGTTTTTGAATGGTGGTAACTTTGTCCTGAGCCAGTCTAGACTGGTTCTGAATAAAGAAGCAGAAAAAGAGATGATGGAGAAAGTGCCAGAGTGTAGCCAAAGTCCTGACAACTTGGAAGCTGTGAAAGCCAACTGAGAATCTCTTTTGCTTCATTGATGCGGTCTTAAAAAGAGTGATCAGAGAGCGAGGTGGCTTTCTGTATATTTTTCTGTCTTTTCTATCCTGTTTAGAAGAATTCAAAGTTTGTTTACCTGGAGTGTATCAGCTGATCCAGTTGACCGTGTCTTGCTGTCATTTTCCTTTTGTGCTCACTTGTCATCCCTTTGTGTTCAGATTCACCTTGGCGGCAGATTGTCGAATCACCCGTTGTTATTTGTCAGGCGATAATGCGGTGACATGTATTTGCTTTCAAACCACAAATCATCTTGTGATCCAAGTTTCTGGGAAGAAAACAAAAGTCTTTGTCTGTTCTTGATGTGGGATGTGCTATATTTACATCTCAACAGGGCAATTACCTTCACTGGCAAAACCATGTTGTCTGTCATAATGATACACAAGACATAGCTGCAATATGGGAGCACCAACATTGGCCTGACCATAATGAGACAGCAACCCTATACTTAGCCATGTTTGGGAAAAACAGAGCATTACTACCTTGTGTTGCTTGAGAATGAAAACTGATGTCAACAAAAGTTCAGGATTTATTTTTATTTTTTTTAAAGCTTGTTTGGCGTTCTGAAAATAGAAGTGTATCATTCCATTCGTTGTCCAGGTTTTAGTCTTAGCCAACCCGTTGACTACTTGTTGGAGAGTGCTTTTAGTGAAGGGTTGAATTAACTGAGGGAAGAAAATGGTGGTGGTTTCAACAGGGGAGATGGAAATGGATGAGCCTTAGGAGCAACTTCATGCTATTCATTGTTGTTGAATAATAGCCAACAAAGACAGTGTCAGCATGCATTCCCCTCTCTTTGCTCCCAAGTTGAACTGCTGCCAGACACAGCCAGTCTATTTTTCACTCTCAGAGCCATCTTCTTGCCTCTCCTGAGTCGAGTTATGGATGGGTCATCTTTAGACAGACTTACAACCACTTGGTCGTTGAAGTATTGCCTTAGTTTATAGCTGGTGTTTCGAAACCGCTGTGTGACATTTTTACTTTTTTTTTTTTTTTTGAATGCAGATAAATGATAAAGAACTACTTGAAAGACTTGCCTCGAAAAGTGCAGGTTTTAAAGCTGTTTTGGCCTCATCTTTGTTTTCTTTAGCGTCTTTGCTGAATGCAGAGGCGGAGCTGGAAATTGAGAAGGGGAGGGGGTTGCAGGAATGTTTGAGTCACAGGAAAAAAGGGATGATATGTAGAGCTTGACAAGGGGGTGTGGGGTGGGGCACAGCAGTGGGAGGTACCCTGAGGAATGCCTGGAAGGTGTCAGCAAAGTCTGGGAGGCTTTGGACTGATTATCCTTTACATCACAATGCCCTCTGTCTTAAATTAAGTGGATGTGGGTCTGTGGACGGACGAGCAGATGATCCATTTACAAGTAATAGCCCATCAGGACCCAACAAGTGTGGTTACTTTTTTAACTGTGGCCTTTTGGACCTAAGCACCACCTCAGGAGGTTGTTCCCCTATTTTATTCAAGAGGGGTTTAAATTTTGTCAGACATCATAGCTCTTAGATGTGTCAAAAGCTTTGCTGTATAGACAGAACAGTGAAACACTTTACACTGATGGGAACTGACCCTCCGTGAGCCTCTGAGTCAGCCTGGCTAAAAGCTACAGAATTCTTCGCAGGGATCTTTTGTTTTTTGCATGATTTAATTCATCAAATTAATGCAATTAATCCCCAACATCTATTTTTGGAACATCTGCTTTATACAATGTGCACGCTGGTTATTAGGCACTGTGACTGCGTGTCCTCATTAGTTTGGTTGGAATACAGTTTGTTGTCAGATGGAGGCAAAGTAAAGAAAAGGATGACAAAGGTTTTGTTGATCGTCTGCTGCTGCATCTTTGCATCAGAGTTCCAAAACTACAAAGGATTAAAGTAGAGGGGAAGTAAAAAAATTGCTCTGATATTTTGTGACACTAAAGGAAAATTGTGAAATTGGCCTTTTTATTCCCTTGGACTTGGTTAGTTTTTACTTAATTAATGCCACAAAACACATTGATTATAAATTAACTAAAAAGAGGTGTAACTAAATAAGAACTGATGTATTAATTGAGAATGCTAAATGTCACTTATGTCAGTATTGGTGTATATATATTTGCACCACTTTATAGTTTAAAGAACTTCTGGTAACAGCAGGTGTTCCTGTAAGATATGCTGCTGAGTATTTGGTCTCAGTCTTATTAATACAAGCAAATTTTTGGGATTCTCATCAGAAATATTTGCGTATGTTTTCTGTTCATGTAAAAGAGTGTATCAACTGCTACATTTAAAAAAAAAAAAAAATTATCTGGTTAACATGCAAATCTGTAATCTTGAGATTACATGTTGCCTCTAGGTGAAAAGTTGGAGGAAAATATATGACATGCCACCTGGAGCTGTAAAATGTCCATGGGTACAAATTGGTGGCGCGATCGATTGGTATCAGAAAAGCCTCAGGGCGATATGTAGATTCATTGAAATTCTTCTTTTTATGCATTTTGAAAATGTATTATTATGAAAAGTCAAAGGAAAAGATATAACATGTGCTTTTGAGCTGAACCTGTGTCTCAAATTTATAATGAGGTTGTCAGTAGTTCACATAAGAAAACTACCACTGTGGTTAAATGGTATGCAGGTGTATGTGTTAGACATGAACTTATTACTTCCGCGGCTGCACTTTGTTTTTCATGTGCGAGGCACAGTGGAGGGGTGCCAGACAGAGAGCGGGGATTGCTTCATACTGAAAAGAGCCATAAAAGTTTTATTTTATTTTTTTCAAAACCCATGAACGTGTTCATTTTAAGCCGTGACAGTCTGAAGGGTGTTGTTTTATGTTGCTATAAAAACTGGTAACAATCAGTTTTTAATGTGTGCTTTATTTAGCATCATATAGGCTGTTATAGTCTCGGTGCTAATATATTAGCTGTTTTGCTTCATTATCTGGGCCTCAGTTAGTCCTCCTTTTAAACTCGAGATGTTTGCTTGCTTTTACATAACGTCTAAGTGGCCATTTTCTAGTTTCTTCTGTAGGGAAGATAGTGAGGGAGAAATAAGACACTAAAAAAATAGTTTACGGTTAAGATTGAGGGAGACGTACGGATAAAGATGAGGATAATGTCAAGAGAGTGGGGTATGGCTCATGCTGGGGGCTCCCACACATTCTGCCTAGCCCATTGGTCATGCATGTCTCAGCTCTGTGTGTGTTTGTGAGAGAAGGTTATGGAGGTAGGAGCACAACTCAAGATTGTTACATTATTTTAAAATGTTAAATAGTTTCTATCCTACTTTTGTAAAGTAATGAGTTTCTCTTATAATGTGACTGTGTTGCTTTCTGGACAGTAGTCATTAGATTTAAGTTGCTTCTTTCTCTCATTTTCCCACAGGGCGTTGCCTGACTCAAACACATGCACGCACACACACAAACACACACACACACGTTGTCCAGTTCCACCTGGTCTGTCGGACTATGACCTCATTCCAGGAAAAGGAAGAGAAAATCACCTGACAGACTCATTTGTGTAATCAGCTGTAACCAGAGGCCACTGCGTGTATGTCTAATGCCTCGAGCTACTGATTGTGCTAACAGCAGGGAGTTTATACTGCTCTTAATTTTTAAATTCTCCTCTAAGTAGTCCTTTGTGTCATTCAGAAATACAGATTGCGAACAGAAGAACTGCAAAAATTGATGCTGATAGAGTACGGCAACACACAAAACACTCTTTCAACTACCTGAAAAAGGGGGGAGGTGATCTGATCTGTCAGCACAGCAAGAAAGGGTGGGGAGAAAAAGAGTGAGAGAGAGAATGGACTGGCGGGGAGGGTGTGTTTCTGTGTGGGTGAGAGAGACGGCGAGGAGGAGGAGTGTAGAATGACAGAGGGAGAGAGAACTCTGGCACCTCTCAGATCTCGGCTGTGGCGAGGGCTCCTGGTTGAAGCACATTCCTCAAGCAGCCAGCGACGAAAAGGCAGCGGGACAGTGCGGAGGAGAAGTCGCGACATCCTTTAAATCTCTTCGTGACCACATAGGACTGCCTCTCACCTCCTCTCGGCTCACGCACTGCTCACACAGACACTTGCTAAGCTGCGTAACGCACCAGCCGCTCAACCGGCTCTGCTGCCCTGTCAGAAGTAAAGGATTTCCCCGATTGAGGCACAGGGACAGAAAGAATAAAAAAAACTGATTGAGGAAAAGAAATTTAAATCACTGAAGAGGCGGAAAGGCTTCTCTTTTACTCGGTAAGTGTACGGGCTTCTTTTGGTGATTGTTTGAACGTGTCCTTGACTGCTTGAATCACGGTGTCAGGAAGTTTCTCTGAATACAGCCGGCTTTGCCGTATGTTCCAGCATGCACGTAAAAACCTGTTATTATTACTACTATAAATACTGTTAGTTTTTATTATAAATGGCGAGTTTCTGTTTGTATTGTTGTTTGAATGGCATAATAATGAAGAGACTCTTGTGTTATGTCTGTAGAGTGATGAACTGTGTCTTTACATGTACCTGTTGACACTAGACCCGTCACCCAAGTATTCTTGCCTGAGACAAAAGGACCCAAACCTGTTTGGAGGAAACCTCATTGACTGTGCACTTGTGCAATTATGCCCCTTCCCCCCCTTTTTTCTTTAAAAAAAAAAAAAAATAACTTTTTGTGTCAGTCACAAAGCCAGCCTGCCTGTGCAAATAGAGGCTGTCCACAAGTGTAATGTATCACAGGCTGCTCTTTTTACTACCCCAGGATTAAAGATTAATTTATGAAAGTCACGGGCAGAGTTCAGCTCACTTACTGCACGTTCCGTGCTATACATCTCAAACACTGTGCAAATCTAATGCACCAAATCCAGTGGAAGTGAGCCTATATAAACGTTGACTCATCATTATGCATGGCTAGCATCTTAGTTACAGATTCTCAGCATGGTTTGTGTTAGACAGTGAAGCTCATTAGCAGGCTGTATTTGTTGTCCAATCAGGGCTGCTGGTTTTAAATCCCTCTCTCCAGGAGGGAATTTTTTTTTTTCCAGGTTGTGGGAGTCAAACAGTTACACCTCGTGTGTTATCTCTGTTAGTATGTTTCACAAAGTTGACTTGTTTCCAGAAAGATAGTGTCAGAATAATAGATGGTTAAGGGAAGGGAGCCATATGGACTTTGACCCAAGCGCTTGGTTCTAATTATTTAGTTTTAGGTTATGTAATCGTTAGCAGTTGTTATACTACAGTGTGTAACCCAAATGATCAGTCCCACCTGATGTTTGCTCAGAGTTATCAAGGACAGTAAATTTATTATCCTAAGTAAATGTAGTGGACCATATTTGCTTGAGATCTTTGAAGGGAACAGAAGTATGACGATTTAATGTACTAGAAAACAGAGTGGCTATTATAGTCATAAGAAAAAGCCACATGTGAAACGTGAAAGGCACTTTTAATTAAACATATTGTGGTTAAAATAAGATCCCTTTATGTTGCTCAAGTGTTTCCAGCTGTCAGTAGAAAGTGACTAAAGCCTGCTTGAATAATGCCATGTGCCACTTAGCATATCCATGATGTAATCGCATCATATTTGCCTCGGCCTAGTGTCTGCCCTTTCACAGCTGCTATAAAAACATTTTCTTTTTTTCCACCTAAATTTCCAGGAAAAGTTCGTCTCACATACATGATTTTATTTTATTTTCCTGTTAAGTAATAGTGACTGAAATGCAGCCCATTAAGACTGCGTTATTATGTTATTATATTAAATCAGATTAGATTACTGCAGTCACTTCAAAGCCATTTCCAAGCAGCTGCTCTTCATGGCTAAAATTGTGCTTCTATATATGCGATATCACTTAAAAATAACACATACAAATAGTTTGAAAGTAGAGCTGCATTATGACTTTGGTTGTGTGTACAGGAAAATGTAAGATGTCCCATTAAAAAAGAGGAAGTTGGTGGACATGCACAGCTCATTTGTCTGGTGCAAAAAAATCAAGCGATTATAAAGGAAACGATCAATGTTGGTTCAAAACATCATTCGAATTGTTGCCAGGTGCATTTATTTATGTCATTTTTTAATGTCACTACAGGAGGTACAAAGTTGCTAAGTTCCCAACAATAAAAAGAAGTTGTGAGCAAGTGGAGCAGGGCTTTGGTTGCAGATACAAAAGAAAGTTTTGGCACCAAACTGTGGCTTCTGTTTACGTAAAACTATGAATAAATAACTCTATTGTACTATGAACATATGTGAAGGCATATCTGCTGAAGGTTTGAAACTATATTAAGTCGTAGCACTTGCCTCGATGTTTTCAACTTCAACGGCTATATTTCTGCAGCAATTTTTTATTAATATGCAACAATAGCCAAAGGGAAGAGTATCCAGTTTATCATCACCAAGGTAAAGCCGGCTGAGCGGCAGGTTTAAGAAAATATTAATGCTAATGTTTAAAACTTTCACTGCTGCATGGCCCGGTGGTAGGAACTCTGTTATGAACTATATAAATGGTATTATCTCATCCTTTGAAATATTTTCAAATGAGATAATGTGATTTAAAAGGCGGTATACTCCCTATTCCTAGGAATGCATCATAAAACGTTCAACTTTTATTCTCAGCCTTATTTTCTCTCTGCTACCCTTCAAGTCTCCATCAAGTGCTTAGATATTTCTTATTTTCTGTCACATGAATGAGCCTTTTTAGCATTGAGACAGTAGAGTGTCCTGTGAGAGTGGTTGTGCCTTGTTCTCTGCAGTGTTATTTTTAATGCTCTTTTCCTGCTTGAATACACAGATGGACTCCTCTTCTAGAATAGTCCGTCTGTCTCTCTCCGTCTCTGTCAGTGTGTCTGTCTGTCACTCAGCTCACATGGCAAGGAAGGCAAGCCTGCCCATGCACAGCAAGATATCTCTTGGGATTCTTGATGGGAACTTTCGAAGTCATCCTTCATGCTGTGAAGCGTCTGAATTTCTCACAGTCCTTATCAGTAGCATTTCCGTACTCCTGCCGATGCACTCAGGTGCAGATGTAATTGGAAACTCTACGGCCACATGTTGGTGAAATAATATTTTTGCATGTATGAGGCTGTGATTATTTTCAGGCGGGTGGTTTGAGCCACTTTTTCGTCTTTTCCGATAAAACTGTCTTTCTTTCTCGTGTGTTGCTGTGCTTACCTCACTTGCTCTCTCCTGTACTTTTCCGTGCGTCCTTCCCCCTGCTTGTGCAATGTGACGGAAGGTAATGCTGTGCCTTGCTCATGTCGGATCCATTAGGGATGAAAGCACACTGCAGTGATAAAAGATTGATCCAGTACTTCTTGCATCACATCCCTCACATCTTGCTCCCTTATCCTCCCTCACACCCCTCTTTCCAATCCAAAGTCAACCCAGTTTTCAATTTATCAAATCATTTGTACTCCTCTAAATAAATCATCCTCACCGAGTTTACTATGGCAGACGTTTTCCCACAGGATTTCATAAAGGAGAACACAGTCTTGTAGGATGCTGTAGAGTCTTACAAGTTCTCACTTATGAAATTTTCTCGATGGTGTGTTTATTTAAAAAAAGAAAAAATTGGGACGGCTCTGTTTCAGTGTCTCCTTTCTTTAGTGTTCTTGCTGTATCGGGTAGGATAGTATGTACTTTGCTAGAAGAACCAGTGAGAGACTGGCATCCAGCCCAACACACACACACACACACACACACACACACACACACACACACACACACACACACACACACACACACACACACACACAGGCCTTTTCTTCGCCTGTTTTATCTGAAGAGGCAAAGACAAACACAGCAGACCTGTAGTTTCAGCAGAGAGGTTATAATTACTGAGAGGAAGGGAGGATTTAAAAAAGGAATTTCACTGTGGCTCTGTTTTGAGATTTTTTAGAAACCTCTCTTTTCAAGAGCACCTGGCTTTTTACTTTTTATGTGTGAGTTGTAAAGCTGTACAGAAATTTGTGGACTGATTATAAACAAGTGTTGAAGTCTTTTGATCCTTGAAGTTGGAGAGGCATTTCCCTGAGGCAGTGAGGCTTTTTTGTTTTTTATGCCAACTTTTCTGAATTGTGCTTACTTTTGTCCTCAGTTATCCCTTTCAGGGGAAGCTGTTGAAATAATTCGAGGTCACCGAGTGACACAAATAGCCACAATCTCCCTTCATTCATCTAACATGTTCAGGTCAGAGGTTACCTAAAGCCATCTACTCTCAGAACCATGCAGACTTGGTCCACCTTAGGATATGTTCCCAAGTAAGCCCAGCTGGCTATAAAGTTCATCTGAGTCAATGTTTTCATGTCTTATCAGGATAAACTTCTTGTGACATTGTCAAACCAATAGCGTCTTATTTCCTGTCGCTATTTGACACCAGTGGCAGGTTACTGTTGCTGAGGTAATGAACAATCTGTGTCTGTTTGTAGGCTTGAGACGCATGGACAGACACTCAATGTGTAGTCATTATACTGCGGTAAACATCTTATTCCCGCTAGGATGGTCATGTGACCGTTTGTGTTTGTGTGAATCTGTGAATATGTGTGAGAGTGAGCGAGCAAGCAGCAAGTTGCTCCCTTGCTGAACCAGCCATGCTATACCGATTCTCTGCACACAGAGCTCTCTGGGCAGTAAATAACACGGTGCCTCAGCCGGGGGACCTGGAAAGGTCCACGAGGGGGGTCAAGACTCCAACAAGAAAGCGAAAAAAATATCTGCCTCTGGGAGCAGAGATAGTAAATCATCATATAGGACAGGAGAGAGGCAGGTGGATCTGACAGATTTGCCCGTCATGCTGAGAGGCTTGACGGTAGACCTGTCATTGAATGTTGATATGGTAGATCAAGCATAAAACATGCAAAACAAACCACCATTGCTCATGGGTAGATGTAGGTAAAACAAAAATTCTCTGGAAACTTTTGGTCTGAGAGATTCGCTTATACATCCTCTTATAAATACACCAAACATGACAACATTACAGCCTATACATAATATTGCTACTTCATTTTGATTGAAGTACAAAACAGGTTCTAAGTAAACAAAGTTACAAGAGTCTAATGATCCTGTAAGCCAGAGGTAGGCAACTCTAGGCCTCGAGGGCCGGTGTCCTGCAGGTTTTAGATATCTCCCTGTGTCAACACACCTGAATCAAGTGGTTAGTTCATTCCCAGGCCTCTGGAGAACTTCAAGAAATGTTGGGGAGGTAATTTAGCCATTTTAATCAGCTGTGTTGGATCAAGAACACATCTAAAACCTGCAGGACACCAACACTTGAGCCCTGGAGTTGCCTACTCTTGCTGTAAGCAGTATCAGTACGTTTCATGCAACCCTATGGAGTTGAGTCTTCATCACCTGTACAGTTTACTTTACTGCACTTCCTTTAACCCTGTGACAGAGACACCAAAGCTGGTCCTTTATTTCATCCAGAGCGATAAGCAGATATAGGAAAGATACAGACATATTTTCAGCATCAGATTACTGTCATACCTGGGCCCTGCTCCAAGACTTAAGATATCCAGGAAACTCAGTAAAGTTATCTGGGTAAAACCCTCAAAAGTGGAGCATGTCATAAGTGTTATTTATAAGATATATATTTTTTGTAAGTTTTATTTTGATATATCTCACATTTGGTATTTCCATCTTTATGCTTGCTACTTTTAATATTCCTTCATTAAGAAACACCTCGTCATTGTTCCATCTTGTCCTTGTTGTCCTTGTTATTCCAAAAGGGTAGCTAACATATCTCTCACAAGTATACTCAGCCACAGGATCCTTGTCAGTTTGTGTATATACTTGTGTATCCATACCAAAGATCACCGTGGTGATCATGTGGAAGATCTTAGTCCCAAAGGTGCTCCAAGGATGCTGGAAATCGGCACCCTGCTCTCCTACTTTTTTCTGATGCACACATCCGTCTGCTGCACTGCTCGGGCATCGTCGTTACTCCTCTCAAAGTAATGATGGGGAGAGAAAGTCATGCGTGACACCACCTTCCCATCAAACTATAAATCATCTGAACCTTATGATCTGCTTGCAACACAGGTATTTCATCGTTCACTTTCTGTGCAGTTGAGTATAAAACTCAAAATTATACTATTAAGAGCACTGCGTATAAGAAACCGGTCTGAAAGCTCGTATCAATTTCAATTGTATTGTTTGATCTTCTCTGTACTTACTCAGAGTTTGACTTATCCTGTAAAAATAAGCATATATTTTTAAAGTAAGGTATCTAAAAATGTAGCGTGTTTTTTATTTATTTATTTTATTTAAATAGTTAAATATATATATCTTGAATGTACTCCCTAAGTTACTCTGGATCTTTTTTTTATCTTTTAATGTTTATTTGCTCCACTCTCTGACTGATGTTTTGTTTGACTCATGTAACATTTAGACCACACACATGTGACATCGCAGTTCTGTGACGCATTGTAAATACCAAAGTGTTTACCTGTTTAACCCCTTAGGAGCCTTTATCTTAGCGTACACAAATAGCGTCTTTGTGGAATGAATCTCCTTTCCTGCAGATCTTATCTTTGTAGCAAGACTTAACAAGGTCCTGCTGCAATATTCTACCTTTAGTTTTACTTACACACAGCCACACACACGCACACGCACACTCTTGGTTGCTCTCACTCTATGGCTGTGCTGTATTCCTAGCTAAAGGCCAGGCATGTTGAAACTCCCTAGGTAAATACTGTAAAGGTGTGAGGATGAATGTTTTGCATAGCTGAAGGTCCTTAGCGATGGAATAACATGTTAATTTGTACAGCTGGTGGCTGCTTCTCAAACTTTCTGGCTGTCTTTCAATGATTGTCACGGTCGGGACCCAGCTTTCAGTTTCAAAGTCGAGTCTAATCAAAACCAGCAGTGAATGGACTGCATTAGCTATAGTAGTCACATGGGAACTGCCCATGTAATGTTCACGGCCTGTAAAAAGAGACAAGTGGAATTCCTCACTTTGATCTGTGAAAACATGCTTCACACAGAGAGATGTATGTGCTGGAGTTGTGTGTTTTTTGTTGTAATAGTTCATCCCTGTGCAAGAATGAGCACCTGCTGTATCCTTAAGTAATAACTGCCTCACCTAACAGGCAAACAGACCTGTGATGGATGGGTGTGTTGATAATGATGATCTGATGCTTTGAGATTTCTTTTGTGCTATTTTTGTTGCTGCAACACAGATATAGATATATAGATATAGATATATAGAGATATAGATATATAGATAGTAGAGGTGGGAATCACCATACATCCCACGATACGATATTATCACAATACTTAACGCACGATATGATATTATTGCGTTTTTTTTTTTGTTTTGTTTTTTTTTAAATATCTGCGATATTCAGATTCTGTAAATAAAGGTAAACTTTATCAATATTCATTTTATCTAATATTAAAGTCTCGCACTCAGTCTTTCTCTCATTTCAGTCAGTTTTATTGTTGACAAACGGAACGGTTTGTATTACATACTAGTCCAACTTAACTGAATGCAACCATCTGGTACAATTATAGCTATTCTGAACTATGCAATTTATGAAAACTATGCAGCCCCTTCAGCAACTGAAGAATTTGAAAGTAAATTAAAACAAAATATAATTTTACATTAAATAAAAAAGTTTTAAACTTAATTAAAATAAAACATGTCTTAAATTAAAATAAGTAAACTGTCATGTTTATTGCTGCCAAAAAAAGTTAAACACATTTGGACAGTGAAGGAATGTCAAGATTCTTGCTCAGAAAAAGGAGCTGATCAACATGCTCTGAAGTCAGAGCACAAAAACTTTTTTTGTTACAAAATATCGTTTGTTGCTGTCCCTGTATCGATACATTATTAGCAAACAAAATATCACGATACTACACGGTATCGATTTTTCCCCCACCCCTAATAGATAGATAGATATATAATTTTTTTTTCTTCTTCAAACTTGAGCAACTGATGGTAACTCCCTGATGGTAATTAGACAGGGCTCAATACTTAATTATAAAGATTGCATGTTGCCAACCCTAATCATTGTTTTGCTCTTTTGCATTCGAGGCCTTATTCTGATTTTGCTTTAAGATCTAGGAAAAAAAACAACAACGAGAAAACAAAAAAACAAGAGTAAATAATTGATATGAGCAGACATGGAAGCGACCTATAAATTACTAATGAGTTTAGCGTCAAACTTGTGACACTGGAGGATAGCTTTCCTCCTCAATGGCACATGCATGGGCACATGGGCACATAAATAACATGTGCTGGAAAATTCAAGACTACAAATTTTCCACTTATGTACTGTGTAAATTGCATTTGTTAAATTAGTGGGTTCAAGCATAATCATTTTTGAGTCAGGCTCCCTGGTGTCTATACTTATTCTCATGTAACGTATTATTTAGTCTATCTGCTAACTGAATATCTTCTTCTGCGTGTCTGTTCGTAGGCTATATATGACCATGTACTTATTGCGCATCCTATATAAGTGGGTCTGCCACTACTATGTGTTTTATATGAGTTTGGCTGGGAACAGAGTGATATCCTCCTTCCCTGGCAAGCACTGCTGAGTCAGGTTGGGAGTATATAATTACATATGGGTACCCATCAGCAGTCAGAAAGTCTTCTTCTATGGCTCACCCAACAATATAAACTCCTGTGCTTGCAGGGCTCAGCTTGCAGGCAACCAAACCAGTCATCCTGAGCTGAGCTCTCAGTGGAGGCCAGCTTTGCTTGACCTCTCATTGGCTATGTGAAAAGGACTTTATTATCATTCTCACCATTAGCTGCTGGCTCTATGGGCAGATCCATGAGTCAGCGCAAACAAATATGTCCCCTGTAATGTATTCACCTCCGCTCGGCTTCCAGGCTTGAAGCAAATAAGTGAATGGCGACTGCCAAATCAGGTATGAGTAAGTATTCATCACAGTGCGGTGAATAATGCAGTATTGTTGTATTGCGGCCAGGCCTGTGTAAACTATTGTGGCCACGTGCTTATAGGTGTCTAGTTTATTGGCTTACAGTGAAATCCAAAATTGTGCCACGAGTTCTTTAAATTTCCAGAGTAGAATAATAAAAGCAAAACCTACTTTCTTGGGCCATCGGTCCATTTTGTTTTCATCGCTTTTCAAATTCATAATCGCGTTAGGATTGGAGCCTCTCCAGGCTGGTGTTGGGCGAGAATTTGTAATTTCAAGAACTGAATTTGAACAAATGTTCTTTGTATGACATCTACATATGCTCTTCCTCCCTTGTGGTTAAGGGCAGGTTACGATTTGTCACTGTGAGTGCTGCTGGTGATTCACGGTGAGTGGGATTTTACACTAAGTGCTGTTTTTACACAGTGTGACTGCAGGGGTATTGACTGCCAAGGGTGATGGCAAGACTCTGAACGGCCATTTCAAGGTGTCCTTCAAGTGGAAGTAATTGAGTTTAAGCTGTAAACTCTCACTGATCATCAGTTGCATGCTTAACGCAAGGACAGCTTGTATTTTATTTTAGATATATGTATGATGCAGTGAGTTGCACCATCTGATTTAGAGTTAACATTTAAAAAAGAGCAAAGCAAATGACATAACTAATCTATATCAAGATCAACTTTTTAAATGTGTATAATCACCCTCATGAAGCTCATTTTTAGCAGCTTTTTATAACTACTCTGATTCTATTAATACTATATTGTTTCCTATATTTGCCCTTGCAAAGGTTCTGCCTGTGTTAATGAACCACTGATCCACTTTCACTGAGATTTCACACTTGGATTAGGTAATCATTATAATGGAGAAGGCTAAAAGGCTGGAGTGACAGATCCCTGTATGGAAGTATGACAACCAAAGCTTATTAATGCTGTTTCTGATTCTTTTGCGCTCAGTCATTAGCATGTCAATGGAGTAGAAACACAGGCAGACAGGGGGCATTTTCAAAAGGGCTTGTCAGTAACAAGCACTTGGACTTTTTTCTGAGAAATATTTACCAAAATAATGTACTGTGAAAAACTGCATTATTCATCACGTGTGTTGAAGCTTCACTGAAGCTTTGCTAGTAGAAACCCAGGCAATTGTTCAGTCTCTAATCAGCAAACATCGTGTCTGGAGCCTGGCCCTGGACTGTGAGGAAGAAGTGTCACCATCAGTGTCACACATAATTGTACACATAAGGCTACCCTAATGCTCGCATTAAATTAAATGTGACTTTGCAAGAGGAAACCAATGTTTATTCTCAAAAGTAGAAGAAATGTTTCCATGTGTCACTTACTGACCCTTTTTAGAGTTGCTTTCCTAGCACCTAAACAAACTTATTGACCACTAGTGAGGTGTGTATACATGGAAACTTTAGTGTTAATTTGTGCAGTAGAAGCCCTCACCCCTTGTAAATCTACAGCACTTTCCTCACAATACTCAGTGTGCCTCTGTCTGCTGCTGGCACTTTGTCCCTGCTGATAATAACGTATGCAAAGGAGTTGCTGGTGTCCGTTGGAGAATTTAGAAAGCGTTTCTTACATGTTTTCATCATGTAAGGTTTGGAAGGAGCTCTGTTAAAGATACAATCGCTGCTGATAAATACATGAGGCTAGGCTAGGCTTGTTAGCGTTATTAATTTAAAGCAACTCCCTGAATACCTTCTAATTGTGCCTGAAGGCTGAGTTGATCTGGGATTGCACAGATGTTTTATCCAGTACAGTACAGTTCAATCCCAGAGGCAACTTTTAGTTAAAAATGTGCAGGTGGAAGAAGAGAGATTTAAATGTATGGGTACTGGGACTACTAATGATTTTTTTTTGTCTTTAAATTCAGTTGCTTTTTCCGTCATAGTTCTCCTGTTCAGATATGACCTATCATTGGCCTTATCAGTGAATACATGAACAGTTTAATGTGTAAATTAAGAACATTTCCATTTTTTAGTTTGTGTCCGTTGCAACTCTTTTGCAGCCAGTGTGCAAGACAATTGAGATTTCAACATGTAAAACCAGTTCTATTTGCTGAGGCTAAAGAACACTTTTCTGCCACTGTGAACAATTTTTAGTGCTGTTCTCAACTGATTGTGTCATAGAACTTTTTGTTCTCATCTTTCTGTGGAACATAACCTGTGCTGACATAGTAGATACTGAAAAATGAAATAGGAGGAGGTGTGACAAAGAATGCGAAACAAGGAAGCCAGGCAGAATGAAATAAAATATCTGTATTCCATTTTATTGGTGGTAACAGTGCTTATCTGTGGTAACACTCCAGAATGGCAGTAAAAGCTGGTGTGTCAGACGACTCAGCGATGCCAGAGGCCACAAAAGAGACAGCATTGTCTGCTGAGTGTAGAACCAGAGCAACAATAGTCTCTCTGCAGTTTAGATGAGACCAGGCTGTTCTGTGCCAGCGTGTTGCTGTCTCTTTGAGTGTTTGTCTT
This sequence comes from Aulonocara sp. 'chitande type north' Nkhata Bay, assembly GCF_057382095.1. Classification (NCBI taxonomy): domain Eukaryota; kingdom Metazoa; phylum Chordata; class Actinopteri; order Cichliformes; family Cichlidae; genus Aulonocara; species Aulonocara sp. 'chitande type north' Nkhata Bay. The sequence continues at coordinate 6,330,357 of NC_141350.1, forward strand.
TGCCAACCTGGAACAGAGTGGCACTGAGGGCCTAGCTTCTCCCAGTACTCTTAATTGTCCTTTAACAACAATATTTATCCTATTATATACATGTAAAAAAGCGTGGGACAGGGTCTTATTTCCCCTGCGTATACTGATAGGGATAAATGTTTGCATGCATTTGTTGCTACGATCCATTGACAAATGCGATGTAAACTCTGCCCTTTACTCCTGCCATTGTTCCTCAGACTCGTGTTGCTGCCCTTACTCAGAGCTGGAGCAGATTCTTATAAAGATAAGCCTACACGGTCTGTCTTCTTTTTGTGAACTCCCAAACATATACAGGCATGCATTCCCAACCTTTGACCACTGTATGTGCATGACACAGGGTTGTGTACTGCCCCTGCACACACACTCACATTCATATTACACACCCACACGTAGCCTTGAGCATTTAGGAGCTCTAGTACATTATTAACCCTGCTTGGAATTTTTCTGCAAAGCTTTTGTTTCCGCAGGTTTCCTAATATTGTGTATGACTAACAGAAATGACTTGTTCAGACCTTTAGAAAGGAAATTGAAGGTTAAGGTGTGTCTGCCCAGCTGCATCAAACCAAGTGCATTGTGCTTGAGTGTCAGCTTTTATGTCTTTACATGTCTTGTGTGTTTATATGTATGTAGGAAAAAAGGGGATTTGGAGATTGGGTGTCTTTCAAAACACTTGATTCCTGTCTGAGCAGCCTCAAATGTTTGAACTTTAGGGGGGGGGGTTTGGGTCCTTGTGACGTAAATGTCGTCATCGGACCACGACCAAGGTGGTCGATTGACAGCGTGGACTCGTTTGTGGAGAATTTACATTACAATGCACCAACTACGCATGCGTCCAGGCAGCAAATTTCAAGCGGACTTCAAAGAAGTATAACAGGAGTGGCTAACTCGGTCTTCTGGTCTCCCGCTGTCCGTATATGCAACCAAGTATAATCTAGGCTTTAAGTTCCCATCAGTTCACAGCTTGAGACAGATCAAGCCTTGTGTATTTGCAGTGCTGTGATAAAAGCCACTTTTTCTTTTAGTCAAATTTACAAAGCAGATGGGAGACCTGTATTGAAGAGACACAAACAGAGGCATAGACAGGGTGATGAAAGACACAAAGCAGGTTTGCTAGATGGATGAGTGATAATAAGGGTGGCACATTTTCTCTACCACTCTCTTTTTTTTTTAAACTGTCAGCATTTTTTCTTACATATTCGTTGGCTTTCTCATTTATGCACTGTCACTGTCTTTTTTTATCTTTCATTATATAAAAATGACTTATGTGTATTCCTTGTGAAATTCACCAGATGAGCTCCTCAAGTGGCTCTTTTGTGAGTGTGTTCTTATCTGAGCTTGGAGTCAGAGATTATTGATTACTGTTTATTTCTCTTCAGGGGATTTGTGACTGGTCAGAGTTTCAGTGAAAATTGCAACCTGTTTTTTGTCATGGGTAAAGTTGGGTATGTGGTGGTGTATTATTATTATTTTTTCCATTAGAATTGGGTAGGGTGGGTCAATGTGAGTTTAAGGTGTACGGTTGGAATTTAATTCCCATGTGGGGACAAAACTGATTCGTAACACTAAAAACATTTACTTTTCTGTTGCTGCAGCAACTACACAACAGGAGAGTCACTTCCTACATTTAGAATGAGTCACTCACGCGGATTCATTAACCTTGATAGTTTGCCAAGTGAAGCGTTGGAGAATGTTGAGTACATTTAAGCTTAATTATTTATGTTTTCGTTGTCTTTTATTCCTGCTGATTTACAAGCTTTTGTTGTCCTTTCTGCCTTATTAGGTGTAATAGTGAAGTAATAAAGCTCACAAAGTAAAATAAATGAAGGATGACTCTGAGTGATTGCCTTCACACCACCATCTGCTCAGCTGTGAATGCTACTCTGCTGCATGTGCTGCCAGACAGTCCTGAGATTATTGGAAACAGTGGATTTGCTGCCTGAATAACTATTGCCAACTGGACTCTGTTCTACAAGACACACATAAGATGTGTGTCAGGCAATATATAAGGCAGCTGATATCTGTAATAGGCTAAAATCAGGCTCTAGCATGTTTAGAGGCTCATAACATGTGCACAGCAAACTGCAGCTGGTGTTTGTCCATAGCATTTGCATATTTATGTGTTATATTGTCAGTGTATTCCCACTCTTTATCTTTGGTGATTTTAGTCCATGTTTTTAATGGTACCTTTGGTTCTCCTCCTCCTGTTTTTCCACGAGAACTGACACAGGACTCCAGAGCTGTTCTGAGAAAATGAGCTGGGTCAGGCGGATGTCTGGTTGTCAGTGTTGCTCTGCCTTTGACAAAAAGAATAGACAGCAACCTGAGACTAACAGGCCCGTTTGTTTCCTGTTAGTTTATCACATTTCACTAGCCAGGAGGTACAAGAGCTAAATATCACGGGAGAGTGACATTCTGTGCTGGGAGATGTTTCTGTGTTTGTATTCTCATTTAATCTGATTGTTATGGTGCATAAAAATCTTGGATGTCTAATGTAGGAAGTTTTAGATGAGGTGCTGCGAAGAAGTTGCAGAATAAGCCTTAATGTCAAGAGCTCAACCTCTCCTTTAGCTCCGTTTCTGTTTCTCTCAGGGTTGTTTCCGATCCATGATGGTGCCTTCCTATAAATTAAAGTTTGGTTTCCAGCCTTTAGTTTTCATTCCCATGCTTGAAAATGAATGTTTCTTCAAGTTCATATGTATGTGTTCATAAAAAGCCTCAGAGCTAAAATAAACGATTGTCTACACATTCTGTCAACCTGTTAAGCTTGATTGTGCATTACAACATAGCACACCGTGTGCCCACTCAAAGAAGAGCGTTGACATCTTTGCTTGCGTTGACATTTCTGGCGTTGGAGTTTGATAAGCACTCCCTTTTTCATATCAGGTTTCATTCCAGATGAAATCATCATACACGTTTCATCCAAAAAATTTTTACCTCGTGTGATCATCCATCACTATCTCCCGCTTTATTTCCTATGATCTCATTGTATGTGATCAATCTCTAAGCTATGTGTTTTGGTGCCACATTCTGGGATGCTGTTGCCACATCCATCGGGTCTGTGATGCTGTTTAGATGCCAAACAAATGGTAAATGGCCTGTATTTGTATTTGCCGGGGAGCAGAGTTCTTGTTTGGCATCTAAACAGCGCAGAAGTAATGGTAGTGTGGACCAGGCAGGTCAGAGGAAGGGTGGGGCGAGGCCTTTGTTACGAAAAACAGGAATTCTTCCGGCTGGAAGATGAAGTCAGTGCATTCCTCCAGAGCAGCTCCCAATAGTCAGTGGAGCATTGAAGGAAGGCCATGGTGAATGCTGGGGCTCAGTTTTAAACACCTCCCATTGAAAACCAGAGAGACAGACAGAAAGAGAACACCATCTGTCACACTGTTTGGTAAAGAGTTGCCTTTTACCCACCTAGGCTACACTTGCTGTGCCAAGTCCTTACAGATAACTCTGCCTGAGGCCTTTTTATGTGTACGACAGTGTTTTATTACCTTGTTTTGAAGTGTAGCTGTAAAAGTACAGACTGACAGCAGGACTGCACATAATGAAATTTCTTTAGGTTAAACCTGCTGCCTGGACGTGTTTTAGACTACCCGCTGATCAACTGTGGAAGTCTGATGAAACCTACTTGTGGTCCTGCTGAGGCCCGTCAAACTGAACACACGTACACACATTTGTTCCATCTCTCCTGCTATGTTTCGTACACTCCCAAACACCCTCTTCAAAACATAGACACACTTGAGTTGCTCCACTTTCCCTGTCTGTTCCCCTTGGCACTAAGCTATCATAACGGCTTTGAAGGAGGGCAGCAGAGCGTTTAATTGGGTTACAGATTGGCATTTATGCTCCCAGGTCCACACGATACTGCCGGGCTTTTAACTAACCACTGGGAACTTAATAAAACGCCACAACGCTGTACCCATCAGCTGCCAGTCTTTTCTAATTCCATGATCCATGTCTCAGCACAGCAGATTTTGGATGTCAGTGCTGTTTGTTGTATAAACTGGTATTTCTACAAAACGTACAGTAAGTGAGGGCAATATGTACTGTACATCAACGCTTTCAATGCATCATGTTTAGGTTATCAACAAGTTGTGTCCCATGTGTTGGTGTTGGATTACATAAGCACATTGAGCTCACGTTTTTGTTTGCTGGGTATTCTTGTTACTTTGAGGAAACTTTGTTACAGTAGCACACCTCTTACTTTCTTCTCTGCTGTTTAATTTTTTTTTCACAGAGTTAGTGCCATGCAGTGGTAAGCTGAGGAAAGCCAAGCTGAACTGATCTGCTCTGAAGACTTTCTTACCCTTCACCGTACCCTATCAGTCCCAGATGGAGCTCAAAGTGTGGGTGGATGGAGTAGTGCGGGTTGTCTGCGGTCTGTCCGAGGAGACTTCCTGTCAGGATGTGGTCATTGCTCTAGCACAGGCCATTGGTAAGTACCTCAAACGTTGTCATCATTTCATGACACCAGCTTATCTTTAAGCCTGCTTAGATAAAAGCTTGGCATTTAGATTTTTATGCATACACAAACAAGTGTACTGAAGCATCGCAGAATTGCCCTCATCCTGTTCTTTATTAACCTTTTTGCTCTCCGCTGACCCAAATCAAGTACGCTGCTGGATTGTCAGCAGGTCAGTTTGAATTTGAGCCGGCACTCTGTCCCTATATCCTCCGGCTTTATTTGAGCTATACGCTGCGGTAGGATTGAACAGAACTCCAGTTTTAGCGCTCTCCTCCTTCTATGAGCAAGCTGCTTGCCAAGTCATTAGGGAGGGTTTGTCCTAATTTCAAGGTCCTTGTGGAAACTTCAGTTTATTTGAACATTTTTCACATGTTGTGTGGCTCTTACGCAGCTGCCTTTTATTCCAGTCCACAGAGGCAGAGATTTAGACGTATCAGCATCGTCATAATGCATCTGATGTCATTTGTTCATTATTTAGAATTGGTATGAGGACATAACCCCACAGTTTTATTAAAAATAAAAGAGAGAAGCAACTAAGAATACAAAAAATTTGACTGATGTATATCATTTTTTAGGAATAAAAATATTGGTGTGCTACTTCTTTGTATGGAAATATTTAGGGTAGGAGGTTTTTTATAGTCACTCTTTATTTTTTCTGTCTTTGTCACAGGTCAGACAGGCCGTTATGTTCTTATTCAGCGTCTAAGGGACACAGAAAGGCAGCTGCTGGCCACAGAGAGGCCTCTGGAGTCTCTCGCAAAGTTGGGCCAACATGGCAATGAAGTTCAGTTCTTTCTACGTCGCACTGGCCCCAGCAGCAGTGATGGACCCGGCTCAAAACAAGAGAGACCTAATCCCCTTCCATTGCCTAAGCATCCTGAACCAGAGCCTTTGAAACGTAGCCAGCCTAAAAAAGCCCTGACCTTTAACTTGGGGCCTTCCACCTCTCCTAAGACCAAGGCCAAACAACTTAAGAGGTCTCCACGGGACTCTCCAGAACAAAGAGCCTCCCCCTCTCCTTCATCCAGCCCTCTGTCCCCTCATATGTCATCCCCTTCTCCCTCACTACCTATAGGCCCTTCAAAAGATGAAGTATTCAGGAAAGTTCTTCAGCAACAGGAGAGACTAAGAGCCATTGAGGCCCAGTTAGAAGCCCTAGAGAGGGAGTCACACACCTGGGAGCGTCCCTACCCATCTCCATGTCCCTCACCTCTTTCTGATGCTCGTTTGCAAGACGAGATGGACGCTTTGGAGCAAGCAATGCGAAGGAACCAGGCAGAGCTTGCACATGAGCAGTACTGGGAGGAGGAGCTAAAAGCCGAGGTAGAAAGCGAGCGAGGAATGCGAAGGAAGCTTGGAGAGCTCCATACAAAGCTAGATGACTGTGGACGGCGGCTCCATGAATTCTCAGTTCGCTCTGCTCAGCTGGAGGAAGAGATCCAGCGGGAAACCCAGACACAAGGGAAAGCCACAGGACCTGAGGAGTCGTTTGACGCTGTAAGGGAAGAGTTACAAAGTCGAGAGAGACATGGGACAGAGCTAGAGGAACAGCTATCTGAGACTGACAAGGCTCTGGAGAAAGCAGAGTCTCTGTTGCAGGTAAGGAGAGAGGTCTGTGCTTTAGAAAAAGGGCTGTAACTCCACACAAGCCCTTCTGTTGTCATTTCAGGGGTGCAGTCCATACCCTTTTTTGTATTACTCAAAACAGTATTCATGTTATACACTCCAATAAACAGTACGTCACGAAGCCTCGTGCATATTGATGAAACTGCAGTAATATGATTGCTGAATGCTCATATTCTACCATGTCTGAAAGTGCTTCATTGTCATGAGCTATTTACAACCTAGCTTAACTGGTTTAGCAGGTATCATCTTTTATGTATCGCACTTTCTAAATACGTGGTTACTGACTGTGTTTATATTATGTCGGCTTATATATGCATATTGTATTGTTTATAGATTTAAAAAAAATATTAAAAAGATTTGATTTGTAGAACAAAAGCCTCTTTTATTGGATCTATTTCTCAGCCTCAGCGTGTTGTAGTTTAGAAAGTCAGTTTGCTTTTGGTTGTCTTAGATGTGGCTTCATCAGTTTGAAGTGAAACGTGTGTTTCCTCTATGATAGTGATAGTTCAGTTTTTCAAATCCTCATGCACTGAAAGCCCAGAGTGTCCCATTCTTTGTCCTGTAGGCCACAATAAATATCAAAATATATCGTCACTCATGCTAATGGGGATGCATTTGTCATGAAACATTTTGCTGCGGAACAGAGATTTTTTTTTTGGGGGGGGGGGAATTGTACATGCCTGTATAAAAACACCAGGTCATAACAGGTAACCAACAGCACTGTGAGTGCTTATAATCCAAAAGTAGCGCCAAAGGCATTTTGCCACCCAGACAGTAATTGTATGGAGGGAATGAGAAACCAGTATTTCCTGTAAATGAAATATTAACCTGACAGGGTATAATAAACCTCCGTTCGTAGTAATGAAAAGGGTCTATGTCAGCTGATTGGTTGAGGCAGCCAGCCGAGTCTTTAAAGTGTTGGTGGTGATGAGCACAGTGTTCCTGCCATCAGACTAATGGAGGAAGACCTGCAGGTATGAACTGCCTCACCAGAATGTTGTGGTCCAACATCAATTACTCAGAGACACACACTTATTGGCTTGTTTGTGTGCACCTGAGTTCAGTCTGCGAGCCTAAAGGTGATGCCACTGCTTCACAATGTTCTTGAACACCAGCTTTTCAGTAATCTGAAGGCATCTGAAGACAGATTTAAAGGGAAAAAGCAAATGAGCTTTGGCCAGTATCTATTTATAAGTTTGCATCAGGCTGCTTAAATCTGACTGAATCAGAAAAAGTCTCATGGCACTTGTGGTGATTTGATTATTCATTGCAACTGAAACTGTCTAGTGACGTGATGGGCAGTAATCTTAATCAGTGACTGGAAGGGAGACTTTTAGAGTCTAGTGCCCCCTTGTGGTGAAAGCAAAAAACGTTCATTTATAAATGCAGTGATAAATTGTCCCTGCAATTGTGCAGATGGGACATATACCCACTACTAAACATCCTTAAATATGCATCCATACTTGAAAATGTGTAATAGTTTTATATGCTGCACCCACTTTCCTTTACAGGTAAAATACTTGTCTTAGATTTCTCTCACTGATCCACATTCTTCCCATTTCAGGACAAACAGGATGAGCTGGAGGAACTGAATAAGGAGCTGAGGCAGTGTAACCTGCAGCAGTTTATTCAACAGGCGGGTGTCCTGCCTGTTCAAACCAACTCACGCACAGAGCTTCAGGAGCAACTGGAGCAATTTCTACAGGATGGATACAGGGATGGAAGTAAGGAAACAAAACAATCCCTCAAATATTAATATTATGTTATGGTATACTTGATTTGTGTCATCTAAAGATATTTCTTCTTTTAACTCAGATCAGGGTGTAATTCAATTTGAATCTCCACCTCGTCCTACTGCAAAGCAGTTCCTGGGACATCCACGCAACCTTCAAAACCCTCTAGTGTCCAGCCTCAACCCTGAGGGTGTGTATGTGTGAGACCCCGCTGCTTCTCAAGTCCACAACCCTGCTCCTCTCCTGCCCTGCTCTGTCCATCCCTTGGTCCCAGAGCCCCTCACCCCTGCCATATTTTCTACCCCAGCTTGATTGGGTTTCGGGCTACAGCTGTCGTTTATGGTGTTGGGTAGTCGAAGCATCCCTATGGTGGCTGTCCCTGCTGCTTCCCAGCAGCTTTCCTCTGCTCTACATTTAAAGACATAAAGACCTCTATGGCTAATTTTCAGCAGATTCTTGTCCTCAGCTTTTTACAGTATTCTTAGAAGTCCATCCAATTTGTCACATATTCCTGTATGCTTTAACTTTTGTGGGTCTGTTTACTCTGTCAATTTCCCTTACTCCTTGTTCTCCGCATCTTACTATATGCTTCTGTACTAACAGTAGCTGCTTTTGTTATCCTTTAATGCATTTAGGGATTTGCTGCTAGCCCTTTTCCCCTCCTCTGTAATAACAGAGTGGCCTTTCCACCCTCGAGTCAATAATCGACTATCAACAGCTGCTTTTCAAAGTATTTCCATGTAACACAGCAATCGCACTGGGAATTACTGTGGCAGGCATTCTGATTGTGTTTGTTGTTTTTGTTTTTTGTTTTTTTACTCTTGACATGAAAATACATGCCACCAATGTAATTTCAGTTTGCCTTTTATGTATGGATACTATTTATAAGAGGGATGTATCTATACAATGCCTTGTACTTTGGTGATGCTTGACCAAAGAGCAAGAGCCTTTTACGAGGGCTCTGCAAAATATATTGCACTGTCCCATTCTCTTCCCATGTGAAGCCTTGGTCCCTGTGTGCCTGCAAAGAAATGGTATCTTCCTGCTCTCTTTCTGGAGACAGTGAATCGTATTTGGTGAGCTTGTATCTCTCGCAAGTCCATTTTTGCCAAACTTCATGCTAAAAGAAGAGATTCATTTCAAAAGTAGTGCCACAGGACCAGGGTTTGTTAAGATGCTTTTCTTTTCCTCCACTGGAATGAATCCGCCTGGTTCCTTTGCTTTCGTCACACTTAACATTTGACCTGTCACAATTCGCACTGTACCTCAGTGTGCTGTAGGTTTAGGATCGGCTTAGTTCACATACGTAGATTCCAATAACAATCATCAATCAAACAAACAATGGGAGCTATCATCCATAAGTGATCCTGCAAACCACCTTAAATCAATATTTATTGTGTCTTAGCACGTAATATCTCATTATATTATCTTTGTATGTGTCTATTTGCTGACAGGTCAAAGTGACGTGTGTTGAAGTGTGCACTCTCTTTACCTTCTGCTGTGTGATGCGGTTTTCTTTTTGGGGTTATATCAATTCTCTCTCCTTTGGAAACAGACTGCATCCCAGTGCTTGTTATAGACACAGCTTGAAACTGCGTGTGTTCAATAATACTCATCTGACTGCAAAACTACAGTCATGGTGCTCAAACCTTGTGGGAGCAGGAATGAACCCAGTGACTGGGTTTGGGTCTATCTGTGTTTCTCATAGGGTTATGTGAATATCTTGATTGACCCAAATCTCTCGTGTTGTGTCTTAGCTGAAAAGTGTTATTTTTTTCTTTCCCTCAATACAAAGGGATCATCATCCCCATATATTTTTGTGTCTTGCAGTCCTGACATCCCGAGACTCGTCATGGAGATAAAACATGGACCGCAGGGCCAAGGAAAAGTTGTTCACTGTTCTGTCACCATCACCTCTTATTTAACCCTTTCCTTTGTAACGCTCATTTATTTTTTCAATATACCATGATATATATATATATATGTATATAAATAAGACAAATATATTTACAGAGTTTTCCTACTGTAAACACTGCAGAGTATCTGTATGAAATGTAAAATAATTAGGAACCTTTGACCTAGAGAAATTATTGCAATAACTATGTATTTAAATATAATAAAATGTCCACAGTGTTTTAGATAAACTTTTATTGTCTGACTGGTTTTTGCTACACTCCTGTTCAAATTTTATTACAGACATATTTCTTTAAATGGTGCAGTCCATTAGAATCCACTTTCTAAAAAGGACAGTGGCACACAGCATGCAAAATGCATTATGAATATATTATATGTACTGAAATATGCATGTTTTCCTCATAGCGGGTGGTACAGTACATGATGTGAGAGTGCACAATAATTTCCAAAGTTCACAAAGCGCATCCTTGCTTGTCTATGCATCACAGCTGTTCCTGTTATGGATGCAGTCACACAGTGCATCTATATGAAACTAAAAACAGGAACAGGAGCATTGCTCTATGATCTGTTTAGCTGTAAATAATGTTGGCGTTCCTTTGACACTGATGATGTCAGTTTAATCAGTGGCTTTTCTTTTCTTTCCACTAGAGGAGATGCCATTGCTTCACTACAACAAGGTCAGGTGCATCGAGTGTCTTGTGTCGTTAAATTGCAGACGTGCTAAATTATTATGCAATTTGTAGTTTGATTGTTATGTAATTTGTAATAAGAATCACCCTGTACAAAAAGGCACGACACATTTGTGCTCCACCCCTTTCCTGTTTTGTTTACTCTGGAGGGTAAATATTCTGGCTGTCACACACTGAGTGACGCGAGCCTTCCTCTCTCTCCGGCTAACCCCCACCTGAAACCCTGTGGACGTCTATAAATACTCTCATGTACTGATACTCAGCAGGTATAATTACAGGGAGAGTAAATATTTTTCTTCTGTCTGTCCATTTAGGTGTGTCTATTAGAAACTGTGTCCATCCATCAAAAACATTGATTTATTTTTTTTTCATCTGCCTTTTCTGCTTTGTGCCAATTTTAATGACTTGTGAATTATGGAAAATTAGATGAGACTGCCAGTTTTGATATTATGATCAATTATGTGGAACTGGATTATCCTGAGAAGATTTAGAGCTGTCTGGCTTTGTAAGGGTTAGATAAGCTTCAAATCCTTGTTTAGGTCCCGGTGTCTGGACAAGCACAAGCCTCATGTGACACTGATGCCAACCTGTGGACATAGGAGGAATTACAAAATGTGCCCTTTTCCTAAAGGAACCTTTATAGTTTCCTTTCACTATATTAACAGTAATATTCTGATCTCTTCAAATTATGTAAAAAAGAAAAGTTGTTACTTGAGGACCCTTCACTTTTTTCTTTCTTTTAAAAAAAAGATTATCACAGGATAATGTTACGCATGTTCCCACACCCCAGACATCCCACGTGCAAAATGAGGCATCCACCCATTTCATATCTAAACCCTGAGGGCTCCAATCTCATAAGGGCACATTAACAGATTACGACTATGTTTTAGGACGACGTGCTGACAAAATCTTTTCTCATCAAACAAATGCGCATAAAAGGTGCTGCAAAGCTTAAAATTTGATTGCTTTCAGATATAAAAACTCACCAGCTCACCATGTGCATCGGGCACTGGTTGCCTGGGAAAGAACCTCCTTGGAATGGGAGTGAGCATCTGCACGTCCACACGTTATGATGATGAATGAGGCCATGAGTTAATGAGTCTGACATACTGCACTTATCTATTCCTTTGTGTCACTGTGAGTCATTATGCACTGATGGGGATAAAACATCCTCACACCAAGAAATGCACTACAGGGCACAACACACAGACAGTTGATTTGAGCAGAAACTTTACTTTGGTTACTTACAAGCATACATTGTACATACTGTATTGCTGCAATCCGTATGTATTTTCTTACACGGTAAGGTTGTGTCACTATATAGAATATAGTTAGTCTATATATGGTTATAGTCTGATTACTATGCATAATATTATCATAATATTGCATAATATTAGTCATTCTGTCCTGAAACCGAGTTTCTTTATAGCACTGTTCATCTTTTCCTTATGGGCCCAAAGGAACCTCTTGGAAGAACCCTCTGGAGGCCCCCTGACCTCAAATTGGTAACCAGTGAACGTGAACATGATCCAAACCCAACAGATGAAACAGAAACGAAACACTCACCAGGAGTCTCAAATGATGGCATTAAAGAGGAGGGAGTGCAAACGCCACACGGTCCTAAATAAGGTACTGTGTGAACATAGTAGGAAGTAGGTTACGGTACACATGGAGACCACTGGGAGAGCATTTATGTCCAGGCGGTGCTCACGGGGCCACGATCAAGGGCTGCTTGTAAACAGGTGTCTGTCTAATCCGGCTCTGGCTGGGTCTCAGACGAGTCAAAAATATGAGAGGTGTTCCCAAAACCAGGTTAGCCGCTGTCACACGCACAGTGGAACTGGAAACGGGCACAATGTGCGTTAGTCAGTGGCTTACCTGCTTTTAGACTGCAGATTTTGGCCTCAAGGCGCGCACAATCTGTGGAGTAATACAGACAAACGCTGTGTCATAAACAGCTGAATTATTTAAAGTTATTACACACACAAAACGACACGATAATGAAATTATCATCATGGAATCTTCTATGGTTTCCTGGAAACTAGTCTCTTCCAGAATAAGACATTACACTTAGCTTCCTGCCCACGATTTATGGATTACGGAAATATATAATAATGCTTTCATTTTCAATTGGCATTAAAAAAAGTTCCTAATTAACATATAATCACACGTGAACACTTGGCGACCCTAAACACAATATTACGCTGTTGTAACCAAATAGAACATCTAATGACATGCAGGATATATGTGGCCTGTTCCCCACACCATATAGAGAGAATAAAGAATAGTGGCAGATAAAGCAGAGCTACTTACCAGTCCCAAGTTTTCTTTTTGGAATATGTTTTTAGGAAAAATCTTGAAGTTTTCCGCCTACGTCCCAGTCTGCTCATAATCCGAACATCCAGCTAGTTTTTTCCTCTATTATAAATCTCAGAGCATGATTAAAGTTGGGTGCATTTAAGAATATAGTGTAGCCTACACCGACGCAGAAGTTCAATTCACTTGCACTACCCCTACCCTGCCCACTCCTCTGCATCTGCAACCCGACCTGGTTATTCAAATTAGGAAGAAGTTGACATCACGCTCAGCCAACGGGCTCCCGCGCTGGGGTTGAATGGCCCACCTTTTACGGATAATTGACCAATCACAGCCTGGGAGAGGCGGGGTTTTAGAAGAGAACCGTTCGGATGAGTTCTCCTGTTATAGTTGGGGTGCGGCGCGTTCAGTTTTGCACGTCGTACATTAGGAATGAACCATTATGTTGTTAACAGTTTCCTGCCCTGCTCGATTATTTATTGCGAGCATCAACGCCGAACAGGTTTCTTTGCCCTTAAATAGACATCATGTGATGCGACAGCTGCCATTGGAGGTGGCATATCTGTACTTTAGACTAGTTTGATAAAAGACGCCCCTACCTACGATGTGAAGTGGTTGAACTCGACTCGCTTGTGTACAGTGTTGCCATTAGCCGAGTGTGGCTGAGCACGTACCAAGGATGCTGCATGACAGCCTGATCTGACGGTGACGAGGAGGTGGAGGAGGAGGAGGACGACGACGGGGATAAACTCTCAATTATTTACGACGGGAGAGTTGAGGACTCCCTAACAAATTACATAATATCATAGCGAGTTAAAGCAATGTGATTGTGAACGACCCCCGATTAGATGACATTACCCCCCCCCCCCGCCCACCCATATTTATTCATCGATTAATTAGTTGTAGTTATCTGTTAAAGTGAAACAATGTTACTTTGATGAATTAACCCATTTTTAAACTGTAACATGTTCTCTCTTTCCAAGATGTTATCAGACTTTTCGGTTTTGGAGTTTTCTTGTAATCAGTCTTAGACTGTCAGAGCGTTGTGGGATTATTCACAGCCAGGATACACATAACCCGTGACATGGAGTAGAAAATCAGGATTACGCACATTGCATTATGTAACAGTTGATTTTGTGTAAATTGGAGTTATCACTAGGGGGCGACAGAGTTTGGCGTTTCAATACAATCCGGCACAGACCCTCTTGGTGTTATTGCAGGTGTACCCCTCTATACTGTTATGAATTTGTGCAAGTGAACTTAAAATATCACCTTTACTGTGGAGCGCATAGGCACGAACCAATAAAAATAAAGAAATCGGTTTTAAAAAGGGACGCAAAGCACTTGACCTCTCGTTGACCTCATGCCACTTAAGATGATGTGAACTCTAAACTACTGAAATTAAGTACTGTTAAATCTAAAACAGCGTTTTTCTTGAAATGTCTTGTGGTTTATTACTGCCAGACTACACTGTGTCCATCTAAAATGTCATTCTGTATTTTTCTAATCATAATTTTCTGATTAAAAATGAAGACCTCAAATAGACTACCACTCTAAAGCTGTTACTATAAAAACAGCTGCCTTGGTTTATTTGTTTATTTAGTATCTGGACCTCTGAACTACAAATTACATTTGAACTACAAATTGTGCCAAATAATAGAGGTATCACCTCATTGCCCCTTCTATCATTCCCCTGCTACAGATCTCTCCTCCCTGGATGCTCGTATCCTCTCTCTATAACTTAATTTCTCTCCCTTGCATATTGTAGTGGACTTCAAATTCGGGTTAGGGTTATATTGAAAGAGAGCTGCTTTATGGTATACAGTTCTACCACCTAAAATCAGACCTCATGCAATCCCCACAGATTTTTTTTAACACACTGTTTTCAGAAGAAATCTGTTTAAAATCTACACTGTAAGCATTATGCTTTCCTTCATGCTCCTCTGTGCTAGTTTCTGAGCTCCTACTCTGCACTGCTGTTGAGATGTTATTTTAAAAAAAAGCAACATTTTAAAACTAAATATTCCTATTTTGTATGTTTCTGTTGTGTATTTAATAAAAAACATAATTCATTCTTAAATCTTTACTCAAATACAGTATTCATGTAATAACTCAGACTATTACATGAACTGGGGGATTGCTGGAGGATTCCCATGATGCAATGAGTATTTCCTTTTCAGTATGTGTTAATAGGCCTCTCTGCCGAATCACACTTGTTATTAATCTCTGGCTCCACAGCATGGCTTTCATCCTGTCTTCATTCTCTCACCCCAACCGGCTGCTCCTCCCTGAGCCTGGTTCTGCCGGAGGTTTCTTCCTGTTAAAAGGGAGTTTTTCCTTCCCACTGTCGCCAAAGTGCTTGCTCATAGGGGGTCATGTGGTTGTTGTTGTTGTTTTCCCCTGTATTATTGTATGGTCTACCTTACAATATGAAGCGCCTTCAGGCGACTGTTGTTGTGATTTGGCGCTATATAAATAAAATTGAAGTGAATTGAACTATTACAAAGGTAATAGAGTAAACACTTGTGAGCTAGAAAAATCTATGATTATTCTATTTAAAAATTATATGGTAAAACAAGATTACACCCAGTCTAATCAGAAAAGACTGAATGAAATATAAAATATGTCAAAGAAGACTGACCTTTGTCCCACCCATGGTGTTGGCCCATGACTGGATCATGCCAATTCCTCTTTGTCGTGCCACTCAATGTTGTGGGTCAAAACTGGCAGTGTTCTTTAAAACAAAATCAAAAAAGAAAAAGTGCATTAAAAATCACGTGTGGAACAGAAAATGTTGTGCAGTCGTAGAATGGCCCATGAATTATCGCACTGTCAGTAGATTACCAAAATAACTTTTTATGGTCACATCTTTGGGAATGCATCATTACGTCAATTTGCCCCAATTTAGTTTTCAGTCACAAAACTGACACTGCGCCTCTTTGGTAAACCCCGATAACAGCTTTATCGATTGCCATTAGGGTTTTGTGCTGGCGCAGACATGACTAAATCTGGTCTTGGATATCAAGCTGACAACTTTGACTACTCGTTTTGTCCTAATTAATCTTGCGTGAAATAGCCTACTGTTCAAACGTGTCTTTAAGAAAAACAACAACAACAACAAAAATGAACCTAGTGATCACTAAATATAAGCTGATTTCAAATAAGAGGACACTATCTCTTTAAGAGCCAATTCTTCTGACTGCACGCGGCCATTTCCGTCTCCAACCAGCCGGTGGTGTCAGTCAACAACCCTGGAGACTTCAAACCACTCTGAACATATACCCTACACCTCTGAATAGGGTAGGTCTTATATTACTGTTAATTGCTTTAATAGAACGCCACAGTTACATGGGTTAAACGGAGAGTTTGAATAAATTACGGACACACTGAGTGCTTTCAGTAAAGACTTCAAGCCAGCTTGTACTTGACGTTTTCTAATTTTAGCGTCCCAATGCTAGCTAACATGCTACACTGGTGCTAACGTTACTAGCTAGCGGCATTTAAGTACGGTTATACAGAAAATGCTATGTTCTTGTCGCAGCGGATAGCTTTAAAGTGGATGTTTTTATATGTGCTGCTTGCTTATTTTATCTGTGAGAAAAGGAAAAACGCAATGTTTGGTCCCTAGTTTCTTCTTTGTTTACAAATGTAGCTCCTGCAGAGTCCATAGGTTGTCCTTTAGCTACCGGGTGTTAGGAAAGCCTTTTGTATTTGTGTGCAAGCAATTAAAAACCATCAAAAGAGTGAAAATATCGTCTCAGAAATGACTGCATATACAGTGATATGACACTTGTGTCGCTTAAGAAAAGTGATTTGTCACTTCATTCTAGTAATACATCTCTGAGACCATTTTCGATTCCTGATTGGGGCAGAGAGGGGCGGGTGTAAATAACAAAATTCCTTAAGTGCGTAGATTCGCGTATATGTTAACAGCAATACATGATTATCACGATCTATTTCATTAGGGGAAAACAGTTATTACCTTCTTTATTTCTGCATTTGTGTTAAATCTTTGAATTGTTATATTGTATTAGAAAAGTTGCTGCTGATGCTGTTCTGATGGTCAACCATGGATGAAGACGACAGCCAAGATGAGCTGATCAATTGCAGCACATCTCACAGCAGAGGAAAAAGAGCTGCACTGTGGGCCATATCAGGTAGTAGTTTCCCTTGATCGGGAGCCCCACATACTTTAAAGTTTTACTGCATTTTCTGTTTGTTTTATTTTATTTTATTTTTTGTTTTTTTTCCACGTTAACCTTTCCCTTTAGATGACTCTGATGACTCAGACGTGGAGTCTGAGGAGGGAGAATCTGAAAGTGGGGATGAAGAAAAGGATGGCCAAGTAAATGGAGATGAGGAGGAGGAAGAAGAAGAAGGGAATGAAGAAGAGGATGGTAGGAGTGACTCAATATGTATTTTTTGTTGGCTGAACATCTTTGTGATCTGAATCTTATTTTAAGTATCATAAGCATATTTGAGAAGCGAAGTTTGCATACTTAGGACATCTTCTTCTTACCTATATTTGCTTACTTTAAAATCAGCAGTCAGGCTAGTTGATTCATGAAGGTGGTTTTCAATTTGCGAAGTTAACGCAGGGTTTCCTACTCTATCACTGTGTTCACATGGTAAATGGACTGGAGCACTCAAAGCACTTTACACAACTAGTACTAGGGCTGAACGATATATCGCATTTGCGATAATATCGCGACATGATCAAGTGCAATTTTCTAACCGCAAAGGCTGCGATTATACTCTGGACATGTCCAAATTCATGGGCTGCATCCTCCTGAGGCCGCATTTGTAGACCGATTACGTCACAGCGACGCGCCGAAGGCTGTCCAAATTACTACCATATCCCAGAATTCATAGCGCGGCCCAGCCAAACTCCAGTTTCCAGCAATGGCGGCCGCTACTAAGTTTTAAAATTACTCATACTAATCTTTCTGGGTCACAAAATAAACTTTTAACATATTTTCAGGCGAGAAAGTAGTTGTGTAAACATCAAATATCTGCTCGGTTTATCAAGATATCCCATATTTGCAAAAGTGCTTCGGCGTTTTCAGAGGCGTCTGCTACCCACCAGCTCGACAGCTAGCCGGGAGCTCGAGGGTTACTGATGCGGCCGAGAACGGCACAACTCCCGGCACATCATTTTCAGATCACCGCGGAGTTTCGCTGCTCGGGTTAAACGTAATATATAAGTCACTTAGACAACCTAAAAATGTTATTGTTGGGCTTTTTTCAGTGTTTTGTTTGTTCGTGAGTAAATCGGTTTGGCTGAGATTAAAGTTATTAGATTAGATAAAATAAGACTTTATTAATCCCCCGGGTGGGTTCCTCCTTGGTTTTCACACAGCTGACTAAACGTCAAACAGAAAACTTATTAAACAGAAGTATGAGACAGTCGAGAATTTACACCAGTGTCTGGTTATATTTTAGATAGCAAGAAGCAGACGGCCGAGTTTATTAATATTATTTTTTAATTGAATGACTGTCTAGTAGTTCACAGATGTTGAAAAACTGAGTGTGGTAAAGCCACTGATTTTTTTATGTATATTTCTGCAATCTGCACATTGTACTGACTTTCATTTTAATGTTTACACCAGGGTTCCTTGTCAGCACTTTATGCTCAGATGTTTGTAAGCTAAAAATAAACTATTGTGTATGTTCAAATATACTGTTGTGATTGAAGAAGTTAAATAAAAATGTCAGTCATCAATTCATGCATCACCTCATGTCATCATAACAGAGGTCTGTCTTCCAGGAAAGAACAGTTTAAAATTAATGTAATATAGTATTGGCCATACTATATGATGTATTGCTTGTCTTTGTTTAATAATACAGAAGACAAAGACCTTAAAAAATAATCGCATATCGCATCGCAATCGCAATATTGGGGCAAAAAATCGCAATTAGATTATTTTCCATAATCGTTCAGCCCTAACTAGTACTTTCACCCATTCATATGAGCACTTTTTTTCTACTGTTTCTAAGTGATTCCTAACTACCATCCACACACATTCATACTCCGATGGATGCATCGGAGAGCAACATGAGATTAATATCCTGCCAAGGACACTTGGCATGCAGACTGGGATCAAACCATCAACCTTCACATGAAAGAAGCGGTTTAGTATCACATGATCAGTTACAAACATGGACAGCATAATGGCATATTTTACAAAGAGAGACTGTAAAATATGAAAGTATGAGTTTAAATGCGTAGTATCACTGCAGTGTGTATATGATAGGAGAAATGCCATATCTTACGTTAAAGAAAAGATGTTTGAATAAGTATTTGCCTTTACCGTATAAGTGCTTTATTGAAAAAGTCTGCTTAGAGCCAGGAAGGAAAGCTGGCCAAAATGCAGACTGTATAATTTAATAGACTGAATGCTATTATTAAGGCATGAAAATTCCAAATTAAAGCCTATTGTTCTCTACTTGAAAATGGTTGACAGATCCCTCTAGGTTTGGGGGAGAGTTGTTTGCCTGGAGCATACAGGTTTAAATATCTTGGGCTCTTGTTTGTAAGTGATGGAAAGTTGGAGAGTGTGGTTGATGGGAAACAGTAATATGAGCACTGTACTGGACCACTGTGGTGAAGAGAGAGCTGAACCAGAAAGTAAAGTTTTTGGTATACTAATTGATCTATGTTCCAACACTCACCTATGTTTATGAGCTTGGGGAAGTGACTGAAAGAACAAGATCCTGGTTACAAGCAGCTGACATGAGTTTCCTGTGTATGTTGGTTGGGCTAAGCCCCCATGACCCAGCTTTGCATAAGTGAAAAGCGTAAAATTAGCTGATAATCAGTAGGAAAAAAGTAAAGAGTTATTTTTTTCCTAAGGATCTGTGCTACTCTGTGCACAACTTTTGTTTTGTTTATGCCAGTTTATGTAGAATATATTTCTGGTAATTTTTATTAGATCTAGAAGAAGAAGAAGAAGATGCTCAGCCGGAAGATGGAGCTTTTGGAGGAACCTCTGCAGACCTTGCAATGATGAGCTCTGATGAGGACGCAGAAAAGTGTCCCATCTGCCTTAACTCTCTCAACAGTCAGCCTGTGGCAACACCAGAGAACTGTGAGCACTACTTCTGTTTCGACTGCATCCTGGAATGGGCCAAGGTGGGTCTGAATTTATGATGTATGAACAAAAGAAAACGTTTACTTATGAAGTGTCTTACATTTTCTAATAATCGCTATTTTCTCTGCAGTTTTATGCTTTTGTGGTAGAATCATAAAGATTTTATTTATCCCCAAGGCGCAATTAGGATACAACAGGGCAGCATGACGTTAAAGATAAGGGCAGGGCATAAACAGGCAATAAGAATGACATAATAAATACACAGAATATACAGTATGTGTGTAAAAATGAGCACAGATGTAAATGGGAGATCAGAGAATGTGTTGTCTTTAACTTGCACTAAAACACAAAAACAACAAAAATAGAGACTTTACACAGTACACAGAGTTTACACTATACACAGTTTTAAAATTGCACAGTTTTAAAATTAAAGTGACTACGTGAATAAATAACCGTAAGTGACTAAAAGTGAATAAAGTGTCAGCAATCTAAAAGAGTGTAGAGTAGTTTATGTTTCTGGTGTGGGAAATGGTCTTATCGGCTGGAGTTAAAAAGCAGAGTGGCTTTGGGGACAAAGGTGGCTCTCCTCCTCTTAGTCCTGCAGGAAATGCAGCGGAGGCGCCGCCCAGAGGGGAGCTATTGAAATGTGGGGTGAAGAATGTGAGAGGGGTCATTGATGATTTTGGCTGCCTGTCTAAGTGCCTGTTGGCTGAAAACCTGTGCAAGAGTTCTGACAGGCAGTCCAATGATTTTAGAGCACACTGATGCAGTGTGCTGCAGTCTGTTCCTGTTCTGAAGGCTGAGGGAGTGGAACCAGCAGGTAATGGAGAAGCTCATGATGCTTTCCAGGAAGGTATAGTAAAAAGTCATCATGATGGGTGTGCTGACTTCAAAGGAGTTGAGTTTCCTTAGGAGGTATAGCCGTTGGTGGCACCTCCTCAGAATCTCCTCTGTCTTAGCAGTGAATTTCAGGAGGTTGTCAAAGATGGTTCCCAGGTATTTGTGCTCCTCAACTACCTCCACTGGCTTCCCATGGATGGTGGTGGTGACTGAAGCAGCCAGATCCCTCTGCCTACTGGAGAAGGTCACCACCATCTCTTTGGTTTTGCTCATGTTCAGTACAAGTTTGGAGCTGTCACACCACTCTACAAACTCCTGAAGAGCGGGCCCGTGGTGTTGTCAGGGGCCTGACAGCAGTGACAGGAGAACTGTGCTGTCAGCATATTTCACCAGGTGACAGTTGGGCTGTGTGGATCTGCAGTCATCGCTGTAGATGAAGAGCAGGGGGGAGAGCACACAGCCCTGGGGGGAGCCAGTGGAGGTGGAACGGAGACCGGAAAGAGAGTTGTTGATCCAAGCTTTCTGAGTCCTGTTGGTCAAAAAGTCCAATATCCACAGGATTAGCTGATCATCCAGGTGAAATTGGGAGGAAAGTTTAGTGGCCAGGATACAAGGCTGCAGAGTGTTGAACGCTGATGAGAAATCAGAGGAAGAGAAAGGTCAGCGGCTCAGTTAGTGTTTGTTTTTTGTTTGTTTCTCCTCCAGAATGCAAACTCGTGTCCTGTCGACCGTATGGCCTTTAACAGTATATACCTCAGGAAATGTTATGGAGGCAAAGTGAAAAAAATGGTGAGTTTGAAACAATTATTAACTCATTTTACTCAAAGTACATTGTGTTATGTTTTCTATTTTCCTACGTGTCTTTATGATTATTGCTTCTTTTTAGATAACTGTGCAAAAGCCTGTGAAGGAAGGGCAAGAGGAAACCGTTAATTTGGACTTGGAGCAGACCAACTGTGAAGTTTGTGGGGGCAGTGACCGAGAGGACCGCCTGCTGCTATGTGACGGCTGTGATGCAGGGTGAAGTTTACATTATCATTTAGGGTTGGGCGTTATGTAGAAATTTTCCAACCGGCAACCGTCAGTCCAACAATCGCCGATGGGTGATATATTCACGCATGCGCAGACGTTTTGATGGGCGGGGCTATGTAAACATCCACGGACTGATTCGCACGTTTACAACACAGAAGTCCAAACATGGACGAACTAGTTTCCAAAAAAACGAAACGCTGTCAGCGTTAAAGCAGCCTAAACGCAGTCATCACGATTAAAATTTTAACATTCTCAACCCATCTGGAGTGCAGAATAAACAAAATTTGGACAAACTGCCGAAATGCGTTGACACAGACATTTCAGGTATTTTGACTCAGTCCGCGCTCCAGATGGGTTAATTGTTAATCGCGTGAGTCATGATGACGGCGCGTTAACGCTGACAGCACTAAAAAAAATATATAATGTCGCCAATTTGGAATTTCTTTGGCTTTAAACCAGATGAAAGAGGTAAATCTAAGGATGTAATTATTATATGTTTATATATAAATATATACAGTGGCCCCTAGAGACAAAGCACGTACAAACTCCAAAACACATTTCTAGCGTTAACTGACCTTCGAAAACAGAGCTACCTAGATCACTTAAATTACACAACTGAAAGCATATGTGTGTTGTTTGTGTATTTATACACAAGCCCTCATATATATATTAAAATAATTTTAAAAAAAGTTCATTTACCTGTTACTACCACACACCAAATCCGGTCGTTGGTACTTCCTGGCTTGTGTAGCCAGTAGGTAACAAAAGCTCAACACTGCGCCTAGCATCCTGGAGCACTTCTGTTGTCTTTTGTACTTGTTTTGGAGTTTTTACGTGCTTTGTCTCTAGGGGCCACTGTAAATATACTTTTATTTATTCACTCCACATAAAATGTAATAAATAAATCATTTAGCTCAGGTGGCAGAGCAGGTCAACCACTAATCAGAAGGTCAGTGTTTTGATCCCAGGCTGCCCCCTGGCTGCATGCCAAATATCCTTGGGCAAGATACTAACCCCATGTTGCCTACTGGTGGTGGTCGGAGGGCCCGGTGGCGCCAGTGTCCGGCAGCCTCGCCTCTGTCAGTGCGCCCCAGGGCAGCTGTGGCTACAATGTAGCTTGCCATCGCCAGTGTGTGAATGTGTGTGTGAATGGGTGAATGACTGAATGTAGTGTGAAGCGCTTTGGGGTCCTTGGGGACTAGAAAAGCGCTATACAAATGCAGGCCATTTACCATTTAATACAAAAACAACTATTCACAGTTCAACTTGTAACTATTTAAATTTTCAGCTTTTTCCTTTTAAACAAATTTAAAGTGAAACAACACAAAACACTACAAACCACACAACACAATTAAATATAAATTAAAATATGAAAACAAAAAGAACATGCATATTCTCTGTCATATGGGCCTGCATGAATAAACTTTCTGAATCCTTTATCATCCGCAACTGAAAATAGTTGTGGATGATTACTATACCTTTCTAATGTGACGTTGTTGTCCCTGGCTCTCTTTCTGTCTTTCCCTCCTGCTCTGTTTCTGTGCTACTGTGAGTGTAACTACCGCCCCTTCCCCCCTCTTCCCAGCGCAAAGCACAAGGCTTGCATGCGGAGTGAAGCGGACAAAACGTGCGAGAAAGAGGGTGAGAGAAAGGGGGGGGGGAAGGAGCCGGCTCGCGTCGTTCACGTCAAAGATCCGGTTCTAAGAGCCGTTTTGTTCGCGACCGACACATCACTAGAGGGTGCATTTCGCTCACAGATGAAAGAGGGTGGTGTTACAACAGCGCTATTATTATTATTTTTTTCTGTTGACTGCTTCTGTTAGCTCCATAACTATTAGCAAACGTACTTACGGGTAAATAAATAAATAAATAAATCGCCCTTGTAAAAACTGTCGTCGATAGTTGATATATTCGTCCAATCGCTCAACCTACTTATCATTGCTAAATAGCCTTCATATTGTGACTCATGCATATGAATGCTTGCATATTTAACAGTAAGGTGTTTTATTCTATAGATATCACATGGAGTGCCTCACGCCGCCCCTTGACTCTGTTCCTGTAGAGGAATGGTTCTGTCCTGAGTGTGAAGCCAACAACCGTAACTCAAGTAAGCCTTCAAGTTAATGAAGTTCTTTGTGCAGCACGTGATCATTCACTGATAGTAATTAAAAACAAAACCTAAATGTTAATTAAATAAATATACAGTTTTGTACATATACTGAAAAGTATCCCTGTTGGCTTAAATTTTGTTTTATCTTGCTTTTAAAAGTTTATTCTTTGTGTAATTGATGTTTATACATTTAATTTTCTAAAAAAAAAAAAAAAGATTTCGGGAAAAAATGCACCCTAATACAGCCTTTCACAAATCAAACTTTAAAATCTCCTTTTATCAGGAGGTTCAGCTGAGGAACTCAGTGATGCTGACAGCCTGCCTTCTACTGCACGTCCTGCCACCAGTCGATCACAAGCCCGTGCTTCAGGCCCCACCAGAGCCATTGCCCGTACCCAGCAGAGTGAGAGGGTCCGAGCCAATGTCAACCGACATCGCATCACACAGGCACGCACGTCGCAGGTTTGGCATGAAGCGTGATGCTTATGTCTTGGCTTATTTTCTAACTCATTACTGTTGCATTCATGCGTTGTTGGATTTTGCAGCTTATTGTGTCAAAGCTTAACAAAGTTATTTGTTCCGCGTAATACATTTATTAATACCATTAAACACTTATTACCTCTACCACGGGGATTATGTGATTGGAGCAGCTTGATTGTTTTTTAGCTGTTAGCAGGATCTATCAAAAAGTCATGGACAGATTTGCTTGAAAATTTTCTGCAAATTTTCAGCCCTGGTGGAGGTATGCAGTCTGGGAATGCTGTTGGTATTGTCATGTATCTGGATAATATACTTTAGTGCTATTGACTGCAAAAAAAAAAAAGGCATGCATTTTTGACTTTTAAGTGTCTTAAATGCCAACTAATATGTTTTTGCTAAGTAGCATTTAATGTTTGAGAGTCAAGTTTGCAGAACGTTGTGAAAGCAAAGCAGTGGAGTAACGCAAACCTTTTCCCATTAGCTGGCCCCGACATATCTGATACAGTCCACTTGGCTGGATGAAACGATTAATGCTGTGATTGCTGGGCTCAACACAGCTGTATACATACGGGACTTAACACCTCGTTTAGCATCTAGCCGTAAACGCAAAACTGGTAAGTAAGGACATATATGAAGGAATTATTTTAGATAAAAGTACTTGCATGAACAGATGATGAGTGAATAAACTGATGATAAAATGCTTTTTTTCCCTCTCCCCTCTATTTCGTCACCTGTCCAGGAAAGCACAAAAAGGTGAAAAGTAGGAAGACATCTGCTAAAAATGGTAAAGTGTCTAGCACGGGAGTCAAGAGGAGGAAACGAAAAGTAAGGAGGAATAAATCTAGGAGAAGGATGGTAAGTCTATTATCAACATCAAACATTTATATATGTGATTTTAAACATTCTTCATTTTCATTTCAACAATGGAAATTTCTATTGTAGTCCTATGAAAGATTTCAAGAACAACTCTCTTTTCCTGTTAGATGACGAAGAAGGTTGCCACTCCACGAAGCCGTATTGCTAATAGTCTTGGAATTGTAAAGGACAAGAAGAGCTCATCGCTTCCAACAGTTTATAGGCCATCAGAGCACACACTAAGCAATATGCGTGCTGACATAGGAGCTGCATCCCTCTCTATCTATGGAGACCCATTTGATTTGGATCCATTTGTGGATCGGTAAGAGACTCAGCTCTATATACAAAGATTAGAATATCATTAAGTTCATATTTATGTAGTTTCATTTAAAAGTAATCAGCCTTCATATAATTCTATATTTGTTACGTGCAAAGTGAAATATTTCAAGCCTTTCTTTTTATTTATTTTTTCTAAGATCAATCAAAGACAGATTTCTAAGAAAATTATTGTGTCAGTGCAGTGTAGCATGAAAGCTATCAGCTTTTTGTGCTGCTGTGGTGGTTGCTTTAGTAGTAGCCTTTAGCTCATCTGTATTTTTAAAATTGGGTGTTTTCTCATTTTCATAATGGCAGCAAACCATAGATTGTCTCTGGGTTTCAGGAAAGACTGGGTGTCTGGCCCATGACAGCAATGACAGTCAGCAAACCCATTGGTATTTTACCTGTTTGAACAGCAGTTTATTCAAGCTTGAAATTAAATCTTCTAATATTTATCAAACTGTCAATTATAAAAATGAAAAATGAAATGTTTTTGTTTTTTACATATCACAAGTGCAGAATATGTTGAATGTTTAATTTCTTAAATAACTGATGAAAAATACTGATTTTCAAGATTTGAGTAGCACCTGTATGTCTCACTGTTTCACTAAACTTATTCGGTTAGAACTATTAACCCAGATGTATTGATAGCAGTGTTGAATATTCTTACACACAAAAAAAAAAAAATACGTAAAATAATTACACCGTAAAGATGTTTTGTTTTTCTGTTATCTAAAAGAGGGTAGTGGTTTATTTTATTGTAACCTGTAATTTTTTGCAGGTCTTGTAAAACAAAGGGGAGTTTGGGAACCACTGTATTAAGCTAACTTTTTTCCTTTTCTTTTTGAACCTATGGTGCCCATTTGACCAGTGAGGAGGATGAACAGCAGGCTCATGTTTCATCGCTACTGGAGGCCAAGAGACGAGGGATCTCCTGCTCAGCGCTTCGCTCTCATCAGCCCGTGGCTCGACCAATCACTGCAAGTCTTTCCAGGTATCATTTCCTGTTTGCCCTGGGACATGGATTAGGTTAAAAACAACTGAAAAGTTGAATAAAGCTTGCAGTATTTGTTTGCTTTGCTCATGCTCAGACATTCATAGTTAATTCATCTGTATAATTATTGTATTAAACAAACTAATTAAATACAGGTAGCTTTAGTTGGATCTGTGCTATTGTGCTAACTGTTGTTTATTAAAATGTAAGCAACATGATTGATGCATCATACGTCGTTTTACTACTACTGCTACTACTGATAAAGTGAGTCATTTTATCAACAACCCCAATTTTATATGGTAAGGCTCATATTGACCCTGTGCACGAGAAAATGCTAACTTCCTGGTTTGAGACCGGATGTGGGGTTGTACATTTCCGGTAGCTTTACTTTGCAGTCAATCGCTACTTCGACGATATACTCCAAAATCATGTCCAAAACTCGAAAACGGAAAGATCGCGTTAAGTTACAAAAAGCAGAAGGTGGGAACACTCACCACTGTTGTGTCATAAAAAATCTAATGATCAATTTTGACGTTTAAAGAGTTTAGATCGATCAGTTGTTTACATCACTCAACACAAGCAGAACTGCATTACTGCATGCAGAAGACACATCGTCCACATTCAGAAGTATCTCTGTATAGTGACTGGTCTTATGATTTAAACAGGCAAATGTTCAGCATTCAAACTACAGGTGAAGAATAGTCAAACCAGATGTTTCCCCCATTATGTCGAGATCAGCTAGTCAAGTACACACCTACACAGCATGTTAACAAACCGTGAAAAAAGCCACACAAAAAATGAATGATTGCTGGTAAGGGTTTCTATACATTAGTATTTACGAAGGGTATGTTGTGACTTACCTTAAAAATTACAGCGGTCCCTCGCTAATAACGCGGTTAACCTTTCACCTCGCTGTTTCGCAGATTTTTTAGTGCAACTTTGCATGCTTATTTTTTTTTTATGTCACATTGTGTCCTGCGTCCTGATCGCTGCAGACAATCTCCTCCGTGACGTCTCTCCTGTCGCTGCATCGATCGCTAGCAGTGTGACTCTGAAGTGCAGTACTGTATGTCCACGAAACGTTTTGCACCATCAAAAAATAAAATTGGCTACTTGATTTCACCTATCGCTGGTTATTTTTAGAACATAACACCCGCTATAAACGAGGGACAGCTGAGAAATATAACATTTGAATCCATTTTCTCTTTTGTCCTGAGGTGCAGGGAAAAAATATCAACAAGTCGATGAACATCATTTACAGATATATTGGGTAACTGCCCTAGACATCTATAGAAATGTAAATCGCCGCTTGATTCATTCATTTGCTTAACTTGTTTTGGACCATAAACCAGGCGCAAATAGGACACCGGAAACAAAGCTCCCCACAGGAGTTTCCGCACCGGAAGTAGCATATGCTAATGTGCACACAGTCAATTATCAGCTGTTTACGTATGTTGGTATGCATATCTTTTTTTTTCCTGTTAATTATAGAAGTTAATCTACCTAAAAACCATGAGCATAAATACCTTAATTACTATTAAATTACTCCTAAATATGATTTTGAGCCGTGTTTAAAACTACACATTCAGTTGGTCACTATGAGAGGAAAAAACATGACTTTCAACATTTTGGTACAGTTCAGGCAGTTAATATCAATGATAGGGGCTTGTAATTGTAAACCTTAGAAATTAAGATGGAAATGGCTGAAAAGGTAAGGAAAAACTTAACCTCAAAAGAATGAATGGCCACACCTGACAGCTACTTTTATGTTGATTGTGGTTTTTGAACATAACATGCAAATGTCTAGAACGATTCACCTCTCTGTCGCATCTGTTGTGACCATTTTTCACCCTTGATTGTAGTTATAGAATATTAAATCTGCTCCAGATAGGAGATGAAAACTTGCCATTTTTTTAAAACTGGAAATTTCTGGTGAACATTAAAACATATCTATTACCGCGGAAGCACTAGCTGGTAGTCGGGCCGTACGCGTGTCTTAGTGCAGTTGAACATAATCCACAAAGTCCGCTTGTAGTCGAAAAACAAACAGGCAAACATGTATTTCCACAGTTTTGAAATACAGTGATCCATTTGAATGTTCCTGTACACTGCAAACACGGTAAGAAACTGTTTTTCTCCACAGCTAGTTAAAGCCCCTGTAGCTCCATACTGCCCGTCGCGAACGCTCCCCCCGTGCACAGTTACCGTGTGTTAAAGGAACAGTACATAAAAATTAAATAAGGCAAGAAAAAATAAAATTTAACTGTAATCTTACGCTGAACAAATTATAAAGTAAAAACTGAAATTCCCCATTATCTTACACTTATCCTTATCCAAAATGATTCAAATTATTAACAAGTATACACTCTGTGCAATCTGAGTAAACTAAGAGATGATTAGAACTTTATCCTATACATTCTGTAATGCACATATGAATCTACAAACGTTACGTTTGATTTATATCCGTAAATACTTCACAAATCTTATTGAAGGTTTGCTATGCTATACCAGGAGGGGTATGGATGTCCACCCATCAGGAGGTGTTGTGGAGGCAGCTCCTGTGCCTGATCTGCTGGGCAGCATCCTATCAGGACAGAGCATGCTCTTGATGGACAGTTCTGATGTTGTCATTAATCGAGATGGTTCGCTTAAAGCTACCAAACCAAGTAGGTGTATGTAATACATTTTTGTGTCACATATCCAGACTATGAAATGCATTTATATTGTGTGTACTTGTATTTTCTAGCTGTGTGCAGTATATCCCACACATTTACATTCGGGGTGCATGCATTTGTTCTTAAATACTACTGTTTATATTTTACTGCAACATTAAGTTATAATTATTTTTTGCCAAGTGAACAGGCAGTTTAGTATCTGCTTCTGCTGTGAGATAGTATACTTTGTTGTTCTTTGCAGCCATGGTGAGCTAGCGGCACATGAACTAGATCTGCCTTAGCTTAATTGCAGTTCTAGTTAGAATAGCCTGATACTAGGGCTGCTCGATTATGGCAAAAATGATAATCACGATTATTTTCACTGAAATTGAGATCACGATTATTTGACGATATTTATTTAACCCTTTAAGACCTACTATAGAACCAAGTCCACCAGAGCTTATATTATTTTTTTTACATGCTGTAGTGCCATTTGTGGGAGCATTTCAAGTTGCTATACATCAATACAACTGTTATAGCCCATATTTTAATAATATGTATGCATTAAGTCCATAGTAACTACATAAATTGCAAAAAAGTGCAATAAACTACAAAAAAAATTGAAAATCGCTTTTGTTTTGTTTACATATATTTCTACTTGGAGAAATTTAAGAGGTTTATCCCTCAAAACTTTAAATACAATAAAGTTGCAAAAAATAGTTTCCCACCACAGGAAATTTATTTTGAGTGTCTTCATAGTTTTATTTTGGAGATACAGCAATTTTTATATACTGCAGGAAAAACAAAAAACAATCCTATGATGCAAATTTGCAAAGAAAACAGCATGTGCATCATTTCACTGTGGGAAGTGTTACGAACAGCTGATAGGAACGGCAAAGCGTGTTTCTGGAATATTATGTTTTTGTTCCTGCAAGCGCTTTTTATGCAATTTTTGCAAAGCTATATGTGGAACGAAACCGTGACCGAGGACAAGCTGATGGCATCAGATGTAAGTACAACTCCTCTGGTTTC
Organism: Aulonocara sp. 'chitande type north' Nkhata Bay; assembly: GCF_057382095.1. NCBI lineage: Eukaryota > Metazoa > Chordata > Actinopteri > Cichliformes > Cichlidae > Aulonocara > Aulonocara sp. 'chitande type north' Nkhata Bay. Next base: position 6,360,536 of record NC_141350.1, read on the forward strand.
ATATGCAAAACAAATTATTGCGCTAGCTTACACGGTTCAGGTTCTACAGGGATTTAAAAATAGTTACGCAAAACGGAGCGTGCTGCTCTGACCGGCTTTAAAGGGTTAACAATGACTTTAAAAAATAATATAAAATAGTGTGCAACACCACTGAAGTTTTTTTTTTTTTTAAACTCTCTTTTCAACCAACGGCAGTCACTCTCCAAATAACTTCTGCTTAGCTTTCCGAGCTTCCCTCGGGTCCTCTTAATCAGCGGTCTCCAACCTTTTTTGCGCCACGGACTGGTTTATGCCCGACAATATTTTCACGGACCGGCCTTTAAGGTGTCGCGGATAAATGAGGGAGGGGCTAATAATCGGCTCAGTCATTTTTAATGATCGTTGAATGCCCAGATCGTAATCGTGATTAAAATTCGATTAATTGAGCAGCCCTACCTGATACCTCATAGCAGAGGTCCATATTTTAAAAAAGTACCATGATAAACCTTAAGATGCTTAAATTTAATTTTAGCAAGAAAACTAAAGTTTGTTTGTTTTTGTTTTTTTTCCTTTTTTCTGTTACAGTGATGCCATCTCCATTAATACCTGGCAGTAGAAAAAGCAGTAGCTCTGGAGATGCAAACAGCCCAGGGATGTCAGCAGGTCTAGGAGACACTTCTGTGTCTGTGAACTACAACAGAGATCAACCAGGGCCCTCCTGCTCCTCTGTGAGCACACCATTGTCCCAGAGCTCAACTCGGTTACCTCCTTTAGCAGCTTCTTCAACTAGCCACACACAAACACCTCTCCATTCTGATCTCAGAGGGCATCCAGGTTTGCATCCACCTCGTCCAAACAGACCCACACCCTCTAATCACCGTGTAAGCAATGGATTTGGAGTCCCTAGGGAAGGCTTGTCATCTGTCTGTCCAACTGCAGAGTCAAGCTCCAAAAGCAAGGGAATGATCCCATCACAAAGCCAATCTAAAAAGGCACCTACAAAACCCATGTGGGTAGATGTGTCAGAACTTCCTAGAATACCAAAAATAAAAAGGGAAAGTAGTGGCATGACAAATGATGGCACTAGTCAAGATGGCAGTCATGAAGTTAGTAGCAGCAGGGGTCAGGGTAGGAGATCCACCCCTAATAATAATGGTTATGGCATGCCTGAAACGGGCATGAATAATCTTTCTGGGGACAAAGGAAGGCAGCAAAGTGTAGACCGGCAAAGGGGCCAGGCTGATGGTCAGGCCCCAAGGCACAGGCCTGATGGAGGTAGCTCATCTTCAGCTTTCTCTAATTCATTCTCTTCATCCTCGTCCGCTGGGTGTCCTGCCGGCCAGCCACGATATGCCTCCTCCTCATCGTCATCATCGTCATCATCGTCGTCATCATCAGTGAGCTTCCGCATCAACTCTAGTGGGAACCCATGGCAATCAAGGCGGCTAGGCATTGCATCATCCTCTTCTAGTGTAGGCACCTTCCAGGAACACTGGAGGAAAAAGGATGATGAAGCTAAAAAGAGACAATTGGACAGGGATAAACAAATGCTTTTGGCATCACGTAGTCTGGGTAGTAAGGAGCAAGATAATATATATGATCCCTTTAATCCTACTCTGTCAGATTCAAGCAGCTCAGGTGATGAAACGGAGGGCACAAGCCCAGATGGCACTTCTCAGTATGTAACACTTGACAGGAAGCCTCCTAGTCTAAGTAACAATGAGACTATAATGCAAAATGAGCAGGACCTGGTACAGGTGAAGACTGAAACATCAGAGATTGAGGTCACACAGGAAGGACCAGGGATAGCTCAGGAAACCACATCTGGGGCCAGACTCTTGGAGGACATTGTAAAGGTTGAAAATGAATCAAGACTATCAGGCATAAAGACTGAAGAACAAACTGTATCACTTGACAAAGTCAAGAAAGAACCTTGTGAAAATGCAGGTGAATCTGAAATCAGTGGTGACAGATTTTTTAATTCAGAGACCACAGACACCACACCGCCTGCTGATCAAACTCTGGATCTTGTAAAGACTGAGAGAGAGACTCAAGAGGCAAAGAGTGGACAACGTGCTGGAACTCCCAGCAGATCTCTCTCAAAGGATAAGGAAGATTCATCAGTGGATAACTCTACAACTGTCAAGAGGAAACAAAAGGAAGAAACTAAATCACATGTTATGTCATGCTCAAAGTCCCCTTCAAGAGATTTGGACTATACGAAGAAAAGCTCCAAAGCTTTGAAGGAGCAGTCCTCCAGTGGATCTGAGACAGACAGAGGCAGGAGAGGAGATCAGCATGGTTCAGGCCATGTCACAAAGCAAAAAGAAGTAGACCGTGAGGAGAAAGAAAGGAGTTCCAGGCAATCACGGTCTAGAGAGAGGAATAGGGCACACTCAAGCTCAGACAGTTCTCAACCCAATTCCCCTGATAGGACTCACAGAAAGAGACGGCGGTCCAGGTCACGATCAAAAGATGAAAGGAGAAGGTGGCGATCCAGGTAAATATATAACAGTTTTTCAAATATACTTTATACTAATTAGGCAGTGATGCTGTGTTTTATTTTGACCTTCACTGGAATGATTTATAATTGTGGACATTTTAGGTCTGCTTCCAGCTCCAGCAGTAGAGACCATTCAACAAGGAAGAAGCATAAACGAAGGAGCAAGGAGAGAAGTGATGACAAAGAGAGGGACCATGAAAGACGACGAGTTTCAAAAGACAAAAGACGTGGTCGGTCTCGGTCAAAGTCCCAGTCCAATTCACGTTCCAGGTCCAGAACCCGATCTAGATCAAAGGACCGTAAGCACGGTCGGTCAAAATCCCGGTCCAGATCCAGGGAGAGGAGGAGAGAACACAGCAAACATTTGTCTCTCTCTTCAAGAGACAAGGTGGAGTCACGATCTAAAGAGAAGAGGAGAAACAGGTCTAGATCCAGTTCAAGAGAGAAAAGGAAAGAAGAAAGATCATCCAAAAGCTCACACCAAACTTCTCTTTCATCCTCTAAAGATGCAAAGAGGTTGCAAGACAAGAAAAAAGAGAAAGATGTTTCTCAAAGCTACAGTAAAGATGAAAAAGTTGAAGCCAATCTGAATAAAAAGGAGGGTCCATCCTGTTCTTTCACCTCTAAAGTAAAAAAGCCGGACAAAGTCCTCAGTGCAGAGAGCCAGTTCAAAACTACAGAAAGTACAAAAGAAGCAAAGGATAGAAAAGAAATTAAGAAAGAAAAACGGGCATCGGTTGGCATGTTTGAAGATAATCCTATTAGTATATCGATTAAGAAAGAGGAAACAGACACTTGTTCTTTGGCAGTAAGCAAAGAGGATATCGAAGTCCCCATTAAGACCGAGACTTGCGAAATTCCAATTGTTAAATCAGAGCAAGTCTGTGTATCCAGCTTACCCCCCGATACTTCCTTTTCTACGCTGACCCCGCCTGTTGCAGACGAAAGCCACCAGGACACAGTCTCTGAGACTCAGCCGTTGGCCGTGGCCAAACATCAAAACACTGAATTGACTGTCCCTGTAAAACTGGAAGTTCAGCAGCCTTCAGACTCTGATGATGACTTTAATATTGATGTGATGCTAGACACCTTGGATTACGTGAAATCTGAGCACACAGAGAGTAGTGGTGCAGCTGTCGTACAAGAGAAAGAAGTGGTGGCCGGGAAGAATGAGGTACAGCAGATATCAACAAAAGCAGGAGCAAAAACATCCAAAACACAAGTGAAGCGTGTTACCTGGAATATACAGGAGCCTGAGGGTCCGCAACCAGAGAAGTCTGCGAGCAGTAAGTGGTATATTGTTACTTTACTATATCATGCTAACTAATGTGTTTTTATTTAAGTCACTTCATTATTTTTAAATGCCTTTAGAAGTGATTGCTGTTCAATATAGCCTGGATACAACTGTTCCCTATAAACTGAAAACTCAAGCTTCAAACTGCTCTGAACACTGTTTCTAGCAGCTTTTTCTAGTCTTTAAGCAAAGACTTTTAATATGTAAATAAATAATATTATTTTTTTAATTTTTTTTACCATAAGACATGCAGAACTAATGTTTTACAGTACAAGTATAAAGATGTGCCGAGATCCGAGGTGTGTTGTGTATCTTATGTTGCTAATTGTGTGTTTTTGTGCTTTCCTTTTCGCCCCCTTGCACAGAACTTGCTCTATATAAACTGAAGCTAAAGCAGGAAGGGGCTCGCAGACCTTCTTTGACAGTCCAGGCATACAGTCAGGTAGGTCTGAGCTACTTGCCACTGCAGTATTTACCAGATATTTTTTGCATGTGCTATTTCTTATGTAATGGCAATATTCGTAGGAAGGTGGCAGTGTTTATCCAGAAGAAGCAAGTTTGGTGTTTTTATAGAGACATGTGATAGAAAGTGAAACTGATACCAAAGCAGTTTCAGAGTAACTGAAAGTAGAACTGTGCATGTAAGCAGTACTTATAAACTGTGTCCCCATACAAGTATCTGTAAGAGACACAACAGTATTGTTTTAGACCCATCAGTATTAGTAATTATTTGTATAGACACACAATAAAACACAGGTTGTTAAGTATAGGACAAATGTGTACAAATTGAATTTTAAATAATTGTGCATTTGGAGAGTGACTTGATTTTAAATTCATGACCACAATTTTCTGTGTGTTTATATGATGGAATATTTTGAATTTTTGTAGGTGGTGGTCACTGTATAATCTCCCTTGACTTTTACAGGATATTACTGCAGCTGTTAGTGACCCCTCCAAGAAGTGTGCTGATGGTCTTCTCAGTACTTCCTCTAAATCTGATGGTCTTCATTCTGGGGAGTTATCGGCCACTGCACAAGGAGAGGCAGAAGAAGGAGATTTATCAAGGAAAGACAAGGTGAATAGAAATGCATTTTCAGCTTAAATAAATATTTGATTATAACTTTTACCTTCATGTTATGCCCCTGCAGACTGAATTTGTTGGTTGTTTTTTTGGGGGGGGGGGGGGGGGCTGGTCTGGGCCATTCCCATTAACTTTATCCCAGGAAGGCTGTATGGGAATTTTTTCAGATAACTGAGATACATGGATGAACTATCCATCCATCCATTCGCGTCCGCTTATCCTTTTCAGGGTCGCGGGGGGCACTGGAGCCTATCCCAGCTGTCATAGGGCGAGAGGCAGGGTACACCCTGGACAGGTCGCCAGTCTGTCGCAGGGCCAACACACAAAGACAGACAACCATTCGCACTCACATTCACTCGCACATTCACAACTGTAATTATTAAAAAAGTGCCCAACAAAATGAAAGGAAGACATGGTAGCCTTTTATTTGCAGGAAATGTCAACGTTCAGCTTCACCTTATGTTGTGCAAAATCACTTCTCTGGCCAGCCCCCCAAATTCGAAAGAGAGAGAAAGATTGTGACACCATGCTTCATGTTTGGGCTTGCTTGGATAACACTTTGGAAAATGTGTGAAAATTAATTGCACAAATGTTCCATGCTGCAGGGAACATTTGTGCAATTAATTTTCACACATTTTCCTATACTGAAGAACGAATTTGTCAAAGAATTTGAAGTTCGAATGAAAGCAAAAGCATGCACAAATGTTAGTTTCAAAATGAACGTGTGGAAAAAATTATGTCACTGCATGAATTATGATTCTATTTCTCCTAACAGTATTTGAAAAAACTGCACATGCAAGAGAGAGCGATAGAAGAAGTTAAGCTAGCTATCAAACCTTTCTACCAAAGGAGAGATATCAACAAGGATGAATACAAGGAGATTCTTCGCAAAGCTGTCCAGAAGGTGGGTTAGAAAAATATGATTATGATGAAATTCTTTTTAATTCTTTATTTGCTTAAACAGTTTTTTTTAAGGTGTGACTCAGGAGTTTCTCAGTGTCTCTTTTAACAATTTGAAATGATCTTTTTCTCAGGTGTGCCACAGCAAGAGTGGAGAAATCAACCCAGTGAAAGTTGGAAATCTGGTTAAGGCATATGTGGACAAATATAAACATGCTAGGAAACATAAAAAGGGAGACGATTTAGGAAAAGCCCCAGACACCCAGGCTGAAGCAGCCAAAACCTCTGACAGTCCACGATGAGGCAGGAACTATAGGCAGGGACAACTACACCCACAATATTCACTTCATATTCATATATTATGCTATATTATTCTATGTCCTAGAATTGGGCGTGATCACACTCTAAACATACCAAGTGCAAAAGGTCAACCAACCTTTGCTCACAGTTTCAAAATGGAACATTTTCTATAATGTTGAGATTTCTATCCTTATGGTATTTTGAACACAACCTTTATTCATTGATGACTTGAACAGTACCTATTGGTGTCTCTTGCCAAGAACTATTCTCCGTTTGTAACACAGCTGAGAAACTTAATGGGAGACTTTGAGAGTGTGCCTTAAAGAGGCAAAACTCAAAGACCATCCCATAGAGGTAAAAACCAGGTAGCTTTCTCCACCGGCATATCACTGGTAGGATACAATGTGGCGTGGCGTTTGAATTTTCTATGTATTTCTTTTGTTTGTTTGTTTGTTTGTTTGAGAGGGAAGGGGTATTTATCATAGGCAAAACTCAATTTGTCAGACGAGAAGCGGGAAAATATGAAGAATATGCATATTTAAGAAAATTACATGTTAAGAGAGCACATGGTTATGCAATTTTTGTAGAAAATTTATCAGTAGACTTAAAAATAATTTTAGGTTTGGTTGTAAATATAATATATAGATTTGATACATTCACCTGTATGTTCCTTTCATCCGTGTTGCCTGTTGCGAATGATTGACATAAATTTGTTTTAGTTCAAGTTGACTGTGTTTAATGTTTTAAATTTAGCGCTTCTTTTCATATTCATATTTATAATATCCATGTCTAATGAACTCAGTTCAGCATAATGCAGGTGAATTTGGAGTGAATAGTCATATTCACTGTTCTCCTTTGCTGTAGCTTCAGCTCCTTTTAAACCCATAATTTTTTTAAAAGAACCAGAGAATATTAGTTTTTTGTGCCAAAGGAGTAAAATGAATACAAGATCCATAGGTGAGATTTCATTTGTTTCAGTATTATGTTTTTAGACAAGGGATACAATTCCATAGTAAATAATATAGCTTTTACTCAGGAGTGAGGGCAACACATTTCTCAGTGGCAAAGGTGGAAAACCCCAGTTATTTTTGCAAAGAATGTGGTGCAAATTGCCACTCTGTTATCTCTACTAGTTTGTCGACTGTAAACACTGATTAATTAGGTTGCTGGACCTGCCTTGTACAACTTCCTTGTCATTATCTTTAATTGTGCTGTATAAAGCCAGGAACTTGGAATGGAAGAATTTAACAAATAGGTGCTCATGTTATCTGAATGTATGTGGTTTTTTTTTCCTCTATTTACTTGATCAGTCCAGGTGTTTCTACAGGGAAACATCAAATAATAAATCACTGATGACAAAGAGATGTTTGTCTTAGTTTATTTCAAGTACTCACAGTCTGTCCTGTTTTTTACAGTTGTGTTTTAGGGATTTTTCAACATTAGCAGTTTTATTTTATTTTAAAATTTTATTAACACAGTCTTAGCTTTACACGAAACTATACCAAGTTTAAAATAATCTATTTTAGATTTTACATAACCCTTTGTGCATAACTCATATACAGCAAAGGGTATGGAAATGGCAGTTTATTCAGTATAAAAAGTGCAAGATGAAAAGAAGAATAGCTGGTCAGTTTCTTATATATAGCCAGTGGCAGTATGACACAAAAATATTACTATACACATACATCATTATCTTCAAACATACACACAGTAGTTCTATAAATATGTAATCAGTAATATAAACTTAGCTTGTCAGAATGGATTTACCATTATAATAAGCATTCATTTCATTTAATATAGAATGATATCAGTTTAACAATACATTAGATGAAAGACAATTGGACAGTTCTAAAGCGATTTTTAAACTGAGGTTAGTAATGTAACAGTACAGCAGTAGATGGGGCGTTTCCCCTCATGTAGTGAAAAGCAGGCACATGGCAGTATTGGCAGCTATAACACAATCACATTCAGCTGCTGAGCGGCCAACTTTTTAGCTGATTCAGAACCTAGTGTAGAATGTGTCCCATTACCCCATAGGAAATTAAAGTGGTTTCAAATAAAAGTCAGTGAAAGATCAAATTTCAAATCTGGTTCGGGAAAAGTGCAGCATCCCGCATCGGGTCTTCAGCTGTTAGCAAGGGAAAGCAGGAGCTGATGAGATCATAGAGGCTGTTATGTGAGATCTGTAGGCTGACGTTGGAGCTGTAAAGAGACGACGCTCCCTCCATCTGGGCAATCTCATGAAGATGTCGACAGATTAAAGGTACCACCTGCAGAAATGGAGAGAAAGATTTACGGTAAAGTTGCATAACTGCTGATGACAAAGTAACCATTGAAAGTGACGGCTGATGATAAGCAACAATAGTTATAGGAAAAACATGTCCTACTTGGCAAGTCGACATTCAACATTCTTTGTCCAGTATATCCACTATCCCTCCTCGGCACGTCTAAACTATTGCCTCTAACGTTCTGTCACCAAACCTCTTCTAACTATAACTATACTATGCACCCTTCTGCTTTTATGCAATTAAGCTTACATTTGATTTAAACTTGTATATACACTTTATTTCTATATATAATTTTTTTTCATATCAATGATTGGTTCTTTTGCTACTGAAAGTGCTGGATACATTTTTCTATGCAGATGAAACCCACTGAAACAACTGGGGTAGTTAAACTACAAGCATACCATGAAGCGAGAAAGGTCTGGATGACCAGGATAACTTATGCTAATAAACAACCTAATTACTATAAGGTCTGACTGGTCATATTCCATTATGCACAGAGCACCTTTAGTCTTCTTCTACCTGTCATTTGGCCCCTGCATGGTCTTATCTGCAATTACTGGATTCCCCAACACGCCAGTTGTTTTATTATTATATTGTGTGTAGTCTGTTTTAAATCCTCTTCCCTCTAACTTTAACTGGTTGAGGCAGTTGGCAGCCCACACCAGGTGGCAGCCAAAAGCCAAGTGTTGCCAGGTGTTTCCTCAAAGGGAATTTTGGGGTTATTTTTGTTCAGTCTCTGTCTTACAGTGCAAGTACCCAGCTGTGCTTTTTTCATGAATTATTGCTAAGAAAATAAAACAAAATTGAATTAAATCGAATAACTGAGGTGAAGCAGGGCTCGGGGGATGGTGTTACCTTCACTACAATAAGCTTCTTCTCCAGCGGTTTTCCATCTGGAAACTTCTCTCCAAAGCACATGGTGATGGTGTATTCAGGAGATCTACCATTGTTCTCCTTAAACTGTTTCAATTCTGAAACAAATTCAGGGGGAGTCATTTATTTCAGGATGAAATCCATTTTTACTTCAGTAGTCTAAGGAGCTTGAAAAGAAAAGTGTCTTCTTTAAGTTGCTTTAAGACGTTTCACCTGTCATCCGAGAAGCTTCTTCAGTTCTAAGGTCAAATGGTGGAGAGTCCCAGATTTAAGCCCTACGGGAGTGTCCCCCCAGGAGGAACAATGGACCCCCTAATGATCCTCTACCTAATCACATGAGCCAAGGCGTGAAAATGGGTGTAGGTCACAATCAGCCAAGTTTTCGGTTGAACTCATTATGAAACCAAGCGCCACCCTATCATGTGATTTCCAGAAGTCAGAAGGCCCAGGATGTGAGTGGGCATTAAGGCGCCTGGGAAGGGATCTCAAAACTGGATTATGGATGGCAGTTGGTGCCGTGAGCCACCACCTCTGTTTGAAAAGAGGTGTTGGCTTACGAGGTGAAACGTCTTCAAGCAACTCAAAGAAGCCCAGACGCTTTTCTTTCCAAGCTCCTTAGACTATGATGACCTAGATGACTAAGAACCTTCACAGACAGTATATGGTGTATATACAAATATATAAATGAGCAAAGATCTACACCTACCATTCACAAACTTTTCAAAATTAAGGAGCTCCACCATGGTGTTTTGGGGAAGCTTTGCTGGCTCTGCATTAGCCAAACTAGGGTCACTGGTGCTGGCAAACACATGGCATCTATCCTGCCTCCAGGCATAAATACCAGTTTCTCGCACTTCCAAGAATAGACCTCTCTGGATGCTATTAAGTATGCGGTTGGTGTATTCAATCTGGTAATAAGAAGGTTGTGGTGAGTAAAACATGAAAATGCTTCATCACACAGCAGTATACTGTACCTAAAATTAGGGGTAAAATCCATCTGTCCTATTCTAAAGTCAAATTTTATTTATCACATCAGAATCTGTCAGCTTCATGCCTGAAGTAACATAAAAAATAATTTCTAGTGTCTGCTTGGATGGTACAACTGTGTAAAACATGCATCTAGCTAATGCAATGATTATACCTGTTTGTGGTCCAGCAGACCATCAGTGGAGGGGAAGCAGAGTTTGAATGTGTCATACTCAAGGGCCTCTGAGTTGTAGTGAAGCTGCAGTTTGGGAGTGTTCAAAGTCATCTTTACCATTTCTTTTTTCCTGTAGTGGATGGATACCTCTAGGTCAAATAGCCCCAGCTGAGGTACTGGTGCAGGAGTTACTGTACAAAACAAAACAGTTAATAGACAACAGATCCCTCCTTCTTGGGTAACTATGTACACATATTTTTAGTAAACCTTTCATCTAGGAAGATAAATTTGTATAAACATACCTCCATAACAGGTTTGCTGAACTGGTAAAAGCTGTTGGTTGTTTCCGGCTGCTACAGGATAGCTTTCAGTTGCGGGTGGATTTTGCTGGCCATAGTTCTCTGTCCACAGTTGCTCCTCTGTTTTGACAGTAAAATCATTTTAAACTACAATTAACCTCCATTATAAACCACAGAAAACCAAATGCAATCGACAAACTTTACCTGTTGGCTGGCTGCCAAGACCCAAGGCCATCAAATCGTTAACCAGATCATGCTGTTTATTGGGGAGAGGCAGTGAAACTGTTAATTTTTAGACAGAAGCACAAAGACAAGTGAGATTACACCAACAAAGAGAAGTGAAAGTGTGCTTTATGTGATGCTGAACCTCATTTGCTGAAAGGAGGTACTCTGTGGAAGAGCTGTATATATCTGGTATAATGTCATTGCCCTCCCAAGGGTCGCGTGTTGCCAGACCGTCTTGGTTTTCTTCAGGGAAAGATGAAAGATCAGCGTTATTTATACATTCAAACTCGGAACGGTTTTACCCCAGAATCTTGGCCTAAGTGACAATTAGCTTACGTGCAGTGTTGATAATCTCATAGACTTTATGTGGGTCATCAGAATTCTTGGAGTTATCTTTTACCATCTTGAAGCGCACAGAGAGGTTGTTCAGAGCACAGCGGAAGTTGGTTTTCCACCTGGCTTTGTCATTAGGGAACTCATTAATTTTCCCACTTGCTACTGCCCAGGCCTATGGAGGAACGCCGAGAGGAGTAAACATAATGACAGCCGGGTAGAAAATTCAGACTTACTATACATTTTATGAGATAATTACACACATTAGACTTCACATGCACCTCCTAATTGTTTTACACACTATTTGCATTTCACATCTAAGAAGAAGTGGCTGTTTATGAAAGATTTAGACACTTGGCTGAAATCTGTAGAATTCCTTTAATGATACTGGCACCAGCGAATAATTGTGCTCTAAGTATGAAAACAAGCTGTGGTTTTGCACATCAAATGTATCAAAAACATTAGTACAGGATTTCTTTGACTCAAGATCAAGTGTCACTACTAGAGATGGTATGCCATAACTGCCTCTGGGAACAGCTGCAACAAGCCAAACAACTCCAGCCTGATAGTAACAATAACACGACAAAACTATTTTTGGAACTATAAAGCACACGCTTAGTTTGTAAGTCGCTTACTCATGAATGTAGTAGCTTATTATTTCAGTAAAAATGTCAACATAGTCATTTTAAGCCTTTTATCTGATCGCACGGATAACAAAGGTTAATCTGGCAATAAACTCACCCGGAAGATTTTACTGTCCTCGTCACTGCAGTCTTTTCTGGAGTTGTGCTTCCAGGGGACTCTGAACTTGTTTGTTGCAACATAGCACAGGCCAGCATACTGGCCCGTTTCCACCTGCTCTAATAGCCAGTTGGAGAACTGAGGTTTTGGGAAGCTGAAGGGAAACGCGACAGGTCAGTGCTGTTCTACAGCGACAACAACCGTGAATAAAGAGACGGCTTATGAGCGCACAAGGGGAAATCTAAAGACATTCAAAAAGAAACTCCTAAATCTGGAAGCTGCAGATTTATTCTACAGCAATAAACCGCAGTAATATTAACTATTAAATGTGCAAGGGAGAAAAACAAGACAGGTTTCTTCTTACCTTTGCATTTCACCGATTCTCTGTAAAGCCGTCGGTCTGATTTTTCCGAACACGTCTTCTAACATTTATACTCCGATTATAAGTCCCTCCTTCAGAGGGTGGAAGCATCACCGGCGTGGGATTTTCGAGGCACGGGTGGCTGAGAGTGTTTGCTTCTTACAGAGAAATTGCAAGACAGCCTCGGCGACCGGATGTAATGGGCGTGTTAGTGGGTTTGTATAATGGAATTTCTCGCTGGAGATTACTGGGAGAGATCTGAAAGTCGCTGGCTGCGTGCCGAGCGAAATTTGTTTCTCTTGCGTCGGGAGCGCGCATTTTGCAGTGAGAAGGGTTGGGGTTTTTTTTGTTTTGTTTTTTAATAGAAGAGAATATAACATAAACAGGTTTCGTGTCTACTGTGAAAATAGGCTACACAAACATAGAGCTCCAAATGCTTCATCGCCCTGCCGTATGGAGGCTTAAAGTTGTCTTCTGACTGGAAGTAATCTAAACATTTTGGAGCGGCCCAGCCAGACCGTCATATTCAATCTGATACAGAATCTGTGCAGTGAGCTGGAGATTATGGTGATGGCAAGGAGGCCTTGCAGCCTGGATGAATGAAAAATGTCAAAATACAGACTTCTTTTTTTAAGAAACCCCAAAACACTTTAAATGTATATCCATTCGACCAGTATTCAGTCACGTGGTCTATCTGGGGGAAGGGGGATTTCTGTGTTTTAGCTACAGAAATCTGTTTTATAAAAATAAATAGACAGTTGACAACTTTTTTCAGTCATGTGCTCAGCAGACATAACCTTTGGCGATGTGCAAAAATCCGAGCAAATAGTATTTTTATACGACGTCTGAAAACGACTAGAGCCGTTTACTTGTTGAGAAATTGGTATATTGAGCGTTAAAGATTCTCTTATTCCTATTCTCTTATCTCTTAATAATCCGTAATGATATATCAGTGTCTGTTGTAACCAAAAACTGAACGGTAATGTAAAGAAACCCATCTTTCACTTTTAAACAAAAGTCACACGTCACTACTTCCGCGTCTGGTTGTTTGGAATATGAGCCAGGCTCAACCGGATACGCTCTCCCTGCTCAGTGCGCGCTCCCGACGCGGGGAAACACGGGACGGGAGTAACTATTTCGTCACTCCGTCAGAATCATTACACCATCCCATAGGCTTACTGTCCCATAGTTAAATGCTTACTCGAAGAGTTTTTTGCCCGCTGAAACTTTGGGTCACGCTCAGTTATAGTGATCAGCTGGGAGTTTCACCAGTGTCACGAAAATTCACGAGCATCTGATTAAAAATATGCATCATTTAGCGTATTATTAACGGCCTGCATCCAAGGCTCAGATATGTTAACCGGTGGATCATTCCTAACGTGACCTATTTTGCGATCATGTGGTCTACAAACCTAGGCTCTACAATATATATATCAGTGACATTTTGGAGAATTTTGAAGACTCTGTCCACATCACCACAAATTCTAGCTGAAATTTCACATTCATCTAATGAAAAAAATATGAATTAGACAGTAACAGCCATATAACCAGTGCTGGCATATCCTCCATACATTACACCACCAACAGCATCACCGCTAGCCTGAACTCTTGATACAAGGCAGGATGGAGCCATACTTTCATGTAGTTTAAGTCTAAAATTTTGGCATTCATCTGAATTTCACTGCAGAAACTGAGACCCAACAGCAACATTTCCCCATCTTCTATCGTTCAATTTTGGTGAGCCCGTGCATATTGTAGCCTTGGTTTCCTGTTCTCAGCTGATAGCAGAAGACCTGTATCTGCTTCAAGGTATGAAGTGCTCTGCATAGAAGCTCTTCTGCACACCTTGGTTGTAACAAGTGAGTTAATATTGCCTTCTTATCAGCTTAAAGCAGTTTGGCCATTCTCCTCTTACCTCTGACAAGGGTGAAACAAGCCATTTTCACCCAGAGAACTGACACTCGCTAACTTTCTTATATTCTGGGCATATTCTGTAAGCCCTAGAGATGATTGTGCATGAAAATTACAATAGAACAGCATTTTTGAAATACTTAGATCAGGCTGTTTTGCACCGATACACATGACATGTTCAAAGTCACTGTAATCACCTTCTCCATTCTGATGCATGGTTTGGACTTCATCAGGCTGTCTTGATGTTTGCTGTTTGGCCTGGATACTTGTGTTAGCAAATAGTTGAACAGTGGCTGGTAATGTACATAGTATCAACAGTAGTAGAGTCATATTTGAAAACCTTATCAATAAGATTTAGCAACTGCTAAACATCACTTAAGCAGTTTCGACTCAGATACCTGACATGTTTCTGATTTTCTGAATAGTCTACATTATTGAATGGTTTCACCTTGTCTGTACTTTTTTTAAACTCTTGCTAAATGAGTCCCCCTTGAAACCACCAAGTTCCAGTGAGTTCAGAAAAATAAATCCACCAGTGAATACCCCACAGTGTGTATTAAAAGCTGTGTGTCTCTGTGTTTGAGACTTTCTGAGGCAAAGTTCTGCAGGTGTTGTACAGACTTGTGTCATGCGGTAGAATCAGAAAGAATATTAATAACCTGACAGTGATACTGCTTTGGGGGCGTCTCAGCTGCATGCATTATAGTTTGCGTTATTGAAGAATAAACCTTTGTTGAGCTACTTGATCCAACACAGGCATCATTTCCTCTTTCCGCTGTTGTGTTTTCAGAATTTCTCTGTGCACAAAAGACTAACTGAAAGGTAATTTCTTCACCTTATCCTCCTAGGAACCCTTTCTACCTTTCACCCACAATCCCAGCACAAAATGTCAGTTTCTTTGTGTGCTTTAGATACTTTACATATTCAGATTGCACAACCATGTTCTGACCACAGATTGGGTTGCTGACATTCTCACTTTTTAGGGAATATAGCTCTCAGGGCCGAGCATCTGTGTCAGGAATAAGGAAGTGATTCATGCTGTAGATGGAGCACTTCTCTTTTCTTGCTCACTGAAAACTGTGTGTTTGTAGTCTTTGTAGTTGGACCTTGTAGAACCCCCCCCCGCTCAAAGAAGCTAATCACGAAGGATCTGGCTTTAATATTGACACAGAACACAGATTGTCACATCCTATTTTGCCAGTTTATGCATAATTCAAGGGTAATATTTTGACTTGTCTGCAGAACACAACAGAAGATCATTCCAGCGTTTGAGAGATAACATACAAACAACATAAGAAGCACTCAGCTAGTCCTTGAAAGACAAACTTGTGTTAAGCAGGTGCATTTCAAGTCAGACTTGTTATGCTTTTAAAGGGGATTTCTACTGGGAATTTTAAATATAGATTCTGCCCCCCCCCTCCCTCCACACACACACACACACACACACACACACACACACACACACACACACACACACACACACACACATTCATCTCTCTGTTTTGCATTCTTTCGCTCTGTGTGCTATATCATGCCACATACACGCACATACTTTAACAGGGAGCAGTGCTGGCTTAACGTATTGTAAGTGAGAAAAATAAACAGACTTGCGGGGGTGTTGATACACTGGAGTAAAGAGGTTTGATTGGAAAAAAGAGAACCACCGCTTTTTCGTAAATAGACACGCCCTTACAGGTGAATGAGATTTCACCTGAAGCTGTATGAACATGGGTTGATATTCCAAGAAGATAGCGTTTGTTGATTCAAGATTTATTGATTTACTGGCAACGATGTTTGCCTTTATTGAGTTGCATTGTATTATACACACACAGAGTTCTGGCAATTGTTGTCCATCCTTTTGTATATTGCTTGTTTTAGGATCATTTATAGGATACCTCTTTTCCAGCCCTGTGTCATTGTTGGTTAATTGATAATACTCTAATAATATCCTGTGATCAGGTGCGTCTTTTGGGCAGTTGTCCAGCCCAGTGACTGTCCTTTGAAACAGATTTCATATTCTACAATTTTGCTCTAAGATGGTTTCTAATATAATTTTTAATAATGTTTGATATGCCTAATCAGCACTATGTCAGGAAGTCAGACATCTGCTGAGCCAAGACTAACTTGCACTGTAGGTTCCAATGAAGTGTCTCAAAACAAAAGCAGTTTGTTCAAAACAGAAACTAAAATCCTGGAGGTATGATGCAGTATGTTTTTTTTTTTTTTAACGATGTCTCAAAGCGAGAAAGCAGCATAAAGTGTGGATTATATGACTTCCCCTAAGATGAGGTTATCAAGGTCCACAGATCAGTCGTGGCAGTGACCGTGCTGAATGAACTTGTTCTTACAGAGCGTTCACTCGGCGCCCCCTGCTGTTTTTACGGAGAGAAGCGAAACCTTGGCACCACACCGGGGTTTGCCATAGGCTACAAGACGCTATCCTTCAAGCTGGAAAAGGCAGGTTATTATGTTTATCACCGTGTAATTATATTATATTACATGGAAAATACGCATATAAAATTAACAACATCAAAACACAGCTGATTATTATATGGCACTCAAGCATATGAATGCAGGAGTGTATGGATTCTTAAGGCAGGTTTAGAAAGTCCCCAAAGTGAACCCACTTAAGCTTTTATTTATATTTAGTGGTGTAAAATAAACTTTACCCCATCGTGATTTCCTGTTTTTTCTATGTGTGTCATCCTTAAATATTTCAGATAATCAAATAAATTCAAATATTAGAAAATAATAACGCAAGTAAACACAAAATGCAAAAAAACCCAAACATACACATACACAATGACATAAAATGTCATTAAAAAATGACAATAAAATGATTGTGAATTCTCTCATGGAAGTTCCAGCTGAATGTGAGCCAATAAACAGGCTTAGGGTAACCGGGTGTGACTCTACCCTCCGGTATTGGATGACGCAATGCTGATAGTGGAGCGATAATAACAGCCGGCCCCGAGTACGAATTTCAGATTCTGTCCCAGAATTCTCGAACAAGAAGTCACTTTGCCTTAACTAACATGTAATGTAAGTGTAAACTAAACGTAGCCACATAGTACAGTAGAAAAGCGCAATCTAGGCACAGAGGGGCAAAAACTATCAGGGAATTTCGTTTTCTTCAAAAGTGTAAAGTGGCTTTGGATGATGTAATTGCTGTTTTTCACCGCCAGATGCTGCAAATGTCCTTTAGAAAAACACGATGCAAAACTCTCCGTTTCCACGCTGACCTGTTGGTGTTTTTGCTGTTAAGGAAA
The DNA here is from genome assembly GCF_057382095.1 of Aulonocara sp. 'chitande type north' Nkhata Bay. NCBI lineage: Eukaryota > Metazoa > Chordata > Actinopteri > Cichliformes > Cichlidae > Aulonocara > Aulonocara sp. 'chitande type north' Nkhata Bay. Next base: position 6,378,034 of record NC_141350.1, read on the forward strand.
GTTTTACACATACAAAATATATTTCTAAGATTCGAGTCGATGCTGAATGAAACTAAATTCAAATAAAACAAACAAACAAAAAAGGCTTCAGTTTAGAAGAAAATGGTTGCATGAAGCTGTCCAGTCACGCTGTGGTGCTGAAATGTTGCATCCGTGCACCAGCACATTTGGGTTTGGGTTCATCTAGCCTGTATCATCCTACAGACGTAAATGGGATTATTATAACATAAGGGAATCTTTTTTAAAACACAGATGGGAAATGAAGAGATGCCGTGCATCTGAAAAAGATTTTTCCGGGATAACCTGTCGATTACGCGCAAACAAAGTGGACCTGCAGGGCACAGACTCGAGAGGTAGCCGTAATATTATATTTCCTTTCACAATCATCTCATGAATCGCGTCTCTGCGAGTTTTATAACTGTGTTCAGAGACACGCTTGCAGTTTGCAAAGCTGTAGCCTGGATACAGCAGAGAGCGTCCTTGGCATTTGCGATTGTAAAGAGCTGGAGGGGGGGGGGGGGGGGGGGGGGGGGTAAGACTGATAATTTGAAGACTTGCCAGAGGTACATTGTCAAATTCAAAAGGCATTTCAAAGAACCACACCATTCACTTTTTCATTCTATCTTCTTTTTTCTTCTTTCTCTGTCTTTTTTTCCTCCCTTTCTTTCTTTTCGCACGGTTGCAGACCGTTTGAATCGACCAATGGGCCTTCAAGTTAGAGACATTGGAATGTAAATGAGCCCAGCGCGTGCTCCCGGCACAGTGAAAGCCCGGGATTGTTTATTGAGCTCCCGGAGCCACGCGCCTGGCCCGGGGGAGTCGGTGTGCAGAAGAATCACACAGCGGGGGCGGGGCCTCGCCACGAAGCGTGCGTCTCAAAAAAGGGGTGGGTGGGGTGTGTGTTGGAGGCGCGTGTTGAAAAAGAGGAGTGCTGCCAAAGTTTGGGTCAGATCGGCTCGTGGAGTAAGCAGTCAAGAGAGACTTGGACTAGAGTTAGCCACACGGTCCCCACGCGAAGGACACGAGAGCTGTACACTGCCAACTCTTCTCCTCCTGCCACAAGTTTCAGGCTGTCCCTCTTTGCGAGATGGAAACCGCGACCATCACCACCACGCAGACTGCATTCACCTTTGGACTTAGCGAAAGACGCGCCAGCATCAGCCTGCACGCCCCGGCCCAGGACTGCTCGGTGAGCGCTGTGCACCAGAACACCAACGTTGCCGGCTACCAAAGCAAAGCCAAGGTGCTGAAGAGACAGCGCTCCAGCTCTCCGGAGCTCCTGCGCTGCAAGCGTCGCCTGAGCTTCAACGGCCTCGGCTACTCCATCCCCCAGCAGCAGCCTGTGGCCGTGGCCAGGCGGAACGAAAGAGAGAGGAACCGGGTCAAACAGGTTAACATGGGCTTCCAGACTCTGCGTCAGCATGTGCCAAACGGCGCCGCCAACAAGAAGATGAGCAAAGTGGAGACGCTGAGGTCCGCGGTGGAGTACATCAGAGCTTTACAGCAACTTCTAGACGAACACGACGCGGTGTCGGCTGCTTTCCAGTGTGGACTGCCATCCCCGACACTGTCCAACAGCTACTCTGCCGACCCGGAGTCGCCTCACTCCACCTACTCATCAGATGAAGGTGGCTATGAGCCTCTGAGCTCAGAGGAACAGGAGTTATTGGACTTCACAACTTGGTTTGACAGGTACTGAGGCTGTCATGTAAATGAACCGCATAGCAGCGTGTGCGCGCAAAAAAGAAGTAAAGCGTCTGACTTCTTCCAGAAATGCTTCGAAAGACTCGATAAAGGCATCAGATCTGTCTTGCTCTCTGTGCTTCCAAGTGATCTGTTGCCTCCCTCACTCGGGCTGCTTCTGCAGGAGCAAAGCAATAGTGACAAACAGGGAGAATGAGTATGAATGCGTGAGAGAGGGAGCATCTTGTTGCATAGAGCGTAGTCCTCACAGGAAGGAGGGAATTGGACACGTTGACGCGTGGAAGTAAAAAACTGTTTGAATAAGTGCAATTAAAATGTGACACAGCAGACTCTGCAGGGACGGCGCTGTCTACAAGATCTGTTCGTCAGTAGTTCATCAGACCCGGACTGCCTTCCTCAGCTGCCACATCTCTTGAAGATGTACAACATAAAAGATGCGTCAACAGACTTTTGTTTTTCTTTTTTCGTGATGTACGTGTCCTCTCCTTTCATAACAAAGCTGTACCATACAACAAACTGTTTTAACACGAAGACATATTTTTGTACATACAGTCAAACAGTGTTGTAGCAGAACGTTCACTGCCACTTTTTTTCCTGACAGTGTTTTGACAACCAGCTGTCAGCGGGGCGGCAAGCTGGCATGTATGAGTTGTGTGACTGGGCAGCAACATCAAGGCTACTGCCTGTAGTTTATTTGTGTGTGTATGTCTTTTTAAAAAAATAGTTGTCAAGGAGACATTTATTAATGTATGCACTCTCAGCTTCCCGTAGCCTAAAATGTAAATATTTGATTTTAACAGATATATTTTGTGTAAAACAAGTTTTATAAATAAAGATTAATCTATTTATATTATATGTTTTTGCAGTGGCTTGGTTCTTTAGCTGATATTGCGTGTGCGTGTGAGTCTGTGTGTGTCAGCAGCGGCGCTAATTGAGCAAACGAGGGAGCTTCTCTTTTATTCAAAGCCCCTGCATGACCTTTTGCCGACTTGGTTGGGCACACGGGAGAAAATTGCGCAGCTGGGCGAACACTCACCAACCATTATAAACGCGCACCTTCCACGGCGCTTTGTCTGCATTCAGGGCAGGGAGATTAATATTACGTTTCATCCATGCATTGTTTCTTTTGCGTACTCTGCTTTTACCCAATGTCCCAGAGTGCCTGGAGCTGAGGGAAAGGAGGGGGTGGGGGTGGCAATTCACTCAAAGGGTATAGACACTTTGAAATACAGCCTGGGGAAAGTCAGCAAGACAATGAGACGGGGTCAAAATTCTTATTGCCCGATTGAGATCAATCTAAATGAAACCTGGGGTTGTAGACTAGTTGTATCCCCAACTGTGTTTTTCATGGCGCACACAGGCCAATCAAAAAGCCCATCTCCTGCGAAATGGGGAGCACAACGCCCCATTGTGAGCACTATTGTGTGCGCCTTTGCGCCTCATTATACGAATTATTGAAGATCTTCTATTGTAAATAAACACTGATGCCGTGTTCAACTAAGCAGAACGAAGTATAACGAGTTTATTCTCACCTGGCGCGCCTTTGGGGGGTGGAAAACGGGAGCAAGAGAAGCTGCTCTTGTTTGTGAATTGTGAATGTACTTTTCCACAAAATTTAAAGAAGAGACGTTTTTTTAAATCACTTTTGATCACTTCATATATTACTTAAAAACAAAAAGTATGTAAACACAATAGCCCGATATCAAAACAAATTGTATATCCGGACAAAAACGTTAAAAAGTAGCAAAGTCAAGATGAGTAAGATGTCTCTCTCTCTCTCTCTCTCTCTCTCTCTCTCTCTCTCTCTCTCTCTCTCTCTCTCTCTCTCTCTCTCACACACACACACACACACACACACACACACACACACACACACACACACACACACACACACACACAATGGAGCCTGCAGGTGTAAGCCACGTGCCTGTACTTGGTCACAAAGGGCTCCGGCTCTCCCATTGGTTAATGGCTCGCGAATGTGAGCCCTGTCGGTGGAGGCAGTGACAAAATCAAACAAGTGATAAATGGCATTAATTACGCTCGGCATTATAACCTCCTACGTCACCGCGCCTCAAAGAGACAACTCAATGTTAGGCGCAAAATACCCCGCTGGTCCATTATTATTCGGCTGAAATGGCGTTTGCTATGTCCTTCAGTGTCAGGCAGAGGCCACGGCACAAAGTAAAAATAAGCGCTTGTCTCATGTCCTCCTAAGATTGATATGCAATTTTCTCCGCGGCCATGTAGGGAGGAGAAGGGGCGAAAGTAGATTTATTCATGTCATTTTGTCCATGGCTCATTTTCACTTTGACAATACATAAGGGCGATGTTAATTTAGCCATAGTCCACTGGTGAATATCAATCACATGGAGCCCATTTATGCATGCGTTTTCGTGCGCAAAGCCATGATTTACGCTTAAACCATGGAAACGCCAAATGGGAACGTATAATATAGGGATAAACTGGCCAAGAGCGGAGTGATGAGAGGTCATCTGTTGCTTTGAATGCAGTATTGAGTTTGCCTGGTGAATTTTGGCTTATTTTTCATGACGCATTTGCATGCGTATTTTACACATTAATGAGCTACTTCGGATATGTTGGGTACGAATGTTTTGACCCCTTCGGCAAAAACGTTTATCTTTGTTATCCCACAACATGAATCATTTTCGAAGGCAGACAACACGCAATTACAGTCTAACTGACACTATTTACCAAACAGTTTTTCTTTTCATTATCTTTCCCTTGAATCAAAACGTGAGCAACTCGGGATGATTCCCATAGAAACAAAAAGTATAATCATCACTTTTTAGCAAAAAAAAAGACAAAAAAGTGGGTTATAGAAATATTATTTCAGCATATCAAAATAAAAGTCATGGCTGCATTAAAATGTGAGACAACTGTTACTTTGTCCTGTTTTTAAATCAGGATCCGAAAAAGCCCAGGATGAAATTTCTGCTTTTCATTTAACATAAATTCTTTGTAAAGGGGTTTGAGTTTACTGTTGTGATGTTGTCTGTGAGGACAAGGATTCTTATTATGGTCATTAGTGAAGACAAGTTCAGGGATGTTGGTTGCAGAGATGTTGGATGGATGTTTTGAAGTAATACTACCCCAAGCATAGTCAGAATCTGTAAGATGTGAGTGAATGGCTCATCCAGTCATGGCTCAGAGTCACATCCTCCTGCTGAAAGTATTGCTTTAGATTAATACCACCTTGTCAGTGTGTCACAGTTTTTGATTTTTCATAATGACCTTAACAAACATCATCACCTCCTTTCAAACTTAACATTAATGTAACACGATCAAAATAAATGTACACAATCCACAACAGATTCATTTTGGCTGATAGAAGCACTTAAAACATTTTTAAGTGAGTGAAGAGAGTCTGAGTGCTTAACGTGTGTGCACTGAAACTACAGTGGGGCAAAAAAGTATTTAGTCAGCCACCGATTGTGCAAGTTCCCCCACCTAAAATGATGACAGAGGTCAGTAATTTGCACCAGAGGTACACTTCAACTGTGAGAGACAGAATGTGAAAAAAAAAATCCAAGAATCCACATGGTAGGATTTGTAAAGAATTTATTCGTAAATCAGGGTGGAAAATAAGTATTTGGTCAATAACAAAAATACAACTCAATACTGTGTAACATAACCTTTGTTGGCAATAACAGAGGTCAAACGTTTACTATAGGTCTTTACCAGGTTTGCACACACAGTAGCTGGTATTTTGGCCCATTCCTCCATGCAGATCTTCTCGAGAGCAGTGATGTTTTGGGGCTGTGCTCTCTGGCAAACTTCAGACGGGCCTGGACATGCACTGGCTTCAGCAGCGGAACACGTCTGGCACTGCGGGATTTGATTCCCTGCCGTTGTAGTGTGTTACTGATGGTGACCTTTGTTACTTTGGTCCCAGCTCTCTGCAGGTCATTCACCAGGTCCCCCCGTGTGGTTCTGGGATCTTTGCTCACCGTTCTCATGATCATTTTGACCCCACGGGATGAGATCTTGCGTGGAGCCCCAGATCGAGGGAGATTATCAGTGGTCTTGTATGTCTTCCATTTTCTGATGATTGCTCCCACAGTTGATTTTTTGACACCAAGCTGCTTGCCTATTGTAGATTCACTCTTCCCAGTCTGGTGCAGGTCTACAATACTTTTCCTGGTGTCCTTCGAAAGCTCTTTGGTCTTGGCCATGGCGGAGTTTGGAGTCTGACTGTTTGAGGCTGTGGACAGGTGTCTTTTATACAGATGATGAGTTCAAACAGGTGCCATTCATACAGGTAACGAGTGGGGGACAGAAAAGCGTCTTACAGAAGACGTTACAGGTCTGTGAGAGCCAGAGATTTTCCTTGTTTGAGGTGACCAAATACTTATTTTCCACCCTGATTTACGAATAAATTCTTTACAAATTCTACCATGTGGATTCATGGATTTTTTTTTCACATTCTGTCTCTCACAGTTGAAGTGTACCTCTGGTGCAAATTACTGACCTCTGTCATCATTTTAAGTGGGGGAACTTGCACAATCGGTGGCTGACTAAATACTTTTTTGCCCCACTGTATTTCCTTTTTTGCTTTTGTATTTTAAATGAAGACAAATATGATAAACAAGGTAGAAAACTTCAAGAGGTACCAAATATAAGGATTTTAGCAGCATGTTAGACAAGAGAAGATGTTTAGAGATAAGTGCAAGAAGAAGACAGATGAGTAGGTGGTGTGCAACCTTGAGCGATGCTTACAGAGGTGTTAATGTTTAAGCAGAGGCACAGATGTGTTTCTGTTTAACATAGAAACACCACACACACACACACACACACACACACACACACACACACACACACACACACACACACACACACACACACACACACTTGGAAAGAGTTATTGTAGCTGGACCCTGCGGCTATTACCTGAGCTAGGTAGTAGAAAGACTGTTTATTGTTGTAGGTTTTTTTTGCCTTAAAAAAACCAAAGAGTTCATTTTTCCCCCCAAAGCTGTGCACTAACAAGCAACTCAGCAAAGTCCTTAATCTCCCACCCTTTGGGCACCAGTACAACCAAAAGACACACATCACAGGATCGACTCTTGTACCAGTGCGCTCACAACACTGCCTGTCAACAGTAACAATCTGACAGTAGCTCATTACTAACACAACAAAATAACCCATAAACACTAACAGGTAACATTACAATAAGTATGGCAATGACTCAAGCTTTCATTACAATAAAAAAACTGTTTATCATGAAGGTGTGACCTTTCTCTCTATGTTGGAAATAATTCAGAGCTGCCGTATGCTTCATTAAGCATTACTGGGGTCTAAGCAGTGAAGCTGTAGAGATACAGAAATGTCTATACGTTGTATTTATTTTTTCTTTCATTGGCGCCACAAAGAACTGAAATCTGGGTCAAAACTAACCAAAGTCATTTCACCAAGTAAGTAAAAGTCTAGTCTAGGTATTTATTTTTGGATGCAACTTTCAAACCCATTTTTAAAAAAAAGAAACCCATTTAAAAGCTTCCAAATGATATTAAACAAATTTGGTGTAAATGATCTTCGGACCAAAGTGTGAAAATGAACCACCAGGGGGTGCTCCAAAAAGCGAAAATTCTTCATAGCAATAGATTTGCTCCTATTCTTCATACACTTTCTTCATAGATGTGAAGCTTAAGAGTTTTCAGATACCAAAATGTTTCTTTAATCTAATCTAATGCTGAAGTGGCTAAACATGAGCTGAGGTCATATCTCAGCAAATGTGTCATTTACTAACACCAAGCGTGGTGTGTGGACTCCGCACCCATTCAGTTAACTGCTAGGGACGCTGGAGTAAGCAACATGTTTTTTTCCTACGAGCTTTTAAGATGATCAAATCAAACTTTCATAGAGAAACCTGCTTGTTCTTTACAGTTTTTATGATTTGTACTAAACTGTTATTTTTTTTTAACTCCTTCATTGTAGCCTAATTTCTGAATATCTCTTGAAGGTGTCCTAAAGTTAGAACTGAAAGCCCACTTGAATATAAGTGTCAACACAAGATCTTTATCTTTGCCAAACTGGGCCTGTCACATTGTATTTTTCAGCAAATATTACAGGGCCACACAAGAATGCTGCAAAAGCCTTAAAGTCTAGTTACTAGTTACTAGTAGGAATCTTGCCCAAGTCACTTTTGCTTTCTGACAAAAAAAAGTCAGCAATTTGACTCATGTTGTTCTTCTGTCTTCCCAAACTAAAAGAAAGCAAAGTCTTCTTTCTTAGCTTAACGGAGAAAAGACGTTTGAATGCATGCATGCATTCACCTCAGCACTTTTAACTGACACCTCTGTATGTGTGTGAATAGGCCCTAAACTTCGGTCGACCCAGTAGAGGAAGAACCCAGCTCAGGCCTGAAGGTTGGAGGGATGGAGGAGGTAGGGATGTGTGATTGGGTGGAGGCGGTGGGGCTGTGATTTGCATGGGCCATTGTGCTGCACAAGTTTGGGTGCTTTTTTTCTGGCTTGGGCCCTTTTGGCCATTTACTTCCACTCTGGCTGGCTGTGGCGAGCTGTGAATAGTCTCTGCTTGGAGGAGACACAAAGACGCTTTTGTGCTACGGCCGCACCATATTCATCATGTAATGCCTGTAAGACAAATCTGATTGGACGTCTCTGTCACTTTGATGTGGGTCCAGAGTGCGAGTGGCCCTGAGATTGCTAACTTCACTCTCTATTGCCTATTCTGCAGCATTGATATGGGGGAGGAGGCAAAGGGGACTGAGAAGAGGTAGCTTAGAGGGAGAAGGAGGAGGGAAAGGGAGAACAGGCAGGGGGTAGTCCTCATTATTTGCAGGAGCAAATTCATAATAAATTTCCCCATTCTACAAAACCGGGTCGAGATGATTGACACTACTTTACGCCAGGCCGAACAAAAGCCCTGATTTGAGCAGAATACCAAATGAATGGGGCGAGCGTGGACTCAATTCAAACAATTTTAATCTCACCCTGTCCTCTCTTATTTCTCTTCTTCTTCTCTCTCCCCCTTTCCCTCACACTTACCCTCCTTTTTCAGCTCCAACTCTCCTGCCTCTTTTGTCCAGAGCATTCTCATTTTACAGGGTAATTCTACTCCAACGGATGTGCTAATTGTGCTGGGTTAAACTGGATGCTGGTGGACTCCTGTGATACAGAGCTTATCCTTGCCTAATGACTGTAATGATGGCTCAGAGAGACTGCAGCCTGCAGCCTGGAGTGGACTGCTTGTATAGAGCTTGAGATGGAGATGTTTTTTCTTTTAGATTTGTATGGGCTGATAGGAAATGAAGAGCAGAGCTCAGCCTGATGTTAGGGTTAGCTGAAGGAAAGAGGCTTAAAAATGAAGGGACTTCAAACTGATGCATCCAGCAGCAGTGCGTGGTTTCTTACAAGTGCAGGATGAATTTAATATAACCACAGGCAACAAGGAAGCTTGTTTTGAAGCCACAAGAATAAAGTTAGTGATGACTAGAAGAATGTAAGATCAGTGAACCTTTAGTGCTGATGTGGGAGCACCACACAGAAGTACAGAGCGTGTCAAAGTGAGGCTTATTATAGAGGCAGTGCAGTAACAGTGATACACAGGACAGACAAATAAACAAGTTTTCTTTGAAGCAGCATCTAGTGGCTAACAGTGGAACTGCACTGTAGGCACTTGAAATGTACTGGTTTCAGAAGTTGCAGTGATAATTCTCTGATTAACAAAAAACAAAACACTCCAAAAGTCATATTCATTAAATACTTCCATGCTGTCAGTTTAATTTCAGCCTAACTAAAAATGCATTTCCTCCCCTGGAGAGCTGCTGGGAGCTCCTTAGTACCGCACCCACACTTGTTCCGTGCTCACTTTTGTGATGATAACATGGTAAGTCATCAACAAAAAAAGAAAGGTTTGCGTGTGTGTGTGTTTACCGAGTTCAGGTGCATTCCATCACTCAACAATATGTAATGTTTTAACATTTGTGTATGTGTTAGGTCGGTGTGCAAATATTTATGATTGTGTGTCTTTCAAAGGTCGCACATCTAACTCTAAAAAAACACCTTTCCACGCTCTACTTAAACAAGCTCTAGCCCCTCCCCGCTCTCTCTCTCTCTCTCACACACACACACACACACACACACACACACACACACACACACACACACACACACACACACACACAGACGCACAAACTGGATACATGCATGCAGACATGTCCCAGGGTCTTCAGCAGGTTCAAGCCTGCCCCTGGAGAACTTGTTCACAGTGACACACCATGGCTTCATCGGTTTCTGACATGTTTCGCCATCAGCTTTTTAGATCACACGCTTCATTCTTCTATTGTTTGATTCAGACAGACAGTAGGACACTTAGATATTTTCCTTTATATGGCTTGTGAATAACTCTGCATGACACAATAAATGTGCCTTCTTTATGGCGTCAAAGCAAAGTGTACCCTCGCTTGTAGTTATGAAAGGTTGCGGTGTAAAGATTCAATAGAAACATGAAAGTGCTTGCAGGATTAGGATAAAAAAGATACTACACACACAGGTGGATGAATGATGTTTTGTTTGATTCGTCTGGTTTCACAGTATTGATGATGCATTTTATTCACTTACTTCTTATTCATATATTGATCTTGTTTTGGAACCTTTGTAGGTATTCAAAATTACAGCAAGATACAGGGCACCATGCTTAATTGGAGTTAATTTACATTTTTAAATTACTGTATATTATGGCAGCATCAAATACTGCACCCTATTCAACTACATTTTTTGACAGCTATGCTTCCTGGTCACTTCAGCTTTTTATAAAGATTATAAAAAGCTGTATTAGAGCCAAAGAAAGGTCAGAATGTGACAAATGCATTTGAAATGTGAATATATGGTGAGATATATAGATATTTGCAGCACTTGGTCACTCTCTCCTTCTCTTGTTCACTCACACACACACACATTCACATACAAATCCATAGTCTCAGGTCCCCCTGCACCCCGTGCATTATTATCAGCAGAGATGCCCAGGCTTAGAGTCCTGCACCCTCCTCCCTAAGACAAGGTAGAGGGAGGATTAGTGTGCACCATTTAGGGCTTCCTTTCAGCCTTCCATTTCATTTCATTAGCTTGTGACCTCTCCAGTTAATTATTTTGATCTGGCCAAAGGCTTGGCCTGCTTTTGATGATCCTGACTGACTCACCCCCCCTCCCCAGAAAGCACAATACTTAACACACCCATTGAGGGTAAGAAATGGGAGACGTGAATAGGAGAGAGGCACGAAATGGGAAAAACTGAAAGTGGCATTTACCAGTCACAGGCAGAGGCTGTATTGAAAGGAACCTGGTGATGGCAGGGTGGTGTTAGGACCTCAGAATACACTTTTGTTTTTCACTCGTGAAGTCGACAAGAGAATAAAAACTGTAATGCTTGAAAAAATTCAAGCGATTTCAGGTGAATCGCTCAAATGTCAAGTCTGTTGCTGTGGCCACTTTCTGACAGTTTTCACATTCTGATCATGCATATGTAGCTGGAATTATGAAACAAATTGCTCCTTTCTTTAAAGTCCACCTGTCCATCTGTTGCTCTGATGCACCAGTTGCCTGTATTTGTCCATCCTGTGGGTGTTTGCAAAAGGATAGTTTCCATTTGACCGTGGCCACACAGCTCCATACTAAATGCAAACACAATAATCTTTGCAACTTGTGCTATTTAATGCCTAACAAGCATGCCAACCAATGCATTTTTATTTTTTTTATCCCAACATGAAGGATGAAAAGTTTTGAGGGTGGTGCAGTGCGATGGTTGCCTGATATCCCTGTTTTTTTCCTTCCTTCTTTCCTGCCTTGTATGCCTTGCCTTGCTGGCACTGCTGCTGGCCAGTTTACTCTGTCTGGCTATGCATGTAAAGAGTGTCCCCTCTTTGTTCCAGTCTTGGGCCCACAGCCAAGCTCCCCCCTTCAAAACTTAAGCCACACACACATGCACACACACGCACACACAGTACCCCACTCACCCCTTTTTTTACTCCCTCAAACAACTCTGTCCCTCTCCCCCGTGCTGCCCTCAAATTGCAGATAACAAAAAACGGAGCATAGCACAGCAGAGACAAGCATCACTTTAAAAAGCAGGTGTCTACAACTTTTCAGTGCTCGTCGATTTCAAATGGAGACCCTTTAACCTTCGTGCTTTTCTAGCTGGTGGATGAGGTATCCAGTCAGAAGCCTAATCAGTTTCCTGTGACAATACTGGGAGGTTGAGGGCTGTCAGTCCTTCTTTCAGACAGGGGCTCCAATGAAGCTGTGGAAGGGGAACCCCCTGATTGATTAGTGCCTCTTTATTGAAGTGTGTGTGTGTGTGTGTGTGTGTGTGTGTGTGTGTGTGTGTGTGTGTGTGTGTGTGTGTATGAGCAACAGAGACTGTGTGTCTCTATAGGGCCCCAGCCAGAAAGCTTTATTTAAATCCAGCCAGAGAGAGTACTATAATTATGACTTTTTCTTTTTGCTGGCCGGTTAAAGCTGACAGAGAGGGTTCTTATGGCTCACTTCACCCTCTCAGCCTCCTAAAGAGAGATTATTACTGCCCCCTAAGAGGCCACGGCCAGTCAGTCTCATCAATGTGGCTTTATAGACCTGAGACATGGAGCCAGGTCCAGACCAGAACTCTAAAAAAACAAAGGTGGAGGACAAGTCAGTGTGTAATCCCATTCGGCTGTATTCACCAATGCCAGTTTGGATGCCCAGTGTTTGAGACAGAGAGTGGGGTCAGTTCACAGCTATCACCACCCACAAACAAACAAACAAACATAAGCTAACCAAGGGTCAGGTAAATTAGCAACACGAGGCTGATCCTGTGTGGCCTTGTTCGTAGGCAGTCTTCTGCTTTCTCTTTTTAACAGGTCATTGACTATCAGTATGTGTCTGCTGTTCCATCTGTGAATCCCGGCAGTGGAGCAATGGCCCTGCTTCCATTGTTCAGCCTCTATCTGCTGACCATTTTTAGATATGTGTGTTTGTGTGTTCATGTGTATGCTCACCTGCTCAGTGGGTGGTTTGCCTCATAATTCATACATTTAACTCTACTTGTTTGATTTGTAGTTCCCCTTTATTGGGTTGCTTTCAGATAAGCCAGTAAAGACTTTGTGGAACAGTCAACATGGCAGGGGTTGTCACATGTAGGCAGGAAGAGTAATTAGGCTTCATTGGCTCAGATAAAAAAAATCCTTTACGGACGCTAAAGATAAATGTCATTTAAACACTGTAAAGCCATAAGTCAAACTATAAGCGAGAGTGATTTATTTTCGACAGGCCTGTAATAAAATTAATGAAGGGCGGGCTAATAGATATCGTTAGCATACAGATAAGGAACTACGAGACTTATGACACCAGAGCACAGCAGGCTCATAGTTTGGCTTTACTAACTCGGGCAATAAAAACAACACAAAACTGCTTTGTTACCAAATTTAATGCAAAATTAAATAAAATCCTTTTTCTGTGTTGTGCTTATATTTGTGCCTCTGTACAGAAGTACAGACTTACTGTCATGGTGGATTCAAAATTTCTTTGCTTTCACTGCAGAAAATTACTTTAAATATGTTCCCACAGGAAACCAAGTATGCACAGTTAACTATACAATTTTACTGAATTAACTGTGTCTTATTTTTAATTTAGGCTTTTTTGGTTTTTATCTGAAAGCCATCACAGGAAATGCAAAGTATATTTCACCGAGCCTAGCCCTGACCACAATTATTCACCAGCACAGAAATTAAAAACCTGGCAATGGGAGCTTTTTCATCAGGAGCCACCACTGCACAGCTAGATAGGATGACCAGATGTGTCTTTTTTACTGCACTGCATTTTTCCTCGTCCCCCTGTCCCACGTGTTGAGAAAATGTCCCACATTTTGACTGGTTTTGCAGGACATGCCCTTTTCTAAAGTCTGGCTTTTACTCAGTGTATATGAATGTATAGTCAGAAGAAGGTTAGCCTGTGTAATGCTGTACTCATCAGAGAAAATCAGAGTAATGCAGTAACACACACAATTTATTGTATTTTTGAGTAAGATATAACAATTTCAGACTACTTCTCTGCATTGATCTGGTCACCCTACAGCTAGATGTCATATAAACATTTAAAAAAAAGTTCAAGAGCACATTTATTTTCCCCCAAAATATCGCTGGGTAAGGTACCATAAAAATAGACTCAAAATTTAAAGTAGTAGCATTAATGTGTTACATTCCACCACTGGACTTAAACATTGGACTTGGAAATTTACCCCATCGGACAATGTAGGTCACTGTGTATGCACCCACATGTGTGTTCACATTCTATTTGAACCATTATAGCACACTACGGACAGTGTCATTGTTCACACATCTATGACACAGACACAATAACACAACCCTTCCAGGTTATCTTCAGGACCTTGAGCTGCACTGTACTGCCAATGACAAACTGCTATCGGACCTCAGACCTGTCCAGTTTATTGCCCTTACCGCCACCATTGTCTATGGAGAGCTTTTGGGTGATGTTTCTTCTTATGATACTGTATTGATTATTAATGCATGAGTATGGGCTGAAACAGCGCTCATTGATTTGGCCTTTTTCATGTTTGTGCATGTATGGTCTCAAGGTTAAGCGTTTTCACCCTAATTTAGTTTCTTGTTATCGTGTCAACAGAAGTGACGCAAAAACATGTATGCAACGATAGACATCAGAGTCAATATTTGAACTTAGATCCTTGTTACTTTCTCCCTTCTGTATTTTCTTTAGCAGTTTTTCTTTGGCTCTTGTCATCACTGTGAGCAAACAGGACTGGTCATGTCATTTGAGTCCAGGGATTAACAGAAGCAAAGAGCGTAATCCTAACGCTTTGAAGTGCATAAGACGGTGCAATCTCACATCACACGGAGCACCTGAAAAGCCCTATCATTGATATTGATTTAAAGAAACCACCAGGCTGCTTTCAGCTTTGAACTTCACTTGATTATTCTTTTTATTTTTTGCTCTCAAAGGAGGAATGTCAGAGTCATTTCTTGAAGAGTTACAAAAAAGAAAAACAGTAGAAACAAATGACTCAATACAGCCTTTCAGTTTATTTATCCACCATATAATAGGAATAAACAGTCTATTAGTTTCATGCATGTACTTTAATCTTTAATCTTTAAGGCGAGTAGCAACAAGTCTGACCTTTTCACCATTAATCACAGCCTGTTAGATAACAACTTCAGTCTCACTCTTTACTGTTTCTGTTCTTTTGGTTGTTCATGGCCTCCATGGGTGTAGAGGATTCGTAGCCAAACACGAAGGCAGCATTCACCCCCGTTTAAGCATTAACCATGTCCTCCATAAGTGAATGAATGCACAGGTCCTCACATACCCTTTCCATCTGACCCATACTCAGACACACCTGTGTTCAGCATGTCTTTTAGCTGGAGAGCGAAAATTCCAACATGAGCCCATTTATCAGGGGGAGAAGCTCAGCGATTAGTTATTGGTGATAAAGATTTGAAGTCAACATCCCAGCAGGTGTTTTTTTTAAACTACACACCAGTGACTCCAGTCCTCTCTGGCAAGAAAGGACGAAACCCACCGCTAGCCCTCCTCTAAGCTGCATACATTATCAACCTACATTGCCAGTATTGCATAATTAACATTTACTTTATAATGAAAAATTCAGCTAAATAAAACTAATTTTAAGCTTTATGGACATTATATGTCAGCTAGTCCAAATTCATGAATCCTCCCAGTGTCAGAGCTATCATCTTTAGGAGAAAACTAGCTTGTTAACTTCCTGCTAGCTCTGCTAAACCTTGTAAACGCTCTTTTTCATGGATGACGGGATGTTAAACTTAATTATAACAGCTGCAGGAACAGCCACACTGATTTTATTGGAGATGCAAGACTTTGGACTCTCAGTGGTGCCTCAGAGTTTGTTTGATTTTGGGAACTAGAAGAGCATTGGGACCTGAAAACGGTTAATGATGTCAGCCTTAACAAGCAAATAGTCACGAGATACATCACTGGCCCCGATTCCTAAAGTAGATCTTTTTGGATTTATATATCTATATATGTGTATATAATCCCTGAATCAGGTCCTTTAATTAGAGAGGTGTCCTACAACAGGACTAAAACACACAGGTCTATTTGACCCTTAGGCATCCAGTATCAGTGCCGAGATAAGTAATCTCCTTGTAGACACAAGAATGTGTGATATGCTTTCGCCTCTACTGGGGGGTCCACATTCACTTATCTCATGAACAGCAGCAACTTGCACCAGCAGCAGTAGCATGTTTGCACCCCCCATGCAAACAATTACGATAGCCACCTACCGAGGCAAGCAACTCCATCAGAGTTTGACAGGAACGAAGCCACAGGCTGTGAAAATTAACTAAGTTAGCCTTTCAGTTGCTAGTCTGTGCAGAGGAAGCCAGGCAGAGAGAATCTGGTTCATTTGTTCCCTGATCAATCAAAGTCCTTTATGGGTTGACATCAGAGAGTTAAGTTGGATTGTCTTCCTAGTAATCCATTCCTGTGATAGTTTCATCACAATAGACAACAAAAGAATGGCAGTTGGTTTTCCTGCAGGGATTCTTTACTGTATTCGACAAATACAGATGGATGGACAGCATGTATTTGGTGCTATTGTTACACGGTGGGCAGGTTGTCCTGCATCTGCTGCCCACTGGGACCAGTTACTCCATTAACAGTCCCTCCAAAATTCCATTCATTCAGGTATTGTTGGTGCTCAGTAAACCGATGTGTTCAAGATGTATGGAATAAAGAGGTAGATATGAATTTCATTTTAAACAGGGCGCCATGAATTAGTTTAAAATATCCTGTCTTTTAAAGATGGGTTAAAATAAAATTTAAGTTACCCAGGTTTCATCCACCTCTTCTGTTATTGCCAACCTTCATTTAAGTAAACACATTTAAACACACAGAAAGTTGCGCGCAAACTGTCGTTGTTCACTTAGGAAAGACTCGTCTTTAACTGGTCCCTTAAAGATAGCAGAAGACAGGCGGGTAAACAGAAATATGATAAAGCAAAGAGGAACTAATAGTTGGTTTTCTAGTGTGCTGCCAGAGTTTGCTTAATGTTAAACTAATAAGATAATACAGGGACCACGTAGACAGAGAATTGTGTGGCGTGTGGTCCCTGTATCAGTGGCTCTGATTTTCAGTTAGATAGTAGAGCCAAATTGTGTCTGTGCGTGTGTGTGTGTTAAAAGATTTTACAGCACCCATTCACCGGCAGGTGTGACTTTAAAGTGCAGTGAGTAAACCTGTGAACTCTGCTCCTCAAGTTGTGTGTGCTTGGTCCCATTTTGTTGGGACAGAAGAAAAGTGATGATAATATAGAAGATGATGACTAATACAGGAGGAATAGACTGCTATGTATACTGTGCCAAAACACCTCACCAGGGGCAATCTTGCCACCCATCATCACCCTGTTTTCTCACTTCTCTACCACACAGCTCATCCGGGGCTTGTGCCCCATTTCCTGACCACATTTTCACGCTCCAAGGATGCTCCCAGTTTGTGACCCATGCAGAAGAGAAGGGGATAGCCTATGTTGGGGGAAATTTGGTTGGAGGGAGCAGAAAGTCAGTGGTCCTTTACAAATATGACACATAGCCACAGGTTTAGGATGCTGGAGTGAAAAAGAAAAAAAGGAAAGTGGGGAAAAAAGATGGACAGATTTCTATTCTCAGCTCATCGACGTGCAGCTGATTTATTTTTGTGTAAAAACAAGTGCAATATTAAATGTTATTCTTGGCATATATTTCAGTTTGATTTAGTAAATGTGTTTGCCTGCATAATAAAGAAAAGCACTTGCGCAAACTTTCAACTCGGTCTAAGTGTGTTTGCCACACACTTGAGATACACAGCAAAAAGAAGAGTGTGTAAGCTGCCGTGTCTCCGAGGCATTAGTGCACAAACACACACATATGCATGCAAACACATTGTTGTTTTCCCTCAAACATCTTGGGATTTGAAGTTGCTGTGCTGGCAAATTAAGACTCCCAAGCATCCAAAAACAATTTTCCATTCAGAAGATGGAACACAGGTCTTTGTTTATTCCCTGCTTCATTCAATTACCCCCTCTTCAGTTTGTTTAACATTTCATACTCATGGTCTAATTTTTTATTTGGTTGCTCTTCAGATCTGTAAATTAATGCCTCAGCTGAGTGCAGAAGCTGCATGTGGTGTAGAATTCATTAAGCCTGCTTGTCCCCCTGCTCGTTTGTGTGCGCGCACATCCCATAACGACGGCATCCCCAGTTAAAGTGAGCGTGTGTGTGTGTGTGTGCATGTACGTATGTGTGATACTACGGTGAAAGGCACCATCTGTTCCATGTGACAGTAATGAAGTGAGGGGCATTGTGGCACAAAGCCTCAGACCCATTCATCACAGCTGTAGGCGGGCCAAGCATATTCCCTCTGTCTTATAGGGATACCTCCACACACACACACACACACACACTGAACGATTCCAGTTTGTTATGGTCTGAGTGGTGTGTGTATGCAAACACTTGTAGAACAGTTATTCATACAGTAAACGTGAGTCATGATAGCTCTCGATGAAATACTGCACGTTATCAGTGGCATCTTAGAAGTGGATTTATTTGCATGTTATCTGTGTATCTGCAGTACCAGCTAGCCTCATTTACATGGCATACCGTAGCAGCAACTGTACTGTGCTGTGGAACTGTTTTCAGCTCACGGTTGCAAAATTGGAATTCCCACACAATAAAGACCTTCAGTTATTTAGATGAACTGTTGAAACATGACTCTGAATCCCCCTCAAATAACAAGGCAGCCTTTTTTTTTCAGTATTTATTTCAGTTTCTTTTTTTTGCGCCTTTGAGTGAGCTTTTTCCCCTGCACTTGCACAACCCGTACAGGAAAAAGAAAAATGGGTTTTGAAGAGAGGCGAAATGGACATTAGCTTTATTTTTTTTATTTTTTGCATGAAAGGCTAGAAATAACTGCAAATGCCCGTGCACCCTCACAAGACTGAAAGAATCCAACTGTTTCAGCCCGTTAACCACAGGTGTATA
Source organism: Aulonocara sp. 'chitande type north' Nkhata Bay (assembly GCF_057382095.1). Taxonomy (NCBI): domain Eukaryota; kingdom Metazoa; phylum Chordata; class Actinopteri; order Cichliformes; family Cichlidae; genus Aulonocara; species Aulonocara sp. 'chitande type north' Nkhata Bay. The sequence continues at coordinate 6,396,782 of NC_141350.1, forward strand.
AAATCAAGCTAATGGCCATGCAATCTGTCGTTGCAAACTTCTGGGAAAGAAGGGATTTCTCACTGAATTAAAGCGTGCTACACTAATGGGATGCCATCATTTCAACATGTCGGTTTAAAAAATGTCTTCCCTCCTACATGTTCCACAATGAAATGTTCATAAAACACAGCAACTCAGATTCTAGGTACAGTTTTGCTAAATTACTCAAATTAATGACAAGGAGCTAAAATGGTTGTGGCTAAAGAGATGTGAAAGAGAAAGAAAGTATGACACACATTAGGCTCAAGCTGGAGTAAAGTGATGGAACTGAGATGTCTGAACTCTACAGTATGAATGATAAATATACAATCTTAACACTTAATACTGTGCAACAATGAAAGTGAATTAACCAGAAACTAAAGAAAACACCATGTAAACTGTCACAGCAAAGTCTGTGCACAACCACTATGTCCGGTTAAAAGATCAGCCAGATAAAGGTAGTCGTGTGAGTGGATGACACGTCTGACAATGTTTTGTTATATTCTCATCTGTTCGATTGATCAGAATAAAAGAAAATAAATAAAAACTACAGCAGATTTTTCATAAATAAGATATGAAAAGAAGTAACAAAGTCACCATTCTGGGTGCTGTTTTTGTCATGAATGTAACTGTTTTATTTCTGTTATTGATGCAACTTTTTTTAAAAAAATGATCAGATTTAAGCCTACTTTTGTTTGTTGTCGGTCAGTGTTTGAAAAAACTAGAAGTACACAATGTGATAATCGTGCTGATCTTATCCAACAATCGGAAAAAGACAAGGGGGAGACTTTTGCCTCTAGGGCAGAGTTTTTTGGCACAGAGCCCCCTCTTCCTTTACATCAGTTTCAGTTATCAGACACTTTTTTTTTGGTTAGGTTTAGGTGGATAGAAGTGTTGGGTAGGACTATGAAAGAATCATGAATTGGGCTCAAATACACCTTTAAAAAAATGTTAACCGCGTCTTAGAGAGGCTGTCAAGCAGAAAGCATTCAAAGCAACTTTCCCATGTGGGTGTTAGGTGGATGCAGGTAGGACAAAACTATCACAACATGTTTTCCTTCAAGTATTTCCATTTGTAGTGGGTATAAACACTTTTTCTCTTAGATATGGATCAAATGATACCATACACTTTTTAAATCTATGCTTTTCATCTCGTCTAAACTGACAAAACAAGCTATTGCCCAATGTTGTGGATGCTGATGAGGAGATTCTAGTTAATATGTGCTTTGCTAAATCAAAAACAAACAAAAATATAACATACAATTATAATGTATTGCATATATAATATACATCAATCATTTGCAACTTTAAAACCATCTGCCTATCACTGCATAGGTCTCCTCCTCCTAAAGGGTAAGGCAATAATGATTCAGTAGGTGTTATATGTCAAAAAAACATCAACAGGATTTCCAAGACCCCAATTTGACCAAAACAACACTGAATGCATCAGTGTTCTTTACATTACCATGATAATAACCTTATTTGTAATGAGTGTTTGGGAAAATCAAGAGTTCTTTAGTAGAGCTGAAGCCAAACACCGGTGCCTAATCTGTTGGATAAACCACAATCTCGTAACCTGTTTGCTAGTGTATGATCATTCAGTAGGACAGAGCAGTGACCAATATTTCAGAGCTGTTATCTGGATAACAGATTGTTCCACTTGCCTGTTATTGATTGTAGTAAGACTATACGTGTAGCTTTGCTGGCATCAGACACTAGCTGAAGATTCTGAGACAGCGTTTTGGGCTGTTCACCTTGCATGCAGCCAAAGTTTGCTAAGATTTGTCAATAAAACTCAGACTAAAATAAAAAAGAGAGTGCTTCTTATACCAAAAAAATCCTGTTTGTTGCCAACACATTCTGCATAATGCACAGATATCAGTGTGTAGAGATGAGATAAACCAAGACAGGCCTCATCTCTGTGCAAATGATTAGAATCATTGTTCAAACACTGACATCAGCTGGAAGCGCTTTATTCCCAGCTCTGTTTAACCAGGCAGGGCTTTTCCTAATACTACCAACACTAATATTGACTTTTATGGTCTAATCCCTCAATGTCTTGCCTTGTCTCCAAACTCTGAATGCTGTGATTAAACAGCCCATTTATCATATTTTCAGAGGCTCACTGGAGGTGTCTCCTCTCTATAACCTACACTCCCTCCTAACTCTGCCTTGTGATTGTTTAGCCGCTGCACAGTTCAGTGCCATTGCACACTTTCTGTTTCAGTTGTTTGGTTTTTCAACACCCCATTCTTGCCACCACCACTGCCAGACCACCATGCACAGCATCTCTCTAGCTGACATACAATGAGGTTCATTCTCCGCACTTTTTGCCCTCTCTCTGCATGGGTAGCTTGTGTGCGCGTTCCATCTTTAAACTACATCAACACAAGCTTTGTACATAACGGCCCTCTGTGACCCCAGGCTGAGGAAACTCCCTTCATCTGGCACTGACACACCCCCATTCACATTTCCATGTTTGCATAATTACACAGTTTTGAGCTTGTGTGTGTGTGCTGCTTACGCTGTGTGTTTGTTTACGTGTGTGTTTAGAATAGCAATATCTGATTGGTGGTTTCCCATGTGGACATTTTCACTTCAGACTTGGACCATGAAGTATTGGTAAAGTATTCTTGCGCAAGTTAACCCCTTCATCTTTTTGCTGGTGTTTTTCTTTTTTCGTTAAGCATTTTTTTTTGCTATCTATTCCTTTTATTTTCTCATGTGCATGAAATAATATGAAACTTAGACCCAGGTGACCTTCTAAAACTGTAGGACTTAGTGCTACAGTGTAGTTTTAGTGCATCTGTTACAGGATTTACACTGAGTTGTGTAATGTTCAACTATTAAGGCGTTTTCAGCTTTAAGAAAGTGATTAAAAAAAACCCTAGAAACTCATTCTTGCAGAGCATTGTTGTTCTTTTGCAGGTTTACAAATTGCTCCTTGCATCTTTTAATGGCTCTTCTTGGTCTGTTATGAGCAAGTTTAAATCTTCTCTCTCTTCATCACCCTCCTTCACTCCCCGACCCGCCCTCTCTCCTCCCTGCCTCCTCCTCCTCCTTATTTACTATGGTGCTGGTGCGCCTCATGCTCTGCATAGGGCCCCACTTTGCATTTGGTTGTGCTTGTGTGTATGTGTGTGTCAAAACCCCCCTTCCCTCACTCTCACTAGCTGAAAGCATAGAGACAGCGTCCCTCCCCTTCAGCCCTGAGGATAAGTCTACTGTCATGCTAATGCCCATGTCCTGAGACTAATAGGTCCTTTTACACTGGAGTTTTTCATTCCCCTTGCCTCACTAAAGGGTTTAGTGCCAAGGCCCTTTCTCTCCTTCCTAAACTATTAAACAGGATAAATATTTCTGTGATTCCTCCGCCTGGATGATAAGTATGGAGACCGTTCTTTGTATAATTGGCTCCAATCACCTTGTTACGCTTTCTGTAAATACACCAGCCAAGATGCAGGAATGCATAAATTGAAAAAAGAAAAGAAAGGAAAAAAAACCCTCAATAACAAAAGATACAGGATTATGTTGTGCATTTGCGTGAGTGTGTGCTGATGTGTGTTGGTTATGTTGGATGATTTACATGAGATCCTTGGCGTTACCGCTGTTGCTCGGCAATGAAATCACGAATCAGTGATTGAGACTGCAGATTAAACGGAACCACCAGAGAATCAGTGTTTCAAAGGCGCAAACCAAAGCTAACGCTTCCATCATAAATATCTTTATTCAAGTTTTGACAGTGGTGAGTGTGGTTTATCAATGTGTGAGAAGGATGATAAAAAATAAGTGCCACTGCCTCTTTATTAGGTACACCTGTTCAGCTACATGTTTGTCCAAACATCAGCCAATTACATTGCAGCAAGTCAGTGTGTTTAATCATGTAGACGTAGTCAATATGACCTGCTGAAGTTCAAACTGTGCAGCAGAGTGGGGAAGAGAAGCAATTTAAGTGACATTGCAATGTGACATGGTTGCTAAAAATACAAGGCGAGGTCAGTAAAAAATACAAGTCAGCACTGATTTGGCCTACATCATGTTTTTTTTTTACTGTAGAAATAGCTCTGTTTTCTTTAGATGAATTGCCTGTGACTAAGGCTATGAGTTGTTCATACTGTTAGAAATATTTTTACTGAGTGTGAGATATTGCACACTTCAGGAATTTTTGACGTCTTTAACTCTGACTGTCCACTCTGACCTTGAAGCAAAAAAACTGTCAGGTTTGTGGCAGCAGGGATAGGCTCCAGCTAATTGTTTCTCTGATTCATTGCTGATGCTTTCCCTCATTGGTGGACCAGCAAATTGCTAAAACATCTGCTCTTATAGAGATGGTCACACTGTAAGGGTGGAGACTGATTTTTTCACACAGTGCTTTTGGGTTTTGGCTTAGTTTTTGTGAAATGAGTAATGTTACAGTGTTATATGTCGTGTTATTTGTATGAAGTTAAGATCATTTTGTATTACGTCTTGATATGTGAAAATCTTAGAATTCAAAGAAGATGTACTTGACTGAGTGTGGGGTAGTTAAGCATAGTTGTGCTGGAGGGAGGCAGGTTAAATAAAAGTACATGTTGCACCTTTTATGTTCTCATTACAGATATTTTATGGTTCTCTGGCTTTCACCCAGCCACCTAACATGCATGGCCATGACACAATTTGCATGTCAAAGTTCCCAAGAGTCTACTTTGACTGATAATTTCCTTCTGAAATTGTCATTGTCTACCTTTCCATTCCCAAAAATGTAATTACACATTAAAATGTTTTGAATGATCTTTTTCTCTGTTCCCCCCCGCCCCCCCCCCCTCCCTTTTGGCAACAGTGACTTAGTTTCTAGCCTTGTTTGCATATGTGTAAATATGAGACACACCCACCCACTCCAGTAAAACCTGACTCAGTGTCATTCCAGTGAAAAGGATCGTTGAAGCACGTTGAGCATTTGCTATGTTTTGGGTTTAGCTGATCTCATGGTTCGGTAAACAAAAGGGCAACGTGTTTACATCAACCACCAGGACAGATACTGGTGGTTTGTTTTTGTGACATGTGGATTCAGGCCTGGTGACTAAACAAGAGTTCAGCAACGACTTTTTCATTTACAGTTTTTTTCTTTCTGCCTGAAAAATCCTGACAAATAAGGACAGAGAGATTTTATCAGTTTTCTTTATTTTAATTTTTTTTATTACCAGTGCTCCTTCAAAATTCCGTATTCAATTAAATGTAGCGAGAGTCATCCAACTGAGTTATGAGTTTTATATGTCATAGTTATGGAAAATGAAATCCAAGGAATGTAATATGGTAGTTGTAAAGCATGATTAATGAATATAACCCTTTGGCAATAGGTTCACTCGCAGCTCAGGGGTTTCTGTACTTGATCAAAGACTGAATGTCGTTGAAATTTTATTTGCATCTATAAAAACAACTTTTCTTGACTGTGTGCATTTACCATAACACATACACTGTTCTGTACGTTCACAAACACATAATCAGAATCAGAATCAGAATCAGAATGGGTTTATTGCCAGATGTTGAGGTTTACAACATTAGGAAATTGCTGCGGTGCTTCAGTGCAGACAATAAGAATTAAAGTGCTATGTAGAAAGAAAGATCGGAGTCACTTGGCAGTTAAGAGCATTCTCTAAGTATAATTGGCTTGGGATATGACAGGCAGGTCTGCTCTTGTCTCAGAACACAGAGCATGAAAGTAGCCTGGAGCAAGAATGGATGTGACTCTCTAAGCATTCGTGTCAGTTTCAGCAAGTTGAACCTCAAACTGAACCTCAAAGACAAGTTATAAACACTAGTTTTTGCTGTCATTGTTTGCAAAAGCTTCCAACCACACGTTTGAACTTTAGTCTGAACACAGTTTTTCTCCAAAGTAAAATGTCACATTTTTGTACACCAGGTTTTGTCCCTGTGTCCAATACTGAACGGCACTGGCGTGACCAGCAGAAGGGATGGCTCACAGGGCCTCACCCTGTCATATTCTGTATGTTTGCAAGTCTACCCTACCTTTCTTTGTGAAAGAAATGTCTCTCCTTATAGATGAAGACACCTTCCAGGTCTCATCTTTCCATTTTCTGATGGAAGAGTACATGCCCTCTCTCCCAAAAGAGAGAGGACAAGCCAATGCATTCTGACAGCTCCATCAAGCACAAGAAATGGCTGCTGGCTGTCCCTGTCGCTGCTGGGTACCCCCACCCTATTCACACATTCAACCATGTGGGCATACATGCATGCATTCGTGCACATATAAGTTCACATGTAAGTTCAAAATCATATAACATAAATTACATTAAAATATGGACAAATATGTTTTTTTTCTCTCAAAATTATCATAAATTATTTTGTATAATTTTCATCATTACATATTTTTTCCTCTGACTTCCAATCCATTTTCCCATTTCTCCTTTTACTCAACTGCATCAACACAAGTCTGTGGGCAGGTTGAGACTGAGTAACAGATAGTTTCATACCAAGCTGATAGAAAGAGATAGCCGAAAGCATGCATTACTTCATTTTGATTCCGGCAGCAAATCTAAGCAGATATAGATACTATACACATAAAAAGCACAGGAAACATGTTGGTTAAAATGTTTCTTTTATATCTAATAATCTAAAGATGCACTGGGTGTTTATTCTTTATCATCTCATTTCACTCTCAGTGTGTTTATACACCACATTTAATCATTAGTTATTTTTAATCTCTGGCTCTCTTCCAGAGTGTGTCTTTTGTCCCTTCTTCCTCCCGTCACCCCCAACCTGCCCCTACCTGACACTGGTTCATATTGGAGGTTTGTTCCTGTTAAAAGAGAGTTTGTCCTTTCCACTGTCACCAAGCACTTGCTCGTGTTATTGCAGGAGTTTTATCTGTATTAATGTGGGGTCTTTACCTGACAATATAAAGTGCCTGAGTGAGTATATAAAGTTAGTTCACCGATGTTGTGGTTTGATGCCATATAAATAAAACCGAACGGAATTAAGTGGATATAGAATAACAAAGTGTACCTAATGAAGTGACTGTTGAGGGTAAATGAGGCATTATTCATACAGATTATATTATAGAGAACTGGGCACAGATTTCATAAAATTGTTCAGAGATCAGCTGGTTTTTATTCCACCCAATCAGAGATTGTGTTACAGTTGGATTATCACATCACTTAATAGAAAAGACATGTTTTTTGCGCCAGATATGTAAATGCGGTTGCTGCCAGGGTATCTAACTTTGGTTTCCTGAACTCACTACTATCGACTGTTTTGAACAGGATGAAGAAAGTATGATCTTAAAAAAATGGACTGAGAATGAAGTAAGAAAAACAAGAAGGGAGTTACATGAAAATTAGACCCTCTGGGCTGTTGTTCTTTTTTCCCACCAAACCCTCTTTGAGGTGAAGTATCCATCACTTTGTCAATCATGACAGATAACAGTGTCATCTTCTTATTTCTCTCAGCATTTCAGCTTTTGATATTTGGAAAGCTCCGGGCCATTTGAACTGTAATGCAAACTCAAGGGCGTAAACAGCCTGTTTCTATTCAAAGCCAGTAACGTTTATCCTGGTTGATGTAATGTCACAACTGCTTACAAAACCTGCTTTCTCAAGATCAGTGGCGACTTTTCACATATCTTCTGTTTTTATAAACTAATGCGTTGATGCCAATATATGAATATATCTAGGCCTTTCAGTGCATATTTATATATATACACACACATTTATATTATCACCCTAAATAAGTTTAGTTGTGGACAGTTACTAAACAATTGGATAAAAAGACTGTACACATCAGCAAATGCCATCATATAAAAAAGAGGGTCACATCTCCTTCGCAGGTCTCACTACCACCTTGCAAACCTTCCCTTTCTGTAGTTAGACCTGTTTTGATAGAAGAAAGAAGCTTTACTGGTCACATACACAATCACACAGAGTACAACATGCAGGGAACTCTGTCATGTCCGAGCTGCGGACAGGCTACAGACGTAGCCGTGCCATTCCAGGGCTTGGTGTTTACCTTTCTGGATACTGGGAGGGAATCGAACTTGCTACTTCTGCTTCAAAGGTGTGTGGTCTTACCACTACACTATGCAGCTGATGTGTGGATTGGAGACAGTGGCACTAACAAAAAGACAGGAGGTGCAGATTGAGGTGGCAGAATCGAAAGTGACTAGATTTTTATTGGGAATGATCACAGTGAACAGGATTAGAAATGAGCACATCAGAAGGAGGTGAAGGAGGACATGCAGAGGGTTGGCATGACGGTAGAGGATGCTCGGGATAAGGTGAAATGGAGGCGGATGATCTGCTGTGGCAACCCCTAAAGGGACCAGTCAGAAGAAGAAGAACAACAATGAAGATGAGAGTCAGTTCATCAAAACTTTCCACTTTATAAGGGAACTAGGATGATGCACACTCTCACCATCCTGATTTGCCATTTTTACAAATTTTTACAACAAATGTGAAGGAATTCAGATTTTCTGAAAACATAGTCTGTTACTAGCCTCTTGCCCCAAGAGGCTAGTAAAAAAGATGCTGTTAATCAGTTCCCTTAGTGTAATCTAAACTGTTTATAACAACATTTTGAATTTGAATTTATTTATTGAAACGGGACAGTGTATGTTAATGAACATATATCAATGTAAATATGTCAGATTCAGGCAAAAGGCTACTTTTCATCTGTAGTCCCTGGAAGGTCAGACAAAAACGAGAAAATAAGGAATTTAGCACACCATCAGACAATGTAAAGTAATCTAGTCCAGACAACAAATACATAAAATTACAACAGAAATGTAAAAAACATATAAGATTACACACAGTAATATGAAACTATTGATCACAGCTCTGAACAAAAAGGTTTTGATACATGTCTCTCAGTTCCTCACACTTTTTCATCTGTAAATCTGGTGAAAGAGTTACTAGAATGACTCACGGCTACAAATGAACCCAAATCTATGTAAAACAGTGCCAACTGCAGACCTTACTATGCTGAGGAGGCAATGTGGGTCTCCCACCAAACCATCTGACAAATGGGCTCCAACATTAATTGGAAGGTTGGTGGTTCAATCCCCAGGCTTTGCTGGTCTGCCTGTCAAAGTGTCATTAAGTGGGTTACTGAACCACAATTGCACTCCCAGTGTGTGTGTGTGTACATGTGTGATAGATGAATGCAAAGCTAAAATGCTTAGAATAAGAGCTCTGTATGGGTGAAATAGGTGACAGTATCTAACTAAATCATCACAAGCATCATGCAGTTACACTCTAATATCTGCAAAAAGACTTACAGTTACAGCGAAAATCTGTAAAATAATTATTTTAGCCAAATGATTTTTTTAGTTGACAACTGTCTGAAGCTACATGGTTAACATTTCTAATGTTGTGTGAGCACTAATCATCTGTCTAGTTCACAGTGTTAAGGGCAGCTTCTGTGAGCCGTGACCTGCTGATTGACAGGTAACCTGCAGGGAAGGAGGCCAGGTATGCACGTAGCTTTTCCCTCCATCCTGACATGTGTGAACATCTGATAGGCAGTGACAGGAAATCACAAAGCCCTGATTTTGTTTTCAGAGTAGGAATTTGAATAAAAGTTAGAACAGCAGAAAAAAACAAATACATCTTTATTTAGTTTCTACAGCACAGATGAAGCTGAAAAAAGCAAGATAAAAAGAACTTCTCACTTGCCAGACTACAGACAGCATGTTTGCCTCCCCGTGTCTGCAGGGTATTTATGTTAACAGATAAGTCTGTTTATATTTAACACTTGTATAGGATTTTTACACAAATACACTCCCACCACCGCGACCGTTAACTGTTTCAAGCGTGTCATCACACGTACTGACGTGGAAAGAGGGGAAGAAGCAAAGCCATGAAAATGCAAAGTTTTTCTCTTTGTGTGAATAAAATACACATAATCTCATCTAATGCAAATATCCAAGTCCAGAATGACCTGCTTGAAAAACACACCCAGTGAGGAACTTTACATACTGTATATTGCCTCTTTATTTTTCCAGATTTTCTTTCCTGTTTGTACACTCGTGTATTTCTCTTTGGTGCAGACGTTGACATGTCATTAAAACCCAGAATCCAGACAAAAGGTTGCACTGCTCATTGCGGATTTTCAGCCATTTATTTAAAAAGTGGTTTATATGTTTGTTTTAAATTTATGCTTGCATAGTTTGTCCCGAGAGGCTACACAAGAACTCGGTTATTCTGCAAAGGTGAACTGTGTGAATGAGTGTTGAATGGCTGAATTTGTTAGGGAAGAACAGCGTCTCTCGGCTCTTCCCTGAGGGTTGAATCTGCTGCATAGCGATCTATTTTAGAGTGTTTTTAAACCTCAGAGAAGAGGAGGTTTTATTAGTTTTTTGCCCGCCTTGCACTTTTCAAGGTTGGCAAGAAAAACAAAGTCAAATAAAAGGTTTTGGAAACATGGGTATATTCTTACAACTTTATACTGTGTCATAATGAGCCATGATGAAGACATGGCAGTGGAAAGGGATACTGAGTGATCATGAATTGAGTGATACCAAAGTTATGAATGCAGAGGTTTAGTTAAGTGACTTTGAGAGTTACCAGGTTACAATGCAATTATTAACATAATTAAAGCATGATGGTAATATAACATGGGCAGATCAAAATACAGAAACCTATAGTACATATACAGTGATAAAGGCATTCGTATAAAATGTATATACTCTATAAATTGGAGCTGTATTTTTAGAGGTGATGGTAAATGCACTGAAGTTTCTATAGCTTTCTACTCAGTTAAGCACTCAAGGTGCATTCTTACTTTCAGCACTGATACGTACACATCTAATGGCTACGATGCATCTGGGGCAACTCACGTTCAGTACCTTGCTCAAGGACACTTCAACACGTAGACTGCAGGAGTCAGGGATTAACTCACTGACCTTCTGATTGGCAGACAACTCACTCTCCCACCTGAGCCACAGTTTGTGTGAGTTATGGAAGCAGTTTGTAATAATAGCCGACCAAACACTGACCTATTAGAGCAGCCTTGTGCACTTTCTATCATACAAACGTTCTCCAACCAAATTTGACCATAAACACTCAACGAGTACCCAGTAATTTAAGCTATATTTATATTTAATTTAAACTATGTCAGCTGAAAACATTATTTAAAAACAACATAAAATGTATTCAAATATTAGAAGACGGTGGGTTAAACTAAGAAGAACTCAGGTTGTATTATTCTAGCTGTGCATTCACTGCATATACCATATGCAATTCGGCACTCTGTCATGAATGATTTCTTGAATGAATTGCTCTTTCGAATGCCTACATCCACTCTGCTTTTTTCTCACTGATGGCTGTCGGCTTGAAATTGCTTGAAAATGTGGAGAAAATGTGAACTCTAGAAGATTTGTGCATTTAAAGTGGATTTGTGTATTTTTATTGTGTAAAGTGTGCAAATAAAGAAACCGTGTCGCCTTACAATAAATGAGACAGTTTTTATAGTGATATGTATTATAAAAGAATTGCCTACAGCAATAAAGATAACGGTCAAATTTTGTAGTTCTTGATGTAAATATAAGGCAAAGTGCTTGGATTAAACCGACACCTGTAGCTTGACTAATAAAAAAAGGCGTTGCTTGGTACAGGGGAAAATGCTCTCAGAAAACTAACACGATCCTCAATCCTCAAAATATTCATTTACATGATAAGGAATCACATTTTTGTTGTCCTCTACTTTTTGTTCTGTATCAACCTTTCTCACCTATTTTTACCTCTACTGTCTGTAATGTCTGCAAACATGCGGTTGTATGACCTCAGGAAAACCCTTTTTTTTACTGCAGTCACACACCACAATGGCCACACACTTGTTTACTTTTTAGATTTTGTGGACCATTATTCAGGTTGGTTTTCCCCTGAGTACAGAATTTGATATTGGTCCAACTTCAGTTGGTCTGAAGCAGAAAGAAAAAAACTGAAAACAGCCACTCCTTGCTTGCTCACACACACACACACAAAGACGTTTTTAAAAGGTAGGCAAATGAGATGGGGAAGAACCCACACCTTTTCATTACCGTAAGTGGTCCTTGGTGGTTTGGTTGGTGAAAAGATGAGGCTGCATTAATGTGTTTGCGAAACAGTCTATGACAGATCATCGTTTATTAAACAGCATTTCCAGTTTATTTCAAACGTGCATATTTCCTATTAATTACTGTTGGAAATAGTAATTGTGTTTCTGTGGTTTTTGCTAACTTTAAATTTGTGCACCTTTGTTGTAGAGATTTAAGGAAAATGGAGTCACACAAAACAACACAAACTTATGAGCACATGTACCCTGTGGCATTCTAGAAAAAAAGTGCACATTTTTATGTTAATTATTTAAAGTGTTTGTTTCCTGTCTGATCAAAGGTGAACGCAGAAATTAGCTGGAACTGCTATTTCGCTGTTAAGGATATTCATCCATGCATGGCGATTTGTTTACATATTTGAGGCTGGCTGTGAAAATCTATTTGTTTCCACATATAAGCTCCCAAATGAACGACTTAGCAAAAAAATTAAAATAAATAAATGCTGTTCTGGAGCTGGCAATTCATCCCTCATAAGCTAAAAGCTATTACAGATAGCAAAACGATCTAAATGAACAACAAAAATAGTGTAAAAATGGAAAATCCATTTTCTTAACTGCTTATTCTGTTCAGTGTTGTAACTCAAACAGACTCTAGCTTTCTCTGTTAATATATGCGTTGAATGCTTTTAAACTTAAATGTGCCAACATGCCTTGCAAAGTTAACATAATTGTGGGGCAGGTTATGTAACTGTTTTTTTCAGGGTTTTTATTTATTTATAAATAAACCTATCACTTGTGTCTCTTTTTTATGCAATGGCATGCTATTAAGATGACACATCGGGCAATGTCAACATGTGGCACATTAACATATGCGGTTCCTCTCTCCCCATCTCTCTCGCGCTCTGTGGTTGACGAAGGTGATGTGAAAGTAGACAGATGGGGTTGGCAGCCAGACAACAGGCTGTCATCCTCTGTGTCTGTTACTGGGCTCTTTTTCCATCACTACCCTGTGTACCATGTGCCCCATCTCCTCTAGCTCTTCACCAAGCCATGTTCCCTCTGTCTTACAAACCATTTCCTCTCTCACACTTCTCACCCTATCTGCATTTTTTTTCACTCTTTAGCCAAAAATTCATTGCTCACCCCCCTCATTTCATTCCTCTCCACTCTCTTGCCATTCTTTTACCCAGTACCATTATGGCCAAGCACTAACAGAGGCCTTCATTAAATGTCAATTATACACCAGAGACCACACAGTGGAAGGAGAAGACACAATGATTTCTGACCCCAAAAGGTCAACATGCTTATGGGCATTCAACTTTTTTTTTTTTTTTTGGAGAACAGTCTGTCAACTCTGAGCCCCTAGAAACCCTTAGTAGAACACCTTAGTAGTAAATAAATAAACGCATAAATAAAAAAGACATAATAGAACAAAATTAAGGTGTGTTTGCTGCTTTTGAAAAACAGAAAGAAGCAGGCTTGATTTGTTAGTACCATTGCAGAAAAAAAAAAAATCGTGTGAGCATGGAGCATGGGAATATTGTGATCACACATCTGTGCACCCTGCGTACTCCCTGGAGTGTTCCAGTGTATGAGTCTCATACCTCAGAGAAGACCAGGCCAGATGGTGTGTGTTGGTTGGGAGGGGGACGCCTCATAAGTCTCCATTCAGACAAGCTGTGCAGTGTGGACATGCCCCCAGCTCTAAATAAACCTGTGGCAGCACCCAGGGTGGAGTCTATAGCTTCAACAGTATTAGACAGGAGGAGGATAAAGTGTATGAAGAAATGCATCACAAGAGCCTTTTTGATGTTTTTGTTGCATAGTGTGTCCTGGCACATATTTTGTCCTGAACTACATGTTGGTATACCGTTCACCTCATTGTACGCAGCAGTGCAGCTTCATTTTTTTCTGCAACTGTGCATCTCCACTGTTGCAGAAAAACAATATTCCTCTGGAGTGTTATGTATCCAAATTAAAGGATATTACAGATTTTCTGCATTTGCGTGCAGAGACAGAGTGGGCAATAAATGTGAAGAGGCAACAGAAAGATAGCGAGCTGTCTGCATGTAACAAGGTGGGAAAAGAATAAATGAGTGCACATCCCCCAAAGAGTGCAGTATATTTCTGAAGAAGCATGAACTGCAGAACAACTGTAATTCACCTCATTTCTGTCTGAGCTGGGTGAATAAGAACACCTCTACCACTTGAGAGATGTACCATTGGGAGGTTTGTGGAGAAAGTTCCCGGGACACATGCAAACCCACCGGCACAGCAGTTTTATCTTTTCCTCTTTTTATCCAGGGAAGCGTTCCCAGATTACTAATGCATCTCCCTGTCAGCAAAGGCTGAAAATAGGTGAGTGCTGACCCACTTAATCAGACTTGTACTGACCCCTAACTAAGGTGAGAGCTTGCGTTGGTCTAGAGCTACAGGAATTGCTCACATCATGTGTGTCCTGCTCTCTTTCATCTGAAATTGCAGCGAGGTGGCACTATAGGTAACTTTAGAACAGAGCTAGTGGATTTGAGGATAATCTAGTGTATCAACACAAAGGTCATGGTATCCCTGTTGCAACACTTTCCCACCCTCTGTGCTCGTTTAAAGGTAGGGTTCCCTACGCACAGATTGTTTGTCCAGCTAACAAGTTTAAAGGTTTCTGAAAAGTGGACAGACGTGACAGAGGGGAGATTCTCGTGGGAGACTGATGGTTAAGTTCAGCTGGCTTGTTGACCCGTGTCTACCCTTTCTGTCATTCTCTATGTCCTTGTAGGTGCCCTTCTGTGCCCCTTGGTCACCACCTCTGGCCTTCTGGCCCCTGATGTCCACCCCCAGTGTACTCCTGTCCACCCACTGTGCCCTCTCAAAGAGCTTGAGGGTCAAGGCAGCAGCCCTTAAGGTGAAAATGCATCTCGTCTCTGGCCTGTTTGTTCAAGGCTGCCATTATGCTGGGTGTGATCAAGCAACCAAGTTCAGCTCCAAGATAAACCAACTACCCCCTCACCCCCTCTGCTCTGTGTATCCCCAGGGAGATGCACCCCCATGCAGTGTCTCCTCTCTTTCACTGCACCCCATCTCTGGCAGAGGACCTGCTCCCTGTTTATTCTCTTTTCACTACCCTCTCATTTGTATTCTCCTTCTTTTTTTTACCCATGTGCGCTACTCTTTCTCATAACCCTTACCCATTTCAAGGTTCTTCATCCTCCACGTTCCCTCCTCTTTCTTGACACTCCTATTTTGCATGGATTTTTATTCCTCTCTCATCTTTTCCCCTCCCTTTAATCTTTAATCTTCTGTCTCTCTATCTCCTCTCTGATCTTCTTTCCTCCCTCCATCTCTTTTTCAACGTATCCTAGACACCCCATAGTCTGGAAACCGGCCCATCCCGGCCCTGCCCCTGAGGCCCTCTGCACAGCCCCGTGGGTAATGGGCATTGTGTATTCCCACTGATCCCTGACGGGACCATATTGTGCCTCGGCGGGATGTCAGAAGCATAAAAGCCAACCGGCCTGCCACATTGTCTCACACTCCAAATGAAGAAGTTCCTCCTCTGGCTCCCAACACAGCCTTGAAATGTCAAAAGAGAGGGAGGTGGTATAGCATCGTGGTGGTGGCGATGATGTGTGTGAGGATTGTTTTTCTTTCTTTCTTCGGTGGGCATGTGAGGGTCTTGTCGTTGCAGATGAAGACTGTGTTTTACTTATTAATGCATCAACAATACACTTATTTAGATCCAAATCATAGAGGCATCTATGAGAGAGTGTGTACTCAAACATGTAGCACTAAGACTTTACTGACAAACTATTTGCCCAACCATGTTGATCGTCTGTGCTGTGACATCCTTCACACCACGGCCATCAAAGGTATGATTCAGATACTGATTATGTGCAGCTATATAAATAAAGATAAGAAGCGTCACAGGAAGGTCTTTACCTATCACACAGCAGGAGTAATTGCAAAGAGACGTGCTATTCAGACCTCTTTGCCAGCCTGTGCCTATCTAATAAAAGTCAATATTAACTTTCCAAAGATAACCTTTTGCTTTGACCCCCGCTTCAAATTTTCTGTGGTATTCTTAGTGGTTTGACCTTGAGCTAATTTTCTTGATTTACTTCTATCACTTACTGTTGGACAAAGATGATTTATGGGAAACAGATTTCACAATGAGCTAAATTTGGCTTTATCTCCAAAATGTTGATGATCATTTTTAAATGATCTCATAGCTTTAAACACATTTCATGGTTGTATCAACAAGATTTAACATAGGCAAGGCAAGGCAAGGCAAGTTTATTTGTATAGCACAATTCAACAACAAGGTGATTCAAAGTGCTTTACAGAGACATTAGAAACAAGAACAAATAAAAAGCATGATTTAAAATTGATTAAAACAAGCAAATAAACTAACTAACTAATTAACAAACAAACAAACAAACAAACAAACAAACAAAACAGTATATAAAATCAAAACAGATAAAATCAGAACAGTAGATAAAATCAGTAGTTAATGTAAGTTTTGAAATTTAAGCTTAAAGTGTGGATTTGGTGCTTTATTCAAATGCAGCTGAGAACAGGTGAGTCTTCAACCTGGATTTAAATAAACTGAGTGTTTCAGCTGATCTGAGGCTTTCTGGGAGTTTGTTCCAGATATAAGGAGCATAAAAGCTGAATGCAGCTTCTCCATGTCTGGTTCTGACTCTGGGAACTGATAAAAGACCGGATCCAGATGACCTGAGGGATCTGGATGGTTCATACTGGGTCAGGAGGTCATTGATGTATTTTGGTCCTAAACCATTCAGAGCTTTATAGGCCAGCATCAGAACTTTAAAGTCTATCCTCTGACGGACAGGCAGCCAGTGTAAGGACCTCAGAGCTGGACTGATGTGGTCCACTTTTTTGGTCTTAGTGAGGACTCGAGCAGCAGAGTTCTGAATGAGCTGTAGTTGTCTGACTGATTTTTTAGGTAGACCTGTAAAGATGCTGTTACAGTAATCAAGCCTACTAAAGATGAATGCATGGACTAGTTTTTCCAGGTCCTGTTGAGACATCAGATCTTTTATCCTTGATATATTCTTGAGGTGATAGTAAGCTGACTTTGTTATTGTCTTAATGTGTTTTTCTAAGTTTAGGTCTGCATCCATCACTACACCCAAATTTCTCGCCTGGTTTGTGGTTTTTAGATGTATAGATTGAAGTTCTCTGGTGACCTGTAATCGTTTTTCTTTGGCGCCAAAGACTATTACCTCAGTTTTGTTTTTGTTTAGCTGGAGAAAATTGTGGCACAACCAGTCATTGATTTCCTCAATGCATTTACCAAGAGCCTGTACAGGGCCTCGGTCTCCTGGTGACATTGTGATATATATTTGTGTGTCATCTGCATAGCTGTGATAGTTTATTTTGTTGTTGTTTATAATCTGTGCCAGTGGGAGCATGTAGATGTTAAACAGAAGGGGTCCCAAGATGGAACCTTGGGGAACTCCACATGTGATACTTGTCTGCTCAGATGTGAAGTTACCTATTGATACAAAGTATTTCCTGTTTTCTACGTATGTTTTGAACCAGTTTAGTACAGTTCCTGAAAGACCTGTCCAGTTCTCCAGTCGTTTGAGTAATATGTTGTGGTCAACTGTATCAAATGCTGCACTGAGATCCAGTAAAACTAGGACTGACATTTTTCCACTGTCTGTATTCAGACATATGTCATTAAACACTTTGGTCAGAGCGGTTTCAGTGCTGTGGTTCTGTCTAAAACCTGACTGGAAGGCATCGTAGCAATTATTCTGTTTTAAGAAGTAACTGAGCTGTTGAGAAACTGCTTTTTCAATGATCTTACTTAAAAACGGGAGATTTGAGATCGGCCTGTAGTTGTTCATTTGTGTCTTGTCAAGATTGTCCTTTTTCAGTATAGGTTTGTATAGATCTAGTAAACTGAAATATTACCATCTCATGATCTTCTAAATCAGAAAAAGAAGGATAGCCTATTGGATCTTCATCTAAATAAGAAAAGGAAAATAAAATAAAAATCCCAACTATTGCACGGAGTGGTCTGAAATCTCAAACATACGCACAAACAGAGGTTCTTTATTTTAGTCAGGTGCTACTCTGGGATTAAAAAAACAACAACAGATATTTTAAATGATAAAGTACATAAAAAGCAGTTAGATGTTAGATAAAAGTTAGTAAAGTTAATAAACTTGTCAGTTCCGCTAATGATTGTTTGATCATTAAAGCAAATCCCTACAAATTTTCATTTTAAAATGCCAAAATTCCACTTGATACAGTTTTTTGGGCCATATAGCTAATTTCCCGGACTCGACACCTGTATGGGAGGCAATTATTTTTGTAATTCACCTGTTTTGATTTTGTTTAGAGTTTTTATAAATGATTTATAAGCAGGAATCTTATGGTAATTTGGGGCTTTTAACAATTTCTTTGATCTGTGATTTTTCCAGTTTGGAATGATTGTAGAACATACATTGTGTGCAAGTTTGCTTTATTTGGAATTTTCTTTGACAGGTTCAAAAGTACACAGAGAAAGCAAGAAACCAACAAACTCAACAGTTTGGGGTTTTAAGGCAACTCATTTTAATATACACTACAGACTGTAGATATTTTTTCTGATTAGCTTTCATTGTCAGGAGTGGGTGTCTGGTGGATGAAATTCCAGCGGGCTAGAGGTCTTTATCGTACGGGAAAATATTAAACCTGACTTTCTCATTCACAAATGCAAAATCATTATCTGAATATAAATCAGTGTTTAATTTTGTTTGTCCATAGAAAAACCCAGCATTGTTATACAGTGGGGCAAAAAAGTATTTAGTCAGCCACCGATTGTGCAAGTTCCCCCACCTAAAATGATGACAGAGGTCAGTAATTTGCACCAGAGGTACACTTCAACTGTGAGAGACAGAATGTGAAAAAAAAATCCATGAATCCACATGGTAGGTCGGATTTGTAAAGAATTTATTCGTAAATTAGGGTGGAAAATAAGTATTTGGTCACCTCAAACAAGGAAAATCTCTGGCTCTCACAGACCTGTAACGTCTTCTGTAAGACGCTTTTCTGTCCCCCACTCGTTACCTGTATGAATGGCACCTGTTTGAACTCATCATCTGTATAAAAGACACCTGTCCACAGCCTCAAACAGTCAGACTCCAAACTCCGCCATGGCCAAGACCAAAGAGCTTTCGAAGGACACCAGGAAAAGTATTGTAGACCTGCACCAGACTGGGAAGAGTGAATCTACAATAGGCAAGCAGCTTGGTGTGAAAAAAATCAACTGTGGGAGCAATCATCAGAAAATGGAAGACATACAAGACCACTGATAATCTCCCTCGATCTGGGGCTCCACGCAAGATCTCATCCCGTGGGGTCAAAATGATGATGAGAACGGTGAGCAAAGATCCCAGAACCACACGGGGGGACCTGGTGAATGACCTGCAGAGAGCTGGGACCAAAGTAACAAAGGTCACCATCAGTAACACACTACAACGGCAGGGAATCAAATCCCGCAGTGCCAGACGTGTTCTGCTGCTGAAGCAAGTGCATGTCCAGGCCCGTCTGAAGTTTGCCAGAGAGCACATGGATGATACAGCAGAGGATTGGGAGAATGTCATGTGGTCAGATGAAACCAAAGTAGAACTTTTTGGTATAAACTCAACTTGTCGTGTTTGGAGGAAGAAGAATACTGAGTTGCATCCCAAGAACACCATACCTACTGTGAAGCATGGGGGTGGAAACATCATGCTATGGGGCTGTTTTTCTGCCAAGGGGACAGGACGACTGATCCGTGTTAAGGACAGAATGAATGGGGCCATGTATCGTGAGATTTTGAGCCAAAACCTCCTTCCATCAGTGAGAACTCTGAAGATGAAACGAGGCTGGGTCTTCCAACATGACAATGATCCAAAACACACCGCCCGGGCAACAAAGGAGTGGCTCCGTAAGAAGCATTTGAAAGTCCTGGAGTGGCCTAGCCAGTCTCCAGACCTCAACCCCATAGAAAATCTGTGGCGGGAGTTGAAAGTCCGTGTTGCTCGGTGACAGCCCCAAAACATCACTGCTCTCGAGAAGATCTGCATGGAGGAATGGGCCAAAATACCAGCTACTGTGTGTGCAAACCTGGTAAAGACCTATAGTAAACGTTTGACCTCTGTTATTGCCAACAAAGGTTATGTTACAAAGTATTGAGTTGTATTTTTGTTATTGACCAAATACTTATTTTCCACCCTGATTTACGAATAAATTCTTTACAAATCCTACCATGTGGATTCATGTTTTTTTTTTTCACATTCTGTCTCTCACAGTTGAAGTGTACCTCTGGTGCAAATTACTGACCTCTGTCATCATTTTAAGTGGGGGAACTTGCACAATCGGTGGCTGACTAAATACTTTTTTGCCCCACTGTATATCTACTTCAGATTACTTTGATATAAGAACATTAATTTTAATTTAAGTTTTAGAAACAATTTAAGAGTATACAAACAGCTGCTTCAGCATAGTTTGCACCATATCCCTTTAAAAGAAGCTAGTGACAAAGTTTTATTGTAGTGCTGTTTGAGTAAAATATTTGTTATAGGTCTGCACAATTATGGCTAATTATGGCCAACACAATTACAGTATCAATACTGAGGATCATGATTATGCGTCACAATTGTTTATACATTTTAGTGACAAAAATCCATCCATCCATCCATCCATCCATCCATCCATCCATCCATCCATCCATCCATCCATCCATTTGTATTAAAGCAGTAATTGTTTTTTCTCAATACTAATTAAAGTATTCCTCTCAGTTTTCACATCTTATCATCTCTGTTGTTTACTTTTTTTTAGCTGCTGCTGGTTGTAGGATTTGTTTTAACTAATTATTAAAATAGGGAGTTTGTGTGCTACATGGTCCTCACACACTCATTTAGGTCATCATTTCTATTGGTTTTGATAACTCCACGCTCACAAAGAAAGTCACACGCATGCACAATGCATTTTGGTGAGAATGGAAACATAACCTGGGCTCACTTTAAGAGATAGGGTGAGAAATTGTTCCATTTAAGAAGCTCTCAAACTGCAGCCAGTACTCCTCTGCAGCAAAAGGAGCCATTTCAGGTGGGCAAACCTGGAACACCCTGGAGAGATAATGTCTCTCAGATGGCTAAGGAATGCCTCGTTATCCTCCAGGAAGAGCCGGAGGCAGTGGTTGGGGAGCAAGAGGTTTGAGCATCTCTGCTTGGAATGCTGTTATTGCAAGCTGGACCCAAATAAGTGGAAAGAAATAGACTGAGTCATATATTTTTAGAATACTAAAAGATTGTAATGAGCTCGTAAGAGATTTTGCATGCTCTTTATTTGTTTGTTTATTTGTTTGTAATCAGGCAATGGGACTACAGATGTTTTATTACCAGTTTCGTTATAGTCATGATTTCAATTTGTGCTGAATACAGTGCAGAGCTGAAATAATAGACATTATACAGATATGTATAATATAAATATGCCTTTTAAAGTTACAGTGCTTAAAGAGGAGATTCCAAGGTTGCTTATCTGTCTCTGCTCTTTATGCATTGTTTGATTTTTTTCATGTGTTCCCAGATCTCAGAAATATCCAAGAAGAAATACAGCTAAACTTAAAACGCAGTATTTTGATAAAATAAGGTGAATTTAATTTTGTGAAAAATGTATATGTGTGAGATGAGAATTGTAAAACTGATATGAGTGGTGGAATATGAGAATTTCTGGCCCCTTTCTGCTCCAGGGGTATTATTCATTATCCACACTCTTCACTCTCTTTAACAGTCCGTATGAACCTCTTCTGTCAAATTCACACTTGGTTTTACATTTCATCTGCCCCACCATTACTTCTACTGTCTCCCTTGCTTTTTGTCTCATTTTCCTTCCCCTTCTGCTTTTTCTGAGTTATCGTTCCATTCTGCAGTAATGAGCGCGCTGTTGCTGCAGGCCTGTCCGTGCTCTGTATTAATCCTTCCTTTCAGCTGGAGGGCCATTTAGAGCACAAGCACCCAGAGCCTATTTCAAAATTTAATTAAACATTCTTGGTGTTGCTGTTTGACTCTGCACTTTCTTTCTTTTTCTTTCAGACATGCATATGCTTGCATACTCACACATACATTTTTCTTTACTGTCTAGGCCCCGCCTGCTGGCCTTTACGTACAAGCCTGTAAAGAGTTGGGATAATAAAAACACAATGAAAAGATTTGCGAAGCTCCCGAACCCATATTCTAAACAGACACCTTTTACTATTTCATGAAAAATACTGTCTCATTTTGAATTTCATGAATTTGATGCTGGCAACACGTCCCAAAAATTTAGGATAGGGCTGAATTACTGCTGTGTTTCGACACCTTTTCTTTGAACAAAAGTTACAAATGTCTAGGAACTGAAGTTTTCAGTCACTATGTTTTCCAAAAAGAATTTCAAAATTTGATTTGTCTGACCACAGAACAGTTTTCTGTTTTGCCTCAGTCCATTTTAAGCTTTGGCCCAGATAGGGGAGTAGAACTTCTGGATCATATTGAGATTTCTTCTTTACACGACTGAGCTTAAATGTGCATTTGTGGACAGTGAACCGTCTTTATGGACAGTGATTTCTGGAAGTGTCCCTGAGACCTCGCAGTGATTTCCATATTTTTAATGTAGTGCTGCCTGATAGTCCAAAGATTGCAAGCATTCAATACTGATTTTCAGCCTTGTCGTTTGCGCACAGAGATTTCTCCAGAATCTTATGATAATATTATGTACTGATGATATATTAAAAATCAACTGAGGAACATTACTCTGAAATTATCTTACAGTTTGTAGATGCAGATTTGTTGCAGATTGGTGAAATTCTCCCACTCTTAACTTCTGAGAAATTCTCCTTCTTTAAGATGTCAGCCTATGAATGAATGAATATTCTTTATTGTCATTGTCACAGGTACAATGAAATTGAAAGATGTCTCTGGTCAGTGCAACATCACAAAAGATAAATACTTAAAAACTATAATTAAATACTTAAAAACTATAATGATAGGATATAAAAGATAGAAATACATATAAAATACAGTATTCTCATACCGTAGATACACCCAAGCAATCCAGGCCTAAGGCCCCATACAGACACTCAACATACGACCTAGTTGATATATCACTCAAACAATCAATCACTCAATCAATTTGTTAGCGCATCCAACAAAACATGTCTGAAAGCATTCCAACATCAAGGGCACAAATGACAACAGGGGCAATGAAAGTCATCTACTTTTAGTAGCATTGAGACATGATATTGCAATTGGGTAGAAACTGTGTTTGAGTCTGTTAGTCCTTGTGTATGTTGTTCTATACCGTTTACCTGAAGGCAGCAGTTCGAACATGGAGTGTCCAGGGTGTGAGGTGTCCTTTATGATGTTATGGGCTCTTTTGAGGCAGCGGGAACTGTGTAGGTCTTTCAGTTTGAGGAGAGGGCAGCCGATTGTCCTTTGGGCAGCGTTGATTACTCCCTGGAGTGCTTTCCTCTGAGCCACTGTGCAGCTAGCGTACCATATGCCTATGCAGTACATTAGTATGCTTTCGATGGAGGCTCTGTAGAAAGACACCAGCAGTCTCTGTGTGATGTTGTTCTTCCTAAGCACTCTCAGAAAGTACAGTCTCTGTTGTGTCTTTTTCAGTAGCTCAGAGGTATTCACACTCCAGGATAGGTTTCCCTCTATGCTGACTCCCAAGAAGCGGAAGTCTGCCACCCTCTCCACACAGTCGTCGCTGATGATTAGTGGTTGGATTTCTGTCTTGTGTCTTCTGTAGTCAAGTATGAGTTCTTTGGTCTTTTTCGTGTTTAGGAGAAGGTTGTTATCCTTGCACCATGAAGACAGCCGCTCCACCTCATCTCTGTAGGCAGACTCATCTCCCCCAGATATGAGCCCCACCACAGTAGTGTCATCTGCGAACTTTACAATGGCGTTGCTCTGGTGGGCGGGGGTGCAGTCGTGTGTATAAAGCGAGTAGAGCAGTGGACTAAGCACGCAGCCCTGTGGCGACCCAGTGCTTAGATTTAGGGCTGGAGATGTGTAACATCCCACTCTCACTCTCTGTCTGCGGTCGGTGAGGAAGCTATTGATCCACTTACAGGTGCTGTGAGGAAGCCCTAGGTCTTTTAGCTTGGCGTCCAGTTTGTATGGAAGAATGGTGTTAAATGCCGAGCTATAATCCACAAAGAGCATACGCACATAGCTTCCTTGCCTCTCCAGATGTGTTAATGCTACATTGAGTGCTGTTGCTATGGCGTCCTCTGTCGATCGGTTTGCTCTGTAGGCAAACTGGTGTGGGTCAAGGCTGCTGGGTAGGGCTGCTGTAATGTGGTAACGCACAAGTTTCTCAAAGCACTTCATCACCACCGGGGTTAGTGCCACTGGTCTATAGTCATTTAGGCTAGAGATATGAGATTTCTTGGGCAAGGGTATTATGGTGGAGGTCTTGAGGCAGGGTGGGACGTTTGACTGTTCAAGGGATTGGTTAAAAATCCTGGTGAAAATATAGGCAAGCTGGTCTGCGCAGTCTCTCAGCACACGTCCTGGTACGCCATCTGGGCCGGCTGCCTTCCTCGGGTTAACAGCCCGCAGGGTGCGCCTCACTTCATGCTCCTCCAGAGTGATGATGGTACTGCTGCTGTGGGCTGTATGGTGTAGCTGTTCCTCTGAGGCATAGGGTGCAGTGACCTCAAAGCGTGTGAAGAAGATGTTCAGCTCCTCCGCCAATGCTGGGTCACCTTCAGCCATACCTGATTTGGACTTGTAGTTTGTCAGCTGCTGGACACCCTGCCACACCAGCCGGCTGTTCATACTCTCCAGGTGGTTCTCGATCTTCTTCCTATAGTCCGCCTTGGCCTTCTTAATGCCTTTTTTCAGGTTGGCTCTAGCCCTGCTGTAGCTCTCCCTGCTTCCGGACCTGAAGGCGCTGTTCCTCTCTTTTAACAGCTGCTGGACTTCCCGGGTCATCCATGGCTTTTGGTTGGTGTAAACCCGGATCTGCTTGTCTACTGTGACAGTGTCTATACAGTGTTTGATGTAACAGCGGACACTGTTTGTGAACATTTCCAGGTCTTGATGTTGGAAGATATTCCAGTTGGTTCTGTCAAAGCAGTCCTGTAGCTGTTGAGAAGCGCCCTCTGGCCATGTTGTTATAGTTTTAGTGATGGTCGACGCAGTTTTCCTGATTGGGGCATATGCAGGAATTAGGAGCAGGGATAAATGGTCAGATTGGCCCAGATGTGGTAAGGGTCTTGCCCTGTAGCCCTTCTTGATGTTGGAATAGACTTTATCTAAGGTGTTAGCCCCTCTCGTGGCACACTTCACATGCTGGTGGAAATTAGGGATAGCTGTTTTTAAATCCACCTGATTAAAATCACCCGCTATAATGTGCACTGCGTCAGGATATTTATTGAGTTTATTGTTGATGTTCGTGTGCAAAAGCGCTAGTGCCACGTTAGTATTTGCATCTGGCGGTATGTAAACAGTTGTTATTACCACAACAGTGAACTCCCGTGGAAGATAGATGGGCCTGCATTTGACAGTCAGATATTCTATGTCCGGAGAACAGTGACGGTCTATGATCACTGTGTTTGTACACCAGCTGTTATTCACGTATATGCAGATTCCCCCTCCTTTTCTCTTACCGGAATTGTTTGTTCTATCCTGGCGCTGTGCGGTGTAGCCTGCTAGCTCAATAGCAGAGTCCGGGATGGACTGATGCAGCCAGGACTCAGTGATCAGAAGAATACATGAGTTTTTGATGTGATTGTCCGTTGTTATTTGTAACCTTAGTTCGTCCATCTTGTTCGCCAAGGATCTGACATTCGAGAGATATAAACTCGGGAGCGGTGGTTTGAAAGGCTTTGTCACGATCCTGGGTCTTAGGACCCAGTGTTTTGAGTTTTAGTTCATTTTGATGTTTATAGTATGTTTAGCTCATTAGGCCTCCTATGTTGATTTGCTTATTAGTTCCCCCTTGTGTTTCAACCCATGTTAAGTCTCCCCTGCCCTTCATGTCTCTCTGTGCCCCCTCTGTTCTGTTTATGGTGTGTCTTTGCATGTTTGAGTTTCTTGTTTTCTGTCACCCTGCATTGTGCATTATGTTCTCATGGTTGGTCTTTTGTTACTCCCTCTAGTCTAGTCTCTTGTGTTCAAAGCTGAGTATTTCCCTCTGTGTATTTTGGTTCTTAGACCTCTGCCTTATGGTTTGTCTCTGTTTCTTAGTTGCTGTCTCCACTGTGTCTAGTTCGCGTCTCTGTGTGATACTTCCTGTTTTACTTTGAAGGTCCATGCCTCATGTGAGTGTTTCTAGTTTTGCGTCTCTGTCTCGTCCAGTCCTGATTTCTCCCAGCTGTGCCCTCCTTCTGTGTCTCATTCCCTCGTTATCCCTCTGTGTATTTAAGCCCTGTGTTTCTCTTTGTCAGTGTCGTAGTCTCCATCATAGCTGTGTGATTTTTCCCTGTGGCTCCTTGTGCTTTAGTTTTCCCAGTTTAGTTTATTTTGTATTGTTTTTCGTGTCCCACTCCACGCCAGCAATAAAGCTGTGTTTTTTGAGTTTACCTTTTGTCTCTGTGAGTTTGCGTTTGGGTCCTACTTTTGCCTGCACACAGCCGTACTGTGACAGGCTTCCTCCTTAGCCTGGTTAGCACGCCAGCCCGGCAGCCTCGCTTCCTCCTTCTCTCTCGTTGCCGTCTGCGTCTCCCTCCCGCCGGAATAGTAATCCAAGGAGCGCCCGGTCTCCTCGCTACTTCCTCTGGTATTTTGTGTGAGTGGATAAATTCCATGGTCACGCTCACACGGTAACTCACTCCGATCTTAAGAAGATCATGTCTGCTGAAGATGTTATTCGCTTGACTGATCGCGCACAAAACAAAACACAAAACGTACAAAGATAACCAAACACCACACTGACCAGTGGTACATCGAGCTGCTGCAACTGTGTGCGCCGCCATCTAGCCCACATCCTGGATTATCATCAGTCTGTCGCAGGGCTAATGAAGTGTTCACACTCAAATTCACATTAATAGTGAATTTAGAATAGTTAATCTAACCCTTCTAACTGGATGTCTTTGGCCCTTCTGTGGTAGCAGGAGTACCTGCAGAAAAACTTCGCAAACACACGGAGATCATGCAAACTATGCACAGAAAGACCCTTCATGAAGTTTAATTCAGTTTTTATTTATATAGTGCCAAATCATAATGTTGCCTCAAAACAGAAAACCCCAACAATCGTATGACACCGCCTAAGAGCAAAAGCTGTGGCAACAGTGGGAAGGAAAAACTCCCTTTTAACAAGAAGAAACCTCTGGCAGAACAAGGCTCAGGGAGCGATTCTATCTGGCAGATGGATGCTGTTTCATCAAACTGCTATTTGATTTACCAATTAACTTAATTACTTGTTCCAAAAAATGTTCCAAAAATGCAAATTTTTCCAGTATTTTTTGCCCTTGTATCAACTTTTTAAAAATGTCTCACCACCACCAGATTCAAAATAAACATTTTTGTTTTCTATGTTCTATTGTGAATAGAACCTTACACAGTCTTCCAACTTTCAGGGAACTGGGGTTGTATAAGAAAATCTTCCATGACTGTGTGTCAGCTTTTGCTCGCTGTTCTAGAATGTCACGGGAGCTGCCTCATACACGCACGGTTGATACATTTGATCACCTATCATACTTACTTCAGTTCATTTTTTAACACTGGCATCAGTGATTCAGCATGTCATTAAAATGTGTCAGTCATTCGTCAGTCACTCAAATGTTTATTATACCCAGTGATTCCTCACAGGTGCATTGGAGAGGCTTTTATGAATCTTTACAAGGTAAAGAGTTGCAAAATAACCATATTATTCCTCTACTTAGTGATTAGAGGAGGGCAATTTTAGCATTTGACAGGGTGGAATTTGCTCCTGGCATATCCTCAACCTCATGTGGTTCATAGAGTTGAAACTCTATAAATCAAACCATTATTTCATCACTATTTTACCCCACATTAACCCAACAGTTCATGTAATTCACTGCAGAGTAGCCACGAAAGTACAAAGTCTTGTGCAAATAGATATCTGAGACAATCATGCAAACAAATTTCTTGCCTGCAACTTTGATGATTTATTTTGTGTGTGTTGTTTGTGTGGTTAGCTTGGCTTGGCACATGTGTGGCAGGTTGTCATGGCATTACGATAAAACTCTCTAAGCTCTAAACCTTATTAGGCGATTGGATTTTGTCTTTCATAAACATGAATGTACAAGGAGCTGGTCTTACATGCATGTAGACAAGCTCTTACATACATAAACAAACACCATAAAAGCAAACAGATGGACAGGTGTACGGCATTGCCCTGGTCAGTTATGCTCATCAACCAATCAGGACGGTGAGTTGGTCAATATAAGTTCTTTCTTGCCAATGAAATGATGAGGAGGACCAGAATACACAGCGCTTGTTCCACCTCCCTGTGAATGTGTGTTATCTTTCCTAGACTAACACAGGCCCTCATTCATACTCAGGTCTTTATAACTGGCCAAAGAAAGACTAATTTGGGTGGAGGTTTTTTTTTTTGGTGGAGGGGGGCAGCATGGGGGAGCTGTATTGTTTGCCTAATCCGTAGTGACTGGGAAGTTGTACACTGTGCAAATAGTGCATATTTGAGCAGCTCCGCTCCAAAGTAAAGCTCCTTCTGCCTTAAACGTTGAGATAAGCACTAGGCTTGGTTTTATTCAGAAAGCACTGTCTTAACGGTCATATTTTTTGCGTTGGGGGGGTTTTCTCGTGGCATTTTGTCTTTTGTCTTATAACAGATCAGATAGTGTCACAGGGAATATTTTGTGTTGTTGTTGGGACAATTTTTATTTTACAACAATTTAGCTTAGCTCTTTGAGAGAAACTTTCAGGTGAAGGTTTTAAAAAAAGCTAAAAAGTAGTCTGCCCGTGAGGAACCCACCTACCTTCACAAACACACTTCCATCACATGGATCAATAAGCAATCATGTCATTGGCAACCTTGACCAATTACTTTACAGTCAGCAAAGCTTTGTCAGTCATTCTGTAAGTTAGATGAAGTCCAGATTCATGAGTCTCATCTGGGGCAGCGTGATCCCCTTTTACTTTTTATACTGCTGCAATATTTTGTGCAATGGTGAAGTGCTCTATTCTAAAGAGAGGAAATGGAACATGTCTGCGAAAGTGGGTTGTACAGAGCAGGGTAAGCAGGGCACAGTCAGAGTGTTTGTGGGTTTGATAGTAACCTGGCACTGTCAGGCCTCGTTAAAATGTTTACCCTAGTGTATGTGGAACAGATAGGCTCATATTGTAGCCCTGGGCTGCATGCCGAGGGCTCTGACAACGTGTCAGTGTAATTATAAAAGTTCTGACACAATGCCTTCTCAATGTTGACTTTTACCAGTGCTACATTACATTAGCATAGCACTGGTTTCAAACACTACAGACTTTCTGGGTTGGAGTGCACCAAAAGGTTTGATAAGGAGTATGAGTACCAACAGCTAAATCTGGTGTTTATTCATTCATGTTTAAGGCTCAGTAAATTCAGACAGCTGCAGCATTTAGAGGCATTGTATTACCATTTGAATTATTGCGATAGATCTCTGCATCAGAACTTTAAAGGCCTTGTGTAGTTCAGGCCTTTCCTAATCGTCCTGTCATCTGCATAGAACTGCATAAAACTGCTGCTCACAATGGAAGCGCAGATCAACACCAACAAGGCTAACTTGTCTAACAAAGTGCTGCTTTATTTCTGCCACCCTTTAAAACACACAAGCTATAATCTATGGGGGGAGTGTTTGGATTTGTGGTCTGAATCTTTCAAAAGCAGTGCTCCCCTTTCTTCCCTTTTTGCTGTATTGAGGAATTCCCTTATCTTGCCTCACCAGTGGTGTAGCACAGAAAAGAGCAGGCCGCTTCATTGTCAATCCCTTAGAGTTCCAGTCTTGTTTGATAATGTTTTCTGTGGGTCACTTGACAGCCCCCCCTTCCTTCTCTTTTTTCCACCCCTCCATGCCCTCTCATTGTTTGCCTCTTCTATTATTCTCCTAACCAGATTCAGGGTGTTTTTGAGGTGTTTGGCAGGGGGATGGAGGGGGATATTGAGAAGTGGGATGAAGGGAGGATAGAGAAGTTTGTCATTGGTTTGAGAAAGAGAAAGGCCTCAGTCTGCTAGCTGCCAGCCAGGGTGAACCTAAAAGGCACCGAACCATATGGAGCCTCCCGACAATCAAATTACTATTTTCTCACCTCTTCTTCTCCCACACTTTGTCCTTCTTTCTTTTTATTTTCTTAAAGAAATTAGTGCAGAGTTCTGCATTTTTCACCCCAAGGCAAGGGGCACAAGTGAAAGATGTGACCAAATTCCACCAAATGAGATCACCTCTTGTCCATCAAACCCTAATGAATCCTCGGGGGGCAATAATGCTTGCTCTAAAGGTGAAAGCCCAGAGTTAGCCAACATTCTCAAGATTAAAAACAAAACAATATATAGCATTGCCTAGCATAAAATAACACAGGAAATATATCCATGCTTAAAGTCTAAACAAATTGTTTTTGCAACATATGACTTAGCAAAAGCAAGCAAAAGGTTTTACTCTATAAGAATGTTTTCAGTTGAAACAATATTAGCTGAACTTAAAGACTTTTTTGCACCTGCAGCAAAATGTTTTCACGATCTTGTGTGCGAGCTGCTTCTGTTTGCCATGGTTACAAGCTTCCCTCTCATCATTTAAATGGCCAAGGTGAGTGGAGAATAACCGGGGGGTGTTCCATGGGACAAGAAACATGCACGTGTTTTGGGCTAGAACTCACGCCAGAGTCAATGCCTGGGTGGCCAATTAGCAAAAAGAAAAGAAAAGACCCTGTGCCATCAACCAATGACGGCTGTTCAGGCAAAGAAGGGTGATGGTTTTTTTTTTTAATGTTTTCCTCTCCCTTTCCTCCCTCCCTCCCCGCGTTCCTCTTTTTCTCTCTAACTCTGTCAACTTGGTGTCCACGGCAAAACTCTGTCGGAATACCCAATGAGGATTACAAGAGTGGGAGCAATGGCTTTCTAGAGTTGTGTGTGCGTGTGTGTCTGTGTGTGTTTATGCATGTATGTGTGGCTATGTGTGTGTGTGTGTGTGTCTCACTTGTTTGTGGAACAAAAATGTCCTAGTGTGTCCCAAGACAGACATTTGGCTGTGTCCCATTGGCTATAGAGGATTACAAACCCTCTCTTTGCCTCTTCACACTGGTCCACAGTGCTTCACTCCCCCTGGCTAATGACCCAGTGAGACACATTCATTCCTTCAAATAGACCCCAGATCTGGGCTCATCTCTGAAATTTCCTCTACATTAGGCATTTAAACTCCAGGGAGTGATCACCAAGAAACTGGGAAAGACATCCTTGGATTCTTGTAGCCCCCCCCCCCCCCCCCCCCCCCCCCTTATTGCTTATTGGGTTCACAAAAGACAACAGGTAGCAGCGAGCAATTGATTTTACTGAGCAATCACAAATTCTCATTTATTCCAAACTATTCCGTAATCTCTAAAGCAGAACCTAAATGCAGCATTTATCTCACTTGTTCATGGCTTGAAGGCAAACACTGGTGCTTAAAGTGGCAGTGGGAAACCTGACTGTAGACTAGCAAACTTCAGTAACTGCTCAGTATCACATACAAGTGTTGCTTCCAGAGATCAACAAGGTGGCGGTTTAAGCACTGTTAGCTGCATTTCTCCTTCTAGGCCTTCACATTAATGATTCGGGAGTAGACGGGGTGTAAGAGAGACCTGTGGGAGCCTGTCTTCTACTGAACTTTGCTTCATCTTCTCTCTCTGGCCCTCCAGATATTCAACTGAGCTGATCTTCCCTGATGCTACAGCAAGCCCTGAACATGTTACTTCCAGCAATACAACTTATTTCTATAAATCAGGATAGAGAGGAATGCAACCAATGATAGGAAAATCAAAGAGGAATAAAAATTAGTTTTGATCAGAGGGTTTATTTAAATGCAGAATACGACTATTCTATACTTTTAATATATCCATTTGTTGTAAAGTAAACACCTAGAGGCTTTCTGTGCATGCATGACTCATATATCACTGTTAATACTGCTCTGAATGACCTCTTATGGTTTTTTTTCAGTCCTGCATTGCTTGCTTTCACTCTGCCGCAGGGGAGAGTTGCATCAAAATCGAAGTTAATGTTAGCAGGCTTGCAGTGTCCCAATTAAACTTCCCAACAAACACATTTTAAATATACCAAATACACTCCTTGCATTTGTTTAGAAGTATAACATATGCAATTGTGTATTTGAATGACTGTATTGGTGGAGAAGCAGCTTGTTTAAATGACTCCAGCCCTTGCTGCTGAAATTGAGAATAACTAATGAGTGTGTGCCGATTGCTATGCACTCAGATGTGTGCAAGCATGCCATTTTTGTGTGTGTGTGTGTGTCTTGAGTGTACGGGATACGTGTTGAGGAGCGCAGGCCTGGAGAGGGGTGCTGCTACTGCATTCGGGTCTTTGTGGCTCTCTGTGAAGCGGGGTCGACCTTGTGGGGCTCTCCTCTGGGGCTCAGACAAAGCCAGTGCAGGATTATCCACCCCGGGACAAAGTGTGTGATTACCATGAGAAAACCGCCAGCTCCAGCCCCATACCCGAGGACTGCCAGGCCTGCTGGAGAGGTGGGCCGCCACTCATTAGCTGCAGGGAGAAGCTGAATGCAGGCGCACACTCAGTCACACGCACACAAGAAAACACAATGGCGCACACGCACACAGTGAACCACATGCTCATACTGTTACACATGTGTATGCATGCAAGAGTGCAGTCTGAAGCGGATGCACAGCAAAGTTTACAAAACTACCTCTTTATTCATGTTCCATTCATCCTGCACTGTGTGTGCACTATAACATACAGTATGAGACGATTCTCAGAAAAGCTGCTGGATGATTACACTGAATGTTGTACTGTATAAGAAATAAAGAGGATGCTTTTGTATAATAATTAAGTACACATCCAGAAAAAGAACATAAATAGTTTGCAGATGTTGAAAAACTGTGTTTTGGTACAAACTCTAACTGACCAAAACTAATTTTATCTGTGCAGAAATTCAGTGTTATGGTTTCCTTTATATATGTGGTGATGATGCTGTTTTATTTTTTTTTTCAAACTGTGATTTATTATAATTTCAGGAAAAAAATATTCAAAATATTATTGGGATTTCAGCCATGACCTAGCTCAAATGCCAACCTGTATCTCCATTTACGTCTGCATGTACTGGTACTTATCACAGCCATGCTGTGTATTTTCAGCGTGTGCTCCACGCACTGCCAGTGGTGACCCGCCCTGCTGTGATGACCCCAACGAGAACCACAGATCTCTTGTAGAGTTTGTATCTTAAGCCCCAGATCAGTGGATTTCCCACATCTTCACTGAAGAGTCTCTCTGTCTACCCTGGATTATAGGGATGAGCTGATGCTCTTCTATCTCCTCATCCGTCCCTCCGTCTCCTCGGAGGAGGATGAGAAAGAGACGTCTTTTGTTGGAATGAGGCAACCCACTTGAGTTCAGCAGGAGAGGCTCTGTGGCAAGGGAGTTTGGGGGAGGAAAGGAACATAAGGAGGGTGGATGAGAGATGTGATTATTGATGAAGACCCCTACCAGGAGGTGTACCTCCATGCATAGGCATTAGAAGACACAGGGACACATGACCGCTTAGAAAAGGAAAGATTATGAGTGTATTGTTTTAATTAGGTAGCAGCTCCTGGTCACCGGTGAGGTCAAGAGTTCGGTCCCCTGCCACTTTGTCCTCTCACTGTTATGGCAGTTGTTTTTGACTAAAGCCACTCTTTTATATTTCTTTGTCTTTTGCAGCTTTGTGCTATTTTATGACCTCTTTGTTCTTCAGCACTGGGTGGTTTTGATGTAGCAGCGAGGATGACAGATTGAGCTGGTGTGGAGACACGTTTTGCTAAAACGTTCTTGTCATACTTTTATCTAATCCAATCCCCCTTTTCTTGTCTTTTTGTTAAAAATAAACTTTCATTAATGAAAGTGAAATGCACACCTGTTTTCACTCTGATAGCAATGATTTCGATTAACTTTGTACTTGGGATGGTATTTTAATTTGTCTGGAGTTTACATCTGCTAATGCATATAATCGGAACAGTGTTACATGGGCAAAAGTGATGAATATGTCATGCATTCATCTCGCTCAATGGCTGTCTTATCTCTTTTAGCGGCTCGCTGAAGATGGATGTCCATCGTCTGTTGAGTACCGCGGTTCCCATTATTGTGTTGGACTTCATTCTTTAAGACTTTGAATTTAAAACAAATTCTCTGAAGAGGACCAGTTCAGCTAGAATCCAAGCTGTGTGTGTGTGTGGCGGGTGGGGGGGGCATTTATGTCAACATACAGTGCATGTGCAGAAAGAATGCAGAAAACCAGCTTTTGGGGAGCCGATTGAAATGTCAGCCAGTTTGCGCCTATTTATACTGATAGAGGTGTTTACACAAAGCAAGTTATTCTGCTAGGTTGGGTTTTTGAAGAGATTATAATCAGAGTATTTGGGACCATGCAAACAAATCTGTTTATACTTACATAACCGACTGACTATGGCTTGCAGCTTTCTTGAAAAGTGCTCATCCTGCAACAGATAGGAGATCTGTTGTAATGGCAGAGTGGAGCCAATTGAGGGGGAAAACACTGAAAGTGTATTATCTGGCAGAAGACGAAGGTTCACTAACATCCTTGTGATTGTGAAAGTGTAACACAACCGAAAACAGCTCGTAGCAAAATATGAATATCAATGTAATATTCAACGGTGCACTTTGCTGGGTCCCCATTAATAAATAAACCCAGAAAGTGCAAAGCAGATTGGATGGATGAATGGTTGCAGATAAAGGCAAATACCAGCAGAAAGTCATACGCTCCCACATACACACACAAGCAAACACCTTCCTTTATATTCACTACAGGGTTCACTACATCCACGCTTCTTTCCGTCTTTCAATCCTTCTCTTTTCCCTTCCTGTTCCTCTTCCCTCTCCAGGGTGGCAGACAGGTCACAGCTGTAGGGGGACGGCAAGCCTGTCACATGTTGCTTTGTCTCAGCCTTCACCAGAACATACCGCCACATGCTGCCCTGGCAACTGCCTTTCCTTTTAACCACCATACTGTAGTGTGGAGGAAATGGCAGCATTCCTCTTAGGCTGGTATTCTCTAGTGCCTCAACAAAAGGTCACAATTTCCCTCTTCTGGGTATGATTCATGGTTTGCTCTCTTATACGGGCTTGTTGATGTTTATATTTGACTTCTACTGGAGCTAAAATGAATTTAGATCTGATTGGGCACTCAGCTATTTCTCAACCTGGAGATGGCTGCCAAAGCACAATTTGCTGAAGAAGGAATTAGAGAATGTCACGAGAGAGAAATGGATCGTGGTGCGTAGCTCTATAAATATTTGAATCTCCTTCTTCGAGCCCTAACGGCAAGAGGAGGCTCTGCCTACTCCTGCTCTCCTTACCAGAGGGAACAGGGTGGCAAGGAGTCTGATTAATTGACTTAAAAAGAACATAGATCATGTTTTTTGGGAGACCTAGAAAAAGTTTGGGCCTATCCTTAATATCCAACAGAACGTCTTATTCAGCAGTAAATTTGAACCTGTTATCAGTGAAACATTACACTGGTAATGCATGCCCTGCTTCTTCCCACATTCTTTTGCAGTTGCTTCTTTGAAGTGAACCATGTGTGGATAGAGATCTATTTTCTCGCAATGCCTAAAATCAGAGGTGGGACCAAGTCATTGTTTTGCAAGTCTCAAGTAAGTCTCAAGTCTTTATCCTCAAGTCTCAAGTCAAGTCTCAAGTAATGTCAGGCAAGTCAGAGTCGAGTCTCAAGTCACTGGTGTAAAAGTCCAAGTAAAGTCACAAGTCTGAAATTTTGAATTTCAAGTCCTTTCGAGTCTTAAAAAAAAACAAACGAAAAAAAGCATGTTGCAGTTATGCTAAATGTAAATATTAGACCATGTAATTTTTAAATCTGTGTTTTTCTCAACACATGACAAAATAGTGAACTTAGAAAATATACACAAATTGTGAAATTGCACCTCTTTAAAATGCAGCTCAATTAAACCTAGCTCCAAGAATAATTTTCACCGACAGTTCTGAGATAAGCTGCATGTTATTCTTGGATGCGCTTGTAGGACCGGCTTTAAAATCGCATGACAAAAATATCATACATAAATAAATGATATTTTTTTTAAAATATCATTTAAAAAAAAAACTGTATCACCAACGTAGCCTGGAAAACATTTGCTAGTTAGATGAAGTCAGCTATCTCATCGTAGCATATTTATATGCATATTTATAATTATACGCTTCTTGGAGTGAGTGCATACACTCATGAAGTTTAGTAACTTCCGGTCACTGCAACAAGCCCAGGTACAGTTTACCGACGGATGGGTGCAGGACCTTGAAATGCACCGTGTAGAAAGTAAAGACCATCGTACGTATCATAAGTTTACCAGTCTCACAAATCGTCGTCATAAATACACATTCGTTAACCGTTTATTAATATAACCTTTGAGCTCAACGGTAATTAATTAGCAGTGGAAATAATTTCTGGTAGCATCACAGAAATGTAGCAGTGACAATAATACTGTATGCTGTAATCGTACTGGGCAATTAGTGATACAAAACAACAGTTTTATCCTGTGAATAAAAGTATATGTTTTTGTCAATGTACCATAATAACAGAAGCGAAACGCAATATTGTGTCAGGACAATTCACTATTTATGCACAATAAATAAAGGAGCATAGCGCGACAATTTCTGTTCAGCGCCAGACTTGCTTGTAACCTATATCACCAATTATGTTAAGAAAAATGACGCATTAACTACAACAGCAGACTGACCTGTGTGGAAATGCTTGGAGCAGACTAACCTGTGAGCTGGAGTGTTCTGGGACGTTATAATTGGTCTTTGAATGGCTGCAATCCAGGCCATCCGTCGCCTCTTTATTACTTCGGAAACATGGCTCGAACAATTTCTCTTCAACGACGTAATCCGATAACAACCGATCTCTTTACCCGTCGGCTTCCCGTGGCTGTCATGCGACCGGCTATTGCAGTTAATAATACAACAGCTTCTTGACATTTTTGTGTTTCTTTTTTATCGCTGTATAACTGATTTTAATTGAAAGCCTGCGTGCGCTAGTACCGCTTGCCACGAGTTCCCAGAATCCTTTGCGGTTCTACCCGTGAATGACGTTACATTTTCAATCTCCATATAATATGCGTGTTAAATTTTATATTTGGGGTAAAATATCAAGTCTTTTCAAGTAAACCGGTTCAAGTCCAATTCAATTCCCAAGTCATTGGTGTAAAAGTCCAAGTCAAGTCACAAGTCTTAGAACATTTTTTCAAGTCAAGTCTAAAGTCATAAAATTAATGACTCGAGTCTGACTCGAGTCCAAGTCATGTGACTCAAGTCCACACCTCTGCCTAAAATCTTCTATGTGTCTCTGTCTGATTTCTAGGTCTTAGTAAAATAGATTTTTTAAAATGTATTTTTTTAAGCCCATGTGTCATTTGTACAGGCAGGTCACTTAAGCATGGTAGAAAACATGAAACTGGCAATTTTTTCCTGAAATTGATAGCTATGCAAGTTAAAAAACAAAGTTTGGTAAGGCTTTTTAAAATAAATCTCTGTTTCCTTTGTCAGACTAAAGCCACAAAAGTAGCTACAAATAACGCAATGACCAAATCCTTGGAAGAGAGGACATTGAATGGAACTTTGCATAACCCACAATCACAACCGGTGAGAACAGGACTCAGGTTTAAAAGCTAATTGAAATGTAATTTAAGACATTTAACCCTGGGGTGGGAATCTGAGAAAAAATGAGAAATTGCAGAGGTTTTGGTTCCTCTCACACAGTTTGTGTTTCAGTGTGTGTAGTGCATCACACTATGAGATCAGCTGTGAGTATCACAGATGGCTTGGGGTCCTTTTGCTGACATGACTCTCATTTATAACCATCAGGGGTGAATGCTGCAACACTTGCCTCTCTCGTCTCTCCAAACATACACACACATGTTACAATCTGTTTGAAACTTAAAGGCATCACAGAGGTTTCTGGTCCAATTCCACTTCACTGGAATCAATAGAGGCCTGACACTTGATTGTTCATACTGCTGCCCACAAGGGGGGGTGTTTTGTCTTTGCCGATCAGTTATGACAGCACAACACTGCTATCTTAACAGACATGTTGGGAATAAAATGATAATTATTACACAGATAGTGAACTTACTGCTCCCCCCGTCATTTAAATGATTACAAGGATGCAAATTTAAATGTTTTAATAACTCATCGTTCCCTCTATTCAACAGTTACTATAAATTTTTGAATTCCATGAGTAAGGGAACTCAACAAGCTGTTACCCCCACTTCCCCGACCCCGCCACTCATCCTATCCATCAACACAACAACCAGCGATCACCGAAGAAAAGGGATCAGCTCCTTCTGGTGTGTTCCCTCGGCTCATTTAGCATAGGTCCCCACCCTGAGGCCTTTGGGCATGGCTCTGTGCCCTGACACAGGAGTCTGGGGGAATGCACACCCTGCTGAATGCTTTCTAATAGGTCAGAATGGTCTTTAATGAGCTTGAAGATGCAATGCTCCGTATGGCGTTGTTCACCTGGGAAAATCGCAATCTGTGCGTGCGAAGACCGGACACAGGCCTACATGAATAAACATACCCGCGCGTGCACGTACACGAACGCCAGAAACACACACGCAACTGGCTTTTTGCAGCTTCAGCACACCATTGTGCTTCTTGTGAAAAGAAGTGGAACGTGGTCAGTCACGCTTCCATTAGGGTCCTGTGTGTCTGAGGACTGATTGAGTGTGTGTGTGTGTTACAAGTTCCAATTTTGTCCTCATTGTCTCCATTCCTGCCTTCCCTACATCTCCAAAGATTGAATGAATATACACACACACACATATATAAAAAATAACTATGACAAAAATGCTAACATTTTTTAAATAGTCATTAAAAATGTCAGTCAGTGTCTGCACCTTTCTTAGTGCTAGAAACTGTTCTCCAATTATCAGTAGTAGTTTCCTCTCTCCAGCCTTCCAGCTCCTCTTATTCTGCAAGTCTGATATCTGCCTCACAGGTCTCCAGGGTCTAATAAAGTAGCACACTGAATTTGGATAATCCAACATGTACTTTGTTTCCCCTGACCTAGGGTTTCTCCTCATTAATAATTCCTGTCTGCTAACCTTTTCTGCATAATCCTTATCCTCTACAATTCTCCAGGTTAGCCTTAATATATTTTTATGTCACTCCTGTTTAAAAAAAAATCAACTTCTACATACTTACCAGTTTAAAAAGTTTGGTGCATTTTTTTCCCTTTGCTTCATTTGTCATCCTAGTTTTTATTTTGATTTCTTAAACATCATTTTGTTTTCGTGTCTGCTCCCGACCATCTATCTTTTCCACCCTTCCGCCTCCAATTGTGTCTAAGCAGCTGCAGGACTTCGTAACATCCATGACCAGCAGAGAGAGGTGCTCTATCTGAAGAGGGTGTGAACGTGACCAAGCAGGGACTTCCCTCTCTTCCTTGGGCCACAAAAGCAGGATGGCCTGCAGCAGAACATCAGCACCAACAGAAAGACACCAGCTTTTGTTTGCATTTAACGGATGCTGCCCATTCACTTATGCACTCCCCTCCTCAATCTTTTTATTTTTGGCTTCTGCCTTATTTGAATCAGCACAAACTGCTATGAAAGGCGTTTCTCTTTCTTTCTTCTCTTTCTGCGCTATCAGAAATTAAATGTGTTCCACCAGCTTTACAGTTGAGTGCACATACCACACAAAAGTCAAAGGTGCCTTTGATGTCAACCTATGTAAATCCTTTACTTTCCCCCTTCCATTTCATTAAGAGTTCCCTGCAGATGTACACCAAGTCCCCCTCCTCACCTGAGCTTTATGGTTCCACTTGACAGAGCCTCAGTGGTCAGGTCAGCAGAGCACGGTGAGCCCCGTCTTTTGGGGCCCCCGAGTCAGGAGTTTGGGGCTCTTACTGCCCCCCAGAGGGTGTGCCTGTGGATGCAAGGGGAGTGCCCAGGGCCGCCCCGTTTGACAGCTCAACACGAAGGGTTTGCTGGTGACCAAGGGGCCATCAAGGGGACCTTAACTATATACTGCTTTAGTCAGAACCACACCCATCCCCCAAGCCTTAGGGGCTGTTGTTCCCTCAGAGAAGAGGGTTGGGTTTGTAGGAGAGACCAGGCGAGGAGATGCATGGCCCGGGACAAAAGGCAGTCCTCTAGCCAGCACTGTTCTGCATGGTAGCAGTTGTATTCTTCTCCCCCTTTTTTTTGGCTTTTCTTTTGGTTAGCTGCCTTTGTGGGGACACGATGGAAGCTGAAAGGGGCAGATATGATGGATGGAACAAGCCGGGGGGGAGGCCCAGGGAAGATAAGGATGGAGGGGCCCTGTGTCGTGCTCCCTGTTTGAAGGGAACGTGCGAGGCATGGGGTGGCCTTGGGTGGTAGGGAGACTTGGGCCAGGGATAGACGTATAGTTTCTATGCTGCGTGTGTTTCATTTTAAAAGTGTGAGGGTGGAGCTTGGGGGAAGGGTGGAAATATTGGTGAGGAGTATGATGAAAAGACATGAAAGTTCATGTATGGATGAGGATGCACGCATGAAGATAGATGTTGCGGGTGGGGAATTGTTAGGGAACATGGCACGTACTGAGGAAAAAAAACAAAAGACTTTTTGCATCGTGGGAGGTAGCTCGCAAGATGAGACCACCACATGCAGATCTGTTTTCAAGCTGAGGAATATTAAATATGGGGGAAGTATACATATAAGTGATTTTAAGATACCTATCTCAATTTTAAATGTATGTGAAAGTTTAAAATAGTATCAATATATGGTATTTTTAAGGGGTAGACACTGGCTTACTGCCAGTGTATGTGGGATTGTAGTGAGTGTATATGTGTGTGCATGCACTGGGTGCTGCTTTATGTGGAGCTCGGTTCTCTGGGGGTGAAAAGACAGATGAGGGTGCAGAGCTGGGATGAGGCCACAATATTTCATCATAGACAGTATAGAACTAGGCCTGGATAAATTGTTTAAAATAATCATCATCATATGACTATCCTTTGGCCGACAGCATATAATACCACACGCACGCTACATGATGTTGTCATTAATTCTGAAGCTTCACACTGGTCTCCCTCTGCTCATGTATTTCATGTAATCTACAAAACACATCACATCACAAGGATTAGGAATTGAAGTATTCCCAAAGGATTAACCTCCTCCTCTGGCCTCCTTACTGCACCTTGCACTGTGGAATGTCCTCTCAGCAAATCAATGGCAGCCTTTTCCGAGACTCGCAGTGTCCACCTTGCAGTGTGGAATGTCCTAATCCACAGAGAGGGATGCTTGAGTGCTTATAACCACAGGAACACCTTTCAACACTGCATTAAAATAAAAAACCCACCCCCCTCCCCCTTTACACTTCTCCCAAAACCATTAATTTTTTCTCCATTGTTCAACAGAAATACAAAGGTCAACCAACTATTTGTTTTCAAATCTTTGGAGGTCACTCAACATGGCTTTGAGGCAACCAGTAAAAGTCTATCAGATCCACTGGATCTCTTTGTTGACGCATACAGACCACCTGCTGCATGACAAAATGCCTTACACTACATTTTCACTTCCCTCTCACCAAGAAAGATAGCAAGCCTCCTCCTGGTGCATCACAGATAGAGGAGAAACAAAAAGAAAATCGGGACAGACGCCAATCTTCCGCCCATCAGACACCAATCAGAGCCTCGCAACCTGCTGGCATCCCTCTGGAGGACTGAGATCAGTATCTGGCAGCATGCTGGTTGTCCAGGAGCAGGCAGCCTGGTGGCTGTCACCCAGTGCCCAGAGAGAGACATCCTCTTAGGGCTGGGACAAAGGTGGCCGGTCCTCAGGGATTACCCATTAGCATGCTAGTTTGTGTGTTTAACACTGGCCTGAATGGAAAGGACAAGAGCCAACACCCCGGCCTATTCTTAAGCAGGGAAGTGTTACTGTTTCAGCTGCTAATGCTGGTCTGACTTCTGCATATATGTGCATAAATGCATATATATTAGGAATTTTTGTTTCTATCGGTATGCTGTCTGACTTAATGATACCTCTGCTTTATTTTTAAGGGGGAACTGGATAGTTTTAAAGTTACGTACAAAAAATTATAAATGCATGTTTTAATATTTATGAACTAATCCAATAGAATTTAAAAGACTACATGTAAAGAGGCCTTTACATTTGTATATGATGAACATGTCCTTGACTTTTCTTTTGAATGGCCTATGAACTTGTACTTTTTTTGTTTTGACTATCAGACTGTGACATACACTGATTCAGGAGCAGAAATGCATGTTGTCTGCTGCAAGAAGTGCATATTTTTCACTTTTTCACATTTACGAGAATCTGTCCTATTCTGAAATTTATTGTAGCGTGTGAATAGGAGCAAGACAAGCCAGGTGGCAGTTCAAAGTATTGCTGATTTTTTCACTCAGAGAAAAAAGCTCATTTCTGAAAGGTCATTCAGCTATCTGTGCATTTAGCATCATCATAGTCTTTCTTTTCCTGCTTGTGTGTTAGACTAATGATGTGGAAAGACGCCTGTATGGAAATGTGTATTTGCGATTGTGTTTTGGTGTGTATGTGTGCCGACGATTGTGTGAAATGGTCCTCTTTTCCGACTGCAGTGTGTGCGATTATGTGCTCAGCCTTGCTGGCTAGTGGTTGATAATCACACTAGACGCCGTGTGTTTGTGAATCTCTTAGCTGAGGAGATTCCCACCGTGCTCAGTGTGTCTGGCCTCTGTGTGTTTTTGGGGTTGCACGCGTGACTCCGCCAGCTGTTCTATTCTCCTGTTGGCCCCCTCAACCCCACACAGCCCTTGTCCTTCGCCGACCCCTCCTTCCCTCAGAGGCCTGCTCTTCATCTGATAAGGGCTCCACTGGCCAAACCCTCAGCAGAGCTCCTCAGAGCTGCTCCTGCTAACAATACGCCCTCCTTCCCCTCTGTGCGCACACCATTTACATGTGAAAACACTGGGTCTTATCTTCAGTTCACTGGAGCAGTGGCACAACAGCCAAGTAAGTGTGCGTGCTCGTGTATGTGCGAGCAAAGTGGCCCTGGGAGAATTGCATGAATCCAAGCAAAATGAACAGTAAACACTTACGTGACTAAATCCATATTTATATCCCTCCTTCATTTTCTGAAATAATGTTATTAGAAATTAAATAAAACATAAAATATAGAGTAACCTCATCAGTCTCATCTAGTGCTAGCTGAAAGAATGAACGTCTTTATTACAAGTGGGATATAAGCCAGATTTTATCACACTTGCACTGTTTCCAATAGCTGAGAGCTATGGTATTGCTAAATGAAAGACCCTCAAGAGAGTAAAACTACTTTCTGGCTCATCTCCTTGGAATGCTGCCATGGTATCTGTTAACAATGCTTCTCATCTACATGAACATTAACATCGCCTTTCTCCTTACTACCATCATAACAGCCAACCCAGTTTCTAAACATAGTCCTCTTCCTGTCATTCTTTGCATCGTCTTCACTGTTCTTACTCCACTGACCTAATATATTTACAGGGATGGCCTCCACTGATCCAGCCACACACTATTCAGCAGCCTATGCAGAAAGTCCAGATTTCCTCTTATTCACCGGACAGAAAAAGAGAAGTGTGCAGGGTTTTAATTAAAGGTCTGTGTAGTTAAGGGCTTGGGCTAAGCAAACATGGGCCTCCAGCATCACAGTGATGAGGTAAAGGAGTGCGGGGTGATCAGAGTATAAGCGGCTTGCAATGAAAGGGGGAGGAGGAGGCAGAGGAGAGAAAATGAGAAAGGGCAGAAAGATAAAAACTGAGAAGAGTGGAACAAAGAACAATTAGGAATCAGGGAGCAGGTAGAACGATGGAAAGGACAGGAGAGGGCCGAGTGCTGTCAAAGATGGTATCACGCTATCTGTAAAGCGGATATTAGGGTGGGAGGGGCCAGATGAAACGGGGGGCTTTGAGGGATGTTGCAATAAAAATTGAGGTGGCTAGGGAGATAATATTTGTTTTGTACCCATTAAATTATGTGTAACACATTTGGATACTTGCCATGAACACAAATCATCTGACGGTATAAGTTTGAATTTTGTTTTTATCAAGCAATACATAAATAGCTGTACGCACACACGAACACAGCCACACAAAACAATATTTGATACGTATGCTAATTTGGCAGAACAGAAATCAGCTTCTGCACAGGCTTGAGGTTTTTTCATGATGGTGAAATGCTTCCATCTGTTGGTAGAACTGCGACATTGCATGACTCCGCGCAGCTGCCACTGAGGCATTCGAGAAAGTAGTAAAGGAAATCAATACTTGTGGGCAGAAGAGCACTGACTCATGCTAACTACTCACCAACCATCTCTGA
Organism: Aulonocara sp. 'chitande type north' Nkhata Bay; assembly: GCF_057382095.1. NCBI lineage: Eukaryota > Metazoa > Chordata > Actinopteri > Cichliformes > Cichlidae > Aulonocara > Aulonocara sp. 'chitande type north' Nkhata Bay. The sequence goes on from NC_141350.1 coordinate 6,441,331, forward strand.
CAGACAGAGGTTGTTTGAAAAGGTTAAAGAGATACAGCAGCAGAAACAACCTTCGGGTGGGCCATTTACTGTTACGGTTTGCAAATTATTTTAAACTGTTGCAGGCTTTGTTGCCTCAGTGCTTGGTATTTATCATGTGATTTTGTTGTTCACTGGTTGCTAAGGGGAACGGCCTTACTTTGAGACTGCCCCCCAAAATACACGGTGAGTGGCCTGAATATATCAAACCTAAGAGAATCCATAAGTAGATAAATCAGCAATAAAAGAATTAACATTGTATCATTGTTGAAATTGACTGTCAGTAAAATTCCGACATTTTAAATAATAAAAGCATTTTAGTTACCAATCCTCTTCACCTGACTATTTGTAAAAACACGTCATCAAAAACGCTGATTTGATTAAAAAAAAGATAATGGTTCTTGTTATTAAAAAATATATCATTAATATATTTCATTATTGCATCCCTTTGCTATGTTAGTTGCCCATTTTAATAGAAAAAATAAGAGAAAGCTGAAGTTTCGAAAGCTGTTTGCGTCTGTGAGCAGTTATATTTTATTAGATCAATTAAAAAAAAATTAAAACAAAATACTGGCAGCTGTCACCGCTACCCCTCAGCCTCCTAGTCAACACACCTGTGGTGCAAATTTCAAAATCCCACGTTATTCACAAACCCGCCCAGTGGGGTGACCACAATATCCCATCAGCCTTGTACATTTGAGAGTTAGCAATCCTTATTAATCATAATAAGTTAACAGTTGAATGTAATATGTAAGATTACTGTCCCAACTGATTTACAAAAAAGTGGTCCAGATTACCTGAGGTCACCTCACTGAAGTGCTGCACAATTTCATGTACTTTATTCTGGACAGAGAACGTGGAACATGGAGCTTCCAGGGAAAGTTTATGATTTCAGGATGAGATGATATTTTTTTAATTTTTATGTGTGTGCGACACAGAAATTGAAAAAAAAAAAGTTTGAATCCTGGATGAGGAAGTTGAATCTTGGACGAGGGTGTCTAGTGATAATGGCCAAAACATCCGATGAATCCAAGGTCCACTACTGACGATGTGTCCCAAATCTTAATATGATAACCTAGATCAGATCTCTAATCCCCCCAAAAATGGCAGATTAGCTTGGGTAAAAGACTGAAAGTTGAGGCACACAACGATGTGTGCTGCTGGTAAAGTTTGTGGGCTGCCTTTCCTCATAACAGCCATCCCTCAAGATTCTCACCATTTAACGCAATGCATTATCAGGGACTACAACATCTAGTCCTTTTACTGAATTACTACATCTAGCTCATTATTGTGCTATTGTACTGTTACACTGTGGTATGTTGCTTTTACACTCTATCATCCAGATGATAATAACATTATTATCAACACCTGTATTTAAAAAAAATATTTAATGTCATGATGACTATTGTGACTCATGACAAATAAATATATAAGAATTGCATACAAAAAAGCCATACACGTAATATCTGAGTCAGAAATATTTATATTATTTCCAATGTACAGAATACAAAGGGTAAAAAGATCATCATGGACCACTTCACAAATATGTATGAGAACAAATGAGAAATAAAAAGAGAAACTGAGATATAAACTGAATCGTCTAACTGGTACAATCTGTCCTGAGAACCATTTTCCAGTTTTACAGCAATAACATGAATTCTGCTTTACCCAATAAACCTTTGCATGTTCTGATATAATAAAGTTACAGGCATAATAAATGTTCCTTTGGAGGGAAATAGGTTTATATAATGACTATCTTTGGTTTGATTGTTTTTTATTTTTGTACCTGCATCATCCCCGCTGCCTCTAGGCGAGAACTAAAAACTTAATTTCACTGTTACACATTCATCTCCCACTTTTAAACTCCAAGTAGCCTTCTACTTAAAATAGATAACTTTCTCTATTTTTTACACATACATATGTATGCATGTGTGTGTGTGTGTGTGTGTGTGTGTGTGTGTGTGTGTGTGTGTGTACAGTGTTGAACAAACCATTTGAAATGAATAAAAGAGCATTCGGATATGAATTTTGTGATTCTAATACTACTGAGGATGAATTTTCTGAATCACAAAGTTATATAAATACATTACATTTTGGAAGACAGCGTGTTCTTAAAAGGTTGTCTGACAGCTTATTGTTGAATACCACAAACAAAGAAGGCACTAGCATAAAATAAGGCCTCAACACAATTCTTTGTATTTTCTATTTCTTTGTGTTTACATAAAATACTTACAGGCCTTCAGATAGAAATGCATTACCAGCAGGGTGGTTCTTTTGCTTAGAGGAATTATTTATGAAACTTAATACTTACATAACTTCTGCTCTTCTAACTATATAACTTATATAATCTATATAATTTCTAACTCTGGTCCTCTTCACATTTTCAGCTGGAATTTAACCAAATGACAAGAAACAGTGAACAAACAAATACTGAAAGGAAAGAAACAACCTCCACTCATCTTTAACAAATATCAATAAAATCCTATTAAAGAATCTGCAACTGTTAATATTTATCACTAGCCATATTATTAGTTCATGTTTCACATCAGCACTTCAATCAGATAAAAACTCTCTCTCACTGAGACGCTCCCGTTTGCCACAGCTACATGGGACTCTGTTAAGTCTGAAATCTTCTCAGCAGGATAGATTTGATCTATTATTAGAGTATTTTGCAGTTGAATCGAAAATAAAAGTCAGACATTGTAGACACGAAATCTAAAATTGAGAGGGGAGTGTCGCAAAGTGCTGCACGACTCTGACTTCGCTCTCCAAGTGCTGCAGAAAAGTAACGCACAAAGACAAATATCACCACTGACACACAACATTACATGTTAATGAATATGTTGATGAAATAGCTCCTACTTCTTTAGAGATACAGTTTGTGGTCACTGGTAGGTAATATACACAGTAATTCTTCAGGGGGAGAATTCAACCAAACTAGTACAGCTGTGATCCCAGCAGGGGGCGCCAACACACAAGCTCAGTCCACCAGGGAGAGATGTTCTTCAGTGATATGTCAGCAACAAGCTGAGGTCACTGTTCAGCCTGTCAGTCCTTGTTGAATCACCTCAAGCGGGTCTTTGCTGTGGACTGTCCTGGCATCATGCTGCCCTGCAGCCTGGTCCTTGAGTCCTGCAGTCTTTAAGGTCTATCAGTCTCCACTAAAGCAGCTACAGCTGGGCCGACTCCTCTCCGGAGCAATCGCTCGGCTGCTCGCCTGTGGCCACAGTTCTGGGTGTTGAGGGGGTGCAGGGATGAGCCGCGGGGTGGCTCACGGGGTCCTGTGGGGCCTCATATTGAGGAAGCTCGCCTTCTGAAGCAAGCTCTCCATCTTGGAGGTAAGGGGGCGGAGGGAGGTCAAACCAAGGAGGTCGACTAAAGACAGAAGAAACATTACACTGGGTTGTACAATCGTTTCTGTGCCAGCGATCAAGAGCAAGGAAAAAGAACAAAACAGGATGTATTCTCCCATCTGAGAATATAATGGAGTTAAGTAAGAACTATTTTGAACTGAAGTTTCACCTTTTCTCATTTAGTTTCCATTAATATGAATAATTATGCAATTGTTTAGTTTTTTCCCACTGTTTGAAACAAGAACACTGAGTGTCTGTTAAAAGAAAGCAAACTTCCTTCTTTTTATCAGGATCTCATTACTATTATTTTGCCATTTTAGCAAATGTTCTCTTTTTTGGAGCTAATATCTGAACAGGAACATTTGTGTTTAATAATAAATGAGTATACAACAGTTACACGATTGTTCATTGCAAATAACATAAAAGCACCCGTGGGAAGCATGCTGACAGATTTCTGATTGGAAGTAGATCATAGTTTGATAGAACAGCACATTTGAGCACTGTTATTTCTTTTCATTTTTCTTTTTGGATCAGTCTTAGGTTACAGTGTGAAAATGTAGAAATATGTATACAGACACTAGAACTATTTGTTCATCTCACCTGACATCTAGAACAGCTTGTGAGTATGATGGAGGGGAATCCATGGAAGGTGCTGAGGGATACAGGGTCCCAGACAGTAGCTGCAGAGCTCGAGGTGTTGAGCTGTATTGACCGGTTGTGGTGGGTGAGCCAGGGGAGAGTGCCGGACCTCCAGTGTGTAAGTGTCCTCGGTCCAAGATGACCAGACGGGACAGCAGCAGGGGCTGGTGATGGTGGTGGGTATGTGAACTTCCTCGTACGCCTCTGGGCAGCAGGACGCTGCGTTTTCTCTGGTGATGGAGAACCAAAGCCAGCAAGGCTACCACAAGGACAAAGATGACGGTGCTGCCGATGACGGCGTAGGTGATGCTAGGGTAGTAACGCAGGTGATAGTCCAGTGTCACAAAGTCCTGGCCAGGAGCTTCTGTGCAAGAGAGGAAGGAAATGAAGAGCAAACTAAGGATGCATAATGTAGGTGGATGAGAAAAAAAAAGGATTAGTGGTGCTGAGGGACTCAGAGGGGAATGGAGGAAGGAAGGATGTAGAGGAGGAGGAAGAGGGGAATTTAATTTAAGGAAGATGAGTTGTGGTGTTGGAGAGCCAAGGGAATGGAGAAGGGAGTAAAGGAGGCAGGCATGAATATCAAGCAGTAAATTGTTTTTAGGTTCATTTGGAAATGTATTCTATGTGATTCAACAGCGGCAGCCTCTCCTGGAGATGAGAGTGCTAAGCAATACGCATAAAGCAGTCAAACTCACCCGAAGAGCTCCAAGAGACAAAGAGAACAAATCAACCATGGTGCACCAGTGCAGAGGCTACTTCTAAAGCCTGGTTCATAAACAGGGACTCTTTAGTATGACAGAAAAAGAAAGGAGAGGGAAGCTAAATAATTCATAGTGAGGGCAAAACAGCTTATAGCATTTTTAGAAAAATGCAACTTGAAGATGAGAGCGGGCAGCGAAACACCAGGGGCCGTCACACTTTGCCATGTTTGTCCCAGGGAGATGCAGAGTTTGCAAACTACTCAAGAGTCCAGTGAACCTAATGTTCACAATGAAAGCTGGAGCCAAACACACAAGCGCAGAGCAGCCTACCTGCTGCATGAAATGAGGAAAAGGATGACAGTAATGCTACAGGGCACTGCAGCTTATTATTTTAGATAGGATGAGGAAGGGCTGCTTAAATATTTCCGCTGACTGATATTACAGTGTGAGAATTTCAATCAGGCGTCGGGATGGGGCTCATGTAAATGGTGTTTCAGCTTACCAGCTGACTGTACTGTTCTATTAAGGAGAGGCAGCAAGAGAGTGGAAAGAAATCTATTTATTACAGAGCTGCAGAAAGGATGTGCTGAGGAAAAATGACTATATCTAAGTATTTTACAGTTGCTATTTCACTTCAAATTACACTAATGCTAACTAAGGCTGTGAATATCAAACCTCAAAGTTCAAAATACTTTCCTCGTTCTCTGCTCAAGGTTTCCATTTGCTACTTAAAAGGCCATGTGCATTAAAGCCTAGGAAACTAACTTCTTCGTCCACAAGCCATCATGCAGACAGTTGAGGCTATTGCCCAGATAGCTTGCCAGGAAATGACCATTACAAGACATCTTAAGGTCAAATCAATAGTCTGAAAGTGCTTCTAACTGTAAGGATTAGATCCCCAGAAAGTGCAAGGTAAGGCAAGCCTTTTTGGAGCTTTTTGAAGTATTCTATGCTTATACAGACTTACAGGCTCTTGAGGGATATTGTGTTTAGTACAGAGTAGAGATCTTCTCCGCATTTATGAGGTAGAGGTACCGAGACCCAGAGAACAGAACCACAAAAAGCTCAAAGTCAACTAACGTGAGTCTTTCATAGTGATTATTATACCAGCTAAGATGCTTATGAAATGGAAGTCCACTTTCTGATTTCATCTGCATCAATTTACACACTACTAATATGCAAGGAAACAGGAACATATGTAAACCATCGGACTAACAAATGAAAGCTTTCCAGTTCAGTCCCAGGAGGATCTGCCACATCAAATATGTGGCGCTCCCTGCTGTGGTAACCTCTGGTGAATAAGTGAGCAGCTGAAAGTAAGGACGGAAATTCAAATCATGCTATGATTCCAATGTGTACACAAAGGGAAAGTTCTACATTTTTGGAGAGGGGACAGCTTGAAGCAGCAAAAAATTAGAGCCTGACAGATATTTAAGGCTGATATTGATACTGCACAGTTTAAAACCTTCACATTCAGGAACACTGGATGATATTTGTTAACTGATAAAATATAATATACCTTTGGAGTTTGTATTTGTTTATTTAATCATTTACACGCATATTGGCCGATATTAACTATCTGTATCTGCTTTTATAATGCTGAAAAATGAAATTTTATTTAATTTAAAAAGTAAGGAAAAATGTGAAAGTTCTGATGTTCCAGTCTCTGCAAACAATTTTACAACAATTTTCTTGTATGTTTTAATATAGGATCCAAAACAGGAGACATTTTTTAACTTCTATACTAGATTTGAATGTAAACTAAGCCTACTATTGAATTGTGTTTTTATATTTACTCTTTACTCTTAGACTGCTGAACACAGCCAAAGCTGCAGCTGTAAGAATAAAAACTAAAAATGCCTTTTAAGCATTAATTTAATAAAATACTAAATTATGATCCATCACAGTCCTTATCTTAAAGACAGAGCTGTCACACTGATAAATCTGTTAACTTATACAGTTTTCTTCCCCAAAAAAAGCTTTGACTAGGCTGGACTTTATCAAAGTAGCAGCTCTGTTCCAGTTCCAGTAATTGTGATTGGTCAAATGGTGCCAGCACCACCCCTTTCATGTGAACACTCAGAAGAAACCCTTATGAAATTAGGCTTCATAATAACTTAATAATAATACAGTTTTGTGTAGCTGCTTATCCTGATTCCTAATGTTAGGGTCAGTAAACCCAGATAATGGAAAGAAACCCAGAGTGTAATGAAATCACCTCATAGCACAAAGCGCTAGCTGCCTCAGCACATGGACACAATAAGTTTTGACTGATTGAAAGCAAGTACAAATCATCACTGTGCAACACACAATAAAGCATAACACTATGAGAAACATTTTTTACAACCAAATTTTATTCTGATTTAACTGCTACGTAACATTAAGATATATTTATGCCTCTAATCAGAAGAATTGTTTGTTTTGACAAACCAGCAACCTTCTGTCGAGACAGAAGATGGTTTTCAGCTTCCATTCTCTCTCTTCCAGACACCAAGCTGCAGGTTTCCTCTGCCTACCTGACCTTGAAGGCCCAGGGGAACCTCTGCAGTGTGTGCGTGTTTGTAAGTGTGCTCACACATACTGCTGAATTCCCATCAACCAGCCTGGCATACAGCCTATTTGTGAACCAGCGTGTATAGTCAGGGGCCCCATGCCTTAATTAAATCTAATCTAATTCAGATGCTCCACCCGCCTGCTACCCAACCAGACACCAGCAACTAAAACAAGCCCCCTCGACCCCTCCCTTGTGATTTTTAAATTGGCCAGTCCTTCACGCTACCAATTAATTATGAACTGGACTCAGTAGAGAAAGGCAAAAACAAAGAAGAATCATTTCCATAATTACCTATTTAAATAAAAAAAAAAAAAGGCGCAAATAAAGAGATCCCACCACTGCCAAACTATGCTGCCTATCGGGTTTCAGTGCAGCCTTCTGGGAGCAGAAAGAAACATACACAAAAGAAACTCATATTGCTGTAACATTAACAATGGGAGCCTATTTGGTGCATTAGCGGCAGAGGTCTGAAAGGCTGTTCAAATCACACAGGAGATAAAAAGACAGGGAGAAAAGAGGGTGAAGCAGAGACCCTCTCTGTCAGGGGGAGAGAGAGGGGGATGGATCCTGTGTGGCAGCCCCCCCACCTCCCACCCCATACTGTGTGCGTGATTGAGCCCTGCTGCCTATTCTGTATGGTTTAGTTGAAGTTATGGTACAAAGAATGGTGTCATCATCACATGCAGAGATAGGTGAGCAGGTCTCATCATCAAAATGGAATTTTTGATAAGCTCTGTAATGATGCTGGAGCAACACGATACAGCACTTCAATAAATATCTATAGTCAGTGCAACACGGTGGATCTGAAACCAAATTATTTGTAAAAATATTCTAATAAATGATATAAAATGAGACACAAGGTCATTATTTACATGAATAAAAACATCTTGTCTGGGCTGGGCCTGTGGACTCTGCTGTGTGTTAACTTGCTGCCAGACTGAAGAGAGAGCGAGAAGGCACAGCTGGTATCTGTGCATCAATACTCCATTTACTCCATTTATTTTTGATGACAGTGACTCTGAGTCCCAGTCAAACTCCCATTCTTTACAGACACACAGTCACAGCACACGGGATATAATTATTTGCTTTGATCTGTAAAGCTTGCTATTATCTGCCCGTAAACCTAATTTCTGTGAGGAACAAGTTCACACATCTAGTGCAAAATCTAGTGCAGTCGTTTATTATATAGGATACTGCAAAGACTTTCGGCACCATAGACATTCAGATTTGTAAACATCCAGTGGCACAAGGTAGAAAACTACCTTATTTGTCTGTGTCTATATGTCATGTTGGGTCTTACACTCCACCTTTCTGGGAACTCCCAGGCCCTCCAAAGGCCTATCTCCCCTCACCACACTCCCTGCCGGTAACTGATGCCCTCAGGGGTTGGTGCGTTGGTGGTTCTTGGTGTCCGGGCTGGGCGCTCAGGTATGTACCAGCTCACTCCCGGTGACTACTTGGCGGTGCCTGGTGCCTGTTGCTCAGGCCTCATCCGGGGCAAAGGGGGCCCTCGGCCCTCCAGCCTCTGGGCCTGCGGCTCGGTTCACTCTGGCAGAGCTGGCTGCTGGCAGAGCCGGCTCCATGCCTGCTTCATGCCCTGGGGGACAAGGCTCTCTACATCCTCTAGCAGACCATTACATGGGGAAACCTTTTGAATACAAGCGTGCTGATCCACACAGGTGTGCACACGGGTGTTAATTTTTCATAGACATAAACTACACCTCTATTGGCTGCTATTTCCAAGCACATTGTGCGCTGTCGGTCCTGCTTGCTACACAACAACATTCAATATTTAGTATTTACTGCTGTTTACACTTAGCTAGATTAACGTGATGGTGTTGTGTTTAGTATGTTGCTCTGTTTTTTTTTTTGCTTGTTGTCTCTTCTTTTTCTCTCAACAGGTGACCCAGGAGATTTTATTTTCTCTTCTTTCTCTTTTTAAGTGCCCTTTCTCACGGTCCCTCTTCCCTTCTGTTTTTCTTTTCCTTCATTTTTCTTTCTCCCTTTCCTATCCCCCAGTCATGTCTGTCCCGTCTGTAACAACTGAAAATAAAATAAAATAAATAATAACAACAAAGGTCGATCAAATGGACCAATACGGCAAGGCCGTGATGATCCATTTGGCAAAGTAAATCCATTGGGTATCCTTGTTGGTCTTCAGACAACAATTCTGACGGCTAAAGAACCAAATGGGACAGGCAAAAAAAAAAAAAAAGGTAGAAAACTACCAGGAACTCCTGGGAACTGATGTAAAGTTCACATTTCTGGCAGTTTGAGGTAGCTTAACCGTGCCGAAGGAATTCTTCAACATGACTAAAACTACAGTCGTATAGCCCTGCAATCCCATCACTGCATCACTCTTTGATTACTAAAAGACACACAATCAACAGAGATAGTAAACCTGCATAACTACAAGACCACTGAAAACCCTGTGAAAGTGAACCAGGAGGACTGCTACCGTTTTAAAGACACAGGTTGGTTTCACCAAACACTGATACTACAATTTCTGCAACTTGTTAATTGATGAATAAAACATGTCATCATAGTAGCAATCGCAACACATTTCTTTCTTTACTCGTCGTGAATGTCCTATTAACCTTCTCCAATAGCTTTGTCAAGGAACTCTAGCAGGACATTCCATTTGACCTAAATGTCATGATCAAAGCTCAACATCAAAGATCACTACAAGCTTTCCTGTCTTGTCAAACTAGACATGAAAGGCTTGAATACTTTCGTGCTGTTGAGCAACAGCAAAGCCGCTTGGCCACGTTTGACTTCATGATTCCAAAGTGAAAGGATTTCTCATCTTATTTAATTGACAACCATTACAAAAACTACACTTTTAAAATCCTGCTTTTTCACAATTTACAAAGTTGGAGCTTATGAGTGATTCCCAACCAGGAGTACTAACCCACAAAGTAATTCTATAGCTGTCAATGGTTTTAACAAAATAATTGGCTACAATGAAATAATATTACAAAAAAACAACAACACCATACTGAGTGGATAATTGGTTAGGATAAAAATGGTAAAAGTAATAAATGCATTGTAGTATATTTACTCAGAATAATCCCCTTCATATGGCAGCATGTTGAAAGGGGCTGCACTCAGCGCCACTGGCACCTCTTACACTGCATCGACACTGCGTTTATAAACTCGTAAAGCTTCCATATGTGGAGGCTTGGGGAGAGGGGCGAGGTGTAGCCTTTCAAAGCCCCTCTAATCACATCAGAGTGCCTTCTCCCCACATCTCTCCACCTCACACTCCCCTCTCGCCTACACTCAACTACCTCTAGTGCCTTTTGTTTTCCCATCTTTTTCTTCTTGTCTATTGTCTGCCTCCCCCTGCATGGTGCTCCCTCCTCTCCTCTCCTCGTCTCTTTACTTGGTGTTTTCTTGCTGGTCATGCTGGTAATTTACTGTCATGGATATTTAATGTACTTTGCCATTCTGATACACCAAGCTTGAGAATAAATTAAGCAAAATTGTTATAAATAGCTAAAGGGATCATTAAAAAAAAAAAGAAAAACAAACAAACAAACCCCCTCATACACCTCCCATCCTTATCTCACTTTTTCTCTCCAAATTTTTACTACTTACTTTTCAGCAGTTCATTATATCCCACCTCTATTGATCTTATTACCTCTGCATGAGAGAGAAGATTTAAAGGAGCGCACAGAGGTCACAGGCGGTTGTTAAAAGAGGACACAGAAAGAAACATGTCCAAAAGGGAGAGGGAAGAGAGAGTATCTTTTGAAGCTTTATGCACACAGCTTTGCCAAACTGAACTCCACCTAAAATCTATTAAATGAGATACGAGTCATACAGACCCCCTGCTGTATGCCTTCAGTACCAGGAACACACTCCTTTTGTCTGCATCTCTTTGTGTCATCCTTTCTAAACCTTGCTAACAGTTTTTATTTTTTGACATCTTCCCTTTTTCCTATTTTTGTGTGAATTAGAAAGGACTAAAACAAGAATGGGAGCTGTCAGGAATTCAGCCTTGATCAAGCGAGGTCCTACTAGGTAAAAATAGCTAAATGATAGGCTTGCACTCAAACTGTGCAATTCTTAACTGGTACCTTTTATTTAAAACAACAATTTGGCCGATAGCTCATACTATTTTTTTTCCCCGATTTCATTTTTGTTCTTGACATTTTCCTACTCTGTATCATAAAAAAAAGACATCTTGAGTCTGAAAATTACAGTTTGACAGAATTTCAGGTCGTCGAACCTTATTCCATAATTTACTGAAACGTGCAAAAGTAAATGGAAATATAGTATACAAGACAAAAACTAAGTTGTACAAATCTATAAAGCTTAAGAACCTTAATTTGTCAGCACAACCTAAACTTTCTAATGTAAGCTTTCTTGTAATTTCTTTAAGCAGGCTTCAGGAATAGTTCTCCAGGCTTCTCAAAGGACATTCAAAGCTCTTCTTTGGATGTCTGCTGCTTTTTGTTCTGCTGTCTGTTGAGCCACACTGCTTCAGTAATGTTGAGGTCCAGACTCTGGGGAGGCCAATCCATGACTGATAGTGTTTTTCTATCCAGGTATGCTTTGACTGCACTGGCAGTGTGTTTGGGATCGTTGTCATTAAGAAAGATTAAGACATTGCCAATCAGACAATTTACAAATGGTATTACATCAAATTATTGGATTAAAATCTGATGGTGCTTTTCTGTGTTGATAATTCAACAAGATCCCCAAATCATGACAGAGCCTCTACTGTGTTTTACAGATGGCTGAAGACACACACTGTTGTACCTCACTCCTGATTTTCATCGTACATACTGACAGTCGCTCTTTAAAAAAGAAGGATGACCTGGACAAGAACTATCCAAAGAACAACTCAAGTTCAAAACCACAAAAATGAAAAAACATCTGGTTCCTTGAAAGGAGAATACAAAGAAATTAGGTGTAGCTGAAGACTGTAGCTGATGAAACGCTGAAGATAAAGCAGTTTAGAAATAAAAAAAATATAGCAACAACATGATGAATTTAGCAGAATACATTAAGCACTCAGAAAGTTGATGTTTTCTGATAATATATCAGTACTATACAGTAAGATTTTGTTACCTACCGATCAGACAGAACCAAACGATGTGTGTACACTCATATTTTGGTCAATAGTCATTGGAAAGCACTTTCTACTAAGATTCACATGATAATGTAGGACAGCCTGTAGGCAATCAGAGATTAAGCTTCGACATCAACATATGCCTTAACTGAAATTAAAAACAAAAATTCACTGAGGAACTGCCTCAAAGCACATGAGACAGAATACTGGTGAAAATATAGTACATGTCCACAAACACAGAAAACTGTATGCAGCTACTGAAGCAAAGTGAGGGCCGATGTTAGTGCACAATAGGCTATTGAGAGTGCAGTGATTAAAACAAGCTCCAAAGCACTCTTTTGTCTGTCTTTAATCAAACTACTCTGCAGATCAACGGCTGACATGCCGCTGGGTTGCTGAGATACAAGCATTTTTTTTTTTTTTTTTTTAATGGAGCCCATTCCTTTGGCTACTTGCCAATGAATATGCTAACTAGCCACTGTCAGAATACACTTATCCGAAGATGAACGAGCAAAAGAAAAAGAAAAAAAAAGAAAAAAAAAAATCGGCCTAATAAAAGACTCCACATATCTTAATTGCCACACTTAAAACGCCTCTGAATAAAGGGAATGAAGATATTTCCTCCCTCTGGCTCATTCCTGAGGGATAAGATAGGGGCTGCACAGATGTTCTGTACTTTCCCCATGCACAGAAGACTCATTTCGCATTCACAAAGTCTCAAATTTAAAAAGCGCTCAAAGTAGGGTGGGGTGGAGGCTGTGTGTGCGTGGGGGGATGGGTAATCATCCTCCACTTTCTGCATTCCAGGTTTGCTTCAACCCCCGGAGTGCGCCTGCCTTCAAATGCTAGAGCTGATATAGGAAAGTCGCCGCTGTAGCCTCTATTAGATATAGTAACTTTGTCTGATGCTGATTATGGGTACGAGGTTTCTGGCTGATTTGGAATTTCTCCTGCCACCGTTGCAAAAGCGGAGTGATAAAATAAGGTGTGCAATGGATGAAATGCCTACCATCATGTATTAGCACACTGGCGAGCAAAGGGAACAAGAGTGCACAACAACGGAGAAGAGAACCACTAGGTGTCAGGCTGTTCACATGTTTACACATGCACGGTGCAACGTTTAGTATTAGGCGGGCATCCAGGGTAAGGAGAGGGCGTGCATTGGGTTTGCAGAGTGTGACGAGGAAGCCATGCCATCTGGCTTCAAACACACCCACAAACAGATACACACGCGTGGCATTAAGACCCGGTCCATTGAATACAGCGTGAACATTAGTCAGGAACGTACATTCGTGAGCAGAACTTGCTGAAAGTTTAGCAGAAATAAAGTTCAAACATTTTCACGCGCACACCCACGTATTCACAGACAGACTGCTCTCAGATCCTCATACGAGTGAAAACAGCAGTACAAACAAAATTCCATAAATCCTTTCATCCTTGTCCAGAGCGTCTTAACTAAACCCACGCCACATGGTGATTAAAAAAAAAAAAAAAAAAGTGGGGTGTGCGGGGAAGATACTACCACAACTTCTTTGGTTCATTAATGCCTTTATTCTCTGTAGACGAGACTATCAGCAGAACGGAGTCTAGAGGGTGAAAAAAGCCCAAACTCTTAAAGTGATGGTTACAGTTTCAATGAGCACAGCTACAAAAAAAAAAAAAAGGGGGGGGGGGGGGGATTAGAAAAGTACTTTCACTGTCTTTTGGAACATGTTTACACCTGCAGATAAACTGAAATCTGCATGTAGAATACAACACAATTGCCACACTTGGATTTAATACTAGCAATCTATCCTTCTCGTTGGCATTCTGCCTGCATTGTGATTTAGCTGATTTTTTTCCTTTAATTTTTCATGTACACTATGTAAAGAAGGAGAGTAGGTGTGAGGGTGGGAGGCTTATCCGTTGTCAACAAAAACACGCAGCAGAGGTAGCAACACTAGATTCTTTTTATTTACGGGAGAATGAGTATGTGCCAGTTGTTGACTTTGGAGATGAGAGCTTTAGCAGCAGAGCAGACATTTGTAGTGGTTTTATTTCGATCTCTTCACACCATCTAATGCAATCCAATCATTCTGAAATCCAGATCAACTCCAGCAGGAGTCTGGCTGTTTCTCTCACATGCTGATAGTGTTAGTGTAGCAGATAGCGTGTTAGCACCTCACTAACACAATCCCCTTTATCTACTGCAGATAGGACACCCAGATACACATCAAAGTTTTGAGTTTCCCTCATAAATGGGACCCATGCCTCACATCTATCCCAGCTCATGTTTTCGGCACTGCACTCGAGACGTATGGTGTTTGCTTGTGTGTTGTGTCTTACAGATGAGACGCGTCCACTCAGGCAGCACTGATAAATGGCTTTTGGTACAGGCAAAGAAACTGTGAAACACTAAGGGATATTTCATCTGGAAGATACTTAAGAAACATGTGATGCCTTTTACTCCTTCTTTGAGCAAAGTCTGTAAGATCCAATACTTTCAATGAGAGTACATTAGTAAGTGAATTTGAAGCAAATGAAACAGTGATTTCTGACCTACTCCCATTGCCAAAGCCTTCTGAACAACTGCCTACATGCAAATAATTTCAGGCTGGCAGTATTTTCAACCAAAGAACAACAGCTCGATTTATTTCAGTCTGCTCTAAACACGCTTAACTTGTGCAGATCAAAATACAGCACAAGTGGTTGCTTTTAAAATTGCACTAGAGTGTTTGAACCCTGGCACTTTCAAATTAATTTAAACCCCTGCTCTCTCAAAATATTAGGGTTATGCACCCAATACTTCAGCATCTGAGCCTCCTTACTGTTCTCTGTGCATTACTCTTTTATAAACTTTTACTGCCAACAAACATCCTCCTGGTGGGATATAAAAATTGATTGAAAGCTGCTCTGTAAGCCAAGCTAGGAAGCAAAGCATGTTAACTGCTCTGCAACAGTGCCGTTCCAGATCCCTTTGGCATCCTAAAATTAATATTCATGCTCCATGTTGTCACCCCGTTCCTGTTGCTCGTCATGTAGTGTGTCTCCTCTCGTTAGCATGCGTAGAGAAAGCGTGAATTAAGGACAGGCTGTGTGTATGCATGTGTATAGGCCTGCCAGTCTTTCTTTCTCACCTCTTTTTGTTTTTGTGGAAGAGAGCAGTGAAAAATAACATCTATATTTGTGCTTGCATGTGTTTTTGTACGTCTATCCTATTTCTTTCCTTCCATCTGTCTGTATATTCTTTAGTCTGTACATGTGTGTGTTTGTGTGTATATGTATGAGTGGTGCTTTAGGGAAGGAAGGTTTTCATGCTTCATCGGGCCTCTATTTGCCTGTCCTGTAATAACTTGTTCGCTCCATTGCTTGCCACTATCAGACCCCCCACGTGCCCCCCCCATAACACTCTGTCAGAGCTTACCGTGGGCGGCAAGAAGAGTGGAGGGGAGGTGGGTTAGAGTTAATGGATGGCTCCGGCATCTGGAAACCATCCACAGATGTAAAGAAAGAAGAACACAGTACAAGGACAGAGGGGAAGGACTGACTAAAAAGGTGAGGAAGTTTGCTTTAATCAGTGCAAATTACATAGGACGATTTAATATATTGATGTATTATACAAGGCAATTCAGAGAGTAAGAGAGCTCTGCATTGGTAGGGAATAATTATATCCCATATTTAAAAATAAGTAGCAGCATCTTTTTCAGCTGAGGTGGTAAACTATACATGTATTTTTTGGTTTTTGCATATATATTCAAGCATAAGTATGGAAAAAACTGTAATTGGTCAGCTGTGGGATTATCAGTTATTAACTTCAAAAAGTAAATTTCTCATCTAACCATGGCTGTGTTTTGTTTGGAGCTAGTTAAGTTTAAACAAGAAAAAAGAAAAAAGGGAAACTGAAAAAAAGAACAAACAAGCAAATTCTTTAAATAATTTAAAAGGCTTTCACCACTTCAGTGTACAATGCAAACTATTAAATGTTGCTGCTATTGAGGGATAACAGGAGAGCCATGAGAAGTGAGACAAAAGAGTAGCCACTCAAGCAGAGTGGTGAAGTACTCTCAGGTATGTTTATCAAAAAAAAAAGAGAAGAAGACAAAAAAGATGGGCTGTGAGTCACTGTTGACTGTATAGCTCACAGTGGCAGCAACAAAAATGTCCCACTTATCTTTCTTTTTGTAACATGTTGAAAAAGAAGCTCGCATGTGGGAGCTTCAACTCTTCGTTTTTACAGAAAACCTTTCAGTGGAGTGGCGTGGTTGTTGAACGGCTATTATTTATTTGATTTTTTTCCTGGAGGAAGAAGAAGAATGGGGAGGGTGAGAGGTTGCTCAAGATCGTTGAGAGGCTTTGACTACAAGCCCGTCCCACCAGAACCTGACGGGCATGGTCTCCATGGCAACTGTTCTTTGGGGCCATAAGGTGAGTTAAGAAAGAGCGGAGGGGCGGAGGCCAGCCTGAGAATGGACACAAAGCAAACTCAGATGCCTCACAGGCATGACCACAAATCCTAGATGTGATGGACATGAGTGATAGGGCTGGAGATACTCAGGTGTGTTTGTGGATGTTCATGATGTGTGTGTGTGTATATATATATATATATATATATATATAGATCTGCAAATGATGCTATCGTGTGGCTATTTGGATTAAAAAGTGACAGTTTTAGAGCCACACAGCACAGGAAAAAAACAATTTCAACCAAAGTCCAATTACTGACAGTCTGGCAGCAGCAACAATATATTTTTTTCTGTAACGGGACAAGTCTTCTAATAACTGGTTAGCACAGAAGCGAGGACTGCTCAGTACATCCCACATGTTCTCTGTTCTCACTGTACACACTCTTATCTATGATGTTGTTTCTCCATTCTTGTGTCAGTATCTCTCAAATCTTTTGTTCTCTTCACCATTAATTTAAGTTTCACTGTCAGTCAGACTTATTTCATGGCTCTTCAAAGCATTCGGATCTCCATGTTCCATCAACAGCATAGTCTGAAAGAGTTTCTCAGCTTAATAAATACACAGACGCGATTAAATGTGCATCCTTTCTCAGAAGCATCTGAAAAAATAAATCTATTTAAATGTAAAACATTGGTGACTGATGATTTTTAAAGTCATTCATTTTAAAAAGAAGTAAGATTTTTTTCTAATCAGAGGAAATGATTTTTTCTTTCTTGCTCATTCTATTTGAGAATTCATTTGTGGAAAAACTCGCACTGGCTGACACAGCTAATCCATCACCATGAACATTACCACGTTTTGCTTCATGGTCATTGTGTGCTCTGCTTTTGGGAGGCATTTTTGGAGACATGTGGAACTGGAGAAGCATCTAGGTGTTAGGTTTCTTCATATAAATGTCTGGTGCAATTAAACCCCCATTAGGACTGTGTCAAACAAGGAAACAAGAAAGAAGTGTGGTAAGAAGAGGCGTGTCCCCAGCTGAACAGGAATCATGCACTAGCATTTATGTGATGTCCCCTAGATTATAATCATTTCTCATAATCATATCCATTATCATTTTTAGGGAACAAAAGCCAACGATGTAAGAAGGCAATATGAGTGTTATGTGTTTCTAATATCACAACACTCTTGAACACTCTTGCTTAGCTAGGACAACAACATGAAAAGCTGTCATCCTTACAAAAATGATCCACAGTAACTAGTGGTGGGAAAAACATTTAACAATATAAACCTGCTGTTAAGGTATATACAATAGCTGTCAGAACTGTCACAATATCCTTTTGTAAAAGCCTGCAGTTAAGACTGCTTATTCGACTCTCCAAGGGGAGCTGTCCCCACATCCACACACTGCTGTAATCAAACAAGGGAATGGTTATTGCTACTTGTTTTAAGTTGAGTGAGCATGTGTCTAGTGTAGATGTCAATTTTATTGATCATATAAGTGGCAGTGAAGTCATTAATCATTCAGAGGCTGCCACTCACAGGTTCACCTCCTGAGCTACTCCCAAAGTGCCCTGGTAACTGGCAGGTCTACACCTAAGATCAAAGCAGGTTAAATGGTTGCTCCTGTGCAGCTTATAGTATCTATGGTGAAATAATGACACACAGAGGGGCTCTGTGCACATCTGTATAGATTCTGTGAAGAATCCACCCGATGTCGTTAGCCATTTTTGGGTCCAAACTCTTCGGTTTCCAAACTCAAACAAACACTGTCATTTAGAAACTGCTCAAATTGTTTCATCTTCAATAAAAATAATCACTGTGGCTGCTTTTTTCCCCAGGTGTTACAATAAAATTTAAAATCATGGCATCCACGAAAAAGATGATTTAGGGTTTAACAGTCTTAGAAGTCAGCAGGAAGCTAGCTCACTAGCGGTCTTCTAAAGATGAAATAACATGTTTTGACTGAGGGATTCTTAAAAAATTAAAATGACAGCTCTGCTATCACTCTGGACATAAACAGCAGGTTGTAGGGTTGAAGTTGGGCTAGCTGTCATAACATGAGGTGGCTACCTACAGAGCTATAGTTAGCATAATATAAACACATTAGCAGAGCAAGATGAATGCTAACTTGTGAGGGTTCCCGATGAGCAGAGACAAATGCAATCATATCTGAGCGAACAGACACTGAAAACCAAACATTTGTCAAGAGAACATATGCTGGTAGATTGTTTCGATGACTCTATGGAAAAATACCTGGCCCTAAGTTTCAAGTACCTTATCTAGCCTCAAAGTGTTCAAGTTTTAAATATGTGGTGTCTGACAAACCGCAAGCCAGTGGACTGTAGGTATGTTATAAGGATTTAAAATAAATGTTTTTATTAAAATAAACCAATATATTTAACAATTGAACAGACTTAGAAGTCAGCAGGAAATTAGCCTTGCAAGTTTCCTTCTTGTCAACAAGATAACACCCTTAACGAAAGCAATAGGAAGTTGGACACAGAAGCAGCGTTAGTACGTCATCATTTAACAAACACAGAGACAATGTGTGACCTGGGAGAAAATAACATTCCCCTTTCTACATATGAAAGGTAATGTATGAAGAGCCTGTGTTATATTTAAACAAGAAAAAAATGGAACAAAGTATTAATATAGTAATATTTTGTCGATCCATCAATTTTCTTCAACACTGATAACACATGTACTCCGATACCATAATGCAGTTATTAAATAAATAATTATTCGAGCTTTTTGTTTTTGATAGCCATTTGTTTTCTTCAATTGCACAGACAATATAGATAATTCAGGTGCTGCAAATAAATTGCTGTATCGCAATGCCATCATTATTATCTGTTTCAGGAGTCCCTTGAAAAAGAGGTTTTTAATCTCAATGGGACTTTTCCTGGTTAAATAAAGGTTAATAATAATTGTGGGCAATGTAACACAACGGTATTATACTATACTGAAGTTACTTTATCGTTCCCACCCCTAGTTCTATAGAATACTTCACACAGGCTGAAACAAAGCAAGTTTTATCTAATTCTAAATTCTGCAGCACTCGCAACTGGGAAACAAACAGTGCGCTCAAGAAAACTGCTCACTATCCCAAACACTCATATTAATAAGCACAAAGGATTAAAGTTATCTGGCAATCTTTCAACAAAGAACAGTGAAGAAACAAGACTTTTCCTTTGAACTAAATTCCACATGAAAAACTTTACTTTGTTCCAAGTGTCTTTGTTTCTGTTTGCACGCAAAAAAACTACAGGCCATTCAATGTCAAATTCCAGCATGGGGTGAGCCTGCTCAAAATTGTTAAAGATAAACACAACGGTCCCAATTTATTCTGCCGGGCTGTGCTACAATAAGTCGGAGCTCAGAGTGAAGATAAGTGTGCAGGGAAGTTTATGAGCTGGGTTCAGATAAAATGGGATAAAACCTGCATTCATAACACACACACACACACACACACGACAGATATATAGACACGACAGATATATAGACACGATAACATGGTCTTTTTCAGGCACACACATGCACACATACACAAATCATCATCACCCTGATACACTGCCAGCCCTCCCTTGTGTACACTTCTGTCCTATTCTTCTGCTGCTTAAGAAACAGAACAAAACCCCATGATGCCCAGTCTACCATTTAATCCCCTCTCCTTTAACAATAGGTCTGGTCAGGCTAACGGAAGCGTAAGGAGCCCCTGCGTGTTTTATCAAAGTCTAACAACAGAACAACATAGCCCACAAGTGAAGGTCTATGGCTCCTATTCATATCTTTCTCTAGAGTGGAATCACTGGCCTCTGTTTCAGTGATAAGAAATGAAGCATTATGGTCAGTTATGCAGCTCGTGCACATGCACTCTAAATGTGATGGTTAGAGTCGAAGAAGCGTGGAGTGATTGAGGGATACTGCTTAAGGGAAGACCGGTCCCTGTGTGCTTTCTGAGATAAGTGCTTGACCCTTTATGTATGGCAAAGCAAGCTGAAGCAATATGTGAAAAAAGCAAGTCATGCACTGTATGCGGTCTGAACAAATAATGAGGAGCTGTGCTGATGAAAATGCAGGAGGGAAAAAATTCCCAACAGAAATTTGATTTGTCTCACTAGAATATGCGCTAAGTATGTCACCATCTCTGTGTGGTTTTTGCACAGTCCCTATCTATTATTGCATCTTAGTTTTTCTTGCCTCGCTCTCCCTCGCTCCTCTTTTCTTTCCCTGCACACCGATTTGCATGTTTTTGAATATCAAGCAAAAAGCACAGTTGGAAATAGCTGACTGACATCTTCTTTAAGAACAAAGAAGACTGAAAGCAGTGGTCGATCAGTTGTGAAGACACGCTGAACGGTGTTCTGTGTAACCTCCTATGCTGACTAATTACGACACTATGGCTTCATTTAAAAAAGAAAACAGAAAATAAGAAAACAATAATCCACCTCACAGCTCATTAAAATCAATCCTTATAAAATGAATTATGCAGTCCATTATACAGTATATGTAAGCATGCACAAAAGCCCTGTGGCTTATTGACTAAACTGAAGCAGGAGAACTCAGTTTAACATTTGTAAGTGAAAAGGAGATTTTATTTAACATCTTTTGCTAATTCTTTCCCATGTTTTTGTCCATCTGCTTTGACAAGATTCTTTCTTTTGCTTGCTCATGAAAACACCCATGTGTATTTCATTTGATTCTCTCCCTTAAACATGGCTATGAAGATATCCCTTACACGTTTCCCAGTCCATATCATACAATTCGACTTCAGGTCTTTAGGCCTGCTAATCTTTTATACACCTTATTCTCAGCAAGAGCCTCAAGTGAGTTAGACATCCACATTAACCTACATCAACAACCGCCAGGCAAATATGTTAACACACACACAGGAGCATCATTTCCAACGTTATTGATCCCCATTTGTGCACTCACACATCCACTGGTTTTACCCTGCAATTAATTATTCTGAAATAACACATGTTTGCCCATGATCCCATCTATCAGCACTGGGCTCAGGCATGCACGCACTTATTCTACAACATATAAATGACATCTCTCTCCCACATAACCGCAGCTGAGGCAGACCACACATCAAGCTGTCGCGCACTGTGCAACAGAGTCTATGTTATGCGGATCAAATTAATAATGCAGTTTTAAGCTTTGCATCATCCATAGCCTGAGGGAGTCATATGATATGGTTAGGCAGGGTGATCATGAAGCATGCTGTGGATTGCTTGTGTGCTGAGGCACAATTGTGCAGATACAAACATGACTACAGCTGTGTCCCAATTCCTTACTGCATGCTAAAGCTATGTAGTGCTGATGCACTTGTCTGTCTGTCCACTAAAAATAACTTCAAATGTGTACTGGCAGGCATCAATCAGTTTGATACTTTGGAATATTAATGCCACTTCACAAAGCAAATGTGTTTTCCTGAATATTTTGTACTGTACTGTTTTTCACGTTCAACATCTCCCTCAAGCCGTCTCACTAATTTCATTCAGCCTTTTCCAACAATAATTAGTTTAATTTCCATTTTGCATGTGGATTTTGTATTACTTGCATTGCATTAAAGTTTTTAGAGATAAAAAAAGATAAAACAGAACACACAAATGAAATTAAAGCTGGTATATAGGCAGGTGCAGAATTTCTATCATTAAAAACGACTGTGTGTACCGGTAATGTGAATTTAAAAACAAAACATAACAGCGCTTGCCAAAAGGTAAATTAACAATATATTTGCTTCTGCATGGAAATGAACTCCTGCTAGTTAGAAGAGGTTTGTTTCAAGAGACTTATGAGGGGAAAAAAAAACCTTAGAAACAATAGAAATCAAAGAATATCATAGGCCTGAGATATTTCTATGCTAACACTGCTAAAACGTTTCCCAGTAGACTGACAGAGATGGAAGAAACTGCTTTGAGAAACTAGGCTAGCAACTATAAAACATCACTCGAAAGCCATCCCTCAGGAATGCACTCAGTTGGTCTAAACATTGACATCTATTGTGGATAGTATACTAGGAAATTGCCTGCAGCACAGTGCATAGAAAGCAAAGGTGTATAGAAAGAGTTTCATAATTAAAAAAGTAAATAACCACACACTACAGCTCCTTTGAGATCCTCGTTAGAGGCAGTAAGAGTTCAACATTTGCACCAGACCAAGTGTGTGGTTTTTCATCTCATATAAACCTTTTAAAGGCAGATATTTTTCACAATGAAACAATCTCATGGTTTGGAGAAGAATAAATAGTTCTTTGTAATTAAAAGATTTAAGTGAGGCTTCTTTTGGAACAAACACATCATGATAGAAGTGATGTGCAAATTTCTCATAGGGGGCAAAAGTCCAACTCTGGTAAATATTCTGGTAATCCCAGGCATAAGCAGCTACTTGTAGGTTGTGTTATGTTCAGTACTTATCCAGCATGATAGTGTTGTAAAAAGCAATACTGCAACACTATAACCTCAATCTACAAACAACTGAAGTGCCTACTTACTTCAAATCCCTATATTCCTAGTGGATCACAGCATTCACAAACACATACAGTACTTACCCATGTACAGAGAGTTACATACACTCCTCGTACACTCACTTCCCCACGTACAAGTTAAAAGTATAGGGACTAACTTGTTACAATAAGTCATCAGTTACTCGTTTACATGCTTGTTTGTTGAGTTCCAAACATGTGCTGCCAGTGACGTTGAGTGAATCTCCACAATCATAACATGGCTGAAGGGTGTTTCTCCCACTTTTTCTTTACCTTTTAAAAATTTCATTCACTGGTCATTATAAATGCGGATAAACAGGATAAATAGCTACTAAAGTCTGTCACACTGAAATATCAGTCGGCAGTAATGTTAAAAAAGCAAAACATGCATTCATCCAGCCATCCTCTTATCCTTATCAGGGTCACAGGGAGGCTGGAGCCTATCCCAAGTACCAAAAAGGTGGGGTACACCCTGGAGAGATCGCCAGTCTGTCGCAGGGCAAACACAGTGAGGCAGACAACCATCTGCACTCACATTCACACATATGTTTAATTTAGATTCACCACACCTACACCACCCACAAAACAGTCAAAAGAAACTCTCTCTGTATTGTACTGTTCTGTTTTATAACTGATTATAATTGTCAGTTCTTTTACACTGACAACACTTAAAATATCACCTATAAAACATTTCAGGAAAGTAAATACATCTATCCAGTTGGCAAGGCTGAGGTTGATCAGACTGCAGCTTGTGTCCAGATGGCTACTCTGACCCCATGGCTCTCCTCTTCTGACCCATTTCCATTATTGTAATAAGCCATAAATACCTTTAATGTACTCACTCAGAATACACACAGATTTGCATGTATATATCCAGCAGGCACACTTATGCTCACTTTTTTTACACATTGCTTCTATCAAGAATAGCTGCTTAGAAGAATAACCAAAAGTGCAAGACAACAAAACAATCTGTCACTATAATTCACTATATGTGTTGCTCCTTTTCTGTCCCTGTATCCAGGCTCTCTTAAACTCCAGCATAGGATGTTTATGGCTCTGCCCTTTGGGTGGCCATATGGCAACATAAAACAATGAGAACAACACCAAGAGAAAAAAAATGTGTGTGAGAGAGGGTGGAAGACAGAAAAAAATACGAAGTTGGGTGTTAGGATGATAAAAACATAAAAAACACAGCAGGAACCAAGAAGGATTATGATCTCGAGCATTCAATTTAAGCCTTGTGCATGTGAACAAAGTGACCACAGACTGCCAGGGGAGGGGAGAGCAGAGAATAGAGGAGGGGAGAAAGCCTGTGATGAGTGGAGTCAAGACACTGGGCAGGAGGAAGTGAAACTGTAAAAACATGTGATGTGAAAAGAGCGGAGATGGGAGCCAAATGCTATAGACTTGAAAAAAAGTGGATGGGAGACTAATGTCACATGAGCAGGATGAGTCAGAAAAAGTGGCTAGATAACAATAACAAAAAGAAAAAGGTTCAGAATCTCAGTAATTACCATAAATGAGACCAATTTTGCATACAGGGACTAATCCAAGCGCTCTGATTCAAATATGACCCATTTGAAAATGCTATTTTCTCCATTTCTCTCCTTCTCTAACTCTCCTGTCAACATTGAAACGCCATTCTCTTTACCGTTTCAATCCTTTCCTGAGTCTTTTTTTCTACCCCGCTTTGTTTCATTCCCTCCTCACCACTCATGCTCGTCTTCAATCCGCTCACCTGACTTAGTCGTTTCCCTTTCCCCCGTGCCTCTCTCTGTTCTGCTTTTACCTTTACTTCCTGTACCTGTCTCTCAGGTTTCTGTCTGCTGGTTCCCCTTTCTGCAGATATCTTGTTTCCTACTTTCTTTCTAATCTTTTCCAGTCAGTTCCTTTCTTAACACTCCCTGATGTTTTTTCTCTTTCTACTAGCACCCACGGGCCCTTTCCCCATTTACGGTTTCCACTTCCCTCTGCTTCTCTGTCCTTCTGCATGATTCCTTGTCTCTTCATACAATGAATCCAGAGGGTTTTATCTTTTTTTTTTTCCCCCCAATGGCTTTGCCACTCTCCCAAATCCCTCATCTCCATCAGATCCCCTCCAACCCTGTATCACTCTCTCCTTCCCTATGCTTTCCTTCTCTCTTCCGCTTCATCGTCTTCACACGTTTTGCTTCCCCCCCCTCCATGCCATATTCTACCCCCTCGCCTCCCCTCACCATCCTCTCACATTTCTATTTCTCACACTGACATGCAATCCCTCTTTTCTTTCTCTCCAGGGCACTCTTCTTTTCCCTCGTTCCACTTAAGCCCTCGCCCTTTCATTTCGCATTTCCCCAACAAATGCATTCAAGCCAAACACGCATTCGAGCACTTACATCACCACCCAAACACACATCTGCAGCCTATCACACCTTTGTAACTGTTGAGGCCCTGTGTCATTTCAGCAGCGCCTTAAGTACAACCATATCATGAGACAATGCGCTTTTACAGTGCTGGCAGAAAATGCATTTACAGGAAATAACCCAGCCCATTAATTACAGTGAGAGCTAGCTGGCCCCAATTCGTCACTCAATAATGCCCTGTCTGTGTACTTGTGATAGCTGCAAACCGGATAATGCTGCCACTTAGTAATTAATACTCGATCCGTGGCTGTCTCACTAAACAATAAATAAATGCACATCAGAGAATCATGGTAAGGCATCAGAGTGTTCAGAACCTAAATAATGACTGGAAAATTGACAGCTGCTGGAGGTTTGTCTGCTCCGATTTATAGTTCAGTTCATACTTTATTTAACTTTACCAAGGCTTTTTCAGCCCTATAGATCTGTGAGGATCCCCCAATGATTCACTCCCACAGACTAAACCTGTAATGTTACTCAGAGGCTCTGCTACTTATGGATGAGTGCATTAGACATGCCTAGAGAAATATGGTTGTGCCGGGGAAATTAAATTGAGCTCTAGACACACAACAATCTTGACATTTTTTTCCAAAATTCATCAAAGTTATATCCAAATGACTGAAATCCTATTCAGTCCGCCTCTTCGCTAAAGTCTTATCCTTTTCTCCATTTTCAATTCAAATGAATGCAGTTCTGAAATGTTAGAACAGCGTTTTTACTCGGCCACAAAAGGATGAACAGAGAAATAAAGTGCAGGGAACATTTGTAAGCGAAATCAAAAACAAGAAGTGATTATATTTTACTTTTAAGTTCTTTCTGCTGCACAGTGAACTTATTAGGGACTTCATTAATAATGTTTAAAGTTTCCCAAAAAAGTAGTGAAATTATCTGCCACCACTTTACAGCTATTGAGGACTTGAGCAAAATGACAAATGAGCATTCACCATTTAGCATTAGTTCAGCTTCAACACCTCTTGGACTTTTTCTTTGATGCCATATTGCCCAAAAAAAAAAAAAAAGTTTGCAGACTAGGCAGGTATATTTTCTAGGAAAAAAAAGCTAGTGTACTGTGAAAGGTACTGTAAATTACTTAAATGATTCATATGCAGAGATGGAGAGGAAAAGAGCGGGCCTCATTGAAGCACCACATACTTTTCATTGTGCTGTCAGCCAGTCTTTGAGTGTGAGGGGCCATACAGGAAAGGGGCACGTATTTCAAGCCAAGTGTCGCTGAAGCAGGGAAATCTGGCAGTTGAGGCCAGGTTTAACTTACTGTAATGTAAATGTGATGCTCGTTGAAGCATAAATCAGCACGCAAATTAGCTTGTTTTTTGTCCCTTTTGGGTATTTTACATTTTATGGTGTCACTTAAGTATTTTTTCAGTATTCGGTCATTCACCACTATTCCAAGTCTTTTGGCCATTGTACATCAGCCATCGATCCGGCTCTACGAGGGACTTAACACTTGTGCCCTTAGCAAAAACCCTGGACTTTCTTTTGACTCATCAAGCCAGGACACTTTTATAGAAGAGTAGCATCCTCACATACACTTAAAATCTATTGGTAAAATAATTCATCTGATATATAATTAGCAACCATTAATTCAAATGTTCAAATATATAAAAAAAATCCAAATTCAAATCAGAAGAAGGCATAGATGGGTTGGATTTTCTCCTTTACTTTCATGCAAACCACATCCAATATAAAAGTAAAGTGGCGCATCCCATGCAGTCAGACAACACATGCACAGACAAGAACAAACTTCGTGTATTAGGACTCCAATTACAGACTAAGGTCATTTTGATCTCTACCTACTACTTTGTCAAAAGCAACTCTCATGCAAAAAGAAAGAAAATAAAATTCATCTCCTGTGTAAGACATCTGAACTAGAAAGTCATCCTCATAAATCACACCAAGATTTATCCATCAATCCCAATGCCAGCTTCTGCACTGCTCAACAGAGGGACAGGAATGCCATTAGCCCTCACATTAAATGTTAATCAGTAGAGTACACTTCTCTGGAAAACAACCAACAGCAATCAAAAGAACAAGCATTCAAAATAGAAGTTTCCAAACTAATGGGTGATGTTACAAAGGCTACTGTAGTTCTATACGTGTCATACACATAGTCTACTTTCCTGACATCTACTTCCTCTATATCAGGCAGTTTATTCCCATTACTGACACTCTACCTCTTTTCCTGTTTGGCTGCATCCTATTATGCTCTTTCTCTGCTAATCTGTGCAAATGATTTGGTATGTTACCAATAAGTCCTTGGAAATGCCCTTCACTGGATCACATTAATTCCAAGAAAAAAAACAGCACATGAATATGTATTAATGTTTATATATACTGTCTGATACCATTTTAATTTAATATAAAATAAAATGTCCTAAAACACACAGATCCTCGTTGGCTGCCCTGTCTTAGTTTCTTGAATATTCGCAGATTCACTAATGTCAAACTCTGTTTTTTTTTTTTTTTACACTTTTGGTTCATTGTATTGCAAAATTAGATGAAAAAGTACAGCTCCACCAAACACCAACAGTAGAGCTTTTGTTCAGAGTGAAATTCCTCCACTAAGTGGTTGCAGGTCATCACTTGACCGGCATCACCATGGTGACAGAATAAGGATTGGTTTAGGAGGGAAAGGTTGCTAATTTACAGCAGCCTGAACAGCGACGCTTGACTGATCCTGATTCAAGGACAGGGATGATTCATACAGACTCTGGTCCCGGGAGTGACCCCCCTGTATAATGGCAACGAGGCCCTTAAGCAACAGAAGCCTGGAACTGACAGTTAGCCTTGGTGAGAGGGAGAGGGTGGGAATGGATGCCAAAACGATGAAACAAAAGCACATACTTTCAGTTTAAAATAAAATAAAAGCACATACTTTAAATAGAATGCACACGACTGCATATAAACACAAACTATTTTATTCAGTTCCACAAAACAAAAATCCTACTATTACAACATCCAGACAGACTTAAAAAACAAGGAAACAGGAAGCAACATTGCCTTAGCTGTTGGTGGCAGGATCAAACTAACTGCATCTTGCCAACTGCTTGGCCTTCCTTTCTTGCAGACCAAGAGCTGAGAGTCTCTTAGTATTGCTTTGTGATCACTTTAAGCTACCAAAAGCAAAAACCTGAAACTTTTCCAAAGCTGAAAACCATGGGCGGTGACATGTGCAACCTCTCCTATTTGTGCCTGTCAAGTGTGCGTTGGCTCTGATGAACTGGCACTATTACATTCCACTCCCACACCTCAGTCTACTGCCATTATATTCCCCTACACTATTTCATGCTCCCTCCCACACCTTTCTATCTCCGCCGGCTCTCTGAGCTCTGCTGATGAAGGGCATGAACAGACCAACATCTCAGCGTCATATACGTCTCTACCACAAAAAATGCCCATGGACTAACTTTTGATTTTAATCTATAGCGCCTATATTATTTGGGGCCAAAGTCAAGCAGCAGTCAGTGGGGGGAGGATGTAGCTGTTTGAGAAGCTATTAGCAGACTAAAAGGATATCAATAGTGAATAGAGGCTCAGGGACTTTTAATCACTCTGCCATTCTTTGTTCTTTATATATCAGGCTGACACTATATATTAATGTCTAATTTACAGGCACTGTTATTGGGGAGGCTGGAGTTACTGCTAAGTGTCAGAACACAGTCACTGTATATACAGCCCTATTTGAATTGCTGGTGTTTATTGGCCCAGTAAATGACAAGGCTGTGAAGACAGGTTGTTGAATACACAGTGCTTATGCAAAATAGCAGATGCAGTGCTAGTGGATCTATCTAGAAGTTCTTACACAGCCTTAGGAGGATATAACAAATAGAAAGCTGCAGATTACTCTCTGTGGGAGGGGAGCATCCCTGGAGTTTAAAATGAGGGATTTGACTTCTCAGAGAGCGTGCTCACTATACCAGCTAGAAGGTTAAAACTGCTTATTGTACTGCTTGTGTGGATTGAAAAGGGTTTGTGGACATGTGCGGCCAAAATGAAGCTTTTTAGCATATTAGGGTTTTAGTTGGACAGGCATTTTTGGAATACACCAAATTCCTCTGACAAGCACTGAAAACAAGTGATTCTCACTGAGAAGCTTATCGAAATGTACAAAAGAAACTGGCAGATTTAATTAAACACAGTCGAGTTATCTAAAAAAAAAGCTGTGATTCAGTTTAATTTTTCCAGATCTTGGATCGTGTTTAATGGGTGGGCTAATTTTCATCAAACCAGTCAGGGGTCAGGGGTGATGCTAGCTGCCAATGTTTTGACAGTGTACTCATGTAGCAGATTAATGTTACACGTCAGCTCGGTGCTCAGTGTCTCACTCTGACTGACAGCTCTCTGGGGACCTGCAGCCAATGATTCCTCCTAAGGAGACATTAGTAAAGACCATAATGATGAAAAACATGTATATTAGGACAGTGCAGTTTTCAGGTCCCTGCACAAGCTGCACAGTGTTTTTAATGAGACATATTCAGTTGGCTTATTTATTGCTCGTTTCTACTGGGGTCTGAACATAGCCAAATAAGTATACTATACGACACACAATAAACAAAGGTCTACCCTTGGGTGTAATTCCCTAATTTTAACAATGATGCAAGACACACTTGTGTCAAAAATACTATAAATAGCTACAAATGCAATGCACATGTAACTGGCTCTATCTTGCAAACAATGTCAATGTATTCTATGACGCAATCTGAATGCCAACATATTTAAAGAGTTTCGGTATTCAGACCCGATGTCACCCCTTTTGTTCAAAGAAGGAACTCAATTACTGTTGTGAGGCTTTCAAAGTGTTTGTGCAGTCTTCAGGAGTTTAAAGATTTATTATTTGCCCAATTATTACCCTGATATTAAAACAAATGTAGTCTAGGGGAGAGGCAGCAGAGAGGGCATAAATCTTACTCATGCAAATTTGAAAGCTTATGCTAAACTTAATGCAGGGTTTTAGAGCTTTGCTACTGCATGCTTCACACAGTTTTTTGTGTATGAAAACACAACAGGAAAAAAAACACAATTCTTTGATGGCTGTGACTCTACAAAGCATGCCTTATCTTCAGAAATGCACAAAGCCAGCTGAGAGGTTTGTGAAGCCCTCAAATCATCCCCTGGCCCTTCTGTTCCTACCTTTACATCATTTCCCCTCCCTGTTTCTCGCTTCTAAACTTAATTAAAAAAGGACAAGATGAATTGTCTTTGAGATGGGGGAGGTGTGAGTTTTAATCATTATCACACTTTTCGACAGTCTCCACGCCATCTGATACTCTGTCTACTTGTGTTAATTAACGTGTAACGACGCTGATGTGAGTGTTTCAACTGCTTTTCTTAAAAACCTCTAAGGGGGATCTCCAGTTTTTAAAACAGGTCAGCTGCAGTGAATGGAGCTGTGCTCATCACTTTTGTTCTGAGTCCTTTAACTTGTCAAGTGCTGCGACCTTCAGAAAGTTTTATGTGTCCTGACAGCATTATTTTTCACATCAAATATGCAGAACAACCAGCTTCTGACACACTGTAGCTCTGTGTGTGTGCTTATCCACTCATGCACATGCTCTTTTGGATATGCAGAGAGGCTCTCTTGTTCTCAGTAAGAGCTCCCCCAACATCTGGACCTGTATGTCCTGTATGCCCTGCAGCAGTGTTTCAATAAAAGTTTGTTTCAGATGCAAACATGCACAAACATTGACTGCACTCTATCCTCTGCTGTAAGAAGAAGGGAGGACTGGGGAGAGCAAAGCGAAGCTCGGCTGTGGAAAACCAGCTTTCAAGTCATTTCTGTTTCCAGAGTTGTACCGGTCGGCCTCAGGGCCCGATGTGATAGATGCTGCTCTCATCCTCTCGAGCTTATCGCTACCCCTCACTCACTTTTATCCAAATCCCTTCCTTTCTCTGCCAAATCGCCTGTCTCTCTTTGCTTACCTCCATCTTCCTGCCCATTGCTATTCATTGCTTCCTGCGACTCCATTTCTGGTTCACTATATTATGTTTATGTGGTGCCCCTTTCAATTTCTTTATCTCCGATATCCATTACAGTGGACCCATCCCACTCCTCCTATCTCACTGTGCGATGATTGCACAAATGCATTTATAGGAATTGTGTATTGTCTGCCACTTTGGCACCTTTCTGCTATTTGAAAAATCAATTACCTATCCAATAAAACATTAAACAGTAAAAGCAGCTCTGTGCTCTGCTCTGTTAGTGCCTAACTGCGCTACATCGTTTAAAATCACTCGGATGAGAACTAAAAACACTGGAGGCATAACAAAGCCGAGAGGATGATGCTGCCTTTGTAGATTTCATTGCCTGACCCCTCCAGGGCAGGATAACCAAATCCTAGCAGGTAAATGCCATCACGAGCTATCCACTGACAGACTTGGGAGGTGATCTCTCACTACACTCATTCACATAGAAGAACCAAGTGTAGAGACACTGAAGCGAGTAATTATGAATAAGGAGAAAGAGTGGTTGAACAGTGGAAGCGAGGAAGAGGATGGAGCGAGGAGGGAGATGGTATGGTCGAGCGGCTGAGAGCTGATATTGCATGCCTTATCAGTCACCTCCAGGTCTTTGCTTATTATAAAGAGAGGCAAAGTCAGAGTCGAATGTAAGGTAAAAGTGAGTGTGTGGGCCAAGCAGTCCTCTTGTTGTGGGGACCTAAATGTGTTGACATAGTCACATTATGGGGTCGGGGCTTCCTTATAGAAACTGAAAGCAAGTCCTTATGACATTTAAATAAATAGATTGACTATCAGACACAAGGTTAGGATTTTGTTAAGCTAAGGTTAGACAAGCAGAAGATTATGATTTAGGGTCGAGGAAATCGGCACGAAATTAATACATTAATACAACAAAATGTCCTCTAAAGTGATGAATTGATTGTGAATGTCTGTGTGCAAATGGAAAAGAGATCCCAAGAGTCAAACCACAGCGATACTTTCACTCCTTCAGAAGTAGTGTGCGAAAAATGGAACTGATCTTCCTTGATCCTTTTCTGGGGTCAAAAGAAGAAGAGCTCACAACTTTTTAGCACTTACACTTTACGTAAGGCTACAGTACACAAGCCTCAAGGAGCAAATATGAGCAAGAGAACATTTAGGTTACTTGCTCTCCATGCACACAAATATTACCATAAAACCTGTGCTGACACGAAGTCTTGAGGGAATACAACAACATACCCAAACAGACTTAGGTTAGAAGTTGGTGCGCAGACACATTTCTGTGAAATCCAAAAACTCGCAAACTAGATAGCTGAAAATGTAAGCTTTTTGGGCGGAGTTTCCTGCGATAAGGAAAGGGTAAAACTTGGCACTCCATCACCTGCAGACAGTTTAGACGTAGATGCATTCTGAGAAACCACTCTGTCAACCATTGCAGCAGTTATAATAGAATTGCTTCTAGGCAGAACACTTTCTCTCTGTAGTTAATGGAGCCAAATAATTGCACTCAGGACCATCAAAATTCCCAGTCATGTGTCACTTGATAGATCTTCACTGAGCCCATATTGATGCAGTTGAACATTTTATGACATAATGTAACAGAGCTGTAAAAGATTAATGCTTTCTAATGCATTTGGAAACAAACAAACAAAAAAATCATCTACCATTAGGTTTTCTGTTTGATCATTGCAACTCTCCATACAGTGTGAAGTAATGCTTTCTGAGGTCTAATGCTTCAGAAGCCAAAACTACAGCCAGCAGGATTCTTCCAGCAAGTAGTGGAGTTGGTATTGTTCACTTGTCAACAAGGAAATGGAGTGCAGTGGACACAGATATCGATCAATATTTCTGCACCACAATACAGTGCTATTCAGCATTCTGTGCCTTTGCATTGAGTTGTGGAGGACGGGCTTGTAATTACAGATAGACTGCCTTTTCGCTCTGTCTCTTTCATAACACAAGCAAGAAGAAATAATAGTAATGCATTCATTAATTCAGCTTCACAAAAGTGGGAAAAAAGTTGACCAACTCCAGCTTATTAATTTTGACTTGAAAATAATAGTTTTTGAAGGAAAATTGGGCAGAATAATTAGCTTCAGCAGCTACTGCTTGTACTTTGTCAGCAGTGGCAGTTGAGGAAAAGCTGGACAAAACTTTTTGACGGCTGCTGTGCGACTGCTGCAGTGCTCCTCCCTGTTTAGTAGACATGTTTTGCCTCTTGAGTTTCAATCAAGTTTCTGCCTGACTCAGTCCTGGTAATAACAGTAGTGTGTAGTGGGCTATAGATGCTGATAGTTTTAACTTTCCACTTTACTTGTTTTTGTTTGTGTTACTTTTGACAGACTTTTGTTCTCAAAGTATAAATCAATATGACAACAGCATCCTGGCAGGACAGTTATATACTGATTTTTTATTTTATTTTTTCTAAAACATGAAAGAACACCTGACAGCAGGTCCACACTGGGTTTCCGGTGGTTATACGTGCATCAGGATTAGACTGCTGGCAGAAATCATAGGCTTGCCAGTGGAAGAACAAGTGAGGTGTTGACAGTAGCTGGCTGTCGTGCCAGGAAAATAAGAATGCCAGATATAAGTGCTACCTGACAGTGAATAAGGCATTCTGTACCAGAAGGCATCATTCTCACTATCAGGGATCATCCTGCTACTACCTGAATTACACTACAAGTCGACACATTGCCATCAAACATTACACTAATGATGCTGTGGTGTGTGTCTCTCTGTTAAATAAAGGCACAGTGAGGTTTTTTTTTCCAGTGTTGTGGGAATAAAATCACAGCAGCTTATGTCTTCTTTGGCACAAAGCTTAATCCGTCAGTGGTTTTGTTATAAAGCACAGACTGCAGAATATCTCTTAAGTGATGTCTCCAAAACATCAAGTTTTATGACATATTGAGTGACTAAACACTGCAGCTCTGCTATCCAGTTTAACAGCGAATCTACAAGCTTCCACGTGTTTGGAAATCTGCTGCAAAGTTTACTGCCAATATTTCTGATAAGGCAGAAATGTGCTTGGAATTAGTCTTGCATACAGAAAAAATTATTAAGATTAATAATTGCTTTTTTTCATGAAGGACCAGCTTTAATGAGATTAGTATTGGTGGAGTAAGACCGAGAGAGAAAGGCTGAAATAAAGTGTGTCTCACTCTTGTGTTAATGATATTAAGGTTTTCTCCAAAAAAGTCATGGCTTTTACTGAGCTGAACAACTGCAGGAAAGAAACACATGCACAGTTGTAATCATGTGTGCATCCATGTGAAGGAATGTATTCAATGAAACACTGTATTGAAATTGATACGTGCATGGATGCAGGGGTGTTTCCAAAAGGGGGAAATG
Source organism: Aulonocara sp. 'chitande type north' Nkhata Bay (assembly GCF_057382095.1). NCBI lineage: Eukaryota > Metazoa > Chordata > Actinopteri > Cichliformes > Cichlidae > Aulonocara > Aulonocara sp. 'chitande type north' Nkhata Bay. The sequence continues at coordinate 6,476,263 of NC_141350.1, forward strand.
GGGTGGCATCAACCCCCTCGGTATACGATTAACTCCTCCAGTGCACACCCCGAATCAAAGCCGTTGGACTACATTTACTCTTTAAAAGCCACAACACCAAAAGATTACACGATTCCTTTAATGTACTTCATGTACTTTATTAAAGTACTTTCATGCTATGCTGCTTTCTGCTTTCACTCCATTATAATGTTGATGCGAATAATATACTTTGTAGTCCACAATACTTATTTTAAAGTTGTAGTTACTTATTATTTTGCAGATTAATTGCAATATTATAGTTCAAGCTCCCATGCAATAAGGTTATTAAATCTTCAACAGCTTCAACATTAAAGAGATAAACACATCAATAAATCAGTAATTATTATCCAACAAGTGTTACTGCACATAATGAGGTACATTTACTTTAGATACTTCGATATATTCTGAATATACAACTTTGTGAACTATTAAGCTGCTTAAATAGGATTATTTTTTAATTAAGCAGAAAGCCTAAATACTGTTTTTCCACTTTGCAATAATTATCTGACGCAAGATTACGTTTAAATTCTTGTGCAGCTCCACTTTCCATATAACAAATCTGCAACAGGGCACAGGGTTTTTATCTTTCATCACTCTAAAAGGTTATTATAAATAGCACACAATTAGTCTGGGTAATTATGGTATGGGTAAAATTGATTGGTATTTGTTTGCTGCTATCATTTGATTTTTGACATTGCTATTATTTGATTCATGTGCAGTTCATAAGATAATTAAATAAACCTGGTGCTTGCATATCTTAGATGCAGTTCACACGTTTGCACATTACGCTCCAAAAATGCCTCCATAATGAACATGAAACATATACATATATATTATAGATGAGCTTAGAACGTGCGTAAATATTATATGTAACACTGTGTATACATCATACATCTGTATGGAATCTATAACTGATATTCTTACATGTTTCTAATTTCACAATTCTTTGCTGAAGCTGTTTCATTTTCATGTGATTACAGAAACAAATCATGCTTTATTGTATTTTACCAGGAAAGGTGTGTGTTGAAGCTGCATAACCAGATAATCCTGTGTGTATGTTAGATTCTCAATGCCTCAGTAGATGTTCCATTTAGTAAAAAATTAAATTAAATAATAAAAAAAAACATTACCTGCTGTAGTCAAGCAAATCTCCTCGTCACTGTTGTCCTGACAGTTGTCCTGTCCATTACACAAGAAGCTGCGGTCCACACAACGGCCATTTCGACACTTAAAGCGAGCCTCCGAGCACACCAAGGGGTTCTCCGCTGTGGTCGAATCAGAGCAGAGGTAAAGGGTCAGCTGTTAGCTCAAACACCTTTACAGGGAAAAGTTTTCAGCTCAGATTGATCTGCTGTATCTGACAATTTGTTTAAAGTCAGGTAAATATTATATGGTGGCATTTTAGCAGAAGATATGAAACATTTAAGAACTATCGGCAAGTTTGTCTGGAGCTTGATAAAAATCAAAAATCAGTCATTTAAAAGAGAGGACAAAACCTTTTTAAAACATTCAAAGTCCTGCAGAGAACTACCATTCCTTTTTCAGTACGTTCTGGTTTTTGTCTTTGTTCAGGCCTCTGCAAAATGAGGCATAATTATCTTGTGAGAAGATCCAGACAATTACACAGTTGTGACGCAGTATGTGCTGGGAGCATAGAGCAAAGCTCCATTTAAATGGCTAGATTAGATTTGTGAGCATGGGGCCCTGCAGGCTAGAAACACTGCCTCTGACAATGGTGAGTGATTGGCTCGAATAACCTTCCCCACTGGGAAAGCGGCAAAGGGGTCATGTGAAAGCCAATTATACTCTAAAAAAACAAACAAATCTTGTACACCTTGTACACCTACTACAACAACACTAGGGTAAAAGATGGACAACAATATTTACATTGTTAAAAAGATGTAAAACAGTAAAGATAAAATGATGCATAACCATGGAGTTATGAGCAATGCATAAAAATGATATTGTCAACACTATAATATACAGATGTGCAAAATTCAGTTATTGAGACACAGCAACTCTGCAGAACTTGGACTCTTTATAGAATAACTTTTCCCCTCTCAAAGTAGTGATGTAACTAAAAGTCTAGCAGGGATAGCTGTGCCAGATAGTGCTGTGTCCACTGAAGCTGATTGTGCCCACCATGTGCCACAGCATACTTCAGAAGACTCACAAAAATGGATCGCCACTCTTCTCCACTAAAAATACATGGGTTCACAGCTTTGATGGAAGTTTCACAGAGCAGATCACTCCAGACAGTAAAGTCAGCTTGGTATTTCATAACCCTGCTTTACCATAGTAGAGACACACCAAAGACAGCTTTAAGGCACATAGGTTGTGCGAATATGACAGACTTCAAAAACCCAGAAATGTGTTAAAAATGATCAGAAAGAATCAAACTTTTGACAACATAAATTTGTGGGAGTTTATTCTGCTGAGAATAAAGTGCAACTTCCACAGGACGTATCAGGAATCTCCTGCAAACCACTTTAAACTCAATAAGGCACCTGTACAGGTGGGATTAATCCTGGAAATGCAGTGCAACTTTCTACCAGTTCCTGTGCAGCTCATCCAGCTCCAGCACCCTTTCTCAAGAACATTTTTTCGCCAGAAAAGCCTATTTTGAAGTGAGAAGATGATTATAGCTTGTTTTATGACTGCAGGAGACACATACTGTCAGGAACTTTAGGGGGGAAAAAAGTGAAGTGAGATCTTGCAAAGTTACATAACTGAAAGTCTGAATAAACCGTGGGCTGGTACAGCAGTCAAGGTTTTAAAAACCTGTCAAGTGCTTGTAAAAAGTTGGACAGAGCAGACAAAAAGCACAGCTTCTGAAATGCTGCGTGGTTTGTTGAAGCCACATGGTGGAAACCTGTCTATAAAAACAGCTACATCAAGATGTGGAACTTAGTCAGAGAAGAATATAACCTACAGGATAAAGTGAAGGTATTTAAATAGTGTGCACATGATCCAGATGTTAAACCTAACTAGATGGATTGCAGATTTAATACCTGGATTGCAAAGAGTATTACAACCCTGTATTCTTTAACAGATAAATCGACCCTGAAAAACTTACAAGCCCTCCAAGCAAAATTTCTACAGATATCTTCAGCTACGCTACTACTTTGACCAAACTATAAAAAACACATGCATAATGATGACTCAGTGATTAAAGAAATGTTAAGAGTAACTTCCTTAAGAACAGGGGCATTATATCAAGTTTATACAAAAAACCCCAACTTAATCCACAGAAAACAAAGCAAGAAATTTTGTAATCTCAAAAGAGGAATAGTCTAGCTGCTCTAAATTCTTATACATGGAGAGAATTTGGGTGGAAATGCCTAATAAGTTTTTTTTTATTACTCCAAGGCAGAAAGTTAATATTTCAACAGAGAAGTCCGAGTGTTGGAGGCTCTGTGGAAATCATGAAGCTAATCGTGGTTATCAAAGTAACATACCGTTCCAGTTCAATGTCTTTTTGTTGGGAAACACCGATTTTCATTTAAATAGAAATGTATATTTTGACTGAGTATTTATTTGGTGTCCTGATATCAGCTGGTAGGAAAGCTCTAACCAGACACTTGTTACAACCAGACCTCCCCACAAAAGAGGAATAGATAGAGGTTGTTGGCAGCATACAGTACTGTGCAAAGGTTTTAGGTAGGTTTGAAAAAATGCTGTAAACAAAGAATGCTTTCAGAAATATAAATGACTGTTTATTGGCTTCAAATGTATTCTGCAGTTGGACAACGACCCCAAACATACAGCCAAAGTCATTAAGAACCATCTTCAGCATAAAGAAGAACAAGAAGTACTGGTAGTGATGGTATGGCCCCACGGAGCCCTGATCTCAACATCATCGAGTGTGTCTGGCAGTACATGGAGACAGAAGGATGTGAGGAAGCCTACATCCACAGAAGATCTGCGGTTAGTTCTCCAAGATGTCTGCCAGCTGACTTCCTTCAAAAACTGTGTGCAAGTGTACCTGGAAGAATTGATGCTGTTTTGAAGGGAAAGGGTGGTCACACCAAATATTGATTTGATTTAGATTTCTCTTTTGTTCATTCACTGCATTTTATTGATTGAAGAAAATAAAAGATTAACACTTTCATTTTTGAAAGCATTCTTTGTTTACAGCATTTTTCTCACCTGCCTAAAACTTTTGCACAGTGCTGTATATCTAATGGAAAAGATCCCATAATCACACAGATTACAGACGGAAAAGTTTGTCAACATTTAAACTGAATGGACTCTCCAGACGCATTAGACACAGACACTGGAAGGGCAGTCGCTCTGAATCTTCTAATTTGTCATACAGAGATGCATTTATATTATTATTGTAACTAACTGAAATTTTTGGGGTGTGGCAAATCGATTAAGCTTAAGCAAAAGTATTTTACAGTTTACTGCAGAAGCATATTTGTAGTTCAGACTAGAGATGGCACGATACCACTTTTTTATGTCCGATTCCGATATCATAAATTTGGATATCTGCCGATACCGATATGAATCCGATATAGTGTTTTTTAATCAACAAAACTGTTTTTTTAAATATCTTGCTGCATTTTGTATAAGTTCATACTCAAGTTTAAAACAACAACTACACTAAAGCTATTCTGTTATACCTGTATGCAAAAAAAAAAATAATTTCATAGTTCAGCAATACTGATCAATCTAATAAACTTAAACCTACACCATCCTCCCTATTCTGGTATTTTAAAGAGTACTTAGCGTAAATATTAAGCAACCTAACTAATAGGGTTCCAACTCCCAGCAACAACAAAAATAAATAAATAAAAAATAGGGAACCACCCCTCACGCTCCACCTCATGATGCTTAATCGACGTAATCAACCTTAATTTGATGCAGTGTGAAAAAAATGCACAGAAATCAATTATTTTTCAAGAAATATTAAATAGATTCAACATCTTTCTTCAACAAAATTGCAGACTGCACAGATGGTACCTTCCCAAAGGAAAAAGTACTATAGCTTACTAGGGTATATATATTAGACTTAATAGTCACTATATACAGTAATTGACTTCTATTCATTTTACATCAAATTAAAACTTTGGGTGTAAGATTCGGATAATTATTTATTAAAAGCTAGACATTTTAAATGAGAATAAGAAAGCAAAGTATGTCTTTGTGCCCCCTTTTCCCTGTTAATGCCCTATCGGCCCCCCTGGCTAAACTTTGCTAGATCCGCCCCTGCTCAGTTACCAGCTGTCAGCTACGTAGAAAAAGATCCTGGAGTAGAAAGTAATATTAAATAAATTCTAACAACAGCTTATCAAGCTTAAACGTGCTGCTGTTGTTCAGCCGCTGGTTTCCTCTTTCTGGTGCAAAGTGAGCCAAAAACAAACCAGAGAGACGGACTCGCGACAGAAAAGCCGATCAGATGATCATTAAGCAGTTTCATGATTGAAGTAGCAGGAGGAGAGGCAGTCGCTCCATATATCGTTTGTTAAGCTTAATGCAGGAATGCTTTACAAACATTCAGAGATGGACTTACACACTTGCTTTACTTCTCTCGGGGATAACTTTGTCGGAGATGAAATGCCGGGTTGCTAGCGAAGCTCCACATGCTATCCAGACCACCACAGGTCCCGCATGCCACAGCCGCTCTATCACGTGATGCATACTGCTCCGACGTGCTAACATTCTGAGGTGAGTTACGGCGTGTTGCAAGTTTTGTGAGGTGCTTTCGTGATATTTAACGGATCGGATTACATTTTTTATTTTTCTCCGATATCCGATCCAGTAATTTAGGTCAGTATCGGACCGATACGTAATATCGGATCGGTCCATCTCTAGTTCAGACTGATGTTAGTTGCACCCTATAATTTTGCTGAAGAAAAAAAAAACCCACATTAAAACTGCTATAATTTTAAAAGGGCTGTTTAGCAGAGAGATATTTATACTTTAGTTTTTAGTGTGTATTAATCTCTCCAAGCAATGGAGCCTGCATTTTTTTTCCTTTAACCTGTTCGAAATTTATAGACTCCAAGCCCATTAAACATAACTCTGATGGTGACGTCAGGGTTATTTTCTCAGATTTGATGAAGCTCCACCAGAGGAACATAAGACATACAACATATATATTCCATATGTTGCTTAGATCTGCTTTGATATAAACAAGACATGGCATCATCTGGCCACAGATCCATGTATCTGGGTGTCATGTGAGACTTACTGCAGTTTTCCTCGTCACTCCCATCAGGACAATCACTGAAGCCGTTGCAGCGGAAGCGTCCAATGATGCAGTGGACACCGTTAGCGCAGGCGAAGAATGTAGGAGAACACTTTGACTTGACCTTAGCTAAAGATATAAGGGTTGGGGGAAGTGGTGAAAAACAGAACAATGAATTAGTGTGTGCATGATGCAGAGACGGTGCAGAAATCTTTCAGACATCATGTTTTATGACAGCATTTGCCTTGGCTGTGATGAACAAGGTAAAGGAGAGACCTTCACTAGGAGACAGTGTTTGTATTACACTTAGGTCCATGTGTTTTTGTGACACTTACACAATTTTTCCTTTCTAGAACACCATGATAGATTTAAAATGAAACAATCAGGACACAGGAAGAGGAATAAAATCAGTGCATACGCTTTATCTTTGCTTCGAAGTGTTGAACAAAAACACTTCTTAAACCATAGTCCTCTACTTTCAGAGGCTTGAAATGTATTTGAACTATCCACTTTAAAGCAGTTTAATGTAACATAACTCTAGAACTGGCCAAATCAACAGTTTGGCACATTCTGTGAAAAACAACACAATGGTGAACTCAACAGCATAAGGTCTAGATTTTATTTGAAATCAACAGTAATGATCACAGCATCGGTCATATGCTAAAGAAAATTCCCATCACAATATTCAGGACTTAATAAGGGAAACAAAAAGGCTCAGCACAAGGTACAAACCAATGATCAGTCTCACCGAAAGAAAGGCCAAATTAGACTTTGCCAAATAAACACACACACGTCAAAACATAGCTTTTCATCTGCCAGGTGATAGGATTAGCCTGTAACAGAACGACACAAAAAATGTGGATGTTATGGCTTATTATCAGAAACATAATCATCTGTAAAAAAAACAGCAAAGTTAGTGGTTTCCAATGGCAACGGGTCACTAGTTCTTACTGGTTATATTCCAAAGTTATCCCAAAGTGTTTAGGGCTATCCATTTTAAACAGATGCATCCTAATTAAGCATAACCGACTGGACAGTGCAAATAGAGATCCAATAGTAACGGAATATTTTCAGTTGCCCAAGTCAGTCATCTGATTTCAACCTGATCTACAAGACATTTCACTTGGTAAACAGGTAAAACTAAGGGGAAATTAACCCATGATCAAACAATAACCAAAGACGGATGCAGGAAAAGGTTCAGCAAAACATCACAATGGAGAAAAACTCATTTTGGTGACATCCATGGTTCCTTGGCTTGATAGTCATTGCCTCTAAAAGATTTCTTCAAAGTATTAAAAAATAACAGCTTATGTATGATCATGATAATTTAAAAGCTGACAGTCTGTATTTCATTTGCATTTGTTCCTTTTCATATCTACTGCAGTTAAAAATTGTCATTGTCCAAAAATGTCAAGACCTAACTTTATACCTGCGTGTTCTAACATTCAAAGACACACAGCCATTCAATATTATATAATGTTCAAACAGTTGCTTACGGATAAAGAATCATTAAAGGTAGCCCATTTTGTTCTGCATTGCTAATACTCCCATTTCCACAATTATGACACATAATGGGTAAGATCTTGACCAAAGAGTACTGATAAGAGGAGAGAAAAAAAATCAGTTAATGACAAAGAAAGTAAATCGTGTGGGAGAGGGTTTGTATGGATTCTGCCATTGATCAGCCTAAGCAGGCCATGGGCCTTATCTCTCAGGACAGCCCTGAGACTGAGTGAAGAGCTTGCAGAACATCAATGCCTGGCAACCTCAGTTAAGCACCAAGCCCTAGCTTTTTACCTCAAACTCATTGATCTTCCCTGGCAGAAGAAGAAAAGCAAGATAACAGGTAGATACAAGCAAAGACATCAGAAAAGACCCTGCAAAGTTACTGTAGAAGTCGGATTCCAACCAGGAAATACACACACACACACATTGCTGCAAGAGAACCATGGTTGCTATATTTACAGTTTGCATTACTGAGTTATATTATTATAAAATACAATGTTTCAGACTTGTGTTTCCCTATTCGAGACTTTTAAAAAAAAAAAATTACCTACTGGATGCATTTTTCCCTTCCAATAATAAGCATTTAAGTAAAGCTGGCATTTGGAAATCTGGCTTCTAATCAGAGCTGCTCTCATTGTAACAGTATTTACTAAAGACAGAGAAAAGAAAATCTAAGAATTACAACTAAGACATTGTTATGATGCTTTGGTAAATAACAGAGACGCATGCCAGTGAGGAAGTAGCATGATACATTTTATGAACACTTGGAAACAACAGAAGGATGGAGCAACCCACACATACAAACACACAGGGAGGAGGAAGTGAGTGGGCATGCTAGAAATGTCAAAGAAAGCCACCAAACCTTCTATGTGTTTTGTTTCCCTGTGTTGAATGCGGTGGGTAGAATTGGCTCGCTCATAGGCTGGCAATGTGCTGCTTCAAATGCCAGGGGTGCACATTTTTCCCTCTACAATTTATTGCGGTAGCCTGATTTATGAGCTCTTTCAAGCTGTGGCGATTATGTGTAGCAGCACGGAGGGCAAGGCGCAATAACCACAAGGCTTTGGAGCACCCATCTCCAGGATGAAATGTAATCCTCTGGATGCGGGAGGAAGCTGGGATAGTGCCCGATCTATGTGTCTATAGTCTGGGAAACCTTTGTTTACCTGGCCAGCAGAGTCCCTAAACACCCAAATCTCATTTTGTGCAGCATATCACATTCATAAAAGTCTTCTTCTGTAGCTTTCAGGGATATTAAAAGATTAGTAATAAAACAAAAACACGCGCTCCCGCTGGGGGTTAAAGTGAGATTCTGCTGGCCACAAACAAAGGAAACATAATCCTTTGTTATCTATTTGTATTCATTTACACTGGTGTTTCTTCTTTTACCAATTTTCTTTTCTATTTCTATACATAAGAAAGAAATGTTATTGCTCTGAGATTCATGTGAATCCTAATTACCACTTATTCAGCTGGCTAGGATTCTTCCAACCCAGCGTCTGTGCACAAAATTAACTTAAAAGTCACATCAAGGGCAAGCTTATGAAGGGGAATTGGTGGGTGGGACAAACACAGCTGGCTGGACAGATATAGCTAATGTGCTTAGCTGTGTTTTTGGGTTGCATATCACCATAGCCTAAGCCAAGCTGTTTATGAAGCAAAAATGCAAAAACTTAATTAGACCCATCAAACTAGAGTGGAAGAGATGGCAACACAAAACCATATATCCCGGGCATTAGCAGTTCAACTTTAAATACCGCTGCTGATCCAGGTAATGCTGATTGATTTCAGGTCCTCTGCTACACTCTTCAATTTACATTGTATAAGCATCGATTTCATCCTGCCTTCATCCCTTCTGTCATCACTGTTTACTGCCAAATTTTCTCTCGCTCCTCTAAGCCTTTGTAGAAGTTTGTTTACGAAAAGCAGACAGGGCGTTCGGTGGCTTCCAAACTTAGTTCCAGTGTTCAGCTGAGCAGCACAAATGAAAACGAATGGGGTAAGCAGTCGAGCAGATTTCGTGAAGTAAGACTACCACTTGCAGAAAAACATGCCTGGTTCACACTGAAGCTCACAGGTGGAGGACACACAAACACAGGCACAAAAAAACAAACATGTCTCTGTTTTTTGTTGTCTGATATATGCAATTGCACATAACGCTTGACATTTTTATTAAAAAGTATACTTCTGCTAATCACCTATGTGACAACTGTCTTTTAATTTTAACTTAAAGGTAAATAAATAAAAGAACACTTGTTTTTTTCCCCCTTTTTCATAATCTACAGGTTAATCGTAGTTCAAATCCTGACCTGGATTTGTAGTACCGTGGCATATTTTGTACTTAAATCATTGGATGATACAACAGAAACTGAAACAGAGCACTGCTCTTTATATTTACCTCCCCTGTGGCTTCACTGTTCATGTCGGGTGGAATCCGACAACCCTGTTGGCGATGGCATGCTTTTGCTCTTCCCCCGGTGTGCGCCTCTATGCCCTTAAATTATTCTCCCCTGATTGGTTCTTCAGAGAACAGAATGTTCAGCTCAGGTAGTCGCAGCCATGATGGGCATGCATGACTGACAGAGTAAGGAGAAGGACTCGCTGAAGAGACTAACAAGAAGGAAAACACTTGGAGTGAGGAGAGAACAGAAACTAAGAGTAGAAAAGACTGATGACTTCAAAGGTTTCTCTGACCTTGCAGAGTATTTCTGAAAGAAAGAAATCAATAGGTAATGGAGTCAGGGTGCAAGCAAAAAGTGCATGGGTAGTTCCAGTGCAGTGGGCCTAGGGATCAAAATAATCCCTACATTGCACTGTACATTTCACTGTCTAAGCCCTGCACACTCTTTTGTACAATACAATAGCACTCCGTGAGGGGCACTGCAACATTATAGAGCTGCCTTCATCTTAAGTGTTTACGGACCAATGGTGTTCTGCAAAGCCATCAAACTTTGTGCTAGATGGGGTAGCGAGAACGGCTCGTATACCACACAGCGAAGGCGTGTGTAAAATATCAGTGATATTTCAACAAATTCCAATAAAGGGAAGAGAAGCAAGGGCATATGGTGAAAAAGCAGCGCACGATCTGTCAGATAATAACGCTGCTGCAATATTCATCATAGAAAGCAACATACTGCTAAAATTGGCTCGTTTGAACTGATAGTGTCCAACAATGTGTTCTAAAATGACAAGACAGCATTTCTTATTCCTTTGAAGCATCAGCAGCAATCATTTTGGCTCATTTGTGAAAATCGATGGAACAAGGATAGCGTTCAGTCGAAAGTGAACAAAGAGTCAGAGAAGAAGAAAGACACGGCACCAGAGTGAAAGACTTCATGCAGGAACCTAATAAATATTTCAGCCCCGTTCCTTGGTATCAACTACACCAGCTTATTGATTAATCAACCATTAAGCTCATGGAATCCACCAGACTCTGACCCATTAAACCTTTGTCTGTTTTCCATCTTCCAAATTCTTTATATTTTAATATTTTATTTCTCATTTCTTTTTCATCGGGTAGGCTGATACCAAGACCGACCCCTCTCGGGATGCATGATATTTATATTGGAAACCAAACTGGATATTTGTGACTACAGATTTCTCAAAGTCATTCTAGAACCAAGACTTGACACTCCAAAGCCCACTTTATTCTTCTTCTTCCTTCTTCTTCTTAGTTTAATTTTTGATACTAGGTCATGCCTGAAACACCTGGCTACCCAAGAGGTAGCCTGCTCCTCAATTTGAACATTTCAAAACAGAAGACTGCTGGCTCTAATCCAAGTCCCTCCCACATGACACCCTCTGGAGGAAGCTCATTCCCACTGCTTATATCTGCAATCTTATTTTTTTGTCACTAGCCAGAACTTGTGACCACAGGTGAGGGTAGGAATGTAGACTGATCTATGAATTGACAGCTTCACTGTCACACTACAGAAGATTGGTACAGCATTCCAATTACTAAAGAAGCTGCACAAATCTATCTGTTACACTCACTCTCAACTCTTCCCTCACTCGTAAATAAGACCTCAGAATGCTCCTCCTCTTGAGGCATCAACTTGTTCCCGACCTAGAGTGGACACTCCACCTTTGTCCAGCTAAGAACCGTGGCCTCAGAATCGGGGGTGCTAAATCTTGTTCCTGACACTTCATGCTCAGCTACAAGCTGGAGGTCATGGTTTGATGAAGTCAAGAAAACCACATTATTTGTGAGAAGCAGAGTCAAAATCCTGAGACCCGAAAACCACCTCCTTCGGCTAGGCCTAGAAATTCCCCCCTTAATTATTATGAAAAAAATCTGTGACAAAGGGGAGAGCGGTGGACCTGAGCACCCACTGGGAATGAGTCTGATTTATTGCTGGCAATGCAAACCGAGCTCTAGCTTGTCCAGGGAGAGGAAACGATTCAAAGCAACTGAAGCTAAACACAAACAACAGGCAGTTATAGCACACAGTTTACCTCATGCTATGCTCAGGACATGCTGGCATGTGACAGGAGGAGCAAACAGTTTCTACCTTCCCGTTTGTAATTCGGGAGCAGAGGTAACACCTTTTTCAGGCCAAGCACTGCAGTCACATCAGCAGGTGGAGTTTTCCTCCAGGCAATGTTACAGCAATGATGGGCTTGTTCTTGAAACTATATGATTGAGGACTCATGAAAAAAAAACAAAACAACTAAATAAATACATTAATTTATTAATACTGCATAGGCAGAATTTTGCTTTTGACTGGGGTCAAAACATTTGTAACTCCAATAACCACTAAGACATCACTAGGAACAAACTGATTGGCAATTCATAAAAAAGGTGAAATGACAGAAAAAAAACCTGATATTTTGAGTAGATGTGATATCAAATATACTTTAATATATATATTAAAAGCAGTGTGGAGCTAGAAAAACTGTATTGTGAATCACCAGTCCGATGTGGGAAAAATGTTGCATGTTGCATTGTCCATGTCGCATTAAGAGTTACTATTATTAGCACTGCACAGGTAGGCGTGTACATGTAGCTCCTGTTCTAGTTGACTTTAGCATACAGACTGTAGTAGCCGGAGAATCGATCCACCAGCCTTCCAGTTGGCAGACAACCCACTTAGCCACTTACCTTAGTCACAGAAAGGATTTCTTACACAAGTTCCAACAATTTGTTTGCAATAGTTTGTGACTGTTTGCCATAAATCACAATCACGAGGTCAGGTGAGCTCAACTGATGGTGAAGTAAAAGCACCATTTCATTTCTGTTGGCTTTGCTCTCCCATCTGTTGTTAAGCCTTTAATTACATTTGCAGTAATAAAACAACATTTACATTTTGCTTTACAATATTAGGAAACTATTTAAACTAAGCTCGATCTTGGCTTAAGCATCATAAACAAGTAATTGGCACATAAATCATTCACACTATTAATAACTGAAGTCACCTGTATATCCTTCTAGTCTGTCCTCATAAATTAAACACACACAAACGAGCCACATACAGTATAGAAACACTGTCATGTAAAGCTGGGAGCATTTGCCCAACTTTACATTGCTCTTGTGTTAAAATTAGGCAAACTGGTCACTTTTCTTATCGTGTAAACACACACAGTCCTAATCTTAGCCAAACCTTATATACCCACGAAGAGTTTGGTAAAGAACCATTCTGTGTCAGGAATCTTTGTAGAGACAATCAACCCTACTGACGTGGAGAGCTTTGTTGCTGATGAGCGTTTAGTGGTTCTTTTGAACTCGGGGATGTCATTAGTATTTTGTGCGAAGGCCAGTACACACAAAAAACAAAACAAAAAACAAACAACAGCACTATTGATGTTGGTCCCGGCTTTAATATTCATTTAATCCAATAAACTGAGGAGTTTATTTTGCTCCTAAATGTTATGAAGATCAAAGTGGATCAATAAAAAGTGGAACAAGAAATTAAAACTTGAAATAGTGATTTTTACACTGTTAATAGAGTCTTAATAGAGACTTCAATAGCAGACCACGTGTGAGGCTACAGTTCACAAGTAAAAGTTTCAAGCATGTCTGGAATAACAGATTTAAGTTAATATTGTTTAAAGATGTCAAACACATCTGCTGCTAAATGTAAGGTATAAACCAAGCTTTACTGATTGGCATGACAAATGAATGGTATTGTAGCTCAGCTCAGTTAGCTGTAGTAATAGCCCTTTTGGTTTTTACAGTAACTGTTGGCTTGTGTACTCTGTTTCACATTAAACAACTTCTGAATAGCTCCCTGATTTTATTATTTATTTTTGGGCAGAAGTTCTAGTGAAGTGTTTTCCCCCCTCATAGCTTGATTTTAATTGACCCACTGTGCAACAATTACAAATGTTCAAGATCAAGTTCAAGCAGTGAAGAGTTATCAGAGTTATCGCCCTAATTAAAGGCATGCTGCCATGCAAACCGCTTGAGTTTAAGCATTGAATTAGGAGATGCGCAGCCTTTCGGTATGGCCAGTGGCCTTCCTGTTGGGCCCTGTAGTTCAAAGCAGCATAGAAGTTTCAGAGAAGTTTGTGAGTGCAGAGTTCGGAATATGTGAACTCTCCCACACAGAGAGGCCAGAGCCTCAGCCTGCAGGGCCACTAGTTCAGAACAATCATTGCTTTGAAATGCACTTCTCCGTCTTTTCTCTTTCTCCTAACTACATTTCTGTGTCTTTGATTCTACACTTCTTGCGTTCTAAATCACGTCCACTCACCCTTTTGGCCCTGCTATGTATCCGTCCTCTCTCGTCTACTCATGTCCTGTCCAGACAAGGGCAAAGAGGCTAATCCTGGCTCTGAGGCCCAGTGAGCTCAGTCAGCTCTCCTCCTTCTCTCGTCTGTCAGCATCCATTTCGTCTAACACTCTCCCGGGCTGGCGCTATGGACACCAGAGAGCAGGATGGTACTTCTGACCTCTTTGTGTGAGGAATTATTCAACAGCCTGCCTCTGAATCTCAGTTTAAAGACCCCTTTAATCTGCCGACATACATATATACACAAGCACTGCCCATAGATGGCAGATCACCAGGACTGAATAACTGCAAAAAAGAGACAAATTACAAATGACATGTTTTAATCTAAAATGTAATTAATTTAATGTACAGCAAAGTAGAGGTTGCACTCCAGGAGAAAAAAGGCTCGATCAAAACAATACTTTGGGGGGTCCTGGCCTCAACTAGTGAGGCGGAAATACAATAAGATTCATCTTAAATGAAATAAGACTCAGGCTGGAGATATTGCCTTTTTCCCTCAGCCAAAACTGTTATTTAAGAGCCAGCAAAAAGTATTTACACAAATCCAGTTGACCATTGTGCTACAGGGGACTGGAAGAACAAACAAACAGCAGAGGAGCAGTGGGGTTTGGGAGGAACACAGGAGTGGCTTTACAATTCCTGGGCTGACAGCTGTGACATAATGAGATATATCTACAAATAAATAAAGGATTGAGAAAAGAACATGCAAATGCAAATGCGAACCATCTAACTGGTATCAACACTGGAATAAAATGTAACCAGGTCAATAAATAAGGCAGAAAGAAGTTTATTTTGGAAGCAAAACAACTGCTGGCAAAAAAAATCAAACTCTCCTAGAAAATGTCGTCCTAAGTTCATGTGTAGGTGGATCCATCTTCCAAAATAGTTTTTTTTTCTTACTGATTGGACCACTGCACACCAGCATGAGTGTATACGCTTGTGTTTTTAAAAACTATGTTCATGTTTTATGTTGAAGATATCAGAACGAGTTGAGACTGATTTGTTGTCTCTTGTGTTTCCCATTAGCTACATGGTGTTCAAAAATAAAATGCTCATTAATGAGACACCAGGGGGATGTCCCCACATATGACCTTTACCTCAGGTACAGGATAAGTATTCCTTGGTGAGAGACTTCAGCACAATCTGTTGGCTAAAGAGCAGGGGCTTATGCGGGATCTACTTTCTGAGTACAGCTGTCTTCTGCAAATGAATGAGATAAAAATAGGCACTCCTCTGCGGCACAAAAAAAAAAAATGTAACAGAGAATTTTATATGGTCACACATATGGCAAAAATAAACACAACACAAAGTCACCAAATATATGCATGCCTGCAAAGCACAATCTTTCCATGCTTATGAGGCACACAAAGAAGAGAATTGAATTGTTTTGTTGTTCTTTCTTAATCCACTAGTGTGATACTTAAAATGGGCCAAGAGACGGAAATGATGTAGACATCGACACGTATCAACAATTAAAGCGTGTATTTATGGAAACCTTTTGACAAAAGCCATCTGCTCACATTACAGATGGAAGGAAATTTAATATCCAGTAGTAGTCAACACTGCTCTGCCTCCATGGTAATGACTATGAGTGCAAAGGGCAGCGGATGGACACTGGACACCCTAGAGATTTATGATACTATAAATATAAAGAAAGCAAGCCTTGCAGCAATCATTTGTAATGATAGTAATATTTAGAATGTGTTTTTCTGAGAAGTATGCTCTCAAAAAAAACTACCCTTATGTCTCAATGACAGAAGGAAAGCAAACAGAGTCAACAAACCTACCACATATACCCATAACTGAGTTTATTTGTGTTTTCTTAGAGGGGGTGTCTAATTATAAGTCAACCTGCAGAGAATGCATAGCTGCAGTCACAAAGTTTCCAGGCACTGTGTTCTCCTTAGATAATACACATCCTGACAGAAGTCTTGCTGAAGCCACAATAATGAGTCCCCCTTTTTGCCCCCTCTCTTTCTCTTACTCCCTTGTTTCCGATCCCTCCATCTGTCTGTCTGTCTCTGCGGAGCCCCTAATGGAGCCAGAAGTTTGTCTGGGGATTTCGGGAAGCAGTCGCCAGAGATACCAAACGACAACTAGCCATCTACTTGAGAATAATAAGGCCCACTTATGCCAGAGCAGATAATGTAGATGTCTACAGCAAACACAAATAGCGCTCTGACAGCCCAAGCAGGATGAGCGTGATGCCTTGTGATAACTTGTTTTAATCTTTAGCAGTACATTGTACATACAGTACATGTTATGTCAGCGAGAGACACCGCGTGCACTATATACATTCAGTTTATGTTGGCAGTTCAGTGATCTGCTTTCTTGAGAATGCAGCAAGGAAGTTAACTGAATTCAAACTCCAATCACAAACACAGTGGGGTGTCTCATTCCTTTTGTGTTGTGCCAAAGTTTAAAATTGTTTGCAGATATGGATATACTGCTTCTCGTTATAAATGACATGTATTTGAGGAAAAGCACCAATGCAGACGCCTCCATTCACTTGCAAGAGAATTTTCTGAGCTAACAAGTTATGCTAGTCTAACCCTGATCATAAACAGCTCATGTTATCCTCATCTGTTATCTCATTTAGAGGCTACCAGACATTCCTCAAATATTTTTTCCCCCCCATTTAATTTGTCAGTTTTGTCATGTTTAAAATAAAAACAACTGCAACTATAGCACTAATTGCATGTTGTTGGAGTGAAAGTGGCTGACCAGAATGATATAGAGGCTGTATTATACTGGAAGTATCTGATACTTCATATGCATAAATGATAGTATTCCATGTCTGACAGTTGTTGACAGATTAAGGTCAGTGAGCGATGAGAATCTGAACGTATAGTCGTCTATTAATGCAACAGTCTTTCTTTAAGTTAAAGGGCGTCACAAGCAAAAGGTATACAAAAAAAGGTTAGTGTATACAATAAA
This sequence comes from Aulonocara sp. 'chitande type north' Nkhata Bay, assembly GCF_057382095.1. Taxonomy (NCBI): domain Eukaryota; kingdom Metazoa; phylum Chordata; class Actinopteri; order Cichliformes; family Cichlidae; genus Aulonocara; species Aulonocara sp. 'chitande type north' Nkhata Bay. Next base: position 6,493,648 of record NC_141350.1, read on the forward strand.
ATTCCCTATGAATATACATCTTAGATTTCCAAGTCATTCCAAATTAAGACAACCAATAACCTATACAGTAAGTTTACCGACTGTAGTGTGACAGTGTGTGTGTGCTTGTATGCCAGGGAGCACACCTTTGTCAAGAGTCGTCTGCCTTTTCCCTGAGCTGCTAAGAAGAGAACAGTGAGAGAAGTGACTGTTCGAGGAGGAAAAAACAAAGAATGGAGGGCAGACCATATGTTTTGTTTTTGTTTTCTAACTGGGGAGAATTAGCAGGGTTAGGAAAAACAAAACCAAAAAAAGATTTAAGAGGAGGTTTATTGCTTGCTAAATGAAAACAGGCATCTGCAAAGCAAATTACAAGCCAAAAGCCAAAAATGATCAGATGAGATAAACTGGGATGGTGCACAGAGACGACTGAAAACGGGAGGGCGAGACATTCAGAGAGATGAACATATCGGGAGATGAGGGATTCTATTTGGTGTGGCAGCTCCTCAAAGTCGATCTTCATCAGCAATCCCATCTTTGTGTGAGCTCTGGCTGAGATGGGCGGGAGAAAAGGAGGAGCTACAGACCAGAAAGATCAAAGCCAACTAAAACTGTGGATCAAAACCAAACTATTACTCTAGTGTTACAGTAGAATTATGCATGCGCCACTATTTGTGCGCACAGAAGTAATCGGCCTTTGCTTTGATGGTATTAAATTTCATCCTGGTGCTAAACTGAGGCCAAGGGTCTGGAAGAAAAAGAGGAAGGCTGTGCACTGAGGGGAGAGTGATTTGAGGATTGAGGAGGGAAGTTCATTTAAGTTGGCAGAGAATTCGTTTTAAGTGGCCCTTGTGGCTCTTTGGACGGGGATGTCAGAAGAAGTACAACTGCTGGATCGCAAAAAGAGTTCAGGAGCTGTGAAGACTTGATGTAACTCTAAATAATCAATTTGGCTTCAACTGTAAAGGCGGATCTAGTCGTTAAAAAGGGATTTATTAATGACGAACTTACGACAGCCTTTCTCGTCACTTTTGTCAAAGCAGTCGGGCAGTCCATTACACTGCCGCCCGCCTGGGACACACTTGCCATCGCCACACATGAAGATTCCAGGGATGTTGCAGTCCGTGGTGAAGTTATTCCCTGGAAGCAGCTGGCTCTCTGTTGATAAACAAGAGAAACAGAGGAGAGGACAGACTATTACAAACTCGCTCTGTAAAGAAATCAAACAGGTAGAGCGATTGCATTACAGCGATACTCATCACCAGAGTCAAAATGGAAATCTGTTATTATCTCCATTGTCTAAAGACAGAAAAATATTAAAGGCAGCGGCTCTATTTAAAAAGCCGTATCAATCTATGAGCAAATAAACAGAGGAAGATCTCATGAATACAAAAGCAGTCTAGGTCATTCAGTGTTAACAGTATTGTGGGTGAAAATCACGATAGGGAAGATAAAGATACAAACATCAAAGAACACTAATATACAAACAGAGCACATATTTCACCCTAGACTTACACAGATGCACCAATACACACGCGCAGAACAAAAATAAGCACACCGTCGGCACAGTAATCATGAGCCCCGAACCAGTTTGGGGCATTTCTACTGGACGCAGTGCAGCTGCGGCATAATGGGCTGGAATGTGAGACACGGCCTTTTGGCTGAGGTTTGACACTATGTGGTGAGCAGTTTAGCTCGCAAACAAAGCTATGTGGCAGTAATAAGGCGTCTCGGACAGACCGCGGAACACTTTTATGCTGCAGTGCTAAAAAGGGTTCAGCTGCTGTGAAAACGTATGGACCTTTGCATCTTAAATGGCAGTGTGGCTTACCAGAACAATGACTGATGGAGTCCTCAGCTCAAATGACTCCAATTGTGAAGTGCAGCGATGTGAAAATGTAATTATTATTTACCGTGCTCTTTCGGTTCTTTTTCTTTTTTAATTTATTTTCATGACTGAAATGAATAAAATGGAGGGATATATTGATACATGAATGACCTGCACAGTACTACACAAACTCTTAAGTCCTTAGTTTTTTTCATATTTGTTTTCATGAAGCCAGTAATTTTTTAAAGTGGTTTTATGCAATAGTTCTCCAGGCTTTCCAACAGTCTTTTTACACTGGCAGGTTTTTGCTCATTTCCAGTTTAATTGTTGTACCCGACCATTTTCAGAGGAATGTTGTTGTTTTTTATATATTCTATTGTTAAACCATTTATCACTGACTTACCCGAGCATACAAAGCAAATCTAACCCAACAGATGACCCAGTGTTTTGTCTACACATGACAGAAAACTTAAAGCACCAATTTTAAATGGCATATTTGTTACTAGCAGTGTGTTGCAAAAACATATCAACTGTTCCAATTTCTTTAGTTGAATCTATGAAAATGCCAAATATAGCTCGACATCTTATATTTTTACAGCCATAAAATAGAATTTTGCATCAACAAGGTGATTCCCAAAGTGCTTTTAGCTTTAAAAAACAAAACAAAACTGGTATATCTTGGTCAGGTGTGGTGTGCAGTGTATGCTTAAAGAAAACAGACAAGTAGGGGACAAAAACAGGTCAGAACCCCCCCGCAAAAACTAAACGATCTGCAGCGGATGAACAGTATCTGTCACGCCCTTAAGAGAAAACCCCGCAAAGACCTGACACACGACCTGAGAGATTCATCTAACCTTTCAGTTGATCCATCTGCTGTTCAGTGAAGCCTCATTAGAGATCGTCTCAGTGGAAGGGAGGCTATCGTGAACATGAAAGGAAACAGGGAGAAAAGGTTGAGGTATGCCAAATTACACCATAACCTGACTTAAATAAGTGGAAACAGGTCTGATGGAGTGATGAGTCCAAATTTGACATTTCTGGTTCAAATTGTCAGCAGGAGGAAGTCAGGAGAGAGCTACAACAGTGAGTGTCTAGAGCCATCTGTAAAACACGACAGGAGCTCTGTCATGGTTTGGGGCTGCATTTCAGACAGTTGAGTTGGAGATCTTGTCAAAATTGACGGAGTTATGAATGGAGTTAGATTTTGATCCACTGTGCAACACCATGTGTAATACCATGGAAATCTGGAAAGCAACGGATTGGCAACGGATTCCTTTTTCAGCACGATCCCAAACACACTGCCAGTGCAATCAAAGCATACCTGGATAGAAAAAACACACAATGGAACACTATCAGTCATGAACTTGGCCCTCCTCCGGAGCCTGGACGTCAATATTATTAAAGCAGTGTGGGATCAGCTTGAACAGAACTGAACAAAAGGCAGCCAACATCCAACGAAGAGCTTTGAACGCCCTTCAAGGAGCCGACAGAACCACTGACTGCTTAAAGAAATTACAACAAAGCTTAAAAGAGCCTAAAATAGTTCAGGCTGTACTAAAGAACTCAGCTGGTCATACCAAATATTGACTTTTTTTAAGCTCAAGAATTCAGCACAATACTTAATATATGTAGGTACCTGCAGCTTTTTTTTTATTTTGTTTGACATTAAATATTTATAACAAAAGACAGTGATGGATGTCTAAATGTCCTTCTCAACAAAATCTGAAAATGAGAAAAGGGATAAAAATGTTAAATGCAGAATAGTAATGACAAATATGAAAACCTCTAAAATGCTTGGATGGATACAGATCATAGATATCGCTCTGTATTTATGTTCAGATGCCGCTTCTATTTGTTCAGTCCTTTAAAATAATCCAGTTAAATGAATTCCCTTTCTCCAGCAGTGACACTGTTCATTTTCCTCAAATAAACCATTACAGGGACACATTCTCAATGAAGTAATCTTCATTACCACAAAATCCACTGCACCCCACTTCAAATAAAAACCTCTGACTTTTGTGAATTCATAAGTAAAACTCCACATTTTTTACCACAGCTCGTTGATATTCACTTAGCACATGTAGCCATCCTCCAGAGTGCAGCTGAGTAACTGACACACAGAAATAATCTGTTCTTACATCATCCTTCCACTGCTGCTTTTTTAACAGCAGCAGGTACTGGAAACCATGTATAGATTGTCTCTTAAATGAGACAGCACAACCCTTCTGGATCTGAATGCATGACGCAACGCCTCCGTTTGTCTCATGCAATATGAAACAAAAAAGCTGAGTGATAAAAAAGAAAAAGCTCCTGAATCTTATGAGGACAGGAAAACATTCAGATTTCTATTTCTTTCACTATTTATTACGCTGATTCATCTAAACTGGAAATGAAAAACATCGCCGTGATTATCTTTTTGTCAAACAACCTTTCCAAAAAACAAAATAAATAGCAGGCTTACTCTTAGCAGCTTCAGCTGAGTGGTGTGATATTTCAGTTTCCACTTCTCTCAACTTCAACATATAAACATTAAGGCTGGTTTGATATAAGAACAATGAGTCATCTCTTCTCTTATCTTGAGTCGCTTCAATGATGTTTCAGTATCAAGTGAAAAAAAAAATCCAGCTTAACTTCAAGAGCACAGTGAGGCATAGAGATGGTGCAGAGATAGCAGTCGCACATTAGTGTTAACTATAATACAGAAAAGGGCCATTAGATTAATAAATAATGTAGGGTACAGGGACCATACAAATGCACTCTTTGTCAAAATGCAAGCTATCAAATTCCAAGACTTGGTGAAGCTTAAAACAGCGCAGATAATGTATAAAGTAAGAAATAAACTGCTTCCCAAAGAAATCTGTAAATTGTTCATAGAAAGAGAAGGTGGGTATAACTTAAGAGGGAGATGGAATTTAAAAATACAAAGTGCTAGAACAACTTTAAGAACTATGTCTATCTCAATTGCAGGAGTTAAATTATGGAACAGTCTAACAGAAGAAATAAAAGACAGTCAAAACATAAAACAGTTTAAAGTAAAATATAAAAACCTAATTTTAAATAAGTATAAGAATGAAGAAAACGGGGTTAACCCAGGACGGTAATGTTGCTGGAAATGGTGTTGCGGTTCTTTTTTGGGTTTTTTTGTTTTGTTTTGTTGTTTTTCCATAACTTGTGTATCTGCAAATATACACATTCTGTATTTTTCATATGAAAGAAACTATACTGTGGTGGGGCTTGCTAATTTCTTGTTTTGATTTATGTATGTTATGTTTTGTTTTACTTCATATGTTTCATATGTTTCATATGTTGTTTGTTTAATTTAAGACAAAAAAAAATTAAATGAATGAGAGGTAAAACTTGAGGGGGTAGGGACAAATAAGTAAATACTTCAGCCTACTCCTTGTCAAACAAATAATGGAATGATATTTTGTAATGATTGTGAAGGCACATGTTTGAAATGTTTGAAATAAAAATGAACTGAACTGAACTGAACTTATAGCTCGGCTTCAAGGAGACACTTTCAATTTCAAGTTGCAATCAGCTTACATACAAAGCTACTCACACACTGTTCAACCTTTGACCCTCATCAACACCAGCTGGCTTATTTGCCCATGTTAACTTGCAGGAAACAAAAAGGGTGAAGACGATATTTTACAAATTAACAGATCAGATCGAGCTGCAGTCAATAAATACATGCCTTGGAAAATTTCCTTATACATTTTAGAGCCGATAAGAAGATAAAGCCTATCTGATTAAAATATTTATAACATAACCATCGTCAATAATCAACTTATTATAAACCTGATGCAGCATTTATGCCATCTGCTAATTAACTATGCTTCGAATATAACTTATAAGACTAAAATATGTTCAGGTCACTTTCAAAATGTAAATATTACATCTCACTCGTTTTATCTGACCAATTCTTCACAATGAAGGCACAATGTGCACACTGACAACAGTATACTCTTTAGCAAAGGGATCAAAATGGGATTTGGCAGGTAAGGGAACCTTAAGTTCTGGTGTAGCACTGCAGTGGGGGAAGTGATTCACCTCAAAAGGACTGATCTGATTTGTTGAGTTAAATAGAGTTAGCCATATATTATATAAGCAGATGTTACACGAGCTATCATGGCTGCTGTCCAAATGCTAGATAAAGGTGGGAATTGGCAAGTAATCCTTAAGAGCACCATCAGCTTAAATTTAAATTAATGACTGCTACCCCTGACCTAACAGTGGGCATGGCACCAGTCCAACATGGGCCATTATGTCCTAATGGTGTTTCTTGCCAGGTCTGCAGCTCTTTTTGAAATTCTTCATTCCATATTTAGACTACACCCAATATTAACAAAGAATAACATAGCGTGAACGGCAAAACAGGAGGACAGAAGTAAATAGAAACAGAAGTTTTCAAAAATGTGAAATCATTTCACGCAAAACAGACAAAGTTGAATGCAGACTGTGCAAAGCAGCGCTTTCCTTCCATGAAAGCACTACTGCGGTGCACACGCATTTAAAACACCGACACTGTGGAGCTGTGATGTCAACTCTGGGTGGGTCAGCTTTAGAGAATTAGTTGGTGTGTCGCACTGATACCTTGTTTATGTTAGCTTCCCTGGCAGAAACTTCTCATGGTTGATGCTTGCTGAGTGAACACAATTGGGGGTCACAGTGAACAGGGGGTCAGTGTTGACATTGTGGAGGACATTGTGGAGGACTATAAATACCTTGGAGTACACATTGACAATAAACTGGACTGGGCTAAAAACACCACAGCACTTTACAGGAAGGGCCAGAGTCGTCTCTATTTTTTGAGGCGACTGAGGTCCTTCAACATCTGCCAGAAAATGCTGAGGATTTTCTATGAGTCTGTGGTGGCCAGTGCGATCCTCTATGCTGTTGCATGCTGGGGGAGCAGGCTGAGGGTCGCAGATGCCAACAGACTTAATAAACTGATCCGTAAGGCCAGCAATGTTGTGGGGATGGAGCTGGACTCCCTCAAGGTGGTGTCGGAGAGGCGGATGCTGTCCAAGATAAAGACAATGTTGGATAACACCTCCCACCCACTCCATGACATGTTGGTCAGTCACAGGAGCTCGTTCAGTGAGAGACTGAGATTACCGAAAAGCACCACTGAACGACACAGGAAATCATTCCTGCCTGTGGCCATCTCCCTGTACAACGCATCCACTTAACACACTGTTTGCTGCTACAACTACACATGTTTCTTTTCCAAATATTTATTTATAAGTGACTTATGTATGTATGTATGTATATATATGTATATATTGTACTATTCTTAGTTAGCGTATTGTCTGTCTTGTCTTAATGTTGGTTTAAAATGGAGCACTGTAACAAAAAATAATTTCCCCCAGGGATCAATAAAGTATTCTGATTCTGATTCTGATTTCAGTTTTGTTAGCTAATGAGTGAAATGTGATAGTAAACCATTAAACTGGAGTAGCTACACAGTCTCCTAGTTTGTTTGTTTTTTTCTTCTCACATTAATATTAGCGTTTATTCTGAATAGTAAACCCTTTTCAACAACAGGGTGATATTCACAGGTGGGCAGACTTGCACAGGTGAGGTACTGGAGCCTAGAACAGGAGGTTTGCCCACAGGAAGAGGAGATAAGAATTATTGAAATAATCATTAACTAATCAACTAATTAGAAAAACCTGGCAAACTGGTCGACTACCATTCATTCGTTTCACGTAATCATGCATGGACTTGTAAAAACGATCGGCGAAAGGCTCAGCCTATCATCGACAGTCGATATATTCGTCCAATCGCCCAACCTTACCATTCACATAGATACAGAAATTTGTAGCAGACAGTGTGTCTACATATTACCTATGCTACAGTAATTATGAGACTACCACAATACATGGATACAAAGTATCCAATTGAATCTCTACATATTAATCTGTCCAGTACCGTCACACAACTTTTGAAACAAAAAATTATCGTTTTGTCATTTCACAAAATTAAAGAAGATAGTTTCAGTGACACGTTATGAACAATGTCTGCTTTAGTTAACTCTGAAAAGAATGAGGACATCACATTTTATTAAATGTCAATTCCTGAGCAGTTCTTGACTTTCAGTTCTTACCTAATCTCTCACAATCCTAGTATATTTCTTACACATTTCTCAGAGCTGTTTCTTTCTTCTGCCACTGAACTACAGCAACTGCATCAACACATCGACTGCAAGACACACTGAGTGTCGAACTGCACAGAAACAGCTTGTGCGCGTGCGTTTGGTAATGTCTGTTGAGCTGTTTGAAACGTTCCATTTGAAATTACTTTCTACTTTGAAAAAAGTAACTTTAGCTGATCCTGAAGTGCTGTGACTGCAGCTTTTTTGGCATCTGCAGCATGACAGGAATGAGACAGAAAAAAGAATGTGCATAGTGTGCATCAGGGACTGTGGGGCGGTATTACTTTCTGCATTGTTATCTTCATCGTGGCACCAGCTGCAGGGAACGCCAGCCTGCAGCACATGAAAATGAACTTGCTTGAAGTAATTATGTATTGTAATTGAAGGTGATGGAAGGCCATTCAAGCTTGTTCCAGTACACTAACCTCTGCTTCAGAAGCTTATTTTTCATCAGACTTTTTAAATATAGTGCCAAATCACAACAACGGTCATCTCGGAGGTTTTATACTGTTCAGTAAATGTCTTTCAATATGACAGAAAAGAACGCAAACAATTCCCTATGAGGATTTGGCGACACTGGGGAGACAATTAAATACGAACCTGTTACAGAGCTGTGAGTATTCACAGACCAAACACCGCACAAAGAAGCGTGATTAGGGCAACACATTGTTGACAACCCAGAAATGTCCATTCAGAGCCCCACAGAACAAGTGTAGGCGAGAACCATATAAAATGACTTCAAAGAGCTGACGGAGATACACTGGGTTAATTGGAAAGCTGCTTTGGGAGCACAAGAGGACAGGAAAAGGACTGTCTCTCATATATGTGTATGTGTGTCTGCGTGGGTGTGTTTGAGGAGTGACCAATAAGAGTGAAAAAAAAAAGAAGAAGAAACAGTTGATGGACAGCTCGTCTTTTCCCACGAGTGTAACACTGCCAGTAGCAAACCTTTTGCAGTACTTCTTGCAACAAGCTTGTGATGAATCCATCTTTTGGCAAGCCTCTTATCCCAATGCCCCTGTCATTCTGTCAATTCAGTAATAAGCCTCAATACTTGTTCGCCACTGAGGTAATGAACAAAAACCCACCTCATTACCGCAGAAAGTGTAGCTATACAGGTCATTACAGATGGCACTACAAGAGAAACGAAATAATAACAATTCACTATGCAATAATAATTCACTATGGTACTCTGGGGTTTCTGCAACACTCCCAAGGTGACCTGGGCAGTTTTATTGGAAGCAACTGTGTCGAGCATTTATCCCTTATGCTTTTAACCATTATTTTGTGGACTGCTCAGGGCATTGTGCACAATCCCCTGTGTATGTGTGTGTAACTGTGGTCACACAGTGAGTGTGCGAGGGAGAACAGGAGGAGATAAGGCAGGGATGAACCTGGAAGTGTAGACCAATTACTCTGAGTAAATATTGACTACACCATCCTTTCCTCTGCACACCCACCGTCTGCATCCCATCTTTTCTCACCCTTCAGCAACCCTGTGTCTACTAAGGCCCCATTTAAACTGTTAAATCATAGAGCGTAGAGACATCAGCTGGATACTCCCCCCCCCCCTTTTTTTTAATTTTTTTTTTTTTAATTAGCATGTACATTTTTAGTTTGTGCAACTTTCACAAAGTTTCAGTGGCTCAATCTGGGTGAAATCTTCCTCTCTCTATTTGTTCAGCTCAGCTTCTGTTGCAGTTATATTGATTGCACCTCTCTTACCTCAATTATAATTTGACATGAAAATGAACTCCCAGCATAAACACAAGCTTAATTTCCCAGCGGTTCTGAATAATACTCAAGTTATTTCTCAAGTAAGCTTCCACATTGTTTCATGTTAAGTAAGTGATATGCAATATGATGGATGATTTTTTGCAAGATTATATACAAAAGGTGTAATTACTAGACGCTGGCCGATACAGGATTTTTAACTCCGATACCGAGGATTTTGTGATATTAAAGAACCGATATAGTGGATGATAAAGAGATTGCTCTAACATTTATGAATAGCTATTTATGAGCCCTTAAGGTAATATAAAAATGCAGCTTAAAATGAATCTTGTTTTATTGTTGCAGCAAGTCATGGATTACTCTTTTACACCCTGTCTGACTTGGCTCAGATCAGCTGGTTGTTGTGTTTGTGGTGTTGCCAACAGGGAAGTTTCAAAGTGCCTTTTGGAGGACAAACTATGTAATGTCAACACTCATTACATGGTTGAAGGCTCTTTCCCCCATTTCTTCTATACTTTTTAAAATGTTCATTTATTGGCTATTATAAAATTACATCAGCTTATTGTTCCGTGCATTATAGAAACTAAAATCTAAAAAAATGGTAGGTCTTGTTATTAAGAGAATAATTTCTCTGAATTAAGCTGAATTTAAGTGAGCAAGGAGAAACCCGAGCAATTTAAAACTCAATCGTAAAACTGTTAACAGTTTAAAAATATCCAGGTCGTTCACAGTTTGCAGTAAACCACAAAGAAATTTGTGTTTCCACAAAGACGAGAAGATGTTGAACATGGATCCAAATGATGTAGCTTTCATCAGTTGGATTTATAAATCTGGGTTTGGAAAGTTGGGAAATGCTATTAATGTTGACTCTAGGATCTTTAGCGAATAAAAGAAACTCATTTTAAAAAATAACTACCTTTGTTTTTTTTTTTAACCCAAACAGACATTTCTGGGTTGTGTCTGACCTTGAGAAATGCCACAAGTGAGAAAATAAATCAAAGTGATCCCACATGCAAAGAAGATTAAGAATTGCAAATATTGGAATCAAATTGGAAAGATCTGGGAAATATGTAACCACAAAATTTCTTAATAGGTTAGGACTTTAATATTTAGGACCACTGTTACCCATTTAAAGAAAAAAAATCATATGAGTGCACATGGAAAGCTTCCAACTTTCATTCCAAGATGTTCCATGGGTATACTTCATGCATAATGATTCTGGAAATGGCAGTCATGAGACTTTTCAGAGAACTGCTTAGGGTGCCTTAGTTCTCTGAATATGCAAAGACAGGTCCAACCACCCACATCTGCCTCTGTCTTCCAGGCCTTATGAATATTTTCCAACCAAATGTCAGTATGCTGCCTCAACAATGAACAGCTAATTTGGTAATAAAAAAAAAATATATTACTCTTGACAGTAGCTATTGAAAACGTATTAAACCTTAAAGCATACAGATGACCTCCCTTCACCTATAAGACTCTTCTGGGTGTGTGTATAGACTCTGGGTTGTACAACAGAGATATGTTACTGCAATACTCCACAAGGGTAGACAGGAAAGTACTGTGTAAAGCAGAGTAACACACAACAAGATGCAATAAGGATTAAACCAACACTATATAGGAGCATGTAGCACATGGCAGATGCATGTATATTCTAAAAATTCTGTTTCAACAAAGATGAAAGGAAAGAAATGAAAGGGGGAGATCAAGATATGACTGGATGTGAGTCATATGGAGCAATTATGAAAGGAAAGAGTACAGGGGTAATAAAAAAAAAAAGAAGCAGGGAGGTAACCAGTAACATCATTTTCTGTCCTTGGGTTCCCAGTAATATCCACCCTAAGCAAATTCTGTTCTCTGTGCTCTGCACATAAAAGGTCAGTGATATAAATCTATAGCTGAGGTGACTATTGGCTTGGCTGTTACTTCTCTAACCCCCATCTTCCCCAGCAGCCTTAGATATCTGCCCTGCATTGATTAGCCCTGAATAAAAGGTTGAGCCTCAGATTGAAACAGCACCCGAGAATTGATTGGCCCGACTTTGTAAGCTTGAGTAGCAGTAAGAAATAGTACTATGGGAGAAACATCACAATAAAATGGTTATGGAGGAGAGTTTTTGAGCTTTCCGGACAAAAAAAAATGTCCTCAGAAATAAATCCGCATCAACCACCCCTGAACATAATCTTTTTGTCCACACTACCAACACCATGCTGCTAAAACTATCTCCAGCGAATTATGTGAAATTGTGTCTGAAGCTGTAAAGGAGCATGCCAAGTTACATTACAGACAGATAATGTCAATACAAACATGGGCAGCAAGGGCTGCTTCTGCTGGATGATAAGGGAGGAGTGAATCAATATAGCCCAGCTCGGAATGAAAACTAGCCTTTCAGGTTCAAGAAAAGAAACTTATTTTTCAATTACACACCGCTCTAAATGGGCTAACTACAAGTAGGGGGCTCTCAGACGCAGCAGGGGGTGATTTGGCTGTCTCTTTCATTGTGTGTGTGTCTGTATGTGGCAAAGGGAGACAGATCTTCCCAGAGAAAAGAAGAGATTCTCCATCCTGTTACTTTGGCTCACTGAAGCATCCAGTATAAATAAGTGCAAGTGTAAAGAACCTGGTCTGCATCAATTAAAGGCACCCTATGGACAGACAGACACACACACAGGAAGGGTAGCATAAGCACAGAGCAGCAGAGCAAGCAAAGCAATAATGGTGAGAGATGGAGAAAAGAGCAACCATGCATGAAAATAGGCAGCAAGCCGGAATAATATGAAACCAGCTACAATGTAGCCACAGTATCTCTAAGCTGCTGCTTTGCCTTTTTTGGTTTTGCCTCTAAGGATGAATCTACTGTGTGAATCCATTTGTTCCCGGGACGAGTCGCTGACTTCATAACCTGCTGTGTAGTTACTTTATTTGCAGTGTCAGTTGGCAACAAGGGCTAAATGAGCTATTGATAATATCACCGAATGGCAAACTGAGCAAGGACCGCGTCTGATTTAAAGTTAATGTCATTTTAATGTGAAAAGAACACATGGTGAGAAAAAGTCACAAAATGTTCACATTAAGTCATCCACGCTGTGCGCACTCAGTTACTCAGTAACTAAGGGTGATTACCTGAAGAACACAAAAGCAGACTTCAAATGCAATCAGACTTTTAAAAAGTGCTAAAATCAAAAGTTACCAAGCAGAACTCCTACAAGGCAAATAAAACCTGCCTAGCGCTGATGTACTTAAAATAACCAAGAGCCTTTCAATCTATAGATTAGTTACCCTTGAATTTAATGAAATGTATTTTTCTTGTGCTTTTAATACCTTTTTCTGTCTATAGATGATATGTACACCCACTTCACTAAGCCTTTTGATACATCGTTTAATAGAACTTATTGTGCACAGAAATATTGGGGTTATCTGACAATTAATTCCTCATTAAACACACTGCACACTCAAAGTGACAGGTGCTCAGACACTTAACTTTGAGTTCCAAAGTAATTGCAGTAAAATCATTGAGCCAATGTAATAACTCTGTTCCTGACACAGCTGCTAAAGTAAAGAAATTCATGAAAATAAATACCATAAACCACATATAATATTTAGGACAAAAAAGTTTTAAAGAAGCTGTAAGCATGTACTACCTTTTCAATAAACCAAATGCATTTGAACATACTATCAAATTACACTCATCATTAGCAGTTTATCCTGTTTATGCTGATTCTATGGTGTAGCTTGTTTACTTAATAGGCAGCGCATCTCTTTTGTTATAGCTTTTAATGTGTAGCACACTCAAGAAAAACAACTTTCTCACAGGGGAAAACTAGTCTAACAGCTTCAGAGAAACAAAAAAGGAATGTAAGAGGTCAGGACAATTATTTCTAGCTCCAGATTCTTGTGATACACATCACTGATGCACACATACATTCCTCTGTACACACATCTTAAACGGGCATCACCGGATCAAAGAACTAAATATAACTTTGTCCTTAAGTGCGCATAAAAATGGTGCAGGAGAAAGGGGTTGCTGTTTTGCTTGGCAGACTTGCATTTTCATCATGACTTACAACATATTTTTTTTATAATACTGACTCACTAAGTTCCTAAATCAGTTTTACAGCATAGAAATTCTGCAGCTGTGTGGCCAGGCGTCCAACGTGTCACCTGGTAGGAAGATTCTGCAAAAGATGCACGAGGAAGCTCAAGTTTGCCAGGAGAGCAATGCTTAGCTAAAAAGAAATGCTAGCTTTTATCCCTGCCATCCTGTTCACCAGTGGTCATTAGCCAAGTGGTTAAGCTTATGTTGAGTTTTCTGTTTTATACATGAAGTTAAACTCAGGGCAGCCAGACTAGAAACTATACTGGCCATTATCCTCTTTACAACGTTGTCTTATGTAAGAGCAGTCAATTCCAACAGTGCTCAGGTGCTCGAGTACCTTCGGAGAATGCTGAGCGCACAAGTTTGCCAGCACAGCTCAAGGTTAAATTTATTCGTCATGGGGTGGTGGTAGATTGGATCAATTTAAGGAACTACGCGTGACTGGTTATTTCGCTGTCTGTCCTGTCCTCCAATCAGACTGGCACTCCAGGCAGATTGGTGAGCCTATGCTTCTGCCGCGACACTCACTGCATGTACATTAGCCTTTAAGAGGGGACTTAATGCTAACAAAACAGACCAATTTAAAAACCCAAAGTAAAGTGATGCTTCTATATCTACCAGTTCCACCGGTGCCTCCAGCAGTGTCCAGTCAGTTAACACTAAAGACACAGACAACAGAAGTGAGGATGAATGCAGAAAAGGAAGGATTATCAGGCTGGTTACAAAATGGAATTTCTTTGCATAGCCTACAGCTCTGAGGTTTTGTGAGGTCTCTGCTACAAGTAACAATCAAGAGTCTCTGAAAGCTTTTGTTAAAGATGGATTTTCAAGCTGGGCTAAAGCACTTGAAACACTCAGATTACACGAAAAGTCCAATCTGCAGCACACTGCTAGAATTGTTGCCGCTACTAATGCAGGTGTTAATGTTGCTGCTTCTTTGTCTGCTGGTAAACAAAACCAGATGGCTGATGCTAGAATCGCTTTGTTGGGTATTCAATCCTCTCTGCTTTCTTTTACTTCAAGGATTGGCAAGTCAAGGAAAAACAGATGCAGAGTACAAGATGACGCTATGACAGCAAGCCAAATGTGTAAAGAGGTTAAAACTCCAGCAACACTTAAAGTATGACAAAACCCTATTACTGCTTGACCAACATGTTTTGCCCTGTACATTACACAGAGAACTTTTATAGGAAAACATAGACTTTCAGTCATTTTTATTGACACAGCTGGGGAAGCAGAAACTCTGGTACCTGCAGCTTTACTACAAAGTCCAAAGGTTAGAGACATGACTAATGCTATAGCCAGATAAGTTTTAAGGAAATTGTGGATTTACTCTGTTAAGCAAAGTGAAATTTCGAACAAAACAGTCACTGCATGCAAACTGGTTTAGTAATTATTGAAAATTCTATGAAAACTCTTAAAATTAAGAAAAAAATTAATTGAAAAGGACACATGTGGTCAGATTCCTAATGTAACAATGCTACATTGAACACTAATGTGCACTATGTTATCTTTTAAAGGTTTGGTTGTCTATTCTTTCTATAAGTAAAGGGTTATAATTTTAAAAAAGACCCGTGCATGTGGAGGTAGCCTGTGTAACACAGATCCTAATTATATTAAAAGTGACAAAATGAGAATGAGACAGAGCTTTGAGGCATTCTCAGTTATCATTTCTAATCAAATCTAAAATTTGAGGGTTTTTATTGGAGGGTAAGAGAGACATAATGACTTCTCATCTGATCATCATCACTTTGTTTGTGTATTGGAGAAGTTAGTCTGAACTGCTTAACATTCTTATTCATAAGGTTTAACTTAATATACCAGTGGATATCTATATCCTTGTGACTGAAAGACAGTGCTTTAAATAAGAATAATATTAGGGCAGTCCTCAAGTGTTTGTTTCATCTTATTGCATACACTGCGATATTGATTCTCAATATTACATGTACTTTCATCAGCTTTAATCCGAAACTTTGTAAAAATTTGTTAAACTTTTATCAGATACCGACTTCTAAGTCTATGTACAACAAGAAATACTTAAGCATAACTATTCAAGAATACAATATTGGTGTGCTGATGCAACAGGAGGGTAACAATGCTAATTAACAAATATGTCAGCATTTATTACTTTGTGGTGCAGTTTGGAATTGATTTCTTCCACATTCACATGCACACATATGGTCTTAATTAAAACTTCCAATGCATTGTTTTGTCTTCTTCTCAAAGTTTTTCCATATCACTTTGTCCAAACTATAAAGTGCAACAGTACAGGTGATGAATAGATAACTGGCCTTTGTGTGTAGTGCCAAAGACTTTCTAGGAGGAACTGATGACACAGTGTTATTTACCCGTTCTGTAGGTTCCTCTTCTGTGTTTGACGCACAGCACAGAGAACACAGAGTAATGGGAATGTCATTTAAATTCATGTGATCTACTCATTTTATCTCTATCGAGGATGCCGCGCAGACACACAGCCAGAGAGATATATACATAGAACGAAGGAGGAATACTGAGCAAGAAAGTTAAACAAAAGCAGCAGGTTGCTGCTGAAGAGAGAAAAACAATGTTTAAGAATCCTCCCCCGTCACTTGTGTCTGATTTCCACATTTCACATGACATTTAAAATATTCACCAAGCAGCAGTGTCATTTCTGAGCCGCACGCACACCCATTTATCCGCATAACTAAAGACGTGAAATTTAACTACACATATTTCAACATCCTGAGGAAAGAGACTTTAATAAAAACAGGACTTTCTTATCCCACGCATCCTGCTGAAAGCAATGCTAAACAATCATAAAACAAAAACACACGCTTAGAAAAAGCTGCTAAACTTATTCTTACTCTGACATAAATTGTGTGGTTTGAGTGGCTGTAGTGGCTGTGTTCTGATCGAAGTGTAATGAGACCAGCAACGTTTCACTGGTGGGTGTGACACGGCTCAACGCCGCACCTAGAGGCATCTCTACATTTGCATATTCATGGAGCTTGGAATTTTTGATGAGAAACAAGTAGTAGTAGACGTACTTCTAATTCTTTCCGTTAAATTATCGAGCATGTTTTTGTCGGGGAGAAAAACATATCGCACATAAAGCCTCTTCACTGCAGAGTATTTTGCATATATGATGCCGAGGGGCTCCTTTTTTCATCTTTAGTCTAAAAATAAGATTAAAAACAAACAAACCATCAAACAAACAAAAAAAGGCTTAACACTAGGTAACCAAGCTTGAATTTGGGTGTTAAAGGACATCTCAAAAAATTTGCACCGTCAAACCCAATCAAGAAACTCCTGAGCAACAACTCTCACAAGGGGAGAGTGATTAATTCTCGGCTGGATTTTCCACAGCACCGGTCAGCTCTCTGTGGGTGGGCAATCAGCAAATCCCCCTGTGTGCATCTGAAGAGAAGCAAACAATAGACCACAAGCTTGTCCTCTTACTCTAGGATGAGGGAAGATTAGTCACCAGTTGTTTGGAGGACTTAACATTTGCTTTTTAATGAAATAAGGATGCCAGAATTCAAGGAAACTCACAAAACAAAGGAGTATTGCTTAATACCAACCTTTAGATGTGCAAACCAACTCCTCGTTATTGATACAAGACAATAATTTAAATAATCATTGATTCAAAATTCAAAAGAGGCAATAAAAACTGAATATGTGACTTGTTGTATAAACTAATTACAACCAATCTGGTAAATAAGTGCTGCAGATTTATAGCCCGTCAGACCAGCAGGAAAACTGAAAAGCCAAATTGCATTTCTAAAGTAATGCTTTTCTATATACAAGAGTAATATGGCAATGCTACAAATCAATCATTCTCTCAAAGTGCACATATTATTTTTGCTTTTCTTCAATGAATCTATGGGCTTGTGTCATTCAATATGCCCGCATAAATGTACGTTTTCTGTAGCTTATGACATTATCACAGACATTGAGGGATAGCTGTAATTTCAGTACGCATTACTCAGAAAACCAACAGCCTCCGTTTCCTGCAGACCTCCTTGAAACTAATCCAAACACACATGCTCCACACAGAATTAAGCAGTCTTTACCCACATGGGTTTTGCCCCAAAAGATGTTGGGGCTGTTTGGGATTTGCAATGCCTCGCCAGCCTTCTGTTTGGTGCATAAAAATGTAAACAAGTATTAAAGTGAAATATGAACTTTTTGTGACCCTGCCTGTCTTCTTGCTTTGGCTGCCATTTTACTCTGTCTACAGCTTAGGCTTTACATCCCTGGCAAGACGCTGACTTCTTGGCCCGCCAGTAGTAAGTGTGCTCTAGCTTTTTCAAGCTTGAGAGGAAACAAACTCAATAACAATATAAATAAAGATATACAATGTCTGTTAGCAACAATTTTATTTCTGGTTTCAGTATAAAATCAAGGACTTTTCCACCAGGACATGACCACCCAGTGACTAGCAGGCATCTAGAAAGGAGGGGCTTTGACAAACCCTCTTAAAAGCCTGAGCCTTGTTAAAGGGGCTGAATTATTGATAGTGCATCTGTGGGCTGAAATAGCACCGGAGTGAGTGGAGTGAGGCAGACACACAAGGAGAGAATAGACGTGGAAAATTAGCAGCTTAAAGAGGCAAACTAAGGCCAGACAGAAACTGTGATTAGTTTACATGCATGTACATATTTTATGCTTACAGTAGAACTCATTGTGTGACTTTTGACGACATCTACACTACCAGTTAAATATTTGGACACGTCTTCAGATTTCATGTTTTTTCCCCCTCTTTTTTAGGTTCACCTGTAGGCTGAAGTTCAAACTGAGCATCAAAATGGGGAAGAATGGTCATTTAAATCAGACCGTAGCGTGACTGTTGGTGCCAGATTGCTAGTCTGAGTATTTCAGAACCTGCTGATCTACGGGGAATTTTCTCACTCAGGAATCTCTAGACTTCACCGTGAACAATCTGAAAAACAAAAGAAATATTCAGCTCTCTGAGTGAAAATGCCTTGTTGATGCCAGAAGTGTGAGGACAACGGGTAGATAGCAGATTATCTCAAATAACCAGACATTACAATCAAGGTACAAGATATGCAGAAGAGCACGTCTGAACACACAACATGTCAAAACCTTGAAGTGTAATTACAATTCACACGGGTTCATTAAAATTGGACAAAAAGTTGTCGGGTCATTCAGATATTCAGAACATTCAGAAGCGTAGATATAGCCTGCTTTGGTATCAACAATTCAGACTGGAGTTGGTGGCACCGTAATGGTGTAGGGAATATTTTCTTGGCACACTTAGTCCCAGTTGAGCATCGTATAAATGCCACAGGCTATCTAAGTCTTGTTGCTGACAGTGTGCCCATCTTCTGATGACTACTTCCAGCAGGATAATGTGCCATGTCACCAAGCTCAGATCATCTCAGACTGCTTTTTGAACATGACAATGAGTTCACTGTGCTCAAATGGGGCCCACAGTCATCAGATCTCAATTCAGCAGAACACCTTTGGGATGGAGGATTTGCACCATGCATCATTCAACACATTTACAGCAAATATGTGATGCAATTATGTCAATATGGGCCAAAAGTGCTTATTTGTTTTTCATGCTTTTTAAGCCTGTAAAGTCTGAACCATAAAATAATTGCTAGCAAACTATTTGTTTGGAAACTGCAAGTGCTTATTTAACTCTAACAAATTAAAAAAAATAAAATATCATTTTGAATATACGAGTTATAATTTGTATAATTTGTACTACATCTGGCATTTTTGTGCAACTTATTTTGTCTTTTTTTCTTTGAACACTTTACCCCACAATAATAGGTACATGAAAAAGTGATTGACATTGATCCATAAAAATGAAAACACAAACCCAGTTTAATTTGGAAATTGCTGTCAATTCCCCTTCAGTCATCTATTAATATATCTCTAGAATGATTTCAACACAGGTGCTATTAAGAAGTCCTATTAAGATTTTTAGACTAAAAAGTCAATAACCCGACTGGCAAAGTCTCTACATAGGAAACAATAAAGGGAACCGCTGACCAAACGGCTTTCAAACTTGCATCCACATACAGCAGCTATGACAAGATGTTTACAACAGTGTTTCATTAGTTCTGCATGATAGTTTTATACTATTAAAGCAACAAATCCAATGTCAAACAGGCCTTTTTATATTGCACTTGAATCACTGCAATGGTGACAGGTGAAAATTACCCTGGCTTGGCTAAATAAAACTCCGTTAATCACACAATGGTCCCCCATCAATCTAGGATCAAAGATCTCAATGAGCCTATAATCCCAAAGCTTTGATATATTTTCGCTGTTTATGAGTCCATCTGTAGTTACATTAAAAAGGAGATCAGAACATCAGTGCATACCTATGCAAGCTCAATACTGAGCACATAAAACCCAAAAGCTGTAATGTTAGAGGTTACTTGCATGCTGGCAGTATAAGGCACTTTTAGAAAAGTTGTTTTGTTGCAGTTTTCTTTGAACTGCTTGGCTTGGCCTTCATAGAAGCAATTGTCCATCTAATCCTCTAAGAGATGACAGTGGCAATTTCAACAGTATCCCAGCCTATTAACATCACCTTGGGATTACCTTCACAGCATTTAGGAGAGAGAGGATGGAGGGAGGGAAGAATGGGGGGCAGAATGAAAAAAAAAACAACTAGATTTAGATGTTGGAATCGAGGAAGGGCTGCTTGTCGCTCAAATGCAGACAAAAAAAAAAAAAAAAAAAAAAAAGCAGTATTGTCTGACACACAGGAAAAAAAAAATACAAAAAAGTATCACGTATTTCCAAGTAAAGCGTGCACAACTACACACAGTGGCAGCTAGGCAAATGTCTTCCTATAGGCTTGCATTTCTTCATCAAACAAACTCACAAAATCTATTCCATTAATTCTGCTTCCCTACACTGGCCATCAGTGGCACAAAACTAAATGTCAACACTCCCCTGCGTCTCTTTCATCATGCAGTCAACTGTCGCAGAACACACTGGTAAACAGGACATATCCTTCATCCAGCGCTATGCTGCGAGACCCCTCGCTGAGCAAATTGGCATTTCAGCAGAGCCAGCCAGATAGTGAGAAATGATGCAGACAGTGCCACAGAGGGAAATCTGACAAAGCTGACCTTACGTTACACCTGTGAGGCTCTCTCTGTTCCTCAGCTTGCTTTTACTTGTAGACCCTGAGCTCTGAACATGAAAATTTATAAGAGTTTCAAATTCCAGTCAAATTCAAATTATTATTATGTATAAATAATTTGTTTGCAAAACCTGAGGGAAAAAAGGAGCAGTTTTCTCTGCAGGTACATTTGATGACTCACATTAGCACAAATGCATGGGTTAAGGGGAAAATCACAACATCCGCTATAGATAAGGAGTATTCAGCTCCCTTTGCAGCTGTGTCTTTGGTGGGGTCAGTTTAGAACTCTATTTAAACCTACAAGCCAAAGTTGCATAATTATAACTTTACCATAAAATCACGATCTCCAAATAGTCATTTGTTGTCACAGCTATATTGATAAATATAAGAAACAGCTGCTTCGGACAAAGTTACCAACTATACATGGAAAAGCAGCCTACACTAATTAGTATGCATATATTGCTGATACCAAACAAGATGATAGCATACTAAACGTCACTGGGCGGACAAGATAAAGTCTCAGGAATGAGATGTTTGGCTAAGCAGTAACAGCACTATTTGTGAAACCCAGCTCACGCCAATAAAAGCTATTAAAAACGCAGGTAATGTGGATCTTAAAGTAAATCCAGCTCTCCTAATCATTCTTAAAGTTGCCGAGAATGATTAACAATTGAAAAAGTGCAAAGAGAATGTTCGCCTTTAAAATAAAAGTTGTGCATCACAAACTTTTGGTTGGTATTTAGAAACCAAAAGCAACTGAAAAAAGGCTTTTCATACAGCACCTTTGTGACTCTCAGACTGCGGCTGATTGTGACATTGACCAATGTCTAGGCTTGTATGGCTGGGACTTTAGCAATCACAGCGACTGCTGTCAGCCTCATGCGACCAGCAGCCAACCCATGAGGGAATACGGATTTTTCCCTCTAGCAGCCAGTGGCTGCCAGACGGCCATGAACCAGTCTCTAGGCCTGTGTCTGTCGAAGCCTAAGGATGCAGACACAAAACATTTGTCTGATGAATGTCATCAGTCATTGGCGCTGATGACATTGTACTCTGATACTCAAATATGAATACCAGAGGATGGCTAAAGCTAAGAATGTTTGCTCACATTATTATAATGTCATTCTAACCTACCAAAATTTATGATTTAAAAAAAGAAAGAAAAAAAAAAGATGGATCTAACATTAGAATTCTAGAAGATTTAAACACTTTCCCATTTGTTTTCTGCAATCATTTTTGTGTGTATGTGTATAATCCATTAAGAAACAAATGTCAGATTTTCCTGTAAGCAGACTTTAAGCTTGCTGGATGCCAAATGAACCAGACTATAAGAATTGGAGATTCAAATGTCTTAGGTGTAAGGGCTGAGAGTATATCCAATTTCACAAAAACAATGCTTAAGCGATGGAAATTGAACTATTAATTCTTCTTAGCACACACAAGCTCATTATACACCATGGAGAAGATGTATTGTAGCAGAGGGTGAGATGAGAGAAGTGAGAAGAAAAAGTGCCTGGGGAGAAAGAGATATAAAATGATGGAAGCAAGGAGCACAACAAAAAAGCAGACTGCCTTTGTCTGTCTTCTAGTCTATGTATTAGCAAGTAATGAGCTCCTAATTGTGTAGCCAGGCCATGGAGTCACTTCAGGGCTTGAAAATGAGTGTGAATTGACTATATCTGCCAAATGTAACGGGCCAAAGAGAGTGACAGAGAAACACAAAGGCGAGAGGGAGAAAAAATAAAGGTATGTGGGATAGACGTTAGACTCAAGTGAAGGGTCAAAGAGGGGAAACCATCAGGGCAGTACAATGAAAACACTTTCCCCCCCCAATGCAGATATGATGAAGGAAATAGTACAGGTGACTCTTGACTGTAGTCCATTTCCAATGTCTGTCTTCTCTGTATAATGTTAAATCCACTCGGCCAAATGGTAGTATAAAGTGAAATGAGGACGACATTTTAAAAAGTAGAAGGTGTATGTGTAGTTCACAAAACGGCATCTGATGCCGTAACTAAAGGTCACTCCAATAAGACTTCAGTCAGTGTGCTACCTCCAAAAACGGCGACTCGCATACGAAATAATGTTCATAGAAAAACATGACTGGTGATAAGGAAGAAGGTCACTGCTCAATTCCAGGTGACCCTTTTCCCCTACCTGTTAATTACAGTAAAGGCCATGAGCGAACAGGTTAGGGATATCTCACTTTCTATTAACGCCACAGTATACTGGACAAAAACTGAAAAAGTGATATGGTTCAGATGTCTCAGCGTGCACCTAAAGAATAATAATAAAACAACAGAGTCTAATAGAACAGCATGGTTCAGCAGCCGCCGGTTGAGTAAACTGACTCACCCCGCCAATTTATTGCTTTTCTTTTTGAAACCAAATCTTCCCTTTTCTAAGCATCTCTCCTGCTCCTCTGCGGTGAGATTGCAGACCCATTGTTCTAAAAATAAAGAACAGTAATTTGATATATCCAAGAATCCTTAAATCTAAGTAAATAATTTTATATCAGGCCAACTTCTTTTTTAGGTTAGTCATGGAAAATGAGAACCATGTGAGTCTTTTAATGTCACAGCAGTTATAGCATGAAATGCTTAAGTAAATTGGCCTCACTGAGGGGACATAGTGCGATTACTGCTGCCCATGGGAACATCGCAATGTTGATGCTGAAAAGATATGCTATGCAGCCCTGCTTTCTATTGCTCTCTGATAAGCGTTTAGCCTTCCTGTGTGATAAAAAGTGGATGTGACTAAATCACTACCACGTTACTGCAATTTCACCCCCCCCCAACCAACCCCCGCCTTGTTTTTCTGGCTGCCACTTAATTCTCCTCTGCTGGTGAGCCCACTTGCTCTGGCTTCACTTCCCCTTTGTTTTACTTAGACCTGTAATTCTCTTACATAGTGCAGAGCCCTAGTCCTCTATGTTGTCATGGCAATGCCTAAAAAGTACTCTCAGAGTACATTAGGGCAACCATTTGCTTTTCTCCATGTAACACGCCAGTGCACCTGCTGCTCAGTATCGTATGCAGAGTCACGGCATCCAGCGACGTGAAATCTCTTACAGCCTCCCCTGGGTCAATATCACCATCAACGCTGACATTCTCCCACTTTAGCCATCACTGATGGCCTTTGCTCTACATCTGTTTTCTTTAGCGGCTTGTTGACCAGGTGACTGAACGTACATCAGTCTGCACCGGCGATTAGTGCCATCCACCTCATTTCT
The DNA here is from genome assembly GCF_057382095.1 of Aulonocara sp. 'chitande type north' Nkhata Bay. NCBI lineage: Eukaryota > Metazoa > Chordata > Actinopteri > Cichliformes > Cichlidae > Aulonocara > Aulonocara sp. 'chitande type north' Nkhata Bay. The sequence goes on from NC_141350.1 coordinate 6,517,788, forward strand.
CATCATGGCTGCTACACTAACTCCATCTGTGGTAATGGAACGAGGGGTGGTGGTTGTGGGTGGAGGAGGTGGCTGATCTGACAGAGATGCACTACTCAAAGTGTTCTGCACAGCACCGGTAAAGACACCAAACAAAATCAAAACAAATGGCCTGCTGTGAAAGCGGCTCTCCTTCTCTGGGTCTGCTTTTAGATTTTTTTCTCCTTTTCCCAGTGGGTTTGTGAGCTTTCATCTGAGTTTGTGGCGAGTTAATTAGGTTCAGAACTATGTATTACTGATCAGTGGCACTGCATTATCATTGTACTTTCATACAGCGATTTTATAAAGAATGTGTTACTGTATGGTCTATGCTCGCCAGTGGGTAAAAAGATCATTCTGTTGCAGAGTGTCTTTCAAAGTGTCACCATTGTGAACATTTACGTGTGTGAGGGTGTGAAAATGCAGTCGGGGAATGTGCGACTAGCTGCAGAGGACAGTCAAGGAGGGATCTATCATAATCCATCATAATCAGCTGCTGTGCTGCTCCTTCAGGACATAAGAGCTCCTGACCCATGGCGGACACGGTGGAGATGAGAATCACATGACAGTGAAATGTGATGTTTACCAGCTTCACTGGTTTCTGTATAAGACATGTTCAACTCTGTCCAGGGCTGTGTAGACAACTCATACAGGTCAAAGCATCTCCAGTTTGATTGTTGCAGGATTGTTGATTCTTGCAGTTTTCTCTTTATTATTGTAGGGTCTTTTTCTTTACAATATAAATCACCTTGGGGAGACTGTTGTTGTGATTAGTGCCATAAAACTAAAATCGAACTGAACTGAATTCATGAGGATGTGGTTACTGAGGCACTGAGGTACTGTCACTTAGGGAATTTAGCTGCAGAGAGATCAGATCACCAACTGATGAAGTGGTGAACATGCTATACTTTGCCAAGCAAATATAGCTTTGTCTAGCCTTGATATGCTACTTACCTTATTATATAATTCCTTAAAACTTAGAAACCTACTGCTCCTTGATAATACTTTAATACACAGTGCCGGCAAAATGTTCCCCACAGCTAAGCTGAGTCAGATCCCCACGCTATGCTGAGGTCAAGGTTTAAGATTTTTTCTTTAATTTGCCTCTGCTCTGTCTGGATATATATCTATAAGCAAAGTGCACTTTGAGGACATCAAAAGCCTTTGAGTTTGCAAGTCTCCCAAGTGCACTATGAAGTACATTAATATAAACGGTTCATTCATGTTTCTGGAAATCTCACCGATCCTTCATTAAGTATCTGGAGTCATTAGACACAGGACAGCCAGCCTGACATATCGTTCTGAGCATAGGAGAAATTAGTCACCCCAAGGCCTGCAGCTTCTCATTAGAGCAGGCTATACAGACAGGCTCAATTACCATCTCTGACACACTAGACCAGGGGTGGCCAACCCGCCGCTCTCGAGCCGTATGCGGCTCTTTGCCTGATACGTTCATATCAAAGTTTGTGTTTGGTACGGGGTTTTTTTTGTGTTGTTGTTTTAAAATGTGCGCGTTTGCATCGCTTGAGTTCAATACGGTATTTTCATCAAATGTGCATGTGTGTGAGATGAAAATACTGCAAAGTTTCCCAGTAGGAGCAAGTTCGCCCTTAAAATGGCAGGAAAAAATGCAAAGCAAAAAGAAAAATATGAAGATGAACACAGGACGTTTTTAACAGAGTGGGAGAGGTTTTTTTTTGTTGTTGAACGCAATGGCAAGCCATTCTGCCTTATATGTCAGACGTCATTAGCGCATTTCAAAGCTTCAAAGCTTCAGCGCCACTTCAGTTCACTCCATGCTAACATCGACCTCGAATTTCCAAAAGGGACTGAACTTCGCAAGAACGAGTTGGCCACTTTGAAAAGTCAGGCAGAAAAGCAGATACAGTTTTTCCAAAAATTTACGAAGCGGTCAGAGACCATAACGCTCGCATCCTATCAGCTGGCTTGGAACATTGCACGGGCTAAAAAGTCATACAATGAAGGGGAGTTCGTTAAAAAATGCCTCAGTGACGTTGTTGAGATCTTGTCTCCTGAAAACGACAAATTAAAACGCATGGTATCAGACGTCCAACTGTCCCGCCACACTGTTGAACACAGAATATCGGACATTAACACGGCTATTGAATCACAGTTGCACTCTGACCTTCAAGCATGTGAGTATTTTAGTGTCGCATTGGATGAGAGTTGTTTTATACAAGACAAGCCTCAGTTGGCAATATTTGCACGGTCTGTGTCAAACGATTGTGTGATCAAAGAAGAACTCCTGGATATTGTGCCATTAAAAGACAGAACCCGTGCCATAGATGTGAAAACCGTGATGGCTGCATTAGAAAAAGAAAATCTGCCCATAACGAAATTAACTGCAATAGCCACGGATGGAGCACCAGCCATGATGGGATCTGTGAACGGGCTTGTGGGGCTGTGCAAAGCTGACCAAACTATTCCTGACTTTTGGAATTTCCACTGCATCATCCACATGGAGCAACTCGTGTCTAAATCATTGAATTTAGATAACATCATGAAGCCTGTGATGGAAATCGTCAATTATATCCGCACATATGCGCTTAACCACAGGCAATTCAAGAATCTCATCGCTGAGCTGGACCAAGGGCTTCCAGGTGACCTGCCGCTGCACTGCACTGTGAGGTGGCTGTCAAAAGGCCAGGTACTCTCTCGCTTCTTTGAGCTTTTGAATGCCGTGAAACTGGAAGAGAAGGACAAGGACTATCCCGAGCTCTCGGACCTCAAGTGGATTATGGATCTGGCCTTTTTGGTCGACATGCTGTGTCACTTGGACAGACTGACCCTGACCCTGCAGGGTAAGTTAAAAATGCTGACCTGGTGCAAAGTGTGTTTGCGTTTGTCAACAAACTGAAGCTGTTCAAGACACATATTCAAAAGGGAGATTTAACGCATTTTCCCACTCTGCTAAAAGCCAGCGGGCAAGTCGCCAGCGCTGCCCTGAGTAAGCAAAGAGCCAGATATGCAACACTGATTGAAAACTTGCACGAAAGCTTTGTGACCCGGTTCCATGATCTACAATTGAAAAGGCCACAGATTACGTTCCTCGTCGACCCATTTAATGCAGAGACCGGCTGTTTGAAAGTCCCGCTAGTCACAGATGAAGCTGCGGCTGAGTTGGAGATGATCGATCTTTGTGAGGAGGACCAATTGAAACCTGCTTTAAGGGAAGGGACCATTGAGTTCTGGAAAAGTGTGCCAATGGAAAAATACCCCAATGTCAAACGGGCTGTGCTTAAGATACTGTCAATGTTTGGGTCAACATACGTCTGCGAGTCTGTGTTTTCTACCCTAAAACATGTGAAATCAAAGCATCGATCTGTTCTGACTGACACTCATGTGAAAGAATTGCTTCGAGTGGCAACAACGGAATACAAGCCAGGTTTGAAGAGGATTGTTCAAGGCAAGGAATGCTAGAAGTCCCACTAAACAACATGCATTGTAAAAGTAAATGCTATTGTAGATTATTATATTTTTATTTGTGGACTTGGTTGAACTGAGAGTTTGTGTGTGTGAGACAGTGAACACAATGTTCATTGTTGAAAATGACTGGCCTGTGGTTTTAGTACTGGAGGAGTCCATTTCTGTCATTATCATGTTGGTGTGTGACATTTACAATAAATCTGGCTGAGCAGAGATGTGTGTATTTTGTGTGTGTGTGTGTGTGTGTGTGTGTGTGTGTGTGTGTGTGTGTGTGTGTGTGTGTGTGTGTGTGTGTGACAGAGAGAGAGGGAGGAAATGATGGGTGATGTTCATGTGTGCCCATGCGTATGATGTGGCCCTTTGCGGTAACACAGTAAAAAAAAAAAAGTGGCTCTTGGTCTCTGACTGGTTGGCCACCCCTGCACTAGACCCTAGTAAGACTAATAGTTCTGGTCTTATAATGACCTAAGATAGGTCTGAACTTCATGCTTTGCCCCCATTTCATATGATAACAACCTCCACTTTCATTCGCCCTCCCATAGATCTGTTCTGCTTTCCTTGCTTTTAAATTTGAGTAAATAAAAACTGATTCTACTTTGCATTCCTGGGGAGCAGAACTCCCTTTTGTCTTTGGCATTCATTGATGAATTAAAAAAAAAAAGAATTTATTTTGTGGCCCGGTGCTGAAGGCCGCTGCCAAGCCATGGTTGACAGGGAAGCAGCATTAAGGCAATTAACATGGGCTTTGCATTTGATTTTGGCTGGCAAGACTGCCTGTAAACAGCAGGCGGGATCGGGTGATTAGTTCCTGTGAAGATGAGCGCCTCGCCTCCTCTGGTTCCTTTCCAAGAGAGGATTACCCTTTGTACATATTGCACATACACTCTACACCTTATACCTCCACAAACACAGCAGCATGCACTGGCTCACAGGAATGATAACTGGCAGAGAAGAAAGACAAATGTGGGGAATAAAGTGTGCACACCCAAAGCAAGGTGCTGACAGCTCAGGGGGTTAAGCCATATTTGTGACGTGACAGAGGTGGAGTTAGTGCTCCTCTGCATACTTCAAACTTCCAGTTTCTGCATGACTTCTCTCTCCTTCTTGACCTTTTTAATCATCCATTCAACACAGAAACTAATTCTTCAGATTCAGATTCATTTCAGGAGCAGGTAATAATGAAGACATTCAATATCAATATCATGGGGTCTTGAGTCAAGGCTCTGAAATTAATTGTGACAAATAAGCAATTACTTCAGGTCGGACGAATTGAGATTGATCTTATTTGCTCATTTACGCACTCGCCTGGAGAAATAGCATCAACTGCATAATAGCTTTTATGTCTCTAGATTGGAATTTCACCTGAGAGCTTTCTAAATCAAAACGTGTGTCCGTGTGAGTGAGCACGCAGTAATAGGTGAAGAGGCTTCAATTGGCACTGTCAAGTAAATGTCAATCTGGTGCGAAAAGAACTGCGGTCAGATCGCTCCCTTGTGCTTTTCCTCGTAGATAAGAGTAGATATCAGAGTACCTGAGGTTTAGCTGTCCCTTTCTCCCACTCTGTCAGGCCTAGTCAAACACAAGTTACGGAAATATGTCACATAATGGCATTCAAAAACCTCCAAGGCGATAATATTCACTCTTAAATCTAGAATCTGGCAGATTTCTATTAGTAAGACATAGAGTGTGTAAATTTCACACTCTGTAGCACCTCAATTATAAATGTGAGGCTTGTTTCCTGAGCCAGCATTTCTCTTGTTTTAGTTTCAACTGTGAACTCTTGACCTACTGAGCAATCCTAAATTACTGTGAGGTGTAATACAAGAAGAAAAGAGTTCCATTAACTGTCTTCATAATCCTAAAGATTAATCTAATCCTGTCAATGAATACATTAGCGGTAACGCTTTGCTTTGAAAACAGCGTTCACCTACAAAGCTATTAAGACAATTTGCATATTTATCACAAGACACTAAATGCTCATGTACTCACAGTTGGTGCACAAAAGATACCAGCAGGGGAAATAAATGTCTATGTGATTGCAATCAAAAACATCATCTAGTTGAAATGAACATTTTTCTTATGATTACATGTTTGGAAAATTGCACCTAATTGCAGCTTCCAAATCTGGTGGATGGAGCTGGGCCACTCAACAGAATGATGAAACTGCCAGGGCTGTGTAATTATTTTAAAACAATTATGTGTGAGGTTAAAGATGTACACACACAAAGGTTTAGTGCTGCATAATTTTCACCACAGGCATTTGGTAGCTAATATGTACATCTTGTAATAAAGGTGGCAAAAAAGGAAAGAGTAGAAAGGAAATGCAGGCATGGAAAACTAAATCAACAAGAGATAATTAAGTACAATTTTTTTCCATATATCTCAAGTCAAATTCACATGAACCCAGCAACATGTAACTGCGCTTACACCCCATATATTTTCACATAGTTCCACTAACAAACAAAGTATCAGCTGCCCTGATGGTATCCATTTTTCTCTGTGGGTTTTTGTTGACCTTTAAGGTAGAGTTTGTTTGGTTTGACAGTGGGATGGTGGAATTTCAGTCCAAAATAGCCTGTCAGTGTCCACACTGGCTCCCATTGTGGCCGTGAGACAAAGTACAGCAAATGACTGCTGATCACATGGGACAGCAGGGGAGCCAGCTGTCAGCATGCCAGGATCTCTTCCCTGTGTGATAGGAGGCAGAGCAACACAGGGGACACATACAGCAGGTCATTCTGCTCTCACAGGGAGCACCTTGGATGAGGATGAAAGTAGAGAAACCAAGGTGAGCGGGTGGATAGAGCCAAAGCTGTTTAAGATCCAAACAATGTAATCTCTATTCAGCTTAGGGTTCATATCCAGAGCAGTGTGCATTTCTGGTCTGAAGTAATAACACTGGAAGCTGTTCAAGGTCAAACATTTTAAAAATTCAAAAATTTCAACAAGACTCAACGTACTGACAACAACACAGTCTGATTCTGACACCTCAAACCCAGTCATGGAAAAACAAAACAAAAAAAAACTGTAGCAGACTCGACATCCATCCAACTCGATCAGCTAACAATTACAGTCCACTGTGAGTCCTGCACTGGAAGAGCAAACATAGGCAGGCTTCCTGATACTTTGACATTTAAAATCAGCAAGTGTGCAAGCTTAACTGTCCTCAGGGCTCCACAGTATAAACAGGTTATATTTATACATACATTTACTGTACATCAGGGTTGTCATTGTTATCGTACAAAACCTGATAGACATAGCTAATATGGCCAGACTGCAACTCTTTGCATTTCACAAACCTCCCTTGGAGAAGCTCAGTTTGGCAATTTACTGCTTTCTTGTTCCAGTTTATATACATTAGACAAAACGATACAGATCGATGGATAAACTCCATTTGAAATTGCATTGCAGCTTTTATTTCTGCAGTAAAATTTCTTAATTTAGATTACATACACTATGAACGTCAGACATGAGTGCTCTGCTGATCATTTCTTTCCCACCTAAGCTGTAACTGAGCACATTGTGAGTGTTTTGCTAGTTCACAAAGCGAATGAACGCTGTTCTGGAGCTCCATCAATGTCACAGTGTGAAGAGTGTCTTCACAGTAAAAGATTATTAAAAATCATAAAACAATGGGATATCAATAAAGAGGAATGAGCTGTTTGAACTAATAACGGTGACCCACGAGCGGGATTTATTAAAAACATGCAGGGTTCCTAAGTTCATCTACCTCACCTCCAAGAAAAACTAAAATATAAAAGGTGTGAAATGTGACTGTTTTATAACAGACTAGTGTCAGACTTGACAGGAATGGGAAAACCTGCTCTCCTCCTCTTAGCTGCTACAATATGTGTGTATGTGCTATAAAAAAGTCACTAAGACACTGCAGCAGTCTTAAAAATGCTACAGAAACATTCAGTGCTTAAACAAAGTTCTGAGCACATCTCAAACTACTTTATGGCTCTGGCACTGCAGACAGCTACAATCAATGTCTAGCACAAACTATATTCAAGGTTGACCCCACCAGGAATAACTATTGGCAGTATATACTGTAAAAGTGTAGCGAAAACACTGTTTGTAAAAACTGAAAATGCCATATTCTTGGGGTGACAAAAGAAAAACTACATATTTTCATTTAAACAGCTCAAATCAGTAAATAAACAGAAACAAGTTAAGAACAATCCAAAATCAATACATAGCACTGTGCAAAAGTCTTGATCCACCCTTCATTTCTTTGCCCTTTATTCCATTTCCAAGAACAGAACAACAGACAAGATTATCACATACTGCTTCAATGCTGCTGAGGCTCTGGGGAGGCCAGTACACGACTGTTAGTGTTCCACTGTGTGGTCACCTATCGTGTACGTTTTATTGCATTGGCAGTGTGTTTGGTATCATTGTTATACAAAAAAATGAAGGCTGTTGCCAGTCAGGCAGAGCCATGACAGAGCCTCCACTTGCAGACTCTTACAACATTGTCTCTTTCCTTACATCCTACAGACATATTGATTATGTTTTGAACCAAAACTCGGATCACTCCATAAGACGTGTTTTTTTAGTCCAGTTCTCGTGTAATGTGGCATACCTCAAGCCTTTTCTCCCAGTTTCCCTTCCTTAATAATGGCTCCTTGACAGCCAACCTTCCAATGACTCGATTTCTGATGAGGCTTCAGCAAACAGATGGATCAACTAAAGGGCCAGATGAATCTCTTAGTTCCTGTTTCATGTCTTGGACTTTTTCCCCCCCTATTTCTTAAGGACACAACCTTCAGATACTGTTCATCTGCTGTAGATAGTTTTTAGGTATGCCACTTTTTATTCTTCCCTCCACTTATCTAGTTTCCTCAGACTTTCTAAGGCCACATTGTACACCATGCTGAGATATGCAAACTTGTGGGAATTACCTTGTCTATGCATAAATATTCTTTTTTTGCTATGCTTGGCATTTCTCAACTAAAGAAATTGGAGTGGAGCAATTTGTGTTTTGTGACAGGTTACTAGTAAAAAATGTCTAAAGATACCATTTAAAATATTCTTTGTCAGTTTTCTGTTATATGTAGGAACAACACTGGCTCAGCCTTGAATGAGTCACAGGTCAGTGTTTAGTGGCTTAACAATCTACCTGAAAACAGGTACAAGGACTAGAAAATGAGTGAAAAAGCCTGGGGGCCTTTTGCTCAAGAACACTTTTAAAAATACAAGAAAGTCTGGCTCCTTGGAGCCAAAGTATAAAGAAATGAGGGGTAGCTCAAGATTGTTGCACGGTACTGTATAATGTGCTGTTTCCTAACTTTTTCCACTATACTTTTTCTTCCTCTCCTCCAATACACATACACAAGGATTCATGAAATATTTAGCATCATGACTTCTAGATCAGAGCTGCTCGAAGAAACAGGACAGAGCACATACATTTCCCATGGAGGGAACACACATAACAGCCAAAAGGTCCAACTATGTACAAATCCCTTATTTGTAAATGTCCTGCAGTATACACGTCACTTCAGCACTAACTCTGTGATATAAGTTATCTGCAAATATTAATTATTTTGTCACATCTTCAGATTTGAAAATAATTTTTGGGATGTTTACTTCAGCAAAATATCACATATTGCATTGTTAGATGCTTTGCAATGGTATAAGCTCAGTAGTCCTTTTGGAGTTAAAAAATAGTCTAAAAGGCACTAACACCAGGCAAAATCACAAATTTCAGTTCAGTGAGTTGAATTATCTAAGGTGAAGCCCAGCTGACAGGTTGCAGTACAACCATCTGTGCCACGCCATAAATAAGGCAAGTTTAAAGCCCTAAAAGGGTCAAAGAGATCTGTTGTTTCTATAGAGAACCAAAACCGTTTTTGTGCCAAGCCTAAGTCTATCGACAGTGACTTGCTTTTGGCACTGGCATCAACCACAGACTGTATATAAAAAGATGCACAACATCAGCCACTGGCTTTGTCCACTGTATTTTGAAGTCTCAATGTTAGTAGTGCATCTGTAGCCATGTTGGTTTTGAGGTTTTAGAGTTAGATGCAGAAATGTCTTTGTAGATTTACGGCCAAAAGTGTGTGTACATGTGCGTGGTTTAAAGTATGCGGGAGGTCTGCACATTTCTGCTGCATGTTTTTCCTCTATAAACACTAGTTTTGGGGAGGAAATAGAGACACGCTGTTCCGGTTTGTAAACACTGTTTATACATGGGCCTCCTGGTGACTGCAAAGGCCATAGGATTTAACCGACTGCATTTTGATGTTCGTCAAAACATTCAATACTTACTGCATTTTTGTATGGGTGGCACTGACGATCACAACATCTTCATCACTGGATAAAGACAATAAAAATAGCTTTGTGTTGATTAAATGTCCCTGTAACCGGACAAGTGAGCCAAAACCATTCCAGCAGAATACCCCAGGTTTTTATTTTAATTTGTCCCTATTGTGTATTAATGTTTAACTTACAAAAAAGGCATAAACCACACAATATGTGGTCACTACAGTTAATGATGCTCTGTTCCCAAGGACTGAAACATGACTCCAGTCATGTGGCTTTGTTTAACAACTCAGGGAATTAAAGCCACACTGGTCCTCCTTTAAGTCTAGGCATACTGAGCAAAAGCAACTAAGGCTGAAAGTAGGGATGGTTACCGTTAAGACAAGTAATATAAAACAGAAAAAAACCCCAAAACATTTCATTTCTACCACTGCCAATACCAACGCTGTTAGAGGAAAAGGTGGAAACAAAAAAGCAAAGCGTTTGTTGCCAACAAATCACTGAATTCCTCCCTGCCCTAGGCACTCTGAAACTGATGTTGAATTTCTGAATAACAGTTCAATTTATGCGCTGAACATTTCCATTTGAATTTATGAACACACCCACACCTAGGCAATGAGCCTGCAAATTCTATTTTCCTAATTTTTCCAGTGCTGAGAGAAGAACCAATAATAACAGCATTTACTGATACTCCTTTCAATAGTTTACCCCTGGAGCATGTTTAAAACTGGGTTTCAATACTCATGCTTTGCTGGAAGCATATCAGCTAAGTCAGCCACAGAGGAGGAAAAAAACAACACAACATCTCTTTCTCTCTTCCCTGTTTCAAAGACATGCAGTGATAAGCACAAACACGCAGAGTTTTATGGGGCCAACTGGCCTGCCTTCGTGAACAAACACTGAGGAAATACAAAGCACAATAAGCGGCAAACAATGTGATTCTGTCGTTCTGTTCAGTAAGAGAAATGACCCGAATAGTCTTTCTCTGGTTATGAATGGAAAAAAACCTACCTCCTGGCATTTATGTGTGGCCTTCTAACACAGAGTGATCACTGGAGTGCAAATTATGTTGATCAAGGAAAATGGCTATGTCAGGCTGAATATATGGTGTGGTTGTTAATGTTCAAGACCACACACCCACACAGTAATTTTGCATGCTGCCATGTACTTTGGGTGAGCAAGCCAGTTCAGTGTACAGTGAATAACAGTAACCTGTAAAGCATCGAGGTTTCATTCAAAATAGGGCTGCTCGATTATGGCAAAAATGATAATCACGATTATTTTCACTGAAATTGAGATCACGATTATTTGACGATATTTATTTAACCCTTTAAGACCTACCATAGAACCAAGTCCACCAGAGCTTATATTATTATTTTTTTTTTTACATGCTGTAGTGCCATTTGTGGGAGCATTTCAAGTTGCTATACATCAATACAACTGTTATAGCCCATATTTTAATAATATGTATGCATTAAGTCCATAGTAACTACATTAATTGCAAAAAAGTGCAATAAACTACAAAAAAAATTGAAAATCGCTTTTGTTTTGTTTACATATATTTCTACTTTGAGAAATTTAAGAGGTTTATCCCTCAAAACTTTAAATACAATAAAGTTGCAAAAAAATAGTTTCCCACCACAGGAAATTTATTTTGAGTGTCTTCATAGTTTTATTTTGGAGATACAGCAATTTTTATATACTGCAGGAAAAACAAAAAACAATCCTATGATGCAAATTTGCAAAGAAAACAGCATGTGCATCATTTCACTGTGGGAAGTGTTACGAACAGCTGATAGGAACGGCAAAGCGTGTTTCTGGAATATTATGTTTTTGTTCCTGCAAGCGCTTTTTATGCAATTTTTGCAAAGCTATATGTGGAACGAAACCGTGACCTAGGACAAGCTGATGGCATAAGATGTAAGTACAACTCCTCCGGTTTCATATGCAAAACAAATTATTGCGCTAGCTTACACGGTTCAGGTTCTACAGGGATTTAAAAATAGTTACGCAAAACGGAGCGTGCTGCTCTGACCGGCTTTAAAGGGTTAACAATAACTTTAAAAAAATAATATAAAATAGTGTGCAACACCACTGAAGTTTTTTTTTATTTTTTTAAACTCTCTTTTCAACCAACAGCAGTCACTCTCCTCTCCAAATAACTTCTGCTTAGCTTTCCGAGCTTCCCTCGGGTCCTCTTAACAGAGGTGTGGACTCGAGTCACATGACTTGGACTCGAGCCAGACTCGAGTCATTAATTTTATGACTTTAGACTTGACTTGAAAAAATGTTCTAAGACTTGTGACTTGACTTGGACTTTTACACCAATGACTTGGGACTTGAATTGGACTTGAACCGGTTTACTTGAAAAGACTTGATATTTTACCCCAAATATAAAATTTAACATGCATATTATATAGAGATTGAAAATGTGACGTCATTCACGGGTAGAACCGCAAAGGATTCTGGGAACTCGTGGCAAGCGGTACTAGCGCACGCAGGCTTTCAATTAAAATCAGTTATACAGCGATAAAAAGAAACACAAAAATGTCAAGAAGCCGTTGTATTATTAACTGCAATAGCCGGTCGCATGACAGCCACGGGAAGCCGACGGGTAAAGAGATCGGTTGTTATCGGATTACGTCATTGAGGAGAAATTGTTCGAGCCATGTTTCCGAAGTAACAAAGACGCGACGGATGGCCTGGATTGCAGCCATTCAAAGATCAAATATAACGTCCCAGAACCCTCCAGCTCACAGGTTAGTCTGCTCCAAGCATTTACACGAAGGTCAGTGTTTTTTAGTAGTTAATACGTCATTTTTCTTAACATAATTGGTGATATAGGTTACAAGCAAGTCTGGCGCTGAACAGAAATTGTCGCGCTATGCTCCTTTATTTATTGTGCATAAATAGTAAATTGTCCTGACACAATATTGCGTTTCGCTTCTGTTATTATGGTACATTGACAAAAACATATACTTTTATTCACAGGATAAAACAGGTTTTTTGTATCACTAATTGTCCAGTACGATTACAGCATACGGTATTATTGTCACTGCTACATTTCTGTAATGCTACCAGAAATTATTTCCACTACTAATTAATTACCGTTGAGCTCAAAGGTCCTATTAATAAACGGTTAACGAATGTGTATTTATGATGACGATTTGTGAGACTGGTAAACTTATGATACGTACGATGGTCTTTCGTTCTACACGGTGCATTTCAAGGTCCTGCACCCATCCGTCGGTAAACTGTACCTGGGCTTGTTGCAGTGACCTGAAGTTACTAAACTTCATGAGTGTATGCACTCACTCCAAGAACCGTATAATTATAAATATGCATATAAATATGCTAAGATGAGATAGCTGACTTCATCTAACTAGCAAATGTTTTCCAGGCTACGTTGGTGATGCAGTTTTTTTTAATGTGTATATTTTTGTCATGCGATTTTAAAGCCGGTCCTACAAGCGCATCCAAGAATAACATGCAGCTTATCTCAGAACTGTCGGTGAAAATTATTCTTGGAGCTAGGTTTAATTGAGCTGCATTTTAAAGAGGTGCAATTTCACAATTTGTGTATATTTTCTAAGTTCACTATTTTGTCATGTGTTGAGAAAAACACAGATTTAAAAATTACATGGTCTAATATTTACATTTAGCATATAACTGCAACATGCTTTTTTTCGGTTTTTTTAACGACTCGAAAGGACTTGAAATTCAAAATTTCAGACTTGTGACTTGACTCGGACTTTTACACCAGTGACTTGAGACTCGACTCTGACTTGCCTGACATTACTTGAGACTTGACTTGAGACTTGAGGATAAAGACTTGAGACTTACTTGAGACTTGCAAAACAATGACTTGGTCCCACCTCTGCCTCTTAATCAGCGGTCTCCAACCTTTTTTGCGCCACGGACCGGTTTATGCCCGACAATATTTTCACAGACGGCCTTTAAGGTGTCGTGGATAAATGAGGGAGGGGCTAATAATCGGCTCAGTCATTTTTAATGATCGTTGAATGCCCAGATCGTAATCGTGATTCAAATTCGATTAATTGAGCAGCCCTAATTCAAAATTCCCCACTTAAGTAAGGTGTGGGCTTTGGCATCTCTTTGAACTTACTTGTGTGGTTAGCAATCTAAGGATTTAATAAAAAAGTACAAGTAAGGTTAAAGCTTAAACATACACAAAGAAGCTTAAAGCTAATCCTATGTTTTATGGTAAATAAGTGTCACAGAAACAGAGTCATCAGTTTCCAAAATTGTGTTGACTTCTCAGTGTTTTAGGATGTTTTTCCACCTTTGCCATTTAATCTGTTTTAATTGAACTACGCCTCATTTTCCTCCTTGGGGTGACTCCTTTGTGCTGATGTGAACACTGTAATCACATTTAATCAAGGACCAAAACAACCACGCCCAGACTAGTTGGACGATAGGGTCCCCTTCCAGTTCCAAACAAACTCCTGAGCAGTTTGTTAGCAATAAGAACAAATCTCAGTCCGACCCAAATAACATGTATACACTGCAAGTTTGAACTAAATGCCTTTCTGCAGTCGGGTATGTGTTGCATTGTGGGATGCGGTAGAGTACCATAGACATACAGAAAGAACAAACTATAGCAACTAGCTGTAATATGGGCTCACTAGTTCAGATCACAGCAACTTCACACTGTATTTATTTTGTTGAACCTTTTACGCAGAGTGAAACCTGAAACCAAAACCAGGCAACCAGAAAACGGCTATAAGTTTAGAAACTCACTCAGATCAGAGTAAATGAACAATAGATATGTGACCACTCTTAGTGTTGTAAGTGACTAATTTACTTGGATCAATTCTATTGGACAATAGATAAATATGCCATTAAAGGCCAAACAGGCGTTACAAAATAACCTAACCCTAAGTCCAGTCATAAGTCTGACCATTAGAATTTAGAAGATTTAGAACCTTATTTTTAATAAAATTCAACAAAGAAAAATAATCTTTATAATGTGTACACTCAAAAACTAGCTACATTGCTTTTTCAAAACCAAGCCTGCTTTGCTCCAAAATACAGGGCTGGGTTGGTTTAGGGTAACCACCTAAGATGACTTGGGCTTAAATGAGTGAGTAACTTAAGCTGTGGACTGCAGTGTTTTTGGTCTGCTACTAAAAGGAATATGTTAAAAAGAAGTAAAAAAATAACTTGACAGTTGATGAAGACTTAATGAGCAGAACATCCAAAACACTCCTAAATGAGGACTCTACAGCAGATGATGAATTACTAGAGAAACTAATAAATACAGTGAAACAGGTGACCACTTTCCTCATAAGTAGCTCCTGATTTACTAAACCAAAACTAAGCAAAAAATATTAACCATCTTTTCATTATTGATCACTTCATCAGTAGTTTGAACAGTAAGGTAAAGCGGCACGTCATACTGAGAAACTCCAAACTATCTTCAACATATCAACAATTACAGGCATAGGGTAGGTAACAAACTATCTGAATCTGCAATGTATATAGAGAGTTTTTAATGTAAGGTTTGTATATCTGTAGTGACATTATCTGTTGCCAAAAGTTCAAAAGTCAATGTTGTCATATTTCCCCATTCCCCCAAAACAAATTAAAACTAGAAAAAGTTGCATTTCCTGCGAAAATGCAGTGTGAATGCTAGGGATGGGTATTGATAAGATTTTCACGATTCCGATTCCATTTGATTCTGTTTAACGATTAGATTCTTTATCGATTCTCTTATTGATTCTTTTTTTTTTCCTTTTTCTTTTTTTAAAGGGGGAAAAAAAATTGTACATGTAAATGCACAGTAATAGCAGGTTTTGTAATAAGGCAGATCGCACTAACATAATATGCACTGTTAGTTGATTATTTACCTGCTGAATTAACGGGAGAGGACGTGCAAACGTTACCGCTGCTGCTGGGTTGAGATTCATGAGTCCGGAGCGGAATTAAAATCACGACATTCATTTAAGGTCATCGCGTGTTTTGTGAGCAAATGCTTTTGCATATTCGTAGTGTTTCCTCCCTTAAATGAAATATCTACTTTGCAAGTATTGCAAGTTGCCCTGTTGTGTTCCGTTCTCGTAAAGTATAACCAAACTTTTGAGCGTTTGAGCCGCTTAGGTGCCGTGTTTCCTGTCAGGTAAATGACGCTCCGCAACGTGGTGACGTCATTCGGGGCGACTGGAATCGATAAGGGAATCGTTTGCAATTTTGGCAAACAATTCCAAGGAATTGAAACAGTGGGAACCGGTTCTCAACAAGAACCGGTTTTCGATACCCATCCCTAGTGAATGCCGTGTAGTGGAATCTGAAAACAGCATAAGGAGAACTATCTGCTGAAAACACTGTGTACAAGCTGAACTGTTTGCTGAAAACTGCTTTATTTGAAACACTATACTGAAGAGTGTCAAGAAAGCAGGGAGAGTGCAAGGAGGGAAGACTTGCAGCAAGTGTCGCAAGTAGAATTCAAACCTTTGCTACCAGATCTCACGGTGGCTGTTCATCCCACTGAGCCAAACCAGTTCTGGTCTCAAACAAAGATATGATGAGAGAAAAAATGTGCACTGTGCAGAAACAGCTAAATTGTGCTGAAAAGAGGTGATGAAGCTAAATGTTCAGCAAAAAAGAGATGAAGAACCTGAAAATTTTGCTGAAAAGAGCAGAAGAGGCTGGAATTTGTGCTAAAAAAAAAAAAAAAAAAAAAGAGGTGAAAAAGTTGAAAATTCTACTGAAAAGAGCAGAAGCGACTGAAAATTTTGCTGAAAAGGGGTGAAAAAGCTGAAATTTGTGTTGAAAATACTTAAAACAGTTGAACTGTTAACTGAAAAAAATGTTGCCATAAGCAGGATTCGAACCCGGCCCTCCTGCTCTGAGAACGGCTGCTCATCTCACTGAGCTAAAACATGGCTCAGCCCAGCAAGCAAAACTGGTGATCACACTGATAATGTTGTCCCATTCAGCAAAATGGGGTAAAAAAAATGGCATAAAAAGCTTAATATCTGAAAAAGTATAAAGGTTATGAGCACCAAAAGATAAAGCATACATCAATGCTGTGAGGCATTCACACAAATATATTATTAATATTTATTGAGAGAGGAGAGAAAGACTACTGCTAGAAGTTGGTTATGACACAACCTTGTATTTACTTTGGACTTGACCAACATTTCCAGTATAGCACAGCACTAACCACTATCTAACGTCCTAGTATCCCACATACTGATTGTTAAATCCTATGCTGTGTTTTAGCTTTTATGCTGGTTTGGACAACAATACAACACAGTCACATAAACAGAGTCTAACTCATATTAAGCTGACATTATTACCCTGGTCAGGCTATGAGCTAATAAAACACTGAAGCACCGTTTATCTATTCAAAGCTGAGCAGACGTAAGCCATACAAAAGAAAACAAACTACCGTAATATTTCGAAAGAAAATTTCTTACATTAATCACAGATACATCCTCCTTTGCTCCTGCAGGGAAAACCAGAGTGGGCAGCTCACACTAAATCTCTGTCTGAAGCTAATATAATGTTATTTGCACTTCTGTTTCAGTGACACGAGCAAAAACATTTTTCTTCTTCACTGCAGACATTTCAGTTTTTCATGTCAAGCGAATCACAGGTGTTGCTAATCACATTAATGACGGCTCCATTATTTTCAAGAGTCCCAGGAAGTCATGACAGCGTGACAACCCACAGCACCAGGCCAATTATAATGAAGACGTGAAAGCGAATTCAGCCAATAGGAATGCAAGAACAACCGTCTTGTGAAAGAGTTACAAGTGTCATCTTTAATGACTCTGAACTGATTGCAAAATATACTGTTTATAATTAGGTTAATGAGATTTTGTGGGTAGAGGGCAACTGCAAGTACACAGAGCTGTAACTGGCCTGTAACCCTCATCAAATCCTGCTAACTTAACTTTCACAGTTAAACTCCACTTGCAGGTAACAGCGTAGGCTACAGGAAAGGAGTGGGGCACACAATGGACTAAATAGAGTAAGAGCCAAAACAAACACAGCCACCTCACCCACCTTCTTCTTTTGATTAAATACCCAACACCCCACCAGCCACAATCCACTTATTTATTCACATTGAGTGTGTGTGTGTGTGTGTGTGTGTGTGTGTGTGTGTGTGTGTGTGTGTGTGTGTGTGTGTGTGTGTGTGTGTGTGTGTGTGTGTGTGTTTCTTCTGCTGGGACAAAACAAGCATCATCATCACCACCACAAGCATCTTGGCTCTTTTTAAATTTTCCGGCCACGCCCATTTAATGCACCTGTAGCTGGGAGACCGTGAAAATCCACCTAAAACCCACACTGCTGGAAACATCAGCAATGCTGTCACTGTTACACTCCATAAAAGCCACGCATTTTTTCGTCATTAAAAAGCAATAAAAGCAAATCCAATTATCTGTGACTGATACTGTTTATTTCTGGGTCATATATTTATTCACTGTAGGTCCTCACTGAAGCATTTGAGCATCCTGTAATAACCACCGGGGAAATTATACGTCACTAATGTGAACATTAGCTCAAATCTGCATCATGTTTAAACCAAGTAAAAGAAACAAGTGGCTGTCACAAGTGTCCCATAAACTACAAGACGTCATTCTCCGGGCCCCGTGCAGCTTCCATGGCGAGGCTGGAGAACAGCTTGACTTGTCAACGGCGCCCTGTCAACAACCTCTCACTTATAACGTAGCAGGGGGAGACCACGGCGTCATCTCAAAACAACCCGGTGAACGGACACGCCACGGAGGAAGTCTCTAGCAAAAGAAATACTTTGTCTCAGAGGTGAAGGGGACATGTAGCGAATGCGAGACACTCGACATGCACGAAAAACTCTGAAACTGCTGCCAATAATCCAGATTTACTGGCGCGTACGCACACACAAAGTCCAGTTCAGTCGAGGGAAAAGAAATGTCTTATAAGTTCTTTTCAAAGACGTCGTTTCGCTAACTTTGAGGAAACTCGAGGGAGAAAGTAGTGCACCACACAGCCCGTCCTTAAGAATTTTTTATATCAGCGCCCCCTCTTCCTCTGAACTCGCACCGAAGCGTGTCCGCGCCGTGATAACTACGTTAGTTTCACCCTGGCTTTGAAAAACTTACCAACACTTCTTGAGCCTGACCCCGAACCAAGCAGAAGGTACCAGATCCACATCATACGGACGCCTTTTTGTGCACCCCCCGGCCTACTCCTGCTGTCCTGCCCCGCTGCAGGGCAACAACTGAGGGCAAGAAAAGGGAGAGAAAAAACTTCTCCTTTGCTTCGCTACTCTTGCCTGTTTATGCTCTTAAAGTCTGGCTCTTTGACGTCTTCCGGAAATCTAAGAGCGCATTCGGCGAGGAAGAAGTGCTTTCGTTGGGACGGCCGTAAACTATGGAGTCCAGTTTGGGGAGGAGGGGTGGGGTAGGCATGAAAGCTGGAGGTGGCGGTAGGCAGGCTGAGTGTAGTCGGTCGTTCGTGTGTTGGTGCTCAGAGAGAGGCGGAGTCGGAGTCAGAGAGCCGGGAGAGCAAAGGCCGGCCAGTCCGGGACACTGGTTCCCTAACGGTGCCGTATGCGCAAAAGCGGGACCGTAACTCCAGCAATAACAGACTTAACTAACTTTGAATCTGTTCAGAAAAAGTGAGCGAAAGAAGTAACTGAAGGCAAATAAAAAAAAAATATATATATTAAAGAATCCAAAAAAAGGTTAAAAACAATCCCTAAGTGAGAAGGACCTGAGGATAAAATGACCATATTGGTCTTTGTTAAAGTAAAAGGTAACAACACCAGCTGTACCTATCAGGCAAATATATAGCTACCTGATTTCAGTAGGAATGAATATATTCTGAAACTCTAAAATAAATACATATGGTAGCAGATGGCATGGAGGAGGGGGAGCTATTTGGAGCAATCTTATAACAGATGGTTAGCCCTGATGAAAGTTAAAATAGGGAAAACACTTGTAGAAAATCAAAGTATGGATGAATTTGTGGTGTTGGCACAAAAACTGAGAAATGCACACAGAAGGAGATTAGTTCTCTCCTGCATTTCTGGTGTTCCATCTCAGCTCTAGCAACTTCCACACAAGCAGAAATGTAAAATTTAACAATCCACGGAGAGCACCAGAGCATCCAGGCACAAAGCGTAGGCTATATACAGAGAGACAGGGAAGAAAGTAAGAAGGAAAGTAATCCTAGTGCTATATTTCGGTGTTTGCATGCCAGTGTAAGTTGGATTCAATTAGAAAGAGACAGGGAGAGGGATAGAAGGACAGGAGGCTTCACCTATCAAACCTCTTTTTATCATAGAACTGCAGCTGTGCACACAGGCAACCTCGCTTCAAACGAACCCTTTATTTCGATAGCAGGCGAACCTGGAGGCATAAGACTTGGATGAGGCCCAAAACCAGACTCCTCCAGCTCACTTTGTATTCATCCAAACACTGCCTTATCAAGCCAGAGCTTCATGCAGACTCAAACCCGTGGGAAGGGTCCTGGCATGTCAGTCGGATCTGTTGAAACTTTGTCAAAGATTCCAGCTTGATAGCTTCTGCAGGGTCCTGTTGTCCTCATGTCCCCCTATTGCTGCCTTTCAGGCCCTTTGCATTTCATTCCAAGTCCTGGTGCTTCATGGGTGTACATGAGGAGCCACAAAGTTTACTGTTGGCAAGCATGAATATTTTAAAGATCCCCGCAGTTAACAAAGACAGACACAAGTCTCCTCAGCAGAAATCCAGACTACAATCAACACTAATAAACTAAATGTTTGTTGACAAGAAAGAAGATTTGTCAGTCAATGTTAAATGGATTTTTATTCCGCTCCCCTGGAGATATCATTAATGTTAATGCTGAGCTGTCTCACAAATTATACAGCCTGATCCATGAACCAGAACGGCATAATCTGTTTTGGGGGGCTTTGCCCGAGAGAGCTGCAAGCTAAAAGCAAAAATGTGCTCAAATGCATTAGTGATTGACACACAGTGTTTCAGTAATGCTCATCAATTAGTATAGGCTATCTATAAACAGCTCAGACCTAATTAGCCAGTGGCCAACAAATGGACTCGTTAGGGGACATTAAACTCTAATATGAAGGTTGTTATTGACTTAATCATAGGAGAAACCCAATTAGTGGCCGAATTTGGAAAATGACTCTGAGGTAGTAAGTAGCAACCTGGGATGACTTTGCCTGTGGGCGAGTGGTGGCACTGAGAGAAAGATTCATCCGCAGAAGCAGGGAGGGGTAAGAAAATGTATAATGGGAAGTGCGCAAAGAGCATGTGTGTGTACGTGTGGGGAGAGAAAACAACACTTACAGAGCAGTGCGAAAAGACAGTGAGCAAGTATGCCGGCGGCAAGACAAGTATCAGGAGGAGGGTGAAAAAAGTGAGATGGAGAAGGTGAAAAAGAAAGTGTGGGAATAATGTATGCTGTGATAGAAGGAGTGAAGTGAGAGAGGAAAATATACCTGACCAAAATTCCCCTCGACTCCTCAGGTGTTGCCTCATATAACAGAGACTTACGTGCAAGCTGTGGTGTACTACTGAAGGTAAATATAGTGTAACTCTGCCAACAAGAATAGCTGAGTCCGCTGCCACGGAGGGCGCTGCTAATAAATCATTTTATCTAATGAGAACGTGAGCTGAGGATGAGCGAGCACAAATATAGCTCTTGAGAGCTTCAGGGTGACACGTCCTTGTCGTGTCAGGCTGCCATCAAGGTAGCTGCGAAATGCCAAGGCCCCTGAAGGACTGGCAACGGCAGGTTCACTCTCTAGTGTGAATCTCTTGACATTCGTGTTATTTTTAATAACCAGTATAGTGGTGGGAGCGATGTCTGTGAGTGTATGAGTCAAAAAGAAATAGAGAGAAAGAGAAACACAAGAGTGAGGACACATCGTGCATCAGTGCAGCAATGATTTCAACAGAAGTTTCTATTGAGCCATTCAGAAGTTTATTTTAGTGACTACCCTGCACACCCATACATGCACGTTTGGGTGTGTGAAGCATGAACATAGTTATGCACTGTGGGATACCACACCCAGCCTCCTTCATGCATTTCCAAATGCATTAATTGGGTTAATTAGCCATTGATCACATAATTACTCAATTATGTGATCAATGCTGTGTTTCTTTGACATTTGTTAGCAAAGCTGATTGTCTTGCCTGCTGCAGGGACCTCAGATAGGCACCAGCCAGCAATTGAATCACAGGGAGATGTGCAGACTAGCTTCTGTGTGTGTGCATGTGCGCACACATATCAATCTATATAGGTCTCAGGCTGAGAGTCAAATTAGGAACAGATATTGATTTGGGATTTCAGAGACAAGGGGAAATAACAATTTAAGACAGAAATGCCTGAAGCACCAACCATTATGTTCTTAATTAATCTAGATTTTAAAACAACATGTACAAACTGGAATGAGTTACATTATGAAGTGTAAAATCAAGATGATGGAAGAATGTGACAAATAGAGAACAGTGTTATTATAATGCAGCAAGAGTAAGTCTATTGATCTATTGTAAGTCTAAGTTTATTAATCTTGTTATGGCAAATTGTAAAAACAATGTAAATACAAATACTATACTATAGTCGGATAAACAATAATGTATTCAATAAATATAATGTTTTAGCAGCACTTTAGCATCCACTAGAAAACAGGACTCTATTGTAGTCTAATTTTGTTCACATTATAACTTAATGCAAAAGAAGCTCAGTGTGCTTCCAAGGCCACAGCAGTCCATTATCGCTTCTGGTCTCCAAACAACAGGCAGAGGCATTTCTAAATAACAGCCTTAAACAAGGTCAAACTGAGCTGAGTGATGGCCAATCTTCTCTCGCTTATACATAATTACATTGAGTTAACTTTGAATAGTCATCAAGATTTCTTCCTTCGGATTCTGCCCTTGATTTTAGGAAGAAAAAAAAAATTCAATCTCAGCTAATGCTCGTACAACCTTATATGTCACTCTAAATGATGAAATTATTGTCAATCGAGTTTAAACAACCGTTGATTAGAGAGAAAAGATACACCAGGGGCAGCTTGTCAGAATGAGACTGTCGTCCGCTCTGAACTAAAAGGATTTAGAGTACAGTTGAAGCTTTTGGGAATATTGTTAGATTTTAGTATTAGTTCTTAAGCTAAACATTAAGTTACCTAATGATAATGTTACATGTACAATTGGGGGATAATGAAAGCATAAATATCTGAATCAAATCCAAAATAAACACAAAAGCAAGACACTGAGGACTAAACCCTTCAGTTTGTTCTGCGTTGCTAGTCGGGAGCTTCTCTGCGCACAGGTTTATCTGGTACACGGTGAAAGTACATGACAAGCTGCCTCTTGAGTATCTTTTCTTTCTAATCAGTCATCATGTAAACGTCATTTGGTACATGTTGTGGAATTTTACTGGATAGCTGAAAACCTTGGCATACCAACTGAAAATTGAGGACAGCATTAAAGTCATTTGATTTATCTTCCACAGGAATAATACAACATATATTTAATTGCTGAGCCATTCAATACTTAGATTGTTAACATCAAGGTGGTGCTCAGTCAGTATTTGCAAAAGATATTTCAGTCTTGAGCTAAGGGGTGGGATCAGCTGCTGGTATAAATGATGCAAGTGTGTTGGTGAAACCAGTTAATGTTGGTTTTTATTACCATTAAAAAAAAGTCCTGGCTGAAACTAATTCACTGCAGGTGGAATAACAGTCATATTTTGACAACAGTGGTCCTAAAAGAACTTTAAGTATCCAAGGTAGCATTAAAATGGGTTTCAGAATAAGCTGAATTGAAAAACTGAACCCTTTCCATTTTGCTTCACTGCCCACTGCTCAGAGCAACACGTGACTAACAGCACACACAAAATCTAATAAAATATTTAAGAGAAGGAATAGGAATATCACAGAGAGTGAGCCAGCGAGTGGAAGAAAATGGGACAAGGACAGATGAGAGCATCGGGGCCACCGGGGTCATGTGATAGAGATAGGCTGGGATGAGAAGAAGCGGCAGTGCTCCCAGCAGACTTGGCCTGTTTTATAGCATTCTGGTTTGGCCCACTGCTCACACCCGCAGGCCGCCTTCATTTATTGGACCACCAACTGTCACAGGTGGGGGGGTTATGGGTGAAAGTAGGCCTTTCATTCCCTGCCTCCTCGCCATGCCATGACCCTAATCTATGCTATTTTTTAATCAAAATGCTCCATATATTTGTGTTAGATAAACCACCCAGATTAGCATCAGGAGAGTAACCTTGACAGCATTAAAGTAACAATGTCTGTCGAAGACAACGAGTACGTGCTTGGTGGTGAGCAATTAAAGTGTGAGTTAGAATAGGAGGAGCAGCAGAAAGCAGCTGGGTAAATAGTGAAAGTTATAGGAAACATGGAAAAAAAAAGAGTTGGTTCACACTTGAGATTCAGCAGTAAAGTGCATAAATATAGGTGTCTGTAAAATGGTTTAGGAGGAAAGGGAGCATTAAATATCTTAACTAAACTGAAAGTTATGGGCACTCAGAGAGGACTCATCAAGAGCATGACAGACTGGAATGGATTCAAGAGACTAAACACAGGGTTGGGCGGCGAGCAGTGTAACGGCATTGTAACTGCCTAAGGTTGTAAAAAAGCCTTGGCTTGAACGCAGTGGTTTATGTCTTGGTGCAGTTAAAGCATGCAGATTGACCATGACAAGGGGGGAAGTTGGATTTGGAAGGCTAACAGTCAGCACAGTGAGGGGTTGTCAGTCAGGCAAGACCAGTAAGATCTGCAGGACTCGGGGATAGCAAGGAACACCATGACAGGGTTATTGCTCAGCCATCCCTGCTCTTGGCTATGACCGGAGCAGCGAGGAGAGACGAGGGAAAGGGGAAAAATAGGAAACAGAGTGAGGGCGTTAGGGGAGCTTGCTGGGAACTGGGCCTTTGATCACTGGGTGAAGAATTGCCAGCTCAATGCCCACTGCTGCTGGGTCCCAACCCTAAAGCACTATGGGAAATGTTCATATTCAAATATCAGCTTCTTTTCTTCCACCACATGCCTAATTCAGTTTTTGGCAGCCAAGTAGACTGAAATACATGCACAATGCCTACACACTGAAAGACACACAAATAAATTGCTTTGTTCTGATGAGTTGCCCTGGGCAAACTCTCATTAGAGTCATTGCTGTGAAGCTTAGGGCCGTGACACGAGGCAACACAGTGTGGAGGCATGCCTCAAACACAAGCACACACATCTGTGTGTCAGCCACTGTCACACTCTGGAAAACAGGTGGCAGAAGGCTTATATGAAATATTGGACATATTCTGATAGCATCGAACAGGGTCTGTTTATGTTTTCCACTGATTCACAACGATGCAGCCACTCAAGCAGAAACGTTGTGTAGGAGTCTTCATATGGCCACAAAATACACCGGAATATAAAATATTCTGAACTGCTTAGCAAATTTTTGTTTTGTATTTCGCTGCCCTGTCGAGCATGCCCGAGGCTTACCCTACTGGCTGGTACAGAGGTGTGCGTGCATGTGTGTGTGTGGGCCAATGGGGGTTTCCCACCTGCTGTTAGGAGGGATAAAAAGTGAGTGTGGAATGAGCATAGCTTTGATCGTTTCTAATCCTCAAAGGAGGTGGAGGGCAACCTCAGCGTGTTGCCAGGGGAAGGCCAAAATAGCATTTTTGAAGAAGGAGGAGTTCTGTGTTGCATGTTTATGTAGGGTGGATATCGTAGCTTAACTGCACACACTTGAAATTATTATTTACAAGCTTAAATTGTTTATGTTTGTGTGTTTTTTTTCCTTGTGGAGAATGAGTCATCCTCACTTGATAGGGATAGGAACTTTCCATTGCTCGACCCGGTCATAGTCCCCATGACTCCAGTAGGCGCAGCAACTTTAAAAGCTACACCTCCTGCGAGGCGCAGGTGTATCAAGTTTTCTAGTAGCTTTAGTTTCCCGGTGTGTGCCAGCCACTTGTCTACCTGTCAAGTCTTCGGATAGTGATGAACACGTCCACACTACAAGTGTCGCTCGAGCTTTAACCTCTTAAGTCTTTGGATCCTTGCCACGCAAGAAACTTCCCTCCCCGATTTCTCTCCAGAGGACTCTATCTCATCAGCCACAGACCTTTTACCAAGCCCTCTGCCTTTCTGAGAATCATCTTTACATATTCTTGCGTTTTGTAAATAAACCCCTTGAACTTCCCTTCAGCCTCCTGCTTTCATCATTTTTAGTGCGACTGTTCTGGCAGTAAATCTAAACAGACCCCACAAATCTGTAAATGTCATCTGGGTGCAAGAAGCACTGCCTTCTGTCTTTGTTTCCCTGTGGATAATTTAATTGAGAAAGTCTCATTAAAAAATAAACCCACTGCCGATGGTGCCTGGGCTGAGGCGCATGCTGAGTCTGACCTTTTGTCATAAGAACAATTAACTTCAGTGGGTGCTCATTAAATAAGACGGACATTTTATTATCATTACCTTAATGGCGACTCATACATCAAGATTAAAGTCGAACCCTGTTCACCGAGCTGTCCCGTGAGGTTGACACCGGGTTAAATGAGCACTGTGAAAGGCAAGGATAGAGCATGGCTTCAAAACAGTTTTATTGTATCTACTCATTATTCCACTCAGACATACACAAAGGATTCTGTATACTGTGGGAGTATGACTCAAGTGAAGTGTGGATAAACAGATACTGGCTCTCAAAACAAGCTGGTTATTCATGTTCCCCTCGATGATTAGGTAGGGGGCTTTTAGTGTGAATTTGCATGCGCATTGTTGTCATCTTCTTGCCCATTATTTACCATGCAAGCCCCGCACTGTATAATGGCGAAAGAGATGCCACGTTTGAAGTGATTACATGCAGGTTTAGAGATGGACCTTTTGTAGTCGCAGCTTCCTTCCGTGCACACGTACACGACAGATGAAGCAGAAAACACAGATGGAGGGAGAGAGCTGTTTTTGTTGTGTAACTGTATGAAAGCATACAAAGCACAATCAAAGGTGCGCTTGGTATTCCACCCACAGGTAGGGATCACAAGGCCACTCTAAAACAGTCCAAAGCTACCTTGGGACAGCTCCAGCTCCTCACTTCACAAACCAGTATACAGCGAGACCCTGCAGGGCACTCGGAGGGGTGGTTAAAATTGGAACACATTCATCTCAATCCCCTGCCTGCTAGCACTAATGGATGTTAGCCTGTTTTGGAGAGACAATGAAATCGAAGAAAGACAGGATTTCAGGCTCCTGTGGACATGACTGAAAAACACATTTAATCCCTCTGTGCTACAAGCCTGTATGATGCACGATTTGAATTGAACAACTGCATCTTCTTAGCTTTGAAAACAAATCTTTTCTTTCTTGCCGTTGTTTCAGTAACCCTGATGTGTCAGTTGAGTGCAGTCAGTTTGGAGGATAACGTTACTTTTCATTCTGCTCCGTCTCCGCATTGTCTGCTCTTTCTGATGAGGCCCGTGTCCCATTTCCCCTACTGCAGATAAAAGAGGCATCAGTAATGCTAAAGGATGATTAAATAGGCGCTCCTCGGCTACCCACCGAAACACGTCATTGTGTTCCTTATTTGCTGGAAAGGTATAAAAACATCCCACAGCATTTGTAGTTTTGCTTTGTGCTCTCCATGCACATCACAAGACGTCTTCTATCTGCTTCGCATAGGTGTAGAATGTGCCACACGCCTTCTTTGCTGTTTTAGTTTCTCTACTTTCTATGCATTTCAAAATGCACCTCTGCAATATGGGTAGAGAGGTTTCTGTCTACCTGTATTGTTGTACCATCTTTTCCTGCAGAAGAATATCACCCCTTGAAATCTCAAACGGAAGTATCTGTTCTGCCAATTTGCTGCTCCGGTATAGAAATCCATTAAAGATCCCAGAGGTCTCCAGGTATCTTCTTTTTCTTCTGATTTCCCCTCTTCTGGCTCGTGCTTATATTTACTATCTAACCACCATGAAATACTATATGCCATTGTAGTGTATCAGCTGTAGTCTCTTAGCAGCAGTTTGGATGATAGCACTACTTTTCATAAAAGAGTGTGAGCAAAGACTGGATTTTCGTGCAGCGTTCCCGACGCTGCACATACTCTGGAAAGTTGAGTATTTTTCTGTAATGTCGCTACCTTGGAGTACAAGTGTAACTGTGCCGTGGAGTGACACATGGATCAACAGAAAAGTGTGTCTAATTCTATACAAGTTTTACTTGAGAGGAGGAAATATCTCTTGTTGAGAGGGAGACGGGGTTTTTCTTCAGAATACATAAAGCGTTCATGTTTAGTTAATGTCTTATCATTGCCGCATCCAATTAGGATGTGTTTTTTAAGCTGCTTGTCATCTCGATTAAGCAGTCACCATGGGGAGTCTTCTGAAGAAACACTTTGCGTGGGTGGGAAGTACAAGGACAGACATAAATACAACATGTCAGTAAAGAACCAAACGGATAAAATTATGTTGACTGTGCAAATTCTTAGAGATACTCACATTCCCTGTGTGTATACTTTCTGCAATTTTTTCTGTCATTTGTCTAAACTGTGAGTTAATCTCAATCACTGCCCCTCCCAAAACACATTTAATCCTGAGTGAATACTATAGTGTACATCATGTTGGATAAGACCGAAGTACACCAAAGTGCTTTCCATTAAAATCGCAGTACAAATAAAATCACAATAAAATATAAATTACAAATATATAAAATAAGATAATTACATAATCTAAATACAGAGCCAGATGTAAATTACCCTAATTCGCCTAAAATGCCAGATCAAACAAATACGTTTTTAAACGTGATTTAAAAGACTGAATGGAATCTGACGCGCGAATATGAAGAGGGAGAGTATTCCATAGCCTGGGTGCAGCAACGGCAAAGGCACGGTCTCCTCTGGTCTTCAGCCGAGACCTAGGTTGCACCAAGAGCAGTTGGCCCGATGATCTTAGTGCTCTCTGAGGGCTGTACAGACAGAGGAGATCAGCTAAGTAGTCAGGTGCCATATTGTTCAAAATTTTATAAGTAAACAATAGAATTTTAAAATCAATTCGATATTTGATAGGAAGCCAGTGTAAATTTTTCAGAACAGGGGTGATAGAGTCAAACTTTCTAGTGCCGGTCAAGAGACGTGCTGCGGCATTCTGGACCAGCTGCAGACGCTGCAGAAGAGAAGATTGTAGACCCAAGTAGAGTGAGTTACAATAGTCCAGTCTTGACATAATGAAAGCATGAATGAGTTTCTCCATATCTTTGTTTGATGAAAGCTAGTTTTTACCACAGTAGAGACCTGTTTGTCAAGTTTGGTGATATAACGCCCTGAAGTGCATGTTCGAGGCCAACTGATCTCACAGGATACCAAAAAGCAGGAGCAGTAGAAAAGCTTGACACACGGTGGCTGACTCCAAGCAGGTTTTTCTGAAGAAATGAAAGACCATTACGAGTTGCATACCGGGCAGGAGCTTGGTAGATGGAAAAGTATGTAAATTTCAATGTACTATTCCACTCCAGAGCACAGCAGACTTTAAACCCAACAGCAGACTGTGAAATAGAGCAGATTGCTTCGTTCCTACCTGAAAATGGTTAGGATACTGAGTGATATGCTTGAACTTTGCTTTTACATTTTTCATTTCTGAGACACATGCTGGGCTTACATGATAAAAACACAATAGATTTATTACACTACAGCTTCCAAATATTCATTTTTTTAATGACATTGTTTAAAACCACTTTTAAAACTGCCAAAAAGAAAATGATTATTCTTGCCACCAGTTCATGCAACCTGTATGCCAAACTCAAGCAAAAGCCCATCATGTTATACTTCATTAATCACTATGATGAAATTTGTCTTCTGTGCTTTACTTTATCCACTGACCCAGCTGCTGTTTTTAATGGCACAGAACAGTTTTGCTGCTGAGTAATATAAGTCCAGGCAGACAGAAAGGCTTTCACATCTATTGATTCTCATTATTTAAAATTGTACAAATTGTTCAAGCATCAAGAGTTTTTTGTTTTTTTTTTAAATTTCGTTGCAGATGGGTAATATTGTGGCCCAACTTGACAGCAACCCCAAAACCAAAATGAGGCCATCAGCTTCTATTTCAGTACATTTCAGGAATCTATAAATATTTTACAGCACCAAGCTCCCTTTTCTTGAAAAAAAAAATCATACTGCTTTCTTTAGATTAATTCATGAATAAATAGCCGACAGATTTGACATTATTCCCTCTGAATAGTCCTTTTTAGTTATTTAGGACACGATTTAGGCAGAATCATGAGTTTTTTTTCTCTTTTCTATGAACACTTGATAAATGGAGGCCACCAACACTAGCTAACAATCTGGCGAGGAAGCTATTTGTGCCAACAGGATGCATTTAATTCTGCCGCTCTCGTGCATGTGGCTCTACACATTATGCAAAGCGGTGGCATTTGATCTCAGTGTTTTAGAGGGAAGAGAAACAAATAAATTGAATGAGTAACACATTGCCACTACCGTAATCTAAAGGCCAACATGAAAGCTTTTCAAGCCTTTCTTTGGTCCAGCATGCAAAAAGAGTGTTTTTTTTGTTATTTTGTTCATGTTCAGTTTACTGGAGTATTGTACATTCTTACTTAAACCCTTACATTGGAAAATATTGTTTAATGTAACTATATTATCATAACATAGTTACTAGTTATTAGACCAGGGATTTCAAACTCATTTTGAATAGTGGGCCACATACAGCCCACTTTGATCTTAAGTGGGCCGAACTACCCTCCAGGGTCAAATTGTAAG
This sequence comes from Aulonocara sp. 'chitande type north' Nkhata Bay, assembly GCF_057382095.1. Taxonomy (NCBI): domain Eukaryota; kingdom Metazoa; phylum Chordata; class Actinopteri; order Cichliformes; family Cichlidae; genus Aulonocara; species Aulonocara sp. 'chitande type north' Nkhata Bay. Next base: position 6,548,264 of record NC_141350.1, read on the forward strand.
AAATAAATATGTAAAATTACAGAAAAAGTTATGTTAGCTCATTGCATATACTTTCCTGTAATTATGAAATGCGAAAATGCTGTTAACTGACAGAATTTGTCCTTTTTTTTGTGAAATTACTGTAAATAAAAAAAAAAGCATTTCTACAGCATATAGTAAAAAAACAAGCACTTTCTGTGATTTATTTGTTCTATTTCTTATTTACTTGTAGCTAATGGCAATGGGGGAGGTTGTAATAAATCACAGACGCTGTAAAAGTTATGAAAAAAACCCAAATCCAAATATTTATGCAATCCTTCCACATTTTGTAAAGTTGTGCAGTGAGCCAGATTGGAGTCTCTGGCAGGCAAATTCTGGCCCCCGGGCCTTATGTTTGACCCCTGTGAGATCTTAAGTTAGAAGCATTATTTAAACTTTATTTAGGCCATCTCTCAGCAATGCAATTAAAATTAATGAGGAAATAAAAACAACATTAAACGAGCGACTTAGCCAAATCAGAGCGCATTTACATTCCTATTTAGAAATTCTGTAGCCAGGATCACATGTGACCCAGCTGCTGCGTGACCTTTTTAAATTCCCTGACAGTCATCGGTTGGCTGACATTCAAACAACCAGTCACAGCAGAACAGAAAAATGTTCAGGCTGATCCAGTCTTGCATTAACTAAATGAAAACGTATCACATGGTGAAAATGCCTTCCTTTTTTTGGGTTGTTTTGTAGCCGGAGCAGCTGGAAAATGGACAACAAGCGCCCAGCCCAGTAAAACAGGAACAATCCGAATCCATTTTATTACTCTGGCCATTAAAAAAGGGAAAAGGCTTACCTGATTTAATGATTCTCAACAAAGTTCTCCTTTTGAACGTCTTCTGCACCACTTCCAGGGATGCTGCTCTTCTTCAGATCACACCTTGTTGCATGCAGCCAAATGTGGTGAGTCACAATTCTCTGCAAGTGCCCAACGAACCCCGGAATTGTGATTTGTGGCTGCATTTGCGGCTCAGAGGCCCAAAAATAGACATCCTTGCTTTATGTGAATCACAAAAACGTATACATACTTGATAAGCAACTAACATTCCTCAGTTAAAGCAAAACAGGTGCTGTCGAACGAATTAATTAATTGCAGAAAAGCTTCATTTTGTATGTAATTATAATAGAATGGAATAAAATAGCTCGAAACCTGAGACTGCAGTTTAGGGAAGGACTCAATGAGGAGTGGAGGTGGCTCCCAGGCCAGGCAGTTTCCTATGTACTAATAAGAGAGGAGAAAACTGAACAAAAGGGTTGGAAAGAGTACAAAAATTTGAATAAACAGTCCATAGTGGAGTGAGGCATATATAGTTTAGAACCAGAAAGGGTGTGTGTGAGGTGTAGTTCCACTCCTGAAATTCAGATAAATGATCTCCAGTTAAGCATATTTCAATATAAAGATGATTAGCTCTTGTACTTTGTCATTAAATAAAGCTTAGAGAATTCAAAGTGGCATTTCATGATCGGAATATAACAATCCCAAAACCACAGTAGAGGTCTAATGGACTCAAATTCTTGTATTGTCTTATACATACAGTAACTTCTGTTTGATAAAAAATGGTCAGATTTGATCTACAAAGTCTAATGTAATTAATTTCCAGTAATATAAGATTTGAACATTATTTCCCCTCTACTGCTGGGATATTAAAGGGTGCTGATGACTTTAAATCATTGATCAGTTTTTGCGAACCATCTGTTGACGCGTTAGCACATCACTTCAGCTGCTCCAGCATACTCCATTCTGTATCGTCCAACAAACCCACAGGAGGACAGCGGTTCAGGTTTTATGGTAGACACTGTCCCTGATAAAACTGCTAACACCATCCATCTCATCAAACATGGAGGCGTGTATCTAATCTCCTAGCCTCAAGGCAGACCTGGAGGCCAGATGGCCGCACCCTTCCTTCCCCTCAGGCCAGGCTGGAGCAATTACTACTGCTGCTTCACACACAGACCTGTGTCACCAACGCAATTAACAAGCTCCGGAGGAGTCTGGGCAACCAGAGAGGGACAGACTGTGTACACAGCATGAATGATGAGAGGAACGAGAAAGGACGCATCAGGTTTGGTTGCCAGGTTTTAGTGAACATTTAATATGGGTTAGACTAGACTTGTAGCTGCTGCAAAGGTTTTTGTAATTTCTAGAAGTCTTGCATATGTAGATATGCTTGTTCTATGTTTTCATATTACAGCGTGTATACAGGGAGTGCAGAATTATTAGGCAAATGAGTATTTTGTCCACATCCTCCTCTTCATGCATGTTGTCTTACTCCAAGCTGTATAGGCTTGAAAGCCTACTACCAATTAAGCATATTAGGTGATGTGCATCCCTGTAATGAGAAGGGGTGTGGTCTAATGACATCAACACCCTATGTCAGGTGTGCATAATTATTAGGCAACTCCCTTTCCTTTGGCAAAATGGGTCAAAAGAAGGACTTGACAGGCTCAGAAAAGTCAAGAATAGTGAGATATCTTGCAGAGGGATGCAGCAGTCTCAAAATTGCAAAGCTTCTGAAGCGTGATTATCGAACAATCAAGCGTTTCATTCAAAATAGTCAACAGGGTCGCAAGAAGCGTGTGGAAAGACCAAGGCGCAAAATAACTGCCCATGAACTGAGAAAAGTCAAGCGTGCAGCTGCCAAGATGCCACTTGCCACCAGTTTGGCCATATTTCAGAGCTGCAACATCACTGGAGTGCCCAAAAGCACAAGGTGTGCAATACTCAGAGACATGGCCAAGGTAAGAAAGGCTGAAAGACGACCACCACTGAACAAGACACACAAGCTGAAACGTCAAGACTGGGCCAAGAAATATCTCAAGACTGGTTTTTCTAAGGTTTTATGGACTGATGAAATGAGAGTGAGTCTTGATGGGCCAGATGGATGGGCCCGTGGCTGGATTGGTAAAGGGCAGAGAGCTCCAGTCCGACTCAGACGCCAGCAAGGTGGAGGTGGAGTACTGGTTTGGGCTGGTATCATCAAAGATGAGCTTGTGGGGCCTTTTCGGGTTGAGGATGGAGTCAAGCTCAACTCCCAGTCCTACTGCCAGTTTCTGGAAGACACCTTCTTCAAGCAGTGGTACAGGAAGAAGTCTGCATCCTTCAAGAAAAACATGATTTTCATGCAGGACAATGCTCCATCACACACGTCCAAGTACTCCACAGCATGGCTGGCAAGAAAGGGTATAAAAGAAGAAAAACTAATGACATGGCCACCTTGTTCACCTGATCTGAACCCCATTGAGAACCTGTGGTCCATCATCAAATGTGAGATTTACAAGGAGGGAAAACAGTACACCTCTCTGAACAGTGTCTGGGAGGCTGTGGTTGCTGCTGCACGCAATGTTGATGGTGAACAGATCAAAACACTGACAGAATCCATGGATGGCAGGCTTTTGAGTGTCCTTGCAAAGAAAGGTGGCTATATTGGTCGCTGATTTGTTTTTGTTTTGTTTTTGAATGTCAGAAATGTATATTTGTGAATGTGGAGATGTTATATTGGTGTCACTGGTAAAAATAAATAATTGAAATGGGTATATATTTGTTTTTTGTTAAGTTGCCTAATAATTATGCACAGTAATAGTCACCTGCACACACAGATATCCCCCTAAAATAGCTCAAACTAAAAACAAACTAAAAACTACTTCCAAAAACATTCAGCTTTGATATTAATGAGTTTTTTGGGTTCATTGAGAACATGGTTGTTGTTCAATAATAAAATTATTCCTCAAAAATACAACTTGCCTAATAATTCTGCACTCCCTGTATGTATTGTTTTCGCTTTTATGTAACTTCAGGGAGAGGCTTTGTGGAGTGAGCCTGCAAAAATGTAATATTACGCTTCTATCTCCTTTGCATTCTGCATTCATGCTTGTTGTGAAAATGATTCATCACAGCTGTGGCAGAGAGACTAAAATGTGTTACAGCCCCCAGAAGGAAAGGCAGTAGGTGTTATCTAGGTGAAATGTCATTTTATTCATGGGCACATTCCTTTATCCGCCAGAGGAAACCAGCCCATCACAATCATCATTTCTGTTACCTTGCAAGCCACCAGCCACCAGTTTTATGACTCCTAATTGCCTTCCTAATTTGAAACTTTCATTCCTTATTACATACCTGGGTATAAACCTTTTCTACTCTTTCATTCATTTACTCTTCCAGGTAGGAAACTTTGACAGGAAAATATTGCATAAAGGTGGGAGACTGAGGGCCCTAAAGGTGTCTTAGCTGAATCTGGGATGAAAGAGTGATGGAGACCGTCGAAAGGAGAGATGGATTCTCTGGCCTGTCTCGTCTCCACCCAGTCATTGTTCATGAGCTAGGTTTTCCAGACAGCTGTCTGTACCTGCCACCTGTGACAGATGCCTGCTGTCAGTCAGTCTGGGATGGTCCACGATCTGCATCACCTTCTCGCTCCAGTTGGATCTCATATGAGCCCCAAAAACCCCCAATGAATGTGAAAAGATTGATTAATTCCCTGTTACTATTTCCCAGAGGCACTTTATATGAAGCAGAGACAAGTTAGAGGTATTAGGTGCAGGTTGTGACATAAAATACTAACAACCAATGCAGACAAAGGTCATAAATAACCTTTAAAGCTGTTTTAAACTGTTTTTTTTAATCGATTCATTCCCACCACAATAAAAAAGATCATTTGTGTAAACCAGTGATTTGCAAACATTTTCTGGCATGACTCCACCACACAATTTTATCAAACACTAAAATCATTTACAAAATTCATAGAAGGTCAACACTATAGCATTTCAATATTAATTTGCCTTAGTTACTCTTAATGATTTTCGCATGGTTGTTTGCACCAATTTGCACTTGCTCTGTGCCCCAGAGTCTGAAAAGCAATGGTGCAAAACGAGGAGGCCAAAATGTGTTTTATCAGAAAGACAATAGACTCTAGAAGTGTGTTCCTCATCTTCTACTTTCCTCACAGTCTTAGTTTTGTCCAGTGCTCTCAATGACACCAAATATATCAGAAAATTATTAAATGTATATATTTCAGAATCTGATTTAAAGAGGACATAATGTCTACTTTGTAAACAGATCATTCATAAAATGCTATGTGAAGGAACCATACTTTTACTGCAACAGACACACTATTGAAGCCAATTCTGTAAATGAAAGTAAAAATAAAAACTCACACAGCAATGCAAACAACAAAAATTGTGGAGTGTCTATGTCTATGCAATCTATCCATCTAGAGATGTAGTGTGGAAACCAAGGCGCAACTTTTACAGCTGAAAAGTGTTAAAGAGGCAAGAGGCAAAAACTGTAGTTCCTCTAGGTACCAACTGAGGATGGCTCCAAACAGGCGTCTGTCCCCACAAAGTCCTGCTTTATAGCATATTTACCTCCATGGATAGTTTCCCCTTTATAACGACTCTGACTGAGAGGTTTTTTAATAACTCACCAGCCTAGATAAACAGCACGTTTAGGTCTGTTAGGCCTCATCCACCACTTTGACCCAAACATACTTTTTGTGTGTGTTTGCAGTCAGTGCCCTTTGGAGCATTTTTAATTGATTATCTGACAAAAAATTGGTCTTGCTTTGTAGCACAGACCATCTGAGACATATGTGCTTCAATTTTGGTGAGTGTAATGCTGTAATTTTTATTAGCATTGATTAACCTGCCCATGTGTTGTACTGATACAGTTTATGAATAGTTAGCTTTCTACCCAAGCTAACTATTGTAGCATTAGCTGATAAAGTAGAGATTAGATTAGATTAGATGAAACTTTATTAATCCCTCAGGGGTGTTCCTCCGGGAAATTCAGTTTCCAGTAGCAAAGCACCGTAGTACTCTTATAGTACTCTTGAGAGCAACCGTCTGAACTCGGATGATAAAACATGCTTAGGATGGTTAGGATAAAGGAGGCAAAATACATCCTTAACATTCCTGACCACGTTTTGCCATCTGAGTTCAGGAAGTTGCTCTCAGGTTGCTGCTAACTTGAACCCCAGTGTAGAACAAACATAATAGGTTGTTTGGGTAAGCTGCAAACAAATAGTCCTTCTGTGGGATTAGTAAAGATATCTTAATGTGAAAGTCCACTCTTTAATTCATATTGAGATTGTAGAATACTATGTGTAGATACCACAGTAGCAAACCGGTGTTTGGAATCAGTACACATCCTTATCTGTCTGGCCACTGATTCTCATCGACTTAACCATTAGCTGCACTCTTCTGCATCTTCTGCTCTGTTGTGGTTCTCTTGCTGCATTGCCACACATCCTTTGCCTCTTTTATGGATGGTGAAACAGGCTCCTCCATGGTAACAAAGTACATTTAAGTCTTATAAATATGTTCACACAACTTTTATGATGTGCGCTTGCGAGTTTTGTGGATTTTCACACCTAAATTGGCTTTTATATGTGTGAATATGAGCATACTTTGGTGATATAAAAAATCTATTCAACAAAGAAGAAATATAGTTTAATCAAAGACAGAAATAATAGGCTAATTACTCAGATTGTAGACAATTATGCTTACCCATTTGCCTAAATGTGCAAAACAATTTGCAATTTTTGCTACAGAATTAAAAATGTCCTGAAAACTTCAACTGTCAAAGTGGAAAAAAAAAAAAACCCTAATAACCTAATCAAATTTTTCCACTGCTCTTCATCTCCCTCTCTGTAGGGTGCAGATTGAAAACCCTTATAAGTCGACACAGGTGATGAAAATATTGGCTTTCAAGGTGACACTAGCTTTGATTTTCACCACCACGTCAGGTGTTATAGCAGTCATATCTGGTTGTAGCGAGAGTGCTTAAACCGAAAGCCAACTGATGAAAATGTAAAATAAATAAATCTCAACTAGCAACCTCAGACCGATGCCTGTTTGCTTGTTTGTATTTGTGCAGGTGCGCATGTGTGTGCATGTGTGTGTCTGAAGAGACCAGAGGAAAAGATGAATAAGAGAGTGCATTTACTGTGAGAGAAGCAATACATTCTACTCAAAGATACATGCCAACTGGGCGAGGGTGGAGGTGTGGGTCTCTGCAAACGCACATCCTAACAAATACTTAAAAAAGCACACACATAAATAAACACACAGTGTGCACGTGCAAGATACATTTCAGCGCAGTGTGGAGCCTCTTATTAGAGAAATTTCCTATTTCTCTTGCCGCTATTGCACGCTAATAAACAGAATCATTAGGGCATGTTTTGGTGGGTTGGTGAGTGGCGGAGTTGCTCCATTACTGGGAAACCCACAGACTCTGACTGCCTTTTAAAATGACGGCAGAGAAACAGGCTCCATTAATGGCGGCAATCAAAGCTTCATCCCCACCACTAGCAAGCCTGTCACGTAGCTAATTCAATCTCACAACCCATGAAGCAATTAATTCATGTCAATACAAATACACAAACAGCTTTTTTTCTTCTTGCCCCATAAGAAAAGTGGAGGTCTTAAGACTGAGCTTCTGTTTATTTGTGTGATCATGCTCGGTGAAGTGTACGAGGAAGAGCAGGTGTAATTGGGTGTGGAAAAAAAGAAACCTCGTGGTCTCCCAGCTAAATGAGATCCGACAATCGTTTCCTCTGCATTTTCTCCCCTGACAACGGGCACATTGTCCCCCTCCCCTCCCTTCTCAGGTTTGTCATTATTGCTCCATGACATAAGCAACGCACATGAAGGGATAATAAAACCAGCCTCCATTTGATAACACAGGAGCTTGTATCTGACTATGCCCACGCCTAACTAACTTAAATCAATTTAGCCGCAGACACTAAAACGCTCACAACAAAAGAGAATCTCTAAAGGGGTTTAAGTGCTCTGGGGCTTTGACAGGAGGCAATGGCTTAGTAAATGTTGGAAGATCAAAAGTTAAACCAATTAGAGAATACCAAACTAGATGTTATCATCTAGATAGCAACCAGAGGCTAAATGAGTTTGTCAGAGTCAATGTCTCAGTGTTTTGTTTGAGTCAATATTTCAATTATGCTCTAAGAAAGCATTCTTGGCTTGATGAAGCAGCTCAGGGAGAAACTGGGTGTGAAGTGAAATGCGTCACACGGTGTGTCTGAAAAGTAATGTGAGAAAGGAACACGAGTGACGGAGAGACAAAGCCTTTCAGATTCAGGTTAGGAGTTGATCAAAGTGGGTTCTAGCTCATCTGAGACTATAGGCATGAAGCTAGTGTGCATTTAAATGCATTTGTGGAGAAGCAGAGACCCTAAAGAGCTCTCCTGCTCCATCATCCCCTCTTGTTTCCAAACCTCCCATTCCCAGCACTTTCTGAATGTGTTGCTTCTTTGAATTTTAATGGAAAAAGATTCTCCACTTCCCGATTTCCCTCTTTAGGGCATTTCATCTTGTTTCCTGTCTCTATCTATCAGAAAAAGGAAAAGTCTCACATGCCTGTAAGGTTTTCTGATAATGGTGACTTGGTTGACTGATGATCTTCATATGTTTCTAGAGTTTTGCAAGAGATAAAAACAATTGCTCTTAAAGTGGAGATATGAATGTCATTATCTGCATCCAATCTAAGAAACAAGCAGTTTATTTATAGATTTAAGACAAAAATAGACAAATAAAAACAAGTGAAAACATCAGATAGCCAGACTCCTGTGTGCTGTTATACTAGGAAAAAGAAAAAAAAGCGCTTTCAGTTTTTTAAATAGACTGTTGACAAACCAACATTTCCCTTGGGAAGGTATACGCTCAGTGCATCTTAGTGTAGTGCTACAGTGGTGAAGTCATGTTGTTGTCAAACTTGTCCCACATATTATGGGTGACACAGCTTTCAATTGTGGATTTAAGGCAACAGAATCAATCACATTAAAAACAAACTGCTGATACACACAGACGCATGGCAGTACATCATAAATGAAAGGTATGGATGAGCAGGTCAAGGTAGGAGGTGCATACACTTGTCTGGAATGTAATCTGTCACTCGGTGCAGATTGGCCAGGAGTAATGAGCCTTTACATTACAGTACATAAAAGGTGATAACTGCTGGAGAGCTGTTTTGCACAAAATGTGGTTCAATTTTCACCTAACAAAGAGTCAGCAACATTCACCGATCGATAGATGTCAAAATGTCCCCCCACCTTTGATAATAAATCTGACAAGCACATGAGGAAGTGGCACAAATCTACAAGCCTTCTGAGACAGGGTAGGGCAGAGGATGTGGGGAAAAGAGAAGGTGAAAGCAACAGGATGATATAAAGCACATATGACAGTTTCCTTTCCCCCCCCCTTTTATACAATCAACATAAAACACCCAGAACAATAAATTCTCTTGACAATCTAAGGCATTGTGGCATCTGAGAAATGCTCCCTTTTTATATCCGAGAGTGTCCAGAGGGTTTGTCAAGACAGCAGAGCCAAAATGATATTGCAAATAAATGAAGAGTGAAGTGCACCGTGTCAAAGAATTTCCTATTGCTGACATCAGTTTGGGCTTAACATATGCTTTGCTCGGCTGCCTACCCAGGCTACCGTCTAAGTCAGCCAGGCTCACCAGTAAGCCAAGGATCTGACTGGCTGTGAAAATTGAGCCTGATGGTAATTGATTGCACATAACTTGCGTGCTTCAATTAAAGAAAGTTAGTAGCTAGTGAGGAATTAGAAAAGTTTGAGTAGAAAAGATGTGGCTATCCATATTTGTCACAGTAGCTTTCTTCAAGGTCACTTTACTGCCAGCAGGCACTGAAAGGGGAGGGCGAGGACCCAGGGAGATGGCTGACAGAGAGAGGGCCAGCCTGACAGCTCAAGCGAGCTGATGGCTGGCTGAAGCAGACAGTGAAGGACAGGTGGACGTAATAAGAGTCTGATCTTCTTGTATCAGGGGGCGTGGTCCATTGATGGTCCAGAATCATTGTCTTCAAAGTCCCGTGGGTTCATGGGCTCTGCTCGTGGCTCAGGCAGCCTAGATGACAGAAAAACACACATGTTATATCATATCCAGTCTTCCAGCTTTTCCTCTCTTTTATCTTTTTCCGCAAACATCTGAAAGCTGTCACACAAACAGCACCGTGCCACCCACACAGTTCAACACTCACGCATGTTATGGAAATATAATAAACCTTTTGTGAAATGTAATCAGCTTCAATCAAGCTACGCCTTAAGTAGAAATCATCCATTCTGTCGGTTTTATATCAGCAGCTCTGAGCTGACAGAGACAAAGTGATAGCTAAATTGCAGGGACCTGTTGTAATTTGAGCCTGGCTGATAGATTCAATTTCACTGGAGACAGTCTACACTAATCATATGCTCTAATTGGACAATGTCGAAAGGGTGACGGAGCACTGGTGATGCCAGATAAGCAACTCTCCTGTAACTTCTCTCCCACCCGATCTTTCTCATTATGATTTTCCATCTAAATCTACAGGCCAACATCCATTTTTAAAAGACTACATGTCAGCATCTTTTTCTAAACACACACACATACACACATTTATTCACAGTATGTGGAAGCTATTTAATTCACAGAGATTCAGTGCACTTTAGGGCTATGCCATTTAATCTCGCCGTTCAAATACATCAATTCAAAGCAATCGCTTTCTATGACCTTGGGGAGGTAGTTTGCATTTATATATGTGAATTTACACTCATCTATCAAAGCATGAATACGCAAAGAAGAGCTTAGTTCAAATAAACCTCTGACTTTCTACTTTGCAGGCCACAAACTACAGTAGAAGGACAAATAAACTATTATGGAGGTTTGATTGCCTGCATACTTAAAGATGTACATGAATGCCAGGCTTTTAATGCCTTTTCTTTATCACTCTCAATAGTATGTTGTATTGGTACAGTGCTGCTTTCAGTTTTTACATTTGGAGGTTTAATGACGAGCAAACAGCAACAGGTACATTTTAATCAATAATCTCTTCCACGCAAATGGTTACAAATGATAGTTAATAAAACAAATGAATATATTCCCAGACAAGCACTCGGTGCAGGAACTAATAATTGGAAAGCTTCTGCACATAGTATCAAAACAGTTATAATGCGAGTAACAGTTGTTTGTAGAACATATTAGTGTGATGTGGGTGCAACACAAGTCATTTTATAAAACATTCTCTCTGATGTCTTGAAATGTATGTAAGTTGATGTATAGGAGATGTGATGGAAAGATTTGTTATAATCAGACTGTTCAACAGTCTTGAGCTATTCTTTGTTATTCTTTATTCAATCATTAGACAATGAAAATGACTGAAAAAGTAGCCAATCTAGTGCTTATACCTGAATATTTTCAGTGGAAATCCTTTTATCTATGCACTAAACTCAAGCGATGAATCTATACATTACAGAAAGCTTAGCAAAGAATCGGTATTAAATTGTACCTTTAGGCACTGTGTCACTAGCAGCCTGTCACAACAACACATAACATGTTCCCATTTCTTTAGTTCAATGTACAAAAAGTACCAACAATAACACAGTTTGACAGCCAACAAGATGATTCCCGAAGAGCTATTAGCAGAAAACTTGTATCTCGACATGATGTTCTTAAATTTTTTTTAGGAAACTCACAAGTGGAGGAGAAAAAAAAGAGACGGGTCTAAAAAAGGTATCTACAGGAAATGAACAGTATCCAAAAGTCAGTCATTCAGGACCCTTCAGCTGATCCATCTACTGTTTAAAAAAGTCGCATCAGAGATGGTCTCAGCAGAAGGGTAGCTGTCAAGAAGACATTATTAAGGAAGAGAACCAGAAAGAAAAGAATGAAGTATGCCAAACTACAGAAGAACGGACTGAAAATCAGTGGCAGTATGTTTTATGGAGTGATGGAGGACGGAGGGCAGGTCGTCTACTAAACTGAAAGTTGGTGGTTCGACCTCTGGCTGCTCCAGGCTGTATGCCAAATACAAATATCCATGGGCAAGCTACTAACTCCAAGTTGGTATCTAACCCCATGTGTGTGAATATCATGGTTTGGGGCTGCATTTTAGCCAGGGATGTCTTGACAATGTTGATGGAATTATTATACAGAAAAGTACCATCAGATCTTGGGTTTCATTTTTCAGTGTGACAATGACCCCAAACACACGCTTAGTAAAAGCATGTCTGGATAGAAAAACATACAATGGAACACTAGCAGTCATGGATTGGTCTCCCCAGAGCTTGGATCTCACTGACTAATTTAATATATTATTGAAAGACTATTACATCACGTAGTAGTATTCTACCTGTGGGTAGCTACAGTTAGTACTCTATACAACACCCAGCCACAATCTTAAAACACAGAAAACTGAAATAAGCTATTTCAATAAGATATTGACCCAAATGCTATTTTCAGTTCTACTACTACATACTAACCACCGAAACACTGACGCAGTGAATACTAAAGATATTAACACTAAGATGTTTTGACAAGACACAATAACCAGTTTAAAAGTGTCAGGACGATGTAAGATATTACATCGTCCTGACACTTTTAAACTGAAACTTTTCATCTAAGAACAAAAAAGCAGCAAACTAATAAATATATTCTAGACCTTATTTTGTGAATGTTACCTCATTTTTCTGTTATAGATACATTTCCTTCGATCTCTGCTTCCCTGAAGCTTCCTTGCCACCTTTCTTCTTCCATCTTTGTTGTCCATGTCATTTATAGCACAATCTTTGAGGGGGAAAAAAAAATCCCAATTTTTGTTACCAGGAAGCAAAACCTTTCAGAGCACTGCTCCCTGAATATTCCTGTCTGACACACTTTTGTTGGCAGAAACAAAGAACTGATTTCTCTCCCTTTCTGCACCTCCTCGAGGAGCAGATCATCACAATAGAAACTCAAAACAGGGAAGCTGATCAAAGAACACCATGACATGCAAGAATACCTGGTAGTCCCTATGTGTATGACCTGTAATTAGAACCATATTAGCCTTCCAGATCTCAATGAGTTCACACCAGTTTAGTTATTGGTCAAACTGTAAAACAACACTATAAACCAAGAAGCTATAATAATCATGCAGAAACACACACACACCTTGGCATCCAGCGCCAACTTACTGACTGCCAAAAGTAATGATATTAGAGTCAACAAGACAAATAGCACAGGGTAAGTTTCTATTTAGTTGTACAATCTCACTTAAGCGTCAAAATAATTAATTATTCCACAGCTCCGTAAACTCAAATTCTTGGCAAAGTTACCTTTTGTGCTTTTATCCACTAGACCAACTTTACTGAGGATTCAAGCTGTCTACTGCATCACACAGGCTGTTCATTCATTGTCATCTGCATAGCACACAAAAGTCTATATTGAGCTGAGCCCTGAGCTCTCACAAAGCTCTGTCCTGTCTGAGATGGTGTTTGGGGTAAAACGTTGACAGACTTATTTGTGTAAGGCAATTTCATCTTGCATCTCCAGTCAACCAAAACAGTCACCCTGCTCCTCACACACACACAAAGAGAGGCACAAGTGAGGCCTACACTACGGAGGCAAATGAACTATTTATATTCAGATGGTCTTTGCTAAGCTTTAGGACACATGGATGTTATAACTTATTTATTCCACCCAGAGGAAAATGCCATTACTTGAGTGAGAGTGAGGCTGTGAATGGGACATGTAGTGGACAAAAAAAAAAAGACAGTAGAGCTTTCAACATACAGTGGATGGGAGATAAGTTCCCCATAACTCAAAGGCTTTGATTTGTTCTCTTTTTCTGTCTGTTCATCTTCCCTGGCCTAAGTAAAAGATCACTTAGCTGATTGTATATGTGCATGTCTTCTGACGACTTAGTTCTTTCCATCCATGACTTATTCATAAGCCTTAATGCAGTTGATGTTTTATTGATCACAACTGATCATTGCCTCCTTCTCTTTATGTGACCATGGCCAGCGGATAAAAGTAGAGCTGAAGGTTGAGAGGGCTGCTACAGAGCAGGCATGGTCTTCAGTGTAACGTGCTGGCTATGCTTCTGGGTGATGGATGGACAATAAGCATTGTGTGTGTGTGTGTGTGTGCGTGTGTGTGCGTGTGTGTGTGCGTGTGTGTGTGTGTGTGTGTGTGAGGGAGAAAGAGATACGGGTTTAGATAGGATTGATCGAGTAGGAAAAAGCTAATCTTACTAATGTTTCCTCTCTGAGTGACAAAGAAAAGTTTCACCAGTAGAACCAGAGTGACTCCATCGCTCACTAGAGAAAACCTCTGTCTCCCTGTGACAAAAACAGAGGGGGGGGGGCAAGCATGTGATGATCCCTATACTTTGACTTTTGTCTCTTTTAATCTTTTTTTTTTGTTTTGGCCATAGCCTAGGGAGCTCTCTAGTAGATGGAGGAGGGAGGGGTCCTTGCCCTGATTAAGTTTGAATTCCCTGCTCTTGGCAGAGGAGCTGCGAGACTCCTAAGTCATCATCCGGAAAGAGTCCCATCCTGCTGTGGCAGCCTTGCCAGCTTGAGCCAGCCTCATTGCCATATGAATAATCATACTGCAGTAGCTTGGATATGCTGTGTGTGTGTGTGTGTGTGTGTGTGTGTGTGTGTGTGTGTGTGTGTGTAAATAGAGAGACAGAAAAGGGAGGAGCTGAAAAGCAAACTGCAGGTCGCTGATAGGGGAGTGAGGTTCTCCTTGATTAAGCAAAGAGGTTGAACAAGAGTAAGGCTATGTACATAGTCCTCATGACAATCATCCGGAGGGGGAAATAACTATTGCAATTTGCATTTCCAAACAGTGGTGATGCCATCTAAGCGTACCCCATCACATAAGATGGCTGAGCCCATTCCTCAAGCCCTGGGGGTCTATGAGGTTTGGTCTAATGAGAGAGGATCCTTAATGGTTATTGATAGAGCCCATGAGGACAGACTCTTACCCTTACTCTCCAGTCAAGCAGTGCACTCTGCTACTATTTAATGAAGTAAAATTCGCTGCTTCTGAAGGATGATTTAACACTAAAAACAGATTTCTGACAAGAGATGACGAGCGAAAGGAGAGCAGAACATTAAGGAAATAACGAAGGAAGATGGTGAAAAAAATGTAAATGGCAACGTATAATGTAAAAAAGTAAAGACAGACTCGAGTATTATGAGTAATCTACCATCTACGCACTATTGCTTGATCTAATAGTCCTAGAGAGGCTTACATCCTTCTCTCTCTTTTGCCATCAAGTCATCAACATCCATCTTCTCTCCGTGGATTTATGTTCTTTCCTTTCATCTGACAACCTTGTCTACGGATGAGTAATTTAGAAATGGCCCATGCACACACACCTTTCATTAAAAGCACCCCTGTGATCTTCCCAGCACTTTGCACTGTGATGATCCTGTTAGCTAGAATTTGAGATATGAATGTATTCTAATGAGGAGAAATGTAAGGGCAAGTCAGAGGAGGGAAAAGGAGTGACACGGAAAGGTGAAGGAAGACCATTCGGTCGAGCTTCGGAACGCTAAATATCAGAGAACAAAGAAAGGAGAGCCAGAGTGATGGAAGAAAAGCGATATTATCTTGATTTAAATGTGTGCTGCTGAGACAAGAGGAAGGAAGTGGTAATAAATAAGAGTGAAAGGTATGGATAACAGATTTTAAAGCGTTTCTTTTAAAGTTCCACTAGTCCACATTCTTCAGGTTATTTACTACACACGAAACGGCAACAGCTTTTGGCAGGCTATAATACAAGCTCAAAAGGCAGTGCATTTAAAAAAGGAATATAATAAGCACAGCAGACATGTTAAGGAAAAAAAAAAAGAGTACCTGAAGATAAGCTAAAACTGTTTCAAGGTGAAAAAAAATCTGTTTAACCTAAGGAAATCCGAAGTGCTACATTCAACATAATGCATTCTTTGAGTGCAGTATCCAATATTTCTAAGTCAATAAATGATACCATACTTTATTAAAAATGTCTTTTTCTATTAAAAAAATAAGATGTTCCATTGATGGCCATCACATCTATTCAAATAAGATACAGTGAAGGGTGTTAGAGCTGTTTCCTTTAATAAATTTAAGAGAACAGCGATGTATCGAGGGGCTTAAGAACACGGACAACAGTATCCATATAAATTACATCTGCATAGTCAAGCACTCATAGGAATGTTGCCAAGAACAAGGACACAATAGAAAGAAGCTTGCGTAGGGAAAAAGCATGCCCATAATTAAGTAAGTCTATTGATCTTAGTCCCCTAAAATTTGCTGGATTAATTTCGCAATCAGCAGAACAAAATAAGTGTGAGCATTTCTAAATGCCCTGACACAGTTGTTAAGGTCCTGGCGGCAATCCATTCAGGTGCTATTTTCCCCTATCCTTAACATCTGAGACATTTCTTGTAATATCCTTTGTACTGTCCTCTGTAATATCCTTAAGGAACAACAACAAACTGTTTTGTTGGCTGTGTAATGAAATGTTTAGTTTGTCTCGAAGGTGTAAAATTAGAACATGATCACTTAAGATTAAGGCAAGCACCACTGACAGAAATTTATGTGGTTTATTCTTTAAGATTAAATCTAGATGCGTTGATGTTTCTTGATTTTTGGCATGTGGCTAATTAGGAGTTGAATTTAATTTAATTCAATACACTAATTCTTTTTTTTAAGGAATTTCTTTTCCAGATAAATGCTTGTGAGAATGGCATCTATCTAGGAGCAGATGCATCCTAAAATGCCTTGAGGAGCAGACCTCCTGGGCTGGATGAATCAGTGAAGCCAGCGAAATTCAAATCCCTGATGCTGAGGAAAGGAAAGATCACTTGAAAGGTCACAGAGAAATTATCCATGCACTAAAAAAACAAAAACAAATAAAGAGGTGATTGCTGCACCTTGAGAGACCTGGCATCAAATCAAAGGCAGGCTTGCTGGTTTGAACAAGTCATGCTTACAAAATAAGTTTCTTCCCTGAACATACCAACATTACAGGCCCTATTATCTGCAGCCTTTCCTAAGCAGTTTTTTTTAATCTTCTGAACAACAAATGAAGCTCCCTCGCACACAGCCTGAAAAATTCAGGATTCTTTATTCAGCTCGGAGGCACTGGGTCATGAGTAAGACATGGTGTTCTGGTGGAAGTGAAAAGGCTGGCCCAGATAGCAGCACTAAACCTTTATATATAGGATACAGAGTAAGGGTGAAAAAAAAGGAGGATGTGGTGGGAGCATGAGATTAAGACGAAGAAGTCAGCTTGTTTGGAACTGTGCACTACAAAGCATGTCCGACTTCTACTAGGTGAAGATGGATTCAAGGACCCAAGAACAGATCCTCGAGACCCTCACCCAGAGGAGTTGCAGCTCAACTACGAGCAGTTCCCAAAAACCATAGTGCAACTGCAGAGGCAGTACAACTAAAAACACCTCTATATAGTGAAGAAGAAACAACTGCTAAGGGAAAGGAAATACTAGTATCAGATGCCCAGATCTCTCTGGTCTGATGGCAATGGCACAAGATGGAAATTCAAACTGGGGAAACAACCAAAACATCTCTGATGGTATGCCCAGTAATATCTAAATGATGTGTGTGTGTGTGTGTGTGTGTGTGTGTGTGTGTGTGTGTGTGTGTGTGTGTGTGTGTGTGTGTGTGCGCGCAAATATAGATTCTACCGGCTAAAAGGCACAGTTGCATTTTCCCCTCACTCTTCTATCACTTTCTATGCCTTCATTGATTAGTTTCAAAGTGTGACTGCATCTGCTTCTTTTGACAACAAATGATTTTTCTATATTCTGACCTTCAGACAAAATCTGTCCAATTTGGCCAAGTAGACTGAGGAGAAAAGCTAACTATTTTCTGCACTGAGAGCTCTAAAAATTCAGAACAACGCACCCCAACATCAGGCTATACAGGTCAGTAAAGTACTTACCTTTATCTACTGTTTAACAATTCATTTTATGTGCATATTTTTGGCCACCTTTTTATGTCTCCAATATTGTTCTTTCTGCAGTTTCGTTTTATTTGTAATTCAAAACACCTACAATATTACAAGGTTTTTGTCTGTTATAAACCTCCGAGTGTGAGAACAGTAATCGAGAGGCTGCTGTTTGAGCAAAGGTGTGACATGCAGTGCAGGCATTAGAGGTGGATATCAGAATCGATGAGTCACAGCTGGAAATTCATCTGTTTTTAAACCACTGACTGATGCACTGCATTTCATATTCGAAAAAGCATAAATACACTTTGCAATTGTATTATTTGAGAGTCACTTTAACATAATGACACGCAAATAGGTGGCATGCTGGGTGGGTCTGGATGGTTTCATTTATTTTGGCATAAAATATTCCATTTTGCTTTATATTTCCTAATTCACTGAGGATTTAAGCACAACAACAACGAGACGGGTTCCCAGAGAAAAACATTAGTAGCCATATCGAAATCAGTAACACATTATGATACTCTACAAAAAAATTCATGATGTTAGAGTCTTGCCTTGACACAAATAAAATAACCACAACACTGTTATTCCTCCTTAAGATGGGAGATCATCTACAAGGCTGTTAAAACTCCCCGGGCAGTTTAATGACAAATCCGTACATAGCGACCCCGCCTGCATGTGTGCACTAACCCTTGTCGAACAATGCTTGTAGAAATTTCGGCTTTGTTTACATCGTGATTTATTGAGCTGAAAAGATTCTTTACCCCAGGAAATATAACTGGTACCATCACAATATTTAGACTGCAGCAGACTGCAAAACTGTAAGAAAATACTGTTATACAATTATTTAATTTTTAAACGGCTCCAATCCAAGAAATGGATTCATAATCTTCTATCCAATCAGTTATGAATTAAGCACACAAACCTTTTTCTAATTAAATTTTATTTTGAGATAAAAGTCTTTAAATATTCATATTTAAACTCTGGTGATCACTGGAAGAGAGTGAAACAAACTTGTAGACCAAAGAGAAAACCGACTAATATGATGCAAACTGTGAAAAGACTGACTAATTGCTATAAACAATGACAGTCTGCCTCTTTCAGAGTCACTGGTCTATTCATACTGTTCGCTGGGACTGTCTGTCCCCAATAAACATTGCAGCACCCTGTGGTGTCTTCATGCTGCTCCAAAGACTTAATCAGTTCGCAAAGGAAGTCAAGAGACAAGGCACAATAACAGGCAATGAATCATGGTACAGGGGATAGGGAGCTAGGGGCTGTTTAAAATGACCCTCTGTGAGCACCACAGCTTATTCATCAGAACAAAACGGGAGCAGCGAGGATAAAATCCATCTCATCATCCACCAGATGTATCGCCTTAAGTAGAACCCGTTCAAACTCATGTTTATGCATGCGATTATTTTTTTAAATATACATCAGGAAGTGTGCTGCTTACTACTCCAACCAAGGAGTGCGTGCAAGCAACCGACCGCATGATGCATGTGTTGCCAAGGATGCTTTCTCCTGTGTAGAGAGTGCACGAAGCGAGACAGAAAAGGTGG
The DNA here is from genome assembly GCF_057382095.1 of Aulonocara sp. 'chitande type north' Nkhata Bay. Classification (NCBI taxonomy): domain Eukaryota; kingdom Metazoa; phylum Chordata; class Actinopteri; order Cichliformes; family Cichlidae; genus Aulonocara; species Aulonocara sp. 'chitande type north' Nkhata Bay. The sequence continues at coordinate 6,567,591 of NC_141350.1, forward strand.
GTGAAGCAGAATAAAATGGTGTGCTGACGCCTAGCCAATCAGAACAATCACACAGGTCTGTCTGTGCTGCAGCACGTATAAGAAGTTGGATGAACACCATTATCCCATAAACTAAATTCTTGATAATTTCGACACAGCTACCTGCTGTTAATCATACAGAGGAATTAATGCAGAGCCATTCAGATAAGAGCATTAAACCACTGTAGAGCCTCTATCTTACATTGGCTCACTTTGTAAGTTTGAAATTTCTGTGGCCACGGGGGCAATTGAGAAATTAATCGAGGAGAACTGCAGCAATCCAATCCCGTAGCCCACAAACATAAAACTGTTGATTAGTGTTAATGGGGAATTAAAACTGCTTCAACAAGAAGAGAAGCATCTTGTCACTTGCTAGGTAAATAGCTGTGTGCAGACAAGGGATACTTTCTTAAAAGCTCTTCTACACCATGGGGTTTTTAATCTGTCAACAATTACCTTGAATAGCACACCCCTATAGGCTTGTATGCCTCATCCATCGCTCCCTGCTTTTTCCTTTCAATTTTCTACAACCATTATACCCTTGGTCACAAATTAAATGGCAATGAATGGCATTAAAAAGATCCCTTAGAGGAGCGCAAAAGTAGATAACAGAATCACCGTAATGGTTCTCCAATGTCTAACAAAGGGAGCGGTATACGAGGACAACTGTACTGGATGTGGGTTGATCTTGAGGACATTATACTTTGCCATTTTCTACACTTCTACATTATTACAAATATGCCGGTATTCATTTTTATAACACCAAAAAACTAGGTTCCATTTCTAAACTGTAAGGGTACTTATCATAAATTGCTCACTGTGATCTAACCTACAGTCTTGTGATAAAATGCAAACACTGCTGTTTGCTGTTTCACTGTGAAAGAAACAATCCTGCAAGAGCACCACTGCACTGGCAGCATGGCTCTGGACTAACTGATGGGCGAGCCTAACAGTTGTGCAACTTCTGGAATCAACATGTATGCAAATTTTAAATGCAGACTTTGGTTTAAATCGAAATTCCAGTAGTACCTTTGAAGTTTGAATCTAAAGCTCACAGGAGTGAAAATAGGAGAGAAAAACACACTGAAGAGATAAGCTTTTATCTGTTTCTCAAGAAGGCAGCATCACCTTACAGGTAATGAATAGTGACAGGTTACAATATACATACTCTCCTTTTTACTTAAAACTTCTTGCATTTCTTCTCCCTAGTGCTTCTGACTCCAGCATAGCTGTTATGTTTCCTGGTCCAATCTCTGTCCTTTATTATATCCTATGTCAGATTCCACCCTGTGTTCCTGACTGCAAAGGAACTACAGTAAGATTGAGCCAGGGTTTCTGAAGGGAGGTCTTGGTTGCCTCATTTATACAGTCTGTTATATGACCAGTGAGCTGGCTCTGTCCCAGAGGCAGACAGCCATTATGAAGACTGACTAGTCAAAGCAGCGCCCACACATTTGGCAGGCTGGCACGGCTGCCCTCTGTTGCCTCTTTTTAAACAACCCCATTCTTTAACAGCAGAATGTTGACGCCTCCTTAATAAGTGGAGAGCTCAGGTGCCCCAATGAGCTATCCTGGAATCTGGAGAGATTTTGAAAATTAAATCCTCTTTACACTAGATTTGCAGCAATCATAGTGGCTGCAATCTCTTCCTTCATATACGAAATGATGTCATGGACACAAATGGACAGAAAAAGCAATGGAGAAAAAAAAAAATTGTGTGTCTATGAGACCGAGATACATGGCCAGAGTTGGAGAACAGACTGGCTATTAGGCAGAGCCTTCTGTCGCTTCAAAACTCCCCCTCCCCTGCATCCAAGCCCTCACTGTGAAGGACACCCAGACAGACAGCCCAGAAAACCTGGGCTTCAGACTGTCACAACGCTCATCTTGCCAGATAAAAGTCTCATATGCCTCATGCGGCCCTCCCCGCTTTTTTTTTCCTCCACTGAATGTTAAACACACTGTGGAATTAAAGGACTTCCTCAGAGTGCAGCAAGAAGATCTTTCGCTTGCAACAAACAAAAAGATTAACAGTTGTGATCTCTACCACATAACTGACTTTAAAGCTCAAATTTCAAATGCAAACCTGGTGCAACGATGCCTAAGATTAACATCGAGCTTTAAAGATGGTGCTTAACAAATTAAGACTAGCCTGGACACAATTCTTTTGTTTTTACTCCTGCAACACGGTTAGATGCAGAAATTCCACACAGTGAAATACAAAGTGTTGGGGCTTAAAGTCTCCCCAGTGTCCCCTGACTTATAAAAACTTTATGTGTACTAATGCATCCTGTAAAACATCAGTCATAAAATTCTGCCTTTTGAAGGTCACATGCTGTTATTGCATACTTCATCATCAGCAAACGGGAAGCAATTTCCTTTTTTATTTAACTTTATTTATTTATTTGTTTTTGAAAGCTAGACCTTTATCTGTAATCACAGGTGAATAAAAATGTTAATGTCTGCTTTACATGCACAACTCTCTATATGATAAACAACATTCATAAAAAAAAACCCTGCGTGTTAATTACCTACAAAAAAGCAGTTATGAACAAATCGTTTGAAGGGGAAATGAGGATGGGCAAATGGGGCTGACTTCAGAAAAAGCTATTAATTTTTCGTTCACATCCCTCCCCTCAGAGAATAATGCTGGATTAAGGTGATTTTGTAAAGTGCATGCTAAATCTCCCATTAGAATCCTGAGGTAGTTAAATCCAAAGCATCTCCTCATTCTTCTCTACCCAATACTATAAATCTACATGGTGACAGGGCTTGTCGTGAGGCTGCTGAATTAAACATGCCAACTGTCGCACACTCCTACTTCCTCTCACTGCCAGAATAACTGATCAGAGGGGTAAAGTGGGGACTGGAAGAGGCACAGTGCCTTGTGTGTGATGTGACATTGTTTCCTATGTCCAAATGTGGAAGGGAGATGTTTTCCAGAAGTGTGAGAGTATGGGTTACTGCACTTTCTGCGATGACAGTTCATACCTAGAGCCAGCGTTTGATAAGCCACTGATTCATAGCCCCTTGGCTGAGCCTGCTGCTGTTGCCCTGCTACATCTTCACCAAGCTGAAATCAGACCTGTAATTTCACCCGAAGAGTAACGCGATGTGATACGCATGTGTACATGTGTTTCTGATTAAAGTGGACATGGGTCAGACAGCACGAGGAAGGCTTCTGTGCGTGAAAGAGTGAAGAGTGAAGAGATGGTTTCCTCATTCTTTTCGTCTCTTCCCTAATTACCTCATCCACGTGAGTGTGTGTGTGTCTGAGTGTTGTTTGTGTGGCTTCTAGAATGAATAATGAATGTTTATACAGAGTGTGACACCTTTCGAGAGATTTTACTGTGTGTGCATGAGCACTGCATGCACAAAAGGGTGCATGGCCAAGTCTTATCAGATCCAATATGACAATCTGCCTTGTGGACAGAACCCTCAAACAGGGACTGTGTGTGTGTGTGTGTGTGTGTGTGTGTGTGTGTGTGCATGAGAGAATAAGAAAATAGATTACAAAGAGCCTATTTTTCCTATTTGTAAATGGGAAAGGTTTTTTGACAAGAACAAGACAGGAGAAGAGGAACTCTAATTGCCTAATCCATTTCCTGTACAGTATGTCAATTCTGCCTTCCCAAGGCCAAATCATTTTATTTTCTTGAGCAAACAAAACTCCCAAGCACTACTAGACTGAATATGCTACATGCCCAATCCACTAATTATTATCTGGCTGGTCAATTTCTCAGTCTCACTGACATTTCCAAAACCCTTATAGTCCAGAGGGGTATACTATAAAGTGAGATTAATGGCTTAGCGAGCCGTGTCGATCTTAAAGTTTTCTGAGATTTCTGTGTCACAAAAGTGGCTCTCTTTTTACCTGGCTAAATCACTGCAGTAACTTATACTGAACACATAACCTGTTCGGGTTATGTGTTCAGAGTTTTGATTTAAAATTGACTGGGAGTGACAGCTTTTACTGACTCTTTTATTTACAGCATAGATGGATCAATAAATGTTTAAAGTGTGTTATAGATTCTCTGCTGGGGAACAGATTTTATATGTCTAAGTTGTTAAGCAATGACTACCTAAAACCACAGTGCAAACTGTGCATCGCACTGTCATGGGAATGTTCGTGTTTGGTGATGCAGAAAATACATAAATGTTGTTATAATTGATTCTAATCTGCCGTTAAGCCACTTTTGCACTGCTGGAATTGCAGAACAGAATTCACACCAAGAATATCTGTTCAATCAATACAATCAATTTCACTGTCATTTTCCAACAAACTAAAGTGATTTTCACATCTCTTTTATAAGAGTATGGGAGAGCCACCTTTGATTTAATTCCATTTTATTTATATAGCACATATAGCACAAGACAACAACAGTTGCCTTTTATATTGTAAGGTGAAGCCCCTACAATAAATACAAAGAAAACAGAAAAAAAGAACAACAATCAGATGACCCTCTATGAGCAACCGCTTTGGCAACAGTGGAAAGGAAAAAAAACCCCAAAACTCCCTTTTAACACGAAGAAACCTGCAGCAGAACCAGGCTCAGGAAGGGGTGGCCCTGCCCTGACTGGTTGGGGGGTGAGTGGAGGAAAATAGAACAAAGTTGTGTTGTGGAAGAGACACAGAGATGGCTCTAGTAAAGGGATTGATTTTAAAGTTTCTGAGCTTCACGTTAGAAATACTCATCAGTACCCACAGCGCTTGCATTGTTAAAATAATTAACTTGAATTAAAATGTTTATTTTAACACTCTTTGTGCTTACTTGTAACAATCTTGCATTATTGTATTTATTTTTATGTTTCATGATTTGTAGTGATTTTTAATCCCTATTTTATCATCATTATCTGATAACATCTGTGGTTGTAGTAGGCGGGACTCGCAGCTGAAGCTGGAGTTTTACATTTCGTCAAGCCAGCTAATGCAAAGAAAGCCTGGATGTACTGAATTTTGTATTTTTGTATTCTACCTTACAATAATTTTTATATTGTAAGGTAATAATACATAAAGAGAAAAACCCAACAATCATTTGAGCAAGCGCTTTGGCGACAGTAGGAAGGAAAAACTCCCTTTTAACAGGAAGAAACCTCCAGGCTCAGGGAGGGGCGGGGCCATCTGCTGTGACCAGTTGGGGTGATATTAATGTGTAGCCAATCGTCTGCCCATCAGCTGGGACTACTTTTTTCCCCCCTTTGTAAAATTCCCAGTCACTACAGAAATAAACACAATGATTTTAGTGATTCCAATAACTTTTATGTTGTCCACAGTAAAGTAATGCCATTTAGTTCCCATATGGCAAATGCTAATTAATGAGGTAATCGCGCATCGTGTGACATGTTTATTAAATACACTGCAGTGAAAATTGGGACGTTCACACAAGCGCACTTAGTGTTTAGGTTATACCTAAGCCTTATTATTGATTTAGACTTGTGTAGTGAATCTCCAGGAGCCTATGACATACAGTAACTTGTGCAAGTGGCTGATGCTGTTGCCAGCATGTGTGGTGCATTATCTGTTAATTACTGTGTCTCAGACATAAAACACATAAAATGGTGGGACTTTGCTCCTTCCTCAATCCCCACCCTTTGTTGTGCTCCTTTTTTTCTTTATAGGTACTTCTTTGTACTTTCTCTCACTCTATTCTGGTAATTTCATTAATGTCCTTCCAGGAATTTGGCAACATCTGTGAGTCCTTATATTGAGGCTATCACAGTTGATGTGCGCTGTATAAATGTGACATGTATTTACATTTCTAGTGAGCTGCACATTAGAGCAGGGCGATATGACCAAAAATATTTATCACGATATACATTTGAAAATTTGCGATAATGATATAACTGACGATATAATTGACACTAGATAAAATACTTTACATCCCCCCATCAATGTATTTTCACTTAAACAAGCAGCTGTTTTTTATGTGCATTAAAGTTATATAAAAATATAACAGTGGAAATGCAAATTCCTTGCTGACAGTTTAACCAAAAGGCATTTCCAGCTGAAATTGGCCGACATATCCTCAGCATAACCATGTATAAGATTCACAAAACTTAAAAAGAGGTTATACACACACAATACGGTAATATGTTGAAGCACAGTACGTATCACTCCGCGAGGCGCCTGCCTACGATATAGCCGTAATGCTCCGACAATCCATCAAGCGGCGCGGCTTTGTAGCTCAGCAAAGTCGCACTAAAACATTTGACAGATTTTCGAGCGCCGTGTACAACATAAAATTGTTTCGAGGTCAGTAAACACAACCAGAATTCATACATAAGGCACACGGGATTATAAGGGGCACTGTCGATTTTCAGAAAAATTAAAGGATTGATTTTAAGTGTGCCGTATTTTACAAACAACATGGTAATAACAACGGCCCGCTAGCATGCTCTACCAAAAATAGTGCTTTGTTGTGTATCTGACGGACGAAAGCTAAACCAGTTCCACACCACTGAAGTTGCAGCATTTTTACAAACCAATTCTGGTTCATCCGTTTCATTTAACGATCCGCTTTCGCTCTTCTCATTCTGCATCGCCGCCATGTGCGTATGTAAACATAGGCACTGCGCATGCGCGTTTTACCCATATTCTATCGCGATATGTCATTTTCCTATCGTTGCCCAAAATTACACCAGTATTACCGTGAACGGTATGATATAGCCCAGACCTACTGCACATCATGTTATGGTGTAGGTTACAATGTAGGGTTTCAAATGTGCATGTGGTTATGACCTATGGTTTAACCGGCGGTCGGTGTACCTAATGCGTTTCTGTTTTTTTGCTAGTTGAAAATTTAAAATCCCTTTCAAGTTTGCCTTCTAGGTTCTAGGTTCTTTATTATTTGTTTTATTATTACGTTCTACACTGGTCTCTCATTTATTGCGGGAGTTATGTTCCAAAAGTAACAAGTGATAGGTGAAATCCGCAAAGTAGCCAACTTCATTTTTTTTTTTACAATTATTATAGATGTTTTAAAGCTGTAAAACCCCTCACTACACACTTTATACACTTTTCTCACACTTGTAAATTTAAAAAGCTTTACGCATTCTGTATTGGACAGGAGACACGGCACGAGATTGACAGACAATGGTCTACAGCCAATCAGGATGCAGAACACGATGCGCTGTTAAAAAACAAACAAACAAACAAAAAAAAAACAGCATGCAAAATGGCACAAAAAAATAATTAAATCTGCGAAACAGTGAGGCCGCAAAAAGTGAACTGCGCTATAGCGAGGGACCACTGTACTGTAAAGCATGAGCTTAAAAAAAAACCCCTATAACATCTACCAGACAATAAAATATTCCTCAACAACAACAAAATCCAAAACAGAAGGTTATTTCTATACCACTGCGGCATGTTATGGACGAACAAGGAGAATATGCAGATGTTCATCGTTAATCACCTTCATTACTTCTTTGTTGTTTTTGCTTTCTCCTATTCAAATAATTACATGCATGCAGAGATACACACCAAGATTCACACTCTGCAGAATAGACAGACAATCACTCAAGTATCTAGTTTCATGGGAGAAAGTAAGCTGCCATTAACACAATTGGATTTCTTTCTTTTTTTTAAAAAATATTTCTGATACCAATTCCTCATGGTCTTTCCCCGAGTTTGTGTGGCATCTATGACAATGTGATTATCAGACAAAATAGCTAGATGTCTCGACGAGTAATTTAATGAGAGGATGCGGTGGGAGGGAGCAGGCTATGAAAAAGGGGAAAGCAGCATATAGAAACACTGTTCTGTACTCACCAGTGTGTGAATGTGTGTGTGAATGGGTGGATGACAGGTTGTGTAAATCGCTTTGGGGTCCTTAGGGACTAGAAAAGCGCTATACAAATACAGGCCATTTACCATTTTACCATTACTCCTAAATAATGAAGTACATAATAACACATCAACACACTTTATGACGTGACATAAAGATGACATGTCCTGGCTCAATTTACAGCCACAGCAACTGTAAAGGAAGGTGAGACCTGAAGAAACTGAAAGTGGTTCCTTAGTGTAAGTGACTCATTTTGATCTTCAGTACAGAGCTACAGTAGGTAGTGCAAGGTTATCAGGAAGGGTAGTTGGTGAAGCAGATACGACAAAATATGGTCCACTGGAAGAGATAAAAATGCTTTGTGCTACGAAGGTCAGTGAAGTTTACTGAACTAACCTACTGTTGCAGACTTGTGCAACAGAGCCTTCTGAAATATGATTTGCCATGCTTTCTTTCATTTTTCCCACCTTTTCCTTCTCTAGAACCAACCTGCTCAGTAGTCTTACAGTAATTCTGCCGTTTTCAACGCCCTCTTTTTCCTTTTTCCTCTTCAGTAGTCGCTCCACATCTTCCCTGATAGAGTGGAAATAGATCTCTACAGACTTCACCTTCTGCTCATCTCATCTCTGCCTGGTTACACACTACCACAGCTAAATTTCATTTGCACAATGTACCAATACAAACCGTATTTTACAATTGGCTTATAATACAGCTTTGGTCAATGCACGTGTTTTTCTATTAGACATATTAGACTGATGTTAACTTTCAAATTTCATAAAGATGCTCTGCAGAACAACACTAGCCTTTTTTAAACAAAAAACTTTTATTATTTTAGAAAAATTGCAAAGGTTCCCACACCATTTCTTTCTGTTAAATCCAATCTTTTATGCTTCAAGGCAAAGTTTAACAGATATGAATATTTAAACAGTTCAGTGGTGCTCCTTAAATTGCTAAATATCTCTTTCTTACAGTTACCCAATGTTAGCAAATCAAAACTGACAACCATTCCTTTTCTCAAACCAGTATGCTGATGAGGATCTTTTAAGAAAAGCAGATGCACACAGAGCAGTCAGAACAATATCAGATTACAAACACACCTTGGCACACACAGAACAAAGGGGAGAGTGGAAGATGGATGTATTTTACATACATGGATTAAGAATATTTTATTCATGGACACTTCAGGCTCAGTATCAACACAAACAGAGCAATAATCCGACATTAATCCTGGACAAATCCTAAGCACTTAAAGCAGACTCTTTGCTCTCTGTGTGTTGTCTGTGAGCCCAGAGCGCTCTGTAGAGCACTCGTGTATATCTACACAGCAGATCAATACTAGAAGTACCCCTAAACACGCTGTGCTTCTGGTCCTTACAGGGCTATAGGCAGTGAAAAACTACAAATATCCAGCAGAAGTGCCCTAGAGTTGTGGTGAAATTCCTGAGGTAAGATCAGACTTATCTGGTGACTTATCAGGCCCATGGCAGTCAAGTCAAATATCAAAAGAAGGATTTTCTGTTGGAAAATACTTTCAGCGCTGTCATGTCTGTTTTCGCAAAAATACATTCCTACCTGTCTGGACTATTTCGCTTTTTTGACAGGTGGTGTGCAGTCATGATTCTTGCGACTCTAACAGATGATTCAATTAGACAGTTTCTATTTCCCTACTTGATCCGGAACCACCATATTGTAATGTGTGTCCACAGGCAAAAGCAAACTACATGGGCATCATCAGAGGTGTTTTTCCTCTAGGTATATCAACTAATTTTATATAAAAGAAAAATGATTCAGGAAAAACAAAGAGTCATTAGCTCCCATAACAGACTAACCTGTAACAGATGTACACACATGCACACATACACCTCTCTCCCTTTGCTTCCCAAAAACTGTTGGATGTGAGTCATGCTATGCTGACAGTATTCATGTGCCCACACACTCAAACACAAATGAATGACATCTTAAAAATTGGAGGAAAATTGTGCCTGTGGCATGAATTATGCATGCTTATAGTCTCTTATCATCTAAATGCATGTCTATCCATTTGTCAGGAAGGTTTGTGTGTGCTTTGCATTCATTGGGGGCCTCAGATCCACCCCTGTGGAATGGTGATGGCCTAAAGACAGACTGAAAGAGGACAAGAAGGCAGAGAGAAAGCAAGGCAGATGCAGAGAAAGAGCAAGAGGGAGAAGGGATCTGGTGAAACCATAAAAAAAAAAAAGAGCAGAGCCTTACCCCTCACACACACACACACACACACACAACCACACATGCAGAAAAAACAGATACAGATGCATCTAGCTAAAACATTTTTAATTATTAAATGAGGGCATGTTGATATGCGCACACAAACACACATGGCATAAAACCAGTAGGCGCTCCTTTTATAGAAAGCAATGTAAATTTTTCATTAGAGGAAATGCAGCTCTCTCTCTCTCTCCCCCCGTGCCTTCATCTCTGGGTTCTGTCCTGTGTCCTCCGGCCATGCTCCCCTGACACCTTCTTGCTTCACTCAACTCATCTATTTGACCCAGCGAAGGGCAAGCAGCCCAGACAGATAAGCTGTGTCCCAAAGTACCCGCTTTGCTTCCACATCAACCTCTTTTCTTGATTTGTGTGTTCATGTGAATGCATGCCATGATTTTGGGTGGTCTGCAGCCTTCACATAGTGAGGCAGTGTGATTTCTCCCCCCCCATCTCTCTCACACTTCTGTCAGCAAACACAAACTGTCTAATTGAATCATCTGTTAGAGTCGCAAGAATCATGACTGCACACCACCTGTCAAAAAAGCGAAATAGTCCAGACAGGTAGGAATGTATTTTTGCGAAAACAGACATGACAGCGCTGAAAGTATTTTCCAACAGAAAATCCTTCTTTTGATATTTGACTTGACTGCCATGGGCCTGATAAGTCACCGTGCAATGACAGATGATGTAGTGTTTTAAGAACACTCAAACACAGAAAAAAGGAGTATAAAACAGGAAAATAATACAAATCCACAACAACAACAATGATAATAATAAGGAGAAGAATAGAAATAAACTCTGAAAATGGTGACCACATGTCTCTTTTAGTATTTTAGTGTTTCCTTTGTCAAACAAAATATAAATTTTTGCTCATGAAACTGTCCAAAATACCAGGAAACTGGACAGATTTCTGCCAAATCAAATAACAGACATACTGTGTTTACTGTATACAGTTATGTTTACTGCTGTGCCTTGTCATTCCTATAGACTGTATATATATAAAAAAGCTCCTGGGCTTAAAGCTAACCCAGCAACAGTAAACTTGCAATAAACTTGAATTCTTTTTAATAGCCACCAGGGGGCAACTACCTTTAATGCAAAGAAATCAAATTGTACAGAAATCCAAGGAAAAATGATCTTGTATCTCTCTTGACAGTTTTCGATTAGTTAACTAATATATTCTTAAAAAATAAATGACTTTGCAAATTATCTTTCCAAATGAAATCAAAAAGACCAATAATTTTTAGGTTAACGTTTTCTTAACTTCTTCCTTTTTATTTTTGGCCAGAGTTTACAACCATGCATGCATGTCTGTCGGTATGGCTGATTCTGTGTCTGTCTGCTTTAATAAGTACACTTAATATTGACTTTATTTGAACTGCAAAGCAATTTGTATTGTTTTTGTGCTTTGTTTTCAAAAGTGGAATATAAATACAGTCATCATCATTATTATTATTATTATTATTATTATTATTATTATTATTATGATGGCAAATTCTGACCCTACATCTGAATGTTGCAGTAGAGAATGGTCACTTCAGTCACAGACACACCCTCATCTCACAGTCTATTTATATCTACCATTAAGGAGCAAGACGCTGCCGCAGTATTCTCCTAAACAACAGTTTCCTGTTTTGCAACATCTCCCTCTGTATATTTGTATGTCTCTCAGCTTCTGTACTGGAATATAAGTATAATGGTTGTAAAAATCAACACGATCGTATGCTCGTATTTTCAGTCCAGCTGTGACGGCTGTGGTGCAACGTGCCAGGTTACAAAAACCGAGAGGTCCATGACTGACCGGTGCAACAAACAATGTGCTGCCAAAATCGCTGTGAGACACCGACGACACAATGAGGATAATGGCCCCCATAAGAGTCCCACACACCAGTAAAAAAAATAAAAAAATAATCCCCACCGTGCTCTGGCCATTTAAATCTTTTAAGTTCTCATATATTTTTCTGAGCTCATTTATATCTAGTGTGATGTTATTATAAACAGAGACTATCTAAAATTACAAAACAAATAAAATGTACAGAAATGACTAAATAAAGAATGGAACATTGGAAAGTACATTACTGATACATTAGAGTAAATTCATGGTAGCTATTCAGTACGATGGTTGTGTTTATGTAAGACAAAAGCAAAAAGATTACTGAAGGAACCAGAGAGAGAATCTTTACTTTCAGCTGTGTGTGTTATGCGAAATGCATTAAAAAAGTAAGTGAAGCAAGGCAAAGCAAAGGGACTTCTGAGATACAGAGAGACGTGACTGATTAAGGCAACGAATGGGGGGAATTTTACACTGGAATTAGAAGTGCTGTGCTCTCCTGCTAGTTTTACCTTTTTTGTGTAATTGCACCATGAGAATCATAAGCTCACAGGCCTTGATCAGTTTTAAAAAAAATTTTTTTCTTTGCCTATACTGACCTGAGAAACAAACCCAATTATCAGCAGCTATGACAGAACAATATGATGTAGTTAAAGACAACTATAGCCTCCAGTGTCCTAATCCTATTTCCTTATTTGTGTGTATTTCTTCTTTTTGTCCATTATTGATGGATTCTGCTGCTTTTCAGTGCCCTTTATCCTTGGATCTGACTTTCTTCCCATGCAAATGCAACTTTATGTATTAATTACTTTTGTTTCAAAGTCTTAAATATACCTCTATACATAACAAAATTCTTATTACCAAAGATCTAAGTACATGTTTAGTAGGAATGACATTTTCACACATAATATAGACACAGAATTTAATTACATTTGATTAAGTGACACATTAACACATAGATGATTTTAAGCGTTGGTTATTTCCACTGGTTCATTAATATCCATTGTAATAATACAAAGTTCAAATGTTTAAAGTTCACACTTAAAACACTTTTGTTATTAAGATATGATTTCAATGTATTTGTTTGAATAGGGTACAATTCTTTTCATGGCTTGAAAAGCTTTTAAACCTATTATATAGACACAATTGTAAGTCAACACTGATGCATGATTTTTCCCAAAATACCTCTCTTAAAGCCATCTCATATTCTGTATTTGTACTGTAGTATATGGCCAGGATGACAGGCTAAATCAGAGGTACAGCTCACTGTGGGAAGCAAAGAAAACAGAAACCTGCCTTCTCTGAAAGGACCTAACTTAAAGATGGGCCAGCTTTCAAAAATACTTAGAGTTACAACTGTCACACTAGAAAGTGTGAAGCAGAATTTTACAGAAATGCTTGGGTAAGTTTTTTATTAAAGAAATGTAGCAAAAACACACCTGACAGAGTAAATATAGGCATTAGGCCTAGTGTTGGGACCAGTTACTATCCCGAACCTATTTTAGCAAGTTATGTATAGAGGTGTGTTCATTAGATATTCACATCTCTGACACAACTAAGTTAAAACTAAAGCCAAACAGGGCAAACATCCATCAGCCAAATCTATCACAAGTATGTGCAGGCGACAGTCATATTAAGGCTGACTTCTGCCCTTGCTTAGAGGCTTGATAATGTGACAGAGCAGAATGAAATAATCCCATGAACGGTGCCCCACTAACTTCTTTTTGGCAAGCGGAGCTCCAAAAACCCACTCACTCAAAAACACATTCAGTCCTACAAGCCAAAAGGCAGTTAAATCTGTTTACGCGTTTGCTAAAAATAGGCCTCCAAAAAGTCTAACAGAAAGGCAAATGCAAATGCGTAGAATTCCTTAGTGTAAAATCTTTTTCTGTCAATGTCTTATTTTCTTTTCTTCCATTTCTCTCTTAAGCAATACCTCAGGAGACAACTTAAAAGTGCCTTTCAGGAACCGAAAATCTACTAGTAAATCCATTTCTCCCCATCTTTTCCTTGACTGTGGATGATGATCACTGGCAAGTAGACATAGTTGCAAGAAAGTTTCTGAACTCTTTGGAATCTTCACTGATTAATCATAAATGGAACTCAAAACTGAACACTAAGAAACTGACTAAACTAATAACACACCACTATACTTTTCATGTCTTTATTGGACTCAGTCCAGTGCAAGCTGGAAAAAGTTCAGTGCTAATAGCTTCTTCAACAGCTACTTGCTGAGCTGGGAGAGAGTGGACTGTAGAGATGCACTACCTACAAATGAAGTAATAGAAAAACTGGCTACTGGTAAAGACTACTCTCTAAAAATGACTAGTTGTTTTGAACCTCAATTGCAGTAATATAGACGAAGCATTACAGAAAAAAAACCACCACAAAACACCCTGTAAGACATGGATTTTTATCAATCCACAGAGAAACAAAATCAACAAATGATGGAAATACTGAACAGCTGCAGCTCTCATGAAAGAAATGGGGTAGGCAAGGGTAACGACAAAAAGCACCTACAGTAATCTCTACAAAATCGAAAACACTGTAATTTTGTGCATTCATTCTGCTTCAACCATTTTGTGTTGCAAGAATGGTGGAAATGCAGACAGCACAAGTGAATATACTTTCACTTTCCCTATGCTCTCCCACTTTTCATGAAAATCTGCAACAGGCAAGACAAACGACTGCTGAAAAGATACGGTTCTTTGCAGAAGTAATCAATGCAGAAATTCTGCTAATTGTCCAGGGTTTGCAAACTTTTTCTTCCAGTTTGTACATAGATAAGCTATGAAAGGGAGGTAAATGCCTATTAGCTTTAATTTAATAAATACTTGTAAAATTAAATTTATAAAACAGATACATTAAATGTCAAAGGCTGCAAGCATGAGATATTTCCACCTTTAAGCATTTATCTATGAGCACATGCAGCATATAAAACCACCAAAATTATTCATGAAGAGAGTCTAAGAGATAAATTAGATAAATGACAACAAATAATGTTCCCATTCGCAAATCTGAATTCATACAAACATTACACTCAAAAAGCTTTGTATCCTTTAAATCCACACCAGACAAACACATATACAAACATATGTAAAAACTTAAAAGTCAGGAACAAGGGCTGGAATGGAGGCGCTCAGACTAAAGCTAAGGAATAAGAGTGAAATTTGCAATGCATCATATTAGAGCCAGCAGAGAAATGGTTGGGAGAAGGAGGAGGGAGCGAAGCAAGATTTATATTCAGAGGAGGACAAATCTTGGCAGGCATGGAGTACCTATGTTAAGCGGCTTGGGGAGAGGCAGGGGTTTGTATTGATGAGCAAGACCAGGAAAGATGTGTGTGGGTGCAGGATTGTGGTCCTACGGGAATGCTCTGTCTACGGCAGCGATATGGGGCTCAGACAGCGGATTAGTGTTTCTGCTCCATAATCAATTTGCTGTCTGGATCCCATTGCACATAACCCTAAACATCCTTTCCATGCTTGATCCTCTAAAATCTATTTTCTCTTTCTCTTTATTTCCTCCCTACACCTATTCCACTTCATCTCTTTTTCCTGCTTACCTTTTTGTTTGCTTCACCTTCAAGTTGTAAGATGAGTAAGCCCCCCCCCCCCCCCCCCCCCAAAAAAAACACCCCAAAACACCCCAAAACAAACAAACACAGTCCTACATCAAGCTCTTTCAAACACACCTTTCTGTTTTTTTCCTTTCATTTCTCTCCAACTTGGTGCCATTTTTCACCAGCCATGATAAATTCTGCACACACTGCGTTTTAGTGTAATATGTCGGAGTAATTATATCAGGGTGTGTGTGTGTGTGTGTGTGTGTGTGTGTGTGTGTGTGTGTGTGTGTGTGTGCGCGCGCGCACAGAGATGTAGAGGTTAACCTTGACCAAAGGCAAACTATTAGCTTCATTTCACCCTCGAGTCCAAGCTTGCCGCCATCTGGTCTAGAACTTCAGGGTCATAATAGCGGCTGACCAATCAATAACACACTGCATGTTGGCACCATGCACCAGCCCTGGCCAATGTGTTCATTTCTTATTAAAAAGAACATTACACTCCAGGGAGAAAATAAAGTACATTTCCCACAATCAGGAAGCACAAATGTCAGCGGTACAAAGTTTAATTAAAAATTAAAGTTCTATTTGCTGGAAACAAGGATATTGTCCATCAAAAGTGTATTATACGACACATGACTATTTCTATATTTATATTCAGCCTTTATGTTAAATAAATACAGAAATGATTTTTCTTTAAAGACAGATCAACTGGCATTTGCTGTAACTGTCTGAATCTGTGTATTGTGTGTATTTGTGTATCTGTCTGTGTCTGTAGAGGGGAGGAGTGCTTTTGAGATGAAAGCCCACAGAGACAGCTAAGCAGGAAGGCAGAGACAACAGATGGTGTTAGGAGTGCTCCTGTTCTGGTGGAAGAAGGTGGAGAGGTTTTCATGTCAACAGATCAATAAGTGTGAGACTATCCATTTCAGATTGTCTGACACACACAGACAGAATGGTGAAAGAGAAAGTATAGACAAACCACCACGCAAATTGACACATAGTAGCTGAGAAAGAAATCTCCCTTCTACACGTCTGTAGGCACACCTTACCCGCTTTGAGACATTAGAGATGTAAATACAATGATGTATAAGATAGTGAGACTTGATCCTGCTGATGATGCAGCAATCCTGTCAGAAATGCATGCAAGCCGATACGCCCTAAAATTATCACTGATAATATTGTATTCAAGGATTAACTATGGATCCAGACATTAGTTAGGAACCATGTTAAAGATTGTGTGTTTGTTTGTTTTTTTAAAGACACTTCTGGGCTTTTTGAAATGGCTCAGATGAGGGAATGCATGCACATATGCACACACACATGCACACACGCATCTTGCCAGCAGCTGTTCTGAGCACTTTTATTGGACCAGGCAGACTGTCACCTCTTCTGATTCCAGGGGGACACTCAGAAGAGGACTACTAATTGCCTTGCTGGGGCACAGATGTGACTTGCATGTGACTGAATAGGTTTGGAGGCATGGAATGGCTTGATGTGTATGAGTTTGGGTGATGTTTGAGGGAGGAAATGACAGGTTGTTAGAGGGAAGGTAAAAAAAAAAGAAAAAAAAAGTTGTAAGGTGTGTGACTGTATGTGAGATGAATGCTAGTTAGAGTCATAGTGGATGATGTTGGAGAAGGAGGAGGTACAGAGGGGTCTTCAGTCACAGTTAAACTATTCTGCTATAAAAAGCTGAACATGAATCATACGGGCAGTCTTACCTTGGCCTGGCCTCAATGTTGTGCTGAAAATAATAAATGGAGGGAAAGGGGGAGAAAGAAAAGAGTGAGACAGGGAGAAAGAAAAACATATTTAAAAACAAAACATTTGACATCTTTTTGCATGCATTTTGAGTAACAAAAAAATAACTCAATTTAAATCAGTGCAGTCCACAGATGGTGTGGCTTAAAATCTGACCCATTAATTTTTAGTTTCATTTTGCACTTGTGCTCATGTATATTCATGAGCTTTTAAAGGAACAAACTGGAACAAAGCTGCAAACATTAGTCATGTGCAGGCCGTTCTATTTAATTTTGATTGGAGCTTAAAAGATTTCTCAATGTCACACTGCCGGCGTGGAACACTCATATCATCATTGCAAGAAAAATCCCTTTTTTATGTGAATAACAACAAAGTAAATGAAATCTCATCCAATCCTAGAAGATGCAAATTCATCATTTCCTGAAGCAAATCTGTCACATTTAAATTACTGCTGGACTGTAGACATGAAATCTTTACAGTCAGAATTTAACATGTTTATACATGTGCTTATATTGAACACTCCTGTTTATACATTGATGAAGGTATAGACTTAAACAATGACACTCCTACCTCCTTGAAATGTTCTTGACTTGGCTAGATGTTTTATAACCCCCCCCACCAAAACCATTTTTGTTGTCCTCTGTGATGTTTCATGCATTTTGGTGTTGCTTAACTGGCCAATATTCCTTTTGTTTAATAACGCACCAGATCGCTGACTTGGCCACTCCTAAAGGTTTTGCTTTCTCTCTGATAGGTTTATTTAGATTTTTCAGCCTAATGATCAACATCTCTTCGGACCTCATATGGAAAGCTCCAGTAAACAGCTGCAACTTCAGAACTTGGAATCAACTCTAGATCTTTTATCCCCTTAATTTGTCATGCAATACTGAGGGAACAAGCCTGGAAATGACTGCAAGTCAATTAATTTCTAGCCTCTGAAAATAAGGGACTGTGTATAAATGATAATAATAATAATAATAATAATAATGGATACTTTATTGATCCCCATGGGGAAATTACTTGTTTTTCTCTGCATTTGACCCATTCACTCAGTGAAGCAGTGGGCAGCCCACTAAGCAGGCGCCCGGGGAGCAGTGTGTAGGGACGGTACCTTGCTCAGGGGTACCTCAGGGTAGCCGTTAAGTGGATTCGAACCGCCGACCTTCCGATCATGGGGCGACCCCTTTACCTACTGAGCTATCCCTGCCCCAATAAAAATGGCTGTAATTCCTAAACAGCTAATACAAAACTTGTTTTTTGTATCAATCCTTGAAATTAAAGTTGAAATGTTGCAATTTAATCGAATCTTGGTTGTCTGATTTAAAATCTACTGCGGTGATATACAAAATGATAAATTGCCTCTGTAGATGGCAGATGCTTATGAATCACTGGTAAGCTTGTTTTGTCTGTGCCGTTAAAGCAAATATGGCTTTTTAATGAGGTAAATCGCATTTTAATAGAAACTTCCATTTCATTTTTTTATGAAATGGAAGTTTTATTTAAAAAGGCCTAATAGGGTTATGCATACTGGCTGTTAAAGGTAAAATATATCATATTCATGTCCGTTTCACATTTCACCTTATCATGCAAGTCTTTTTTTCATTGCAGGCCAACTGTCTATTAATAACACATAATGCATTTCTTTGTTTTGACTAGATCAGTTTATGAGTACAAACAAGGCTTGTGTTACACTGCTGTGTTCATCATTTTTATTTTGTCCAATTAAGAGTTTTTAATGGAACAAAATTAAAAGAAATGTGCAGTTTGAAAGAAGATCTCAGCTATAGGACTATGGTTACCTTTTCAATAGAAACAAAAATATCCCTCAAGGTCTGAATGAGCCCAGATTCAACATTTCCTACATCATTCACATGGCCTGGGGCAACTTAGTTATTATGTGCACACATAAAAACTGGTCTCTCAAAGCTGGAAAGAAACCACAGTCAGAGATTTTAAAACGAAAATATCCTAAAAGAATGACCTGTTTTTCAAATAACAACTTAATTGTATTTGAAGCTTTAAGCATCAACTGAAAAGTGTAAAAAATGATCTGAAGCAAAAAAAAAAAATATTTCATTTGACACCCCATTTGTACAGTCATATATAATAGATATAGAAAAAATGAAGTGAAAAAAAGAAAACTTATTGTTACAATATTATTTCTTATCATTTTCAAATGGTTTAAACCAAAATCCTGCTAACATGTATAAAATATAAAAACCGAACAAAGCAGACTTGGGTCAGAACTAAGTGAGGGTTAGGTCACTTGTTCTGACTCAGATTGCCTGAATAATGAGGCTTCTTAGCTTTCTGTTCATGCTGCATCTTCTTTATAGCTTAGTGAGGCTCTGTGTCTGTTTTTCGAAGATATATTTCTGAGAACTTCGAAATCCAATTCAGTACTTATACGCTAAGCATTTCACATAAACTCTGTCTACACAGTATTAACCGTGTTTAGTCTACAGTCATGCACCTGTTGTGTACCATCTTCTACAGTCCTGTCATTTTAGTGTGCATGTTCAGTTACAGTGTTTGCTGTGCTCTCTGTGTATCTGTATGGATATTTTAGCTGACACATATCGCCCTTTTAGCTGTAAGACTCCTGCCCAGGGGCATGTGTGTTTTTTTAATTACTCTATCATCAGTAATTGTTTAAGTAAACACAAATTTAATGATGATATAAATGAGTACCTACAGCCACTTTTTAATGAAAAGATGGAAATTGAGCAATGTGATAACAAACAGACTGTAACTTTTAATATTTTTGTCTAACTCCTTCCAATTGTTTAATTTTCATCCAAAGAATGTTAAAAGGATAAGTGCAAGATATATTTTACATCCTAGCTTATATATCTCACAGACTTGCAGTTACATGGCCACAGTATTTGGCCTTGATATGCATACAAAGCAGCAATTGTCTGAAAAAGTAAATCCTTCTTTTCTTGTAAAAAGTTTAACTCAGAGCACCAATTCCAAAAGGGCTGGAGGGTGAACTGTAGCTCCCGGGCTAGCAGGATTAGATTGAGCTTTACAAGAAGAGAAATAAACAGTAATCCAAAAAAGCAAACAGGGACCGCATACAGCATGTGAAAACTTTTCAGACCCCTTTCTAATTTTCCAAATCTTGTTAAAATGGATTCAACACATTTTCTTCCATATAAGTCTGGATGTAATTCTCCACAATGTCAAACCAAAGGAAGGCTATGGAAATATATTGTTAATTCATCACGGGAAATCCTTACAGAAGCACAATCAGTAGCACGGCCCTTCACCAATAAGATTTTTATAGAGGGATGGAGTGCTATAAAGCATCTGAAATGAACCATTTGGCCACATTTCCCAACCACATGAAACCAGGCACTGAGCCTCACTTCATTAGTATAATCCACACAATTGAAAACTGTGGTTGCAGCATCATGGTGTGGAAACTAGTCCCAAAAAAGGAAGAAAATAATGGATCCAAAGCACAACATCTAACAAACTACCTAAGGCACCAAGTAAACACAAGTGTGGTTTTCGGTAAATTCTATGAAATTCATAGTGTGACCCAACCAGATTCTGACCAGCAACCAACATACCATTTATCATCAGCCATCATAGACGGACCTTAAATGGTTGTGTACTAAGGCTCCCATCCAGCCTAGATAAAACTTTAAAAAGACTGATCCCAAATTTGCCTAAACATCCAGTGCTATCAATAATTGGTGGAGTCATCATAAATGTTAGTTTCATCCATGACAACATGAAAGGTTGTTACCCAACACACTGCAGGAGGACTACATGAAACATGCAACAGTTACAAGCGCTGTGGGAACACCAAAATGTTGTAGATAAACAAGTGAGTGATAGCGTCAGTGTATATTCGCTTGAGTACACAGCAAGATACGTAATAAGTGAGCAGCTACTTAACTTCTCTTTCTGTACTGACACGAATCTCCAGTGAACGAATAATGCTGCTTTTTAGTTACTCCATTAATAACTAACACATGACAACAAACAGCTTACCCATCGACATTCATTTAGGGCCATAAAGCAATCTACACATCAGCTACCGCTATTACTACAACCTACTTAGTTGTGCACAGAACCTCCAGAGAACACTCAAGCCTCCTCTCTTAACTGCAGTGACTGCAATATAGAGAGTGACAAATGGACCAATGCGATATTTTAATTTGGGGCCATGAGCAGTAAAAGCCTTCTCTTCAATTTTCAAATGAGACACGCAGTGAAGCGCCACAGAGTTTGATGCACATGTGAGGAGATGGGTTGCAACCCTTTACTGTGCAAGAGTTCACATACATGCAAACCTCTATAATATATAGTGTAGTTGCACACATGTGCAGGTGTGTGCAGTTCTTTGGCACAAGGTGTAAACTTTCACCAAGGGGCCAAGATGTAAAAAGACTAAATGTGTTTATAACTGCCAATACTATAGCAAAAGGGTATTTGGCCTTACATTGCAGCCAAAAGCTTAGGCTTTATCTGCATCTATCTACATGCATCACATTAACAGAGGAGAGAACATTCTGAAAACATAATTTCAATATATATAAGTATAATGTATAATGAATAAATACTGTAGATCCAGTGTCTCTTTTCACTTGGAACAAAGCTGTGTATGATGGCACCTGTTCTCCTTATAAATGTTGCTGTTTGCAGAAGGTTTCTTAAGTACTTGGAAGAAAATCCTTTCAAGTGGACGACCTGGAATCAAGCACCCATGGCTGACAGCATTCATCTTTAAACAAAGACCTCATGCGCAAGACCATTTTCAGGCCTAACCACAAGCAAATAAACACAGCTTTATGTAACGCTGATAACTGTTCTGTGTTGCGGTTCTTGTTCTCTATTCATCCTACCTTAAAACTACCTATAACCTTTTTTAGATAAGAGCAATAGCACTGCTTTTACAAGCATGTTCTCATGTTACACGAGTTAATCATTCTTTCAAAATCTTCTCAACAGACCTTGTGCTGTGATGTTGCTAATTAGGGTGCCAAGTTCAATCAAACATGTAAGTAAGACACTGTCTTTTCATTAAATTTCTTGAGCACTTGGTTAATGTTCTAAGACTGGTATGTTAATGACATTTTTAGGTCTAGTTAGTAAACAAGCTTGTTTAAATATGCAAGTGGAAAGGCTCCAGTGTACTGGGTACGGTATAGTTTCTGTGGCTGCGAGCCTGCTGGCATGCTTCAATTCACGACATACATTTTGACGGTAAGTTTAACGCTCTAGGTAGATGTTAGTGTCTGAGACTGTGTGGACTCGTCTGGTGACTTTGGATTACAATGCATCAAGATGGGATGTGTCCCACAGGCAGATTTCATTATAGTAAAACAGGAATGACTGCTTTTATATAGTCTCTGCAACACTATAGTTCCTGCTTAACTGGTCAAACAAATAGGTAGCGTAAAAGTCTAAGAACATAAAGAAAATAGCTATAAAAATAATTAAATTAATTAATTAACAAAAATCAGATTTTGTTTAAAAAGGCACCAACTTAGAGGAAACAATTATATTCCCCACTGCATTTAAAAGGTTTAAGAAGGTAAACATCCCTCATAAAAAGAAAATGTTATGAATGCTACTCTTACCAGCACTCTGTGAGCTGCTCCAGGCCCTGCTAAAAGGGCCTCTACTGCCACTACAGGAGCTATTGCCTGCGCCTCAGCCTGCTCCAGCAGGCATAGCTGGTGTGTTATGTTGGCCATTTCTTCCTGAAGCTTTTCAGTCTCAACAGTGATCTCTGCGATTTTCTCAGCAGCAGATGCTGTGAGGAATGCTTCTTTAAGGTCTACCAGGTGAAGGGTCCTCTTCTCTTCCAGTAGCACCAATTTGCGGAGCTCCTCAAACTGACTGCTCACATACTCCTCAAGTTCCTCAGTAGACATCTAAGATATGTAGAAAGAGTTCAAAGAGACAAAGAAGGAAACAATGAGAAAGAACGAATAAACAGGGAAAATTTAACTCACCACAAAACAGAGATATACAGCAGCCACAAATTAACCAGAATAAACCACAATGAGCTACTCAAAATCTGAATGCGGGGGGAAAAGCAATTAAAAGCAATGCATGTGAGGGTCAGATAGGGACTTTATACATTTAAATGTGAACATTATTCCAGCAAGCCTACAGGTCTCTGTCATGCATTAACTAATTGATAGCATATATTAGATTCCCTAAAGGCAAACTCCATGCATCCCATCTGCAGATAGAGATCTCAGAGGCTCCTTCTACCACAGCAAGCCATCTGTTTGGCTTTCAAGGCAGCAGAACTGCTCACTGAGATACCTTTTTAATTCCTTTGCCCATTCCCCAACGAGCCTCTCTTTAGCTATGACTCATTACGTTAAAACACCTCAATAAACAAACTCGTTCCTGCAGTTCTTCTGTCTAGACAAAACTCCACCTCCAATGAAGATACTGTCATGAGGTAAAATAACCCAAAATCCCTTGTCATGATCTCTGCTCCTGAATATAATTGCTTCAATCTATGAACATCAGCTGCTCTGTCTCCCGTTTTCCCTTGAGCAGAACTTCACTCTCTTCCTTTCCATCTATTTAATCTTGTTTCCCCTCAGTCTCCCTCTCTCCAGTGAAGCAAAGAATCATCAGTCTTTACTAAGGTTGGCAGAGCCATGGCCCCTGGGGCCCAAAGTTTTATCGTGTATTTGCCATTTCTGCACAAGCAATCAGATTCTCCAAATTGCCCATTAAACCAAGCGCAAGAAGTAACACTTTTAATTTACTTTCTTTGTGTGAGGAGAGAAAAACATGCACATTGCTCATTCTCTTATCTTCACCAAAATCAATGTCATGAATGTATTTCTCTCAGATAAAGAACAAAAAACTACAACTGGGTTAGACTAGTAACAAAGTTTCATTCATTGTCAAGACCTACTTGTATCAAAGCCCCCCATTGTAGACTACTGGAGAGAAAGGACCAGCATTGACTACATGACTCTCTCCGAGTTAATTTATTCTAAAATGCCAAAACAACTGTGTGCTCTGTGGAATGTAAATAAAAAGAAAATGCAATAGTTTTCAAATAATTTAAAGTTTATAGAAAATAGTACCAAGGAAACACACCAATGCTGAAACTGAGAAGCTGTATTACTTTTTATTTAAAAAAAAAAACAAAAAACACTGAAGTTAATTCTAACAAGGCAAAATATTTAATATGTCAGGAAAGATGCAACAGAGTAAAGTTGAGACAGTGAGTGCCTCAGGACTAAATAGGCAGGGGTTCACAACTATGTGAGCAAAAACATGGACAGATGAAAGTTTTTCACTGTAGAATTTCGATTTTAAACATTCTAATAATCTGAGAAAATGCCTGTACACAAAAGGACTGTACACAGTCTTTTTTGCCACAGTGAGGAACCATAAAGAACAAACCTTCCCATAGCCAACGCTATGGTATGAATACACGGAATTAGGCGTCCTCTCTCTCAACCATCTCTGTTGGTTCTCTGTGAGGCCCCATGGCCTTTGAGGCAGATGGAGGCTGTGATCCTGGATCAGTTCTTTGTTTGTTGAGAAGCAAGAGCTCTCTGCCATTGGACCTTTCACTCAGCAATGAAGCTTCTCTGAGAATTTGTCCCGATTGGAAAGTAAGAAGGAAGAAGCACTCATGCGTGCTAATCTTCATTTCCAATGCTGCAAACTAAAGCCACAAAATGAGGCCTCAGGAGGGACAACAGTCCACTGCTTACTGGGAACTAGTTGGAGTAAAGATACAGCGTGAGCATTCATTTGTTTCTTAAGTGCCATTTTGAACCCTCGATATTAGAAAAAAATCCAAATCAAACAAACAAATAAATACATGAAAAAAGGAGAGGGACTGATTGTAAAATTGCAACCTACATGAATAACCCTCAATTCTGAAACAAAATTACCAAGATTTACAAAGTTAGAGGGAGAGAAAAAAAAGCTGTTTTTCCATAGACTTCCAAAGATCCGAAGTCTTTTTGGAACTACAGCTATCACCATCTGGTGGCCTATAAATAGAATGTAAGTTGAAAACACTTTCGCATTAGCTGATTTTTGTGACCCATAAGCTACGTCCATGTTTTACACCATTAGTGACTGAATTATAAAAGCAGCAGTTGTGTTAAAGGTTTGTGCTTTAGGGATTTATTTTAAGCGACAGAGTTCAGATAGATATGTTTCTCTGTTGTTCCAAATCACAGCAGACTCTACTGCCTATTCACAGCTCTGTTTGGTGTGATGCTTTTTTAAAAAGGCCTAAAAAGCATTAATAGAACATTAGGACTAAATGGATTTGAACTGTCCTTGCCCTTAGCAACAGTGGCCTTGTTCCAAGTGAACACTACTCTCCCTCGCTCTCCTTTATCTCTCCCAGAAACTAGATTTTCCAATTTAGCCTCTAACACAACAAAGCAAGGGACAGATAATTGATTTGAATAAAAACAGCTCTGCTATAGTCATATAAAACAATAAGAAAAAAGGGAAGTGGCGGAAGTTATAAAATGGTTTTACAATAGCATAGTTTCAATTTCCAACACCTTTTTATTTGTTTTCGACTAAAGGAATGTCAGCCAAGAAACTTTCTGGGGAATGATACATGATAAATTCAATTAAAATGGCAAAATAAAATGTGAGTGACAGCTCTAAAGAGCAAAAGGAGGTAGGAAGAGAAAGAATAGGACAAGGTAGAGAGGGGTGAATAAACCTAACACTACCAAGTCTGCCAAGTCTTTTCATGTCTCTCCTGTCTATTCCTCAACCTCAGCTTCCTAAGACACCTTTAATGTGTCTGCTGCTCTTGTAGATTTTATGAGGCAGGGAAAATGGATGTAGCCACTGCACACACATACACAGTTGTGACTGGGCTGATACTGCTGTGCTGCTAATGGACTCTTCTCTTTGTAGCTGAGAGGCTCTGTGGACTGCATGTGCCCTAGACGGCATCCTGGTTGGCAGAAACAAGTAAAAAGTAAATAAAACATGAGACGAGGTAAATATGCTGACTACGTACTGCTGTGGTTTGAAACCCCAACATGCCTCACCTGCACTCTTACTATAGTTAACTTCAGGTGACTGGCTGACTGACAGACGGCCATCTTTACTCCTCAAATTATGTTACGCCTCTGGCCCTCTATTAATATGTATGCAGCTTTATCACTGTTTTCCCCCCTTATATTCTAGTCCCCTGTGGAGAATTACAATATGAGCTCAGAGATTAAAATCCCCAAGCCTGTGGCAAAGTACATAAGCAGATTAGAATTAATAAGCAAATGCAAGCCAAGGGTTAAATCTTTCATCCACCTCTCACCTACACACAGACAGCCACTCAGACCCTCTTTCTCTCTGAAGTGTTTTAAGATGTCAATACCATGCAATTTAAACTCCTCCAGCTCCTCTTTTTCTTTACCCTCTATTTTATACGTGCACACACACACACACACACACACACACAACTTTTCTCAGCACAGGTAGTCATTCTGACTTGCCTGTCATGCATGATAAGCGACGCTGACATTTGAGAGAGCCGAGAGGACATGCCGACATACCACATAATAGTCTCTAACACAGTGCCCTGTGAGCAAGCAGGTAAGAGGTTTTCAGTAAGCACACTGCAAATCCACAGTGAAACAACCCCAGACTAAATGTTCAGGAAGTCCTTGGGGTGGCACTGATATTTTACTATGATAATACACATGAACTTGGGTGGGGTGTAGGCTGCCAGAAAACGTGTTCTCTCTCACAGGCCACTCTAATTAACCGGTTACACTACGCCACTGTGCTTGGGTCACATCTCTGCATGTATTCAACAATGCTCTCGTGTGCCACGGCTCACCGATGGGTTCTGACACAGTTATAAAAGCAGAGCATACAGCAGAACAAGGGCTGCAGAGGTGGTTGAGAGAGAGAACAGGTACTGCAGCTTTAAATGGTAAATAGCCGAGACCGCGGACGCACATTCCCAATCCTGCCTTTGTTTGTCACACCTCTCAGTGCACAACTCCTAGGCATATGTGGTCAGGTTTTATTTTCAGTGGCAGAACATGCCCCCGCTATAGCATCTGTAATGGAAATACAGCAACTGCTTTCAAGGTTGACTTGTCATGAAAATTCAGTTTGAATAGCTTTTGTTTAGGCTGACATTAAGAAAAAGGTTACCATGTTTGTTTTTGGAGGGCAACCTGGAAAAGATTTGATGAAAATGGTAAAGTAAGGTTACAGCTGTGTCATGATGATTGAGACAATCTGAGAAGAAGAAACAAATCTATGTCACATATCCCGCCTCCCAATGCTTACACCAGCAGGTGCCTTTGCAGACGGCACTACCGACAGTAAGATGCTGGTACACAAAGCCAGCCCTGCATAGAATTTGAGTGGATTTAACAAGTAAACAAAAGTAGTGAAATAGCACAACAGTCCTGTAAAGATACGATCTTCATTATTATATTGGATAATTCGTCCCCCTTATTGCCTTAATTATGAATTATAAAATAATAAAAATTCATTGCAATGCAACATTGTATTTTACACCATATGCATATTCTGAGTCGAAGACTGAACACTTGATTTTTTTTTTTGTCAGCTTACCCAGTTCAAAAAGGGTTTAACAACAGCTACGGGGCATTCAGTATTCAGCACTCTTTATTTTTTTTACATGACAATGCCTAGATCACAGTCACTTTGAAAAATACAACCTCTGACTTGGCACAGAAGTGCTGAGTCAAAAAAGTGAAATCAACCGAAGTCTAAAAACGTCATGACTCAGTAATCACACAATGAAGCCACGCTTCAAGCTGACTTCTATCTGCAGAAACCTAACACAATAGGGAATATCTGTGGTCTGTGCATGGAGCAGCACAATGAATATACACAATGCTGAATCCCTTTACGACATAATCTACTTCTATTTTAGACTGCTGTTTCTGATACTACACTGTCTATATCATATTTATAACTGCACACAAAAAGATGTAACAGACTAATATCTTTTTGTCTTTTTCCTTGTTAGGGCTTCAAATAATGTTCGATCGTAGCTACAGAACCTACAAAATCAAACAAGTTGTTGCTACAGATATAACCTAGTTGATTTTTTTTTTTTTTTAAAAAAATCGCTATTCATCTTTTTTTTTTCTTTTAAAAGAAGCCATGACAAAGAAATAATGCATACAAGGACTTCATATCAGTGACATCCCAACTGTGCCAGCATAAATATGCATTTGCATTTAAAATATAGAAATGCCCAGTGCCTGCAGCTTCAGTTTGTTAGGATGACTGACACTGCTTGCCCTAAATACGTCCATGGATATGACTTAAAATCGACCATCATTTTCTTGACTGTGGAGTCACTCCCAAGTAAGTAAAAAACCTTCAAGCAACTGGTTATTTGTATAACTACACTGTTGTTTGATCTCTAACTCAAACCTCTTATATCTATGTTCTGTAACACTTGGACACTTAATGTTAAATACACTGATTGTTCAGCTGTCTCTTAAATGTAAGCTTCAAAAATAATCTGCATATTCAAACTCAAAACACATGGCACAATCTCACTAAAATCCAAATTAATATACAAATGGTGCCCTGTCACCCCTTGCATGGAATTTAAAACCACCTTTTATCACCACAAATATATTCAAACTTCATTTAAATAGGTGCCGGTATGAGCTCATTAATTAAGAACAGATGCGTGCACCTTTTTTGGGAGAGGTTTTCTAAAAATGGTTCTTTGCTGTATAACAAGTGTTAGGCTTCTGTACACAGGAGTTAGCACTCACCTCAGGGTTGGTCCACTTGGTCTTGATCTTCTCAGCCATCTGTTGTGTACAGCCCAGCAGGTCATAACCCTGCCTGCTCTGCAGATACAACAGACAAACAAGCGGTAAACACAGCACAGTAGGCCACTATAAAAACAGCACAAACACAGATATTCTTTTTGTGCAAGTCAAACAAGACATGCAGCAGGCTAATTATTTGTTTACCTTAATCTTGCACTCATTCAAAAGAGTACCATTGAGTTTACATTTTAGTTTATAACTCTACACAAGGACAGTGCCAAAAAAACCTCATCTGGTAGTATGACAACATTTTGAGGAGACTACAATATTCCATATTTTGATATGCAATATACAAGGTGTTAAAGTTTCTCCACAAGAGCACATTAACACAGGAAGCAGGATTAAAGCTAAGGGGTGTTTAGACTAAACACTGTGGCCTTGGGCTGTATGTCTGACCCTCTTTGTCTGTAATCAATCCATATGTGTCTGTAAATGTAAGTCAGTTAAGTGTGTTGCTCTACTTTTGTTTGTACCACCAAAGACAACACTGCAGTTCTAGACAGTTAAGTTTCACTGACTTTGCATGACCATTTTAAAATAAGGCTTCTGCTCAGACTTTCTAAATCAGTTTATTTCACCGCTCACAAACAAAAACCTCTTATGCTCATAACATTAATTCAAAACTAAGCCCTTGTTTCTGATCATATCACCTTGTCCTCTGTGCAATAGCACAGCCCAAATGTGATCAGTGTGCTGAACATCTGACCTGAAATGAAACTATAATAATCAGAAACACCAAGCTCTGCATAAATGAACCCAGATTTGATGGACCTTTTTTCCCCCCATAAATCCAACAGATTAACATGACTTACTAGACCAAATGCAGTGCTTCACTAAACAACTTGTGACTCAGTGGCTCTATTTAAAATGCCTGAAGAGAAAAGGCCATCTGGGAAAACGAAGTAAGGGTGAAGCCATAATTGGCACCAAACCAAAAGGGACATCGGGGTGTATTTTTAATGTTTCATTTCTCTTTCACAGCTTTCACAAGAATCAAAGTGTCTGTAAGAATTAATTTATTGATGAAGAACTGTGGGTTATCATGGGACATATATTTAAAATAGAGCACATAGCCCTCTCAAATTAACTTGAAGACAATGATTGGCACACTAACTAATACAAAATTAGAAATGCAAACTAGACATGTGACACTGTATGTTTCATAGCAGATATTGTTGGGGGGCATGCCATAAAGATTAGGTACACTATATATATATATATATATAAACCTTACATAAGTGTGCATCTCACCTTCTGCCAAACGTAGGCTTCATGCAGAGTTATGATCTCATGTTCCTTGTGCTCACCTTGCACAGCACACACCACACAGATGATCTTTTCATCAGGTTTACAGTAGAGGGAGCCCTCCTGGCCATGCTCCTTGCAACGCAATCTCTCTACTGTCACGGTGTTTCTCTTCCCATTGTCTTCAGCAGCCCCAGCCTCTGGCCCTGCTTCTGCACCCTCAGCTCCCTCGCCGAGCTCTGCTTCCACAGGTGGAGAGTTATGGGCTCCTTCTCCTTCCTCAAGATCAACCCTCTCATTCCCATTAACTACTGCCACTCCAAGAGGTGCCATCCCACGATTTGCACCCATTTCAGCTGCCATCTCTCCCACAGCTTCATCCTCAGCTGCGCCTCCAACTCTGGAGTCCCTGTTTGTGCCAAGACCATTAGCCTGGGTGCCTTCGGGGTTATAGGGCAATAGCACATGATGCGTGCTACTGGCGTGTCTGTCTGCATGGATGGGGCAGAAGGCAAAACTGCAGATGGGGCACACTTGTGTCGCTGGCTGGGCCTCATCAGGCTCGCACGCATCACATGAACCGTCCATCTGCGGCAACTCTTCTTGTTTCAGTTCATTAGAACCTGTCTCAGGTTCTCCGTTGTGCTCCATGGTGGCTGAAAAAATTCAAGGTATCAGATAGCAAAGTCTGACAGGAGAGAAACAGTGAGAAGAAGACGGGTTATAGATAGCTGTGACCTTCTGTAAACACATCTCATCTTTGCACAAGGGAAAGTCCAAGATTCTCAGGACTAATCCCCTCTGATTTAATATTCCCGAAACAGATGTTGTCAGGCATCTAGACGAAATGCCATCGAGTGCCACATTACAGCACATCTGCAGTCACTGAACTGCCTTTGTGTGCAAACACACTCACATTGTTTACTGACTCACAAACAGAAAGTGCTGAGTGTGTATTCCTGTGCCCTCAGCATGACCAAACACTCCCCTGCTCTCCTTCCTTCACCTTCCTGGTTATGTCGTCAAGCCTTGACCTTTTCATATCTTGTTCTTTTTTGTCTTTATGTGCACTCACCACCACCCCCTTTCAGACCACTCTGCAGGAGTGAAGCTGAACAGAATGAAAAGAGCACAGATGCATGCCTGGCTGGTACACACTTTTTTGTCTCCTTTCTCTTTCTCCTCGAAGCCTTCCTCTCTTGGGCTCTGTTTGTGTACTCTCTCCACTGCTGACACAAACAACCGACAGAAAAAGTGCTGTAATGGAGAGAAAACTCCCCCTCTTTCGCTCTTCCACCGCCCCTCTCTGCCAGTTCTCTGTCTCTTACTCACATTCACACAGTGCCTCCTCACACAAATACACAGACATTTTCTCCCTCATCCTGCAGGGCAGTTTGCAGCAGTCTGCAGAGTGTACTTACTCGTCTGTCTTCCTCTTCCCTCGTGTTTTCTCTCCAGGGCTTGTTCTGAGTTAATGTGGAGTCTGTGAAGAATTAGCTTGACGGCTAACTTCCTTAGCGCAGCCGTCGTACTTTGAATTCTGCTGCTGAGCTGTCGACTTATCTACTTTTACTTTACAGCACAAAGGGAGCTCCTGCTCTAAACCGACAACGTTTACTTCCTTATTTTTGTCAGCTGCTGTCTTCTTTTTTTCTACTTCCTGCTAGCAGTCTCCTGTGTGTTTGGGAACGGTAGAGACACACAGAGGCGGGAGAGAGAAAACTCGTTTGACGAGTAAAACCAAGACAGAGAAGCCTCGCATTTTTTTTGTGTTTGGGTTAACATTTTTCCGTGTTTTATTTATTCATATAAATATTTTATCTATTTATTTTTACATTACAAATGCACCAAAAGCCAATGACCTTGTCATGTAGCTAATATATCACCGGTCAAGAGGTTAGATGAGATGAGGTCTTCAGGGAAATACTGTTTTGTGGTGAAATCTTTGCACAGCATACATCTTTAAGGGGTTTCAAAACAAGATCTACGTGGACTTTCACAAAGAGTCAAAATATACACATGCGCTGAAATGTATGCATACGTTAATGTAAATATTTTAATAAGTGGTTGTGATGACTTCACAAAGCCATGGCTCATTAACTTCTTGGTAGAGATCATAATTGACAACAACTGGCAGTTTCTGTTTGCCAGCATCAAAAGGATTTGTTTAACAGCGCTCACTGGACTGAAGTGAACTCAGAACAATGGGGAAGTCAAAGGAACTCACGGAAGATCTGAGAGGGAGATTTGCACAAGTTGGGAAGTTATCTTGGAGCCTTCATCAGTTCAAACAATTGTATGTACCGGTAAGTACAACTTATTTGGGTGTGTCACCACTGCCAAGGGCTGGGAGAAGACAGAGACTGCCACCTTTAAATGAGAAGTTGGTTAGGATGTTCAGGAACAGCTCAGCAACCACCAATACTCAAGTCTGCCGTGAACTGGAAACTGCAAGAACCCCAACATCAATGTCCACATTGAAGAGAGTTTTACATTGCTGCACAGGCTGACAATAAATCTCTTGGACGTCCCAACATAAAATGTATTGAAAATTTGTGGACTATACTTAAAAGCAAGGTCTGTGCCAGGAACCCAACCAATTCATATGAACTCAAACTTAAAAGCCCCAAATTCTGGGTTACGTGTAATGCATGCATTGCTGTAATCCCATTATATTTTTCAGTAATGTAATGTGTTACTGTACTAAATTTAATCATCACACTGTCATTACTTGCATTACATAGATTCAGTTACCTGAACGTAGGATGAATGGAAAGGGAAAGAGAAATCACAAACATGCTGTTTTCTTCCTACGCTCTACAAACAGCTGATGTTAGTTTGTGTTCAAGGAGAAATGGTGGGATGTGTACAACTTTAGAGGAGTAGCGATGTTCACATGTTTATTCATTTCTTTTTTGCATTAAATGACAAGCATGATGGTATAGGTACACTCCATCTATGATAGAAGCAACCATATTATACTGCTAACACAACTTTGACTCTTTTAGGCATCTCCACATGCTAACTTAAAGCTGCACAAAAATCTTCTAGTTCACAAGAAAGTTCAGCCGTTAAATCAGTTAAACATAAATAAATGTATCTAAAATTAACTCGGTGCAGTAGGTTTAAAATGACAAATATTTACCAAAATATAGTGTTGTTGTATTGTAAGTATTGTAAGATAAGAAAGCCTATGCACACATTTGCATGTAAGTCATTTTTCCAACAAGTAAAAAACATTTTTAAGGTGTTAATTAAAACTGAGCATTTTTATAGCAGTAGCCTTGAAATTATGAATTGAATGCAAAAAAAAAAACCCTGAAAGCAACCTTATATTTTTATGTGTTTAGTTGGCTCCTATTGTAATCCTTTGCAGTGGCTCAAAATAGGGTGTGACGATGAGAAGACATTGCTAGTTAATTTTGTAGTTAACAGAAAGAATGGATGCCTTCCCTGTTCATCTAAAGGGCAGCAAAGGAAGGGTTCTTTACAGCTGATGCATACATTTGTAAAAAAAAAAAATAAAATTACAAAAAAGTGAGTGGAAGCTATAAACTCCAATGTATTCATTATACAATACAGGAAAAGGTTCAGCTGGAAGAGTAGACAAATTGAGAATTTTAGCATGGGTGTTAATGGGGAGTTTCTAATTATAATGTCTGCTTTACCCTTCTGTTCATGTCCTTACCATCCATAAAACTGCACTGAGAGACAATGGAACCGGATTAGAGGTCTGGAGAGAGACACAGCGAGATGATGCAAAACAAGCTGTTCTCTGTAGAGAGAGCTAAAAAGGCTATTGAGCTGGGTTTCACACAAGCAATATTTGGCAAATAATTGTTGACTGTTAGTCCGATTTGAATGGCATGTCACAAATAGCCATAAACCGTGTTCCAAAAAAGCCTTCTGCATCCACTCAGTATGGATCCTGCTGCTGTTTTTGCCAAAGTTTGTGAGCTGCTTTGTCGAGGAGAGCTCTTGTCCCATATATCTTGTTACCAGAAAAGATTTCGTCTCAATGAAAATATATTTAACTGGCAAAATCATATTTGCCTTGGCATCTTGACATAAGGATTGAAAGTGAAGCTGTGTTTCAGAGGCCATTTAATCATAATCGGGATTAGATTTGTCGAAGGCTTGTAACTGTTAGCACAGACGTCACAGCAAAATCACATTCAGCTTTGTATGAATGTGTATATGACTGAGCCTCGCTGCATCGTCAGTGGGAAGTTTAATGGCGTCATTACTGTCTTGCAGCACAGCAAAAGACAGCATCATCTTGCATTCTGCATAAAACTGAGAACAATTAAAGGGCTCATTGACTTGCAATTCATTAGAATAAGCACTCAATATAACTACAATATGGGTCTGTGGTAGACCCATTTTTCTCTACCCAGGAACTGTAGTGAAACAAAATGTGACACGCGATAGGAGCTAAAATTATTTACCTAAAATGGGCTTGTGCAGCTCAGAAAAGCCTGCACATGGATGCTGGAAACACAAGGCACATTGAGCTCTCAGAAATGCCAGCCAAGAGTGAAGGAAGGAGCTTTGGCAGACAAGCAGAGCAGACAGAAAACACTTACCTAATGCCTCAGTTTTAACATTGTTTTATTGGCACGAGGTCAGCCTTGGGTCTTAAGATTAAATGTCCTTCAGTGCAACAGCACTGGTCTGTCAGAGGAGGAACTCTTAAAATGAGTTAGCGCCCCTCAACATCACCCCCTCCCCCATGGCCCCCCTCTTATTCGCTAATATTTCATTCTGTCACCCTGCTCCTCATTTGCCCTCTGGATCATTCCCTAGATGCTCCTGACTTTGCCACAACTCTTTCCACCTGTCATAGGTGGAAAACATGAAAGAGAGTCAATAAGCTGTTTTGTGAGGTTGTCTGTACATCCCTGTAGTCTGTCTTATTAAGAAGGACAGCTAAATGTTCATGAATAAAACCTCTAACCCCTTCGACGCTGATCTGGAACACAGACTGCTGTGAAAAGAGACGTATTGGAGTTTTATTTTCATTCGAGTAGAGTTTTTCAGCTAAATTAGTATTTCGGCTTTATGAGATATGCCCCATTGGAGGAACTCTTTAATGTTTATTTTCTGTGTGTGCATCTGCGTGTTTGTGTGTGCGCGTGAGTGCAGGGCAAAGGAGTGACACCTGTCACGACTGATCGGAGGCAGCGAGGAGCGAGATTATGGTGAGGGAAGATGAAAATAAGCACAATTTGTGCAAGTAGAGCGCATATATGTGTGAAGGACTGAGATAACGGGCGGCATTTTTCAAAAGTGTTGTCATCCTAAATATTGTGCAGTCAAGAGCTCACAGCATTCGCCATGAATACAAAATGCCCTCAATTCCAACATTCAACTTGTCGATGTGCTTCAGTTTAAAGGAAAACTACATTATCTTAATATGGTACTATAAACACCACATTCTCTAAAGCCAGTGAAAATACACGGCATTCACGCAGCATTATCTAAAACAGACTGCGCTGAATACATCAGCCCTACAAGAAAACATTTAAGCAGGCTTCAGTGTTTAGTTTTGTAGAGGTTGTTTTATAGAGGTGTTTATTTGCCTTTAGAATTAATTTTGAGGTTTTATTGGACGTGTTACATTGATTTTTGTCCCCTTTTCCTTTTTAGACAGAGGGTAGAGATATTTTGTCTACTTTCACTAACATTTCATTTCAAGAGGAAGGAGAAAAATATATTTTGAAGGCTCCCTCCTGAAAGTGGAAATATTTTAGTTAGTGAGGAAGAGCGCCAGCATTTCCTCCAGCTGGATGCAAGTACTTTACCTAAAATAGTTACAATTACAAGACTGCGGCCTCACATTAATACATCATTTATTCAATAATCGCATGGGACTCCTGCCTCGTATTTGCTGTTCAAGCCTGTTTCCTGTCTTGGACGAGATTACTGGGTGCAGATGGACAGAATGAGAGCAATGGGTTATATCAAGTATAATTGGGAGTCTTTGGATTATTATACATTAGCAATAAAACAACACTACTTGATTATTCCCCTGTAATGCATTAGTAGTGCTTAACTTCTTAAAGAAGAATATGGCTTTTTCATGAAAAAAATCACAGAGCCTTATTAAATAATCTAAGGAAATTATTTTACACTTAAGTCAGCAACTGCTCTCATTCTTTTTTTCCTTGCCTTTTTATGCAATGTACACACAAAGCAATTGAACTAGCAAAGCACTGTCAGTGCCTGGCTCTTATCAGCCTCTTACACACGCTCTGTGACTAAAGTTACTGTCTTACACCAATAGAAGCGGCGCAGTCATGCGCAACCAGGTCTGCTTTTGCTCTGGACGGTGATGGTAATAATGTTGTACAGACTCAAACATCCAGCTCAGCTAATATGATGACACTGAATTCTCAATGCACAGTTTAGTGTGTGGAAGCAATTAAGTTTAAGCTTGTATTCCTAAAGCAATTTGAAATGTATCATACATCACTAGTCCTTTATTTGCTATGTGTGGGAGAACATTTCAGAAAGTATAGAGGGATTTAGTTTTTCTTAATTTGTTTTGTTTCTATAGCAGCTTGAGTGTCAGCTGGGACCTCTAAAGAGCTCAGCAACCCCATGCACCTGCACCTGATCAGCCTCTTTTAATTAGAGTGACATAAGAATGACTCATGAAGGTTACATGGTATAGGGTATATATATAAAACAACATTTATACTTGATGAAGTCTGTTTTTGTACTTTTCTTTCATTGTCTTTCAAGAGAGTAATGAGTAATGCACGCTTTTGTATTTGTTTAATCCAAGTTGAATTAATATAATAAATGTGAAAAAAAAAATAGAAAGAGGAAAAATAAATTATACTCTTGAAGAACAGAGAAAAAAAGAGGCAGTAATCATTGTAATTAACTGGGTAATTTAGGTGGTGCATGTTTATGCCAAATGGTCTTGATTAAGTATTTTACATATTTATTTATTTTTTGGTATATGACTAATTTAACTTTTCGTGACACACGTCACACGTGAAATATTAGATGTCTTTGTCTTTTCAAATAAATCAACAGATACAGTTGTGTTCTGGTTGTTTAGAAAAAATAAAAGTTTTCTCAGACTCAAAATAAAAAACTCTGAATAAAATATGTCAGCAGCTGGTCCACTCTTGTGTGTCGGCTGCATTCCCAAAGCACTGGGCCCTTGTATTTTTTCATTTGGTCAGCATAATTGTTCCACTGCAAGAGTTTGACCTTACAATACTATACATTTATTTTATGTTGCAGAAACATCTAGGACCTCATCTTTAATGTTTATGTTATCAGACGATTCCCCTGTATACATGCATAGAAACAGCTGCAACGCTTATGGCTGAATGGTATATCAGTACATCAGTATTTATTACGGAACTATTTGATGACAAGCAATAGTGCTGAAGTTCTCTGGGCTCCAGAGAAAAAGAAACTTCCAAGAGAAACTTAATCTGCAAGGCTGAAAAGGTGATTTGTGTAGAGACTGATATCTTAGGAGGAGACCATCCTTGAAGTTATTATTGGATTCATGCCCAAAAGAGGGATTTTGGTAATGGACTGTGAGAACAGAAATGCATGTATTAAGAAAGGGTTTTTTTGTCAAGAAATCACAAGTGTGAACATACAGTGGAGGAGGCCTGGCATAGAAGACAGAGCCTGGTGACAAATTAAAGGAAAAAAAACAAACCAAATCATCCTTGTGAGGTACCAGAATGGCTTCAATGGACATTGGATCTACACATCTCTGAAACTCAGTTCTTCAAAAAGATAAATGGCACTTTACTAGTCCCTAAGGACCCCAAAGCGCTTTACATATCCAGTCATCCACCCATTCACACACACATTCACACACTGGTGATGGCAGCTACATTGTAGCCACAGCCACCCTGGGGCGCACTGACAGAGGGGAGGCTGCTGGACACTGGCGCCACCGGGCCCTCTGACCACCACCAGTAGGCAACGGGTGAAGTGTCTTGCCCAAGGACACAATGACCAAGACTGTCCAAGCCGGGGCTTGAACCGGCAACCTTCCAATTACAAGGCAAACTCCCAACTCTTGAGCCACGATCGCCCAACTTGTGATGTTTTGAAGATGTTAGTACAGAGCTGCATTTTCCAAAGGTGTAGCTTGGCTGGGATCTGGCTCAGGCAAAAACCAAAGTGTCATTAATCACAGCCTCCCCTTTGCCCTACAGATAGGAGCATTACCCCATCAGGGTAAAAGGGTTTCACAACCAGGAAAAGGTGATCACAACAGCTTTGCAGTGACGTGCATGAATCGTCATGTGCATGAGAGCGCAAATAAATTGTCATATTTCATTTATATCTTAGTTTGAACTCATTTATGTTCTTGAAGGAAAATTCTGAGGGTTATTTTCCATGTGTCATAATGTTTGATTTGGCCTTTTCCACAAGCTGCCTCAAAAATAGCAGAAAACACAGATGCTCAGTAATGTTTACTTTGTGGAAGCAGTCAGACCTCCGCCGTGAAGCAACAACAAGGAAAAAAATTTCTATCACATGAAATGTTGCTACATTTTCTTATTTAGATGGTTCCCTACTATGTGTTAGAATTATCTGTACTTAATAGAAGAGTCTGCGGTTAATAAAGTAGACCTACCTATCTGTGCTTACACTCATTCTGTCTCTTTGCTCAGACCAAAATGTAAGAAAACAGTGTGTCATACACAACGGGTGCTTCGTCTGAGGTTGTTATGTCTTGGCTTTACTCACAACATGCTCATTTTTGTGCTACATCTGTGCTTCATCAATAGCAAACAAGTGTGTGCTTGCCACTGAGTCACACTCTGCAAAGTAGAGCACACGCCACTTGCATCTTTTCCACTTTGATTACTTTCCAAACTCTAGAACTTAGAAAGAAGTTGTGTGAATACAAATATGGTTGCAAAGTGATGTTAACATCTGATTAAGTAGCTTGCATGCAAGAATATTCAAGTGCATAATCATAGAGTGCTAAGATTAATGACCTTTTTCAATAGTCAAGCGTGCTTGGCCGCAGCTGGATTAGTGTCTGCCATGACATCATAGCTGAGGACACAGAACAGATCGTTGGCGCTACATAACAATGACATTCAGTGTTTTTCCCTCAGCAGGCCCCTAAATGTGGGCGCCAATTGACAATGCTCCTCTGTGCCCCCTGAAGTATGGCATCCTGGCATCGTTGTGGCCCTGGAAGGCTCTTGGGATGAATATTCGTGCCAAATGCATTCAAACCTTCCAAATCCCTAGATGGTATCCTCTGGGACTCATGCTTGATTGTCTGGGATTCAGCTTACAAAAATGCTGAAAGAAAAACTGCTTTAAGGTAAGTGTGTTTCGTGAGATAGACAAAGCAAGTGAGGAAAAGAAAGAAACACCTTTGAATAGTTAAAAAGTGCCATCTTGCAACAAGCAAAGGTAAGTCTACTCTGAAATGCATAATTTTGTAGATAAATTGGGCTGATAATGACTGAAATGGTTTTTACACACTTCTTGCTTGGAGAAGGAAACAGGAAATGTATTTCCCAAAGAAACCTCACCAAAAAGAAATAAATCTTTAAAGCACATCCCATTATTTTTTGTACCCTCTGATCAAATTCTAGCATTGCTCCCCACGTACAGTAACACTACACCTGCCAGTCAAAAGGTGGCAACATAAACCTTATTATTTCTTTCTCTGACAGAGAGGAAAATTGGGGAGTGAGACTGCATTTGGCTCAATCACTGAGGTAATTACAGATTTAAAGACGAAAAGAGATTCACTCAAACAACTGTGCCTGAGGCCAGTGAAACGAAGAAGCGGTTTTTGTGTGTGTAATATGTGTGTATGAGTGTGTGTGCTGCTGCTGCTGTGAGTGACAGAATGGTGGGAAAGAATAAGAAAGATATGGGAAAGAAAAGCGAGAGAAGGAAGGGGAAACAGTTTAAGAGGGAGGGCAGAAGCAGAGAATAGTTTTAGCAAAAGGGCGGGATGATGTGAAGAGGGGACAGAAAAGCAGTGAGTGAAAGGATGAAGATTGAATTTCGTCTTCACAGGCGAGAACACTGTCTGCGAGCAAACAAAAGGATGAAAAGATGACCCGCCGTTGTTCTCAGACTGACAGTTGGATAGTCCCCCATCTTCCTGATGTCAGCTCCTCCCTTTAACTCTCTTTGTTGCTGCAAATGTCCTATTGCCACTGTGCAATATGAACTCCTGTGCTGAGTCAGCAAACAGTTGTGGAAGACTACCTGTCACAGACCGTGGAGAGGGTCCAGGAAAATGGCGCAGGGGAGGGAAAGAGGAAGGAAGGGGAAAAAAAGACGCAAGGAAGGAAGAATGGATGAATCATTTTAGAAATGGAACTCTAAAGACAGTTAAGCCGCTTAATAATTTGGCTGACGCTGCAGATGTGTGCGTGCGCATGTGTGCTCGCTTGTGCTGTCTGTTTGTCCTTTGAGGGAATACAACTTAAGTCACAGTAAAAGCAGATTATGAGATTAAGTGGTGTGCTGCTGGGAAATAAATAAATAATAATAAAAAAAGATGTATGTGAATGAATATAGCAAGTAGCCTACAATAGCACTACAAGAAATTTCTTCTTAATTGATTTTTTGTGTGTGATGCGTTGATGTAAAAGGAGGAACGTAGGAGTAAAGTATGACTGACATTGGAAGAGGCTATGCATTAATGTCATATTCACACATTATGTTCTGACAAAGAGAGAGCTGTGCAGGTTAACTTCACTTTATAAAAGCTTTACTGAGAACAGGGACATAAACTGATAAATCAAAGCATCGATGACGACTTTTGAAATGAAGTAACCTGCAGAGATTTTGCTTTTATCTCCTGTGCTTACAGAGTTGCGTGTCTTGCTTAAAATTTCCTCGCGAATATACCACATAATCCCATGGGATTATTTTTTATTTTAACTGTTTTTTTTTTAAGGAACATGTGTAGCACGGCATCAGAGGAATCTTTAAACCATGTTAAATATGAAATCGAGGCTTTGATGTGAACCACTGCAGGGCCACTGCTTTTTTCATGCTTCCTCTGTGTTTATCTCTCTTTGCCCCCCTCTCTCATTTCCTCCCTGTGTTTAGAAATAGGATCTTATAGCCTGAAAGTGGGACTGCTTCGTAACACTCAACACATGGCAGCAGATGTGTAGCAATATGTGAGGAGAGTGTGAGGGCAAAGGGAATATAAGACAGAAGGAGGGTGAGACATAGAAGATGTAAGAAAGTAACGGAAAAAGGAGAGAGGGGGAGGGAATTGACAGACAGAGATATAGAGGAGGAAGAAAGATGAGAGGAAGAGGGGAGGGAAGAGAAATGGTGGGGAGTTTACAGGCTCTCAAACACTTTGCACTCCCAGCACAGCAGATGCCACATTCTGTCTGGCACAGTGATCTGTGGGCCTGCTCTATTTATACCCTCTCCGTGTCACTTCAGGGCCAGCATCACACTCACAATGTGCACACATCTAGTATGAGGCTTTTGCAGATCCCCTTACTGACTCAGATGAGGCAGGTAAGAGAGGCTCCCAGCATGGGGTAGAGATGAAAAATGATTTGAGAGCATGTGCAGAGACAAAAGTGGAGCAGGATATATGATGTGGCTCTATAGGAATGAATACTGGGTGTGTAGAAGTGTCTGAAATTCACATGTGTGAGAGAGGATAAAGAGCCTGTTTTTAATTTCTTATAATACCTGATTAGTTTTAGTTGGCAGGCAGGACCATGAGAAAAAGGAGATTGAACAAACAGTGGTCTGATTAAGCAGCGGGAGGATTGGAGCCTTTTGAGTCACCCTGGTTACTGGGAATAACAGCCACAATTTACTGCAGCTTTTCTACCTTAACAATGGATAGAACTGGAATGCTCAAAGAAGAAAAATTGAAAAGCAAAGTCAGAGGGAATGAGAAAAAGAAGCAACAATGTGAGCCTTTAAAGTTGAAACAATAAATATACTTGGAAATGCTTTCTTCCATAAAAAGT
This sequence comes from Aulonocara sp. 'chitande type north' Nkhata Bay, assembly GCF_057382095.1. Lineage (NCBI taxonomy): Eukaryota > Metazoa > Chordata > Actinopteri > Cichliformes > Cichlidae > Aulonocara > Aulonocara sp. 'chitande type north' Nkhata Bay. Next base: position 6,609,848 of record NC_141350.1, read on the forward strand.
GAAAAGTGGCTTTGAAGAAATACATAAGATGGGAAAATTGTACATGAATCATCACACAGCTTCATTTTCATCCTGGGTGGTGCTTTCATGCGGGTGGAGAGAAAACTTGATAATGGCACAGCTTTAATTTAAAAAGCTGCACGCTGTGGACAAAAGCAGGGCGTCTTTACTCATATTTTATGTATAATCTCATCTATGAAGCTTTGTTGCATTGTTAAGAGACAGCACCCCTGCATATTAAATGGCATTTGTTTGTAATCAGTCAACCCAAATGTTACGGAAGCAAAGCAGGGTTCATTACACATCTGCTCAGAGAAACGACAGTATTCCACACATCCATCAACTTCACTCATGTGGGCCCCTGCGATGTAACACTAGCTGGATGGGAACGACAGCGTGCTCACGCGCAAATACAAACACACCCATTAGTCTGTGACCTATCGTATTATATCAAAGGCACACAAGCAAACTCTAATAGCGCAGAACAAGGTGGCTTTTAAGTGCAAGATATTATATGCAGGTGCACTAAAAAAAGATTTGAAGCAATCTTTGAAGGGTGACGTTTGATATGAAAAATAACAGGCTAAATCAGAGCTCTGTGTGCCTATCGATGTGTGGGGATGAGAAAGGTGGACTTCAAAAGGTGCAAACTGACATCTCTCTTCATACAGGAATCAAAAAAATTAAATGAAAGCTATCTGAACAGATAACAATGTGTAAACTAGGGACTGAACACTCCGGCTGTCTGACGTTCAGAGGGAGAGAGTGCTCATACATGTGCACCACTGAGCACCGCGGAGTAAAACAACAAACGCTTCCTCCTCTTTGAAGTGGACCCTGTCACCCTCCCAGCAGCAAGTCTGCCTCCCCCTCCAATGTCCATCAGCAAGCCATAAATCCAGGCTCTCATCTGCCGGTGTGCCTCTGAAGTTCTGGAATGCCCATATAGGATTTGAGCCCGAGTGAGTTATGGGAACACCTGGGAGGGGTAAAGGGGAGCAGGAAGGGGTGGGGGAGTGGGGGTGGGGTTCATGCATGCTTACCTATGAGGGGCAACGTGTTGACAGCCAACAAAGCTAATGCATTAGTTCTGGCGGATCTTAGGTGTTATATGTAAAGCAATATGCCTTTGAAGACCGGATTAAGCATGGAAAACAGCCTGCTGAAAGCATGCACATTTGTACCCATGCACACAGCTACTGTTTTTACAAGATGACAACAACGGTGTGTGATACAGGCTTCCATGTCCAGCGGCAACCTTTTACGGAAAGAAGTTGCAGGGAAATAAATGATGACAGTGGGGTGTTTTGGAAAAGGCTGGGGGTTATAAAAACGAAACGTGGCCGGGGTCGTGGGACCTGGCCTAACTCTGTTGTTCTTGTGCTGGAAGCTGAGTTACCCATGTGTCTACCAGCAGAGACGCTACAGTGCCCTCCATTTGTGTCAATGTGAGCAGCAATTTGTTTTAATCTATGTACCAGATGTGTTGCCTTTAGGTCTCCCTTGGTATACTATAATATGTGACCAAATACAATTTGAATTTGTTTGTCTAGAACCACTGCTGATCTTTTGCATTACTGAGGAATCTGTGTTTATTTTTTTAGCCAGGATTTCTCCACCATTACCTACCTTTCCCCCCTCTGGTAGAGAAAAAAAATGCTTATTCAATTTAATTTTATTCCTGTCAAATTTTCATTCTCTATGGGCAATTTAGAATGATGATGATGATGATAAACATGTATGAAATCATCTCATTTCAAGTATCCAAAAAAAGGCTCATCTCTGTGATCTTTAGTTTCGGCAGTTGTTATTGCCAGCAAAGTAAGCTAACGTTAATTCATAAATTCCCTGACAATGCTAGCTCATTTTAAAATGTGAAAAAGTGAGAACATTTATTGTACTTTCAACAGCATGCTGAAGATTTAGACTACAGTTACAAATCCCTCTCTGGCCAAAAATCAATGGAAAAGACATGAAAATAGGAACATTCTTGTTATTCAACACAGAACTAATTAGCCCTGGGGCAGTACTGCGAAACAAGTTCAACATACCCAAATTATCAAAGAACAAATTTGTGTATATTTCTCATGAGAATAGCAGACAGAAACTCCAATCCACCCATTTATTTGATTGTCCAGCTTTGGGTCTCAGTACACCCTGAGCATGTTGCACGTTCCTCAAAGAGCATACACCCATCCTCACCCACGTATGCAGCCAGTTTAGAGTAACAATTAGCCTAGCATGCATGCCTTTAGACCAAGAAGTTTCAAAAAATTGGTGCCCAAGGCACACCAAAGGGCAAGCCAAAATTTCAAGGCACATCTGCATATCAGTGGATAACAGCTTCTGTATGATCTGAAATACAATCAGTTCTTCTCATTTATCAAATAATGACAGTATAGTAAATATGAAATCAAATAATCATACTGCCCAGCAGGACTCCTGTAGTGTTAATTATTTGTGCTTTGCTCCTCATAAAGTGATCTTTCTTACTGCTTTGCAAATGTTGCCCTTCTTGCTCTGCCTAAGCCCCTTTAAGGTCTGCTAATGTAAACTGCATGTAAATTTAGTTAATTACAATTTGTGCAACTCTAATAGAGTAATACATTTCAACTGACGCAAATTTCCAAGGCACAAAGGGGCATGCCCTAAAGCACCCTATACAACCTGTGGGTTTAATTTGAACCAGGAACCTTTTTGTAGTGAATCAGCAGTGCTACCAACTGGACCACCATGCTGCTCCCTAAGCAAACAAGAGTTTAAATTCTTAATGTCAGCTAAAAGCTGAAGCCAGCTCAAGCCAGAAAGGATAGAAAGAAATATCAAACTGGGCAAATGCGCAAGTGAATTAATCAGAATCACTGGCCTGCCATAAAGGCATGTGCATGATTCATTAGTTTTTTGTTTCTTGGCTCCATTTTAAATCTTATAATGTGCTTTAACGAGTCTCTGATTTAGGGTTATATTTATATGAGAAGGATTATAGAACACTAAAACAGCAGCTTCCTCCCCTGAGAATCTATGTCACTTATACAGATGCTTGTCAGGGAAAGCCAAAGTCAGTCTCTAAGAGCTCTTGTCTTTTAAGAGATCTTCGCATTATTAATGCACTGATGCCCATGATGTCTTCTCGGTGAAAATGGTGATCTTATTTTCTTTGAAAAGCGAATGTTCATTTGGTGGCGAATTGTGATTTCTCTGTCCTCAAATGCAACCTGCTTCTTAGCGAGTTATTACGTGTACAGCTTAAATTACCGTGGTAATGTATCTCTGTAGGAAATTAACCGCAATCATTATGAAGGAGAAAGGGTGCAGTATGAAGCAAGATTAATGGATTAGTGAGATGTATGAGCCTAAAGCCAGGATTTTTAATATCACAAAGATGGCTTTCTTTTAACTTGGCTTATTTATCATGGTAACTAATGCACGTGAGGAGGAGGTTACGTTCAGCGTCGCAAACATGCTGAGCCATAGGTTAGTAATTCCTCAGGACAAAGTTTTTTTAATGAGAGGTAATCATTAAACATGATAACATGTAACACTGTTCTGGGAAGAATGCAGATTATATTTGTTAATAAAGAGAAGGTCAGTAGAAAAAATGCCTTACTCATATATTTATATAAAAATTCGTATATTCGTATATGAATATACTCTGTATGAGACTATATATCATTTACATTGTGTAAATGTTGAGTATCTCTCTTATTACAGCATGATCACGCACACTCCCTCAACAGATGGAGAGATCCAAAGCTGGACAGACCTGCCGTGCCCCAGTTACAGCTGCTGTCCTATGAATGGATAATCACTGTTTGGGGGAGGGGTTCCACACACAGCCAGCTTCCTTGAACTCATCCCTGAATTGCTTGTTTTGCCTGACAAACAATCCACATCAATTTGCATAAATCAAAACGGACATCAGTGATTGATTCATTAGCAAAATTGTTGTCAGTTTATTGTCATTTCATCTGCTAATCATTTTACTATGCATGACCTTGTTTGTTGGGTCTGGAATGACAACTTGCAGGCGACATAACAAGTGTACTCTACGTCTATGCAAGAAGGCAAAACAGGAGGAAGATAAGTCAACACATTAATTGCCAAATTCATTTGAGTGCGCTCTGTAGATGGAAGTTTTCTGTACCTTTCTATTTCCTGGTTGGAAGCCATAATTTGTACCATTAAAATTGATTCATATGTAGTATACAATGCTTTGATGATGTATTTCAAATCCCAAGTATACAATAAATCTCCTTCTTTCTTTTTTAAAGGATAATGTAAAGAATAAATGAGGTGGTTCAAAAATCGAAGATGTAGGGAAAAAAAAAGAAGAGTCAAAATGTGAGAAAATAGATATTCCCCCTGTGGTAGACAGTGCTATATTACAAAGGTTTGTGGGAACCTAAGAAGATTTAGTTTCCCTTTCAGTGGCATTGATTATGGGGAAGATGTCTTTGTAACCAACCCAGATGATTAGACCCCACATACAGTCAGTCAATGCTCAGAGGATCTCACAGTGGCAATATTTGCAGGAGCCAAATAGATGTGAAGAAATAGACTGAGATGAGAAAATAGCGTTATTAATGGAAAAGGTAAAGAAGAAAACTTGAAAAGTGAGAGCCCTGAAAAAACTGGGACAAGGTCAGGAGCCACATCTTTATATCAAAGCTTTTGTTGTGTGTGTTTTTCATGAATTCAGACCTGCTGATTCATAAAATCGATATGTCTGTCTGAATTTCACATAACCGCATCTTTTCTGTCAAGTGCTCTTTTTCATATTTGAAACCTCCCGCTTTCCAGATTTCAGTTCTGATTGATTTTATGCAGAATAGCACAATGTAAGGCTAAAACAAAGGTTTGCTACTTGAACTGCCTCTTAGCATGGATCAACATGAACCACTACACCCTGTATTGTTTCCCCTCTGGTTTGGGTAATTTGAGGGTGTCGTGGAATGCTAGACACCAAGCCTCACCCTGTAGTTGTGTCAGAGTATAATTGCTGTTGCGGCATGTGTGGGAGGCCTGAATGCCTTCGTCTTGTTATCTGAGATGAGTCCGATTACAGGTGTGAAAGAAAAGAAACATCTCTGAGAGACACAAACATTTCTCAGTGCTCATATACATACATATATCATCCATTCTCTTGATTTTGTCCACTTTTCCAGCTACTTCATGATTCTTATATTGGCTGTTATGATACAGCAGTGCAGCAGTTAGCTCCGTCGCTTCACAGCGGATGTGGATGTTAGCATTAATGGTTGTTGGTTTCATGTTGTTACACAAGCAAATGCAAGAAGTCACCTTTGCAGGCAGCGGCTGTTTGACACTTCTCAAAAATTTATCAGTAAAGCTGCATATCTGAGGAAGACAGGGTGATCATGGTGTAGTTGCATGGAACTGTATTGGCTTTTTAAATTAAAGTTTTATGACACAAGAGGCAATAACAGCAGCAAATCTACTCTAACTTGCTGCCGTTAAAGTCAAACCACACGATCCACATGTTCACATAAAAATATTAATAAATCATCTTCGATAGGAAGCTGTTAGCGTATGAGGCAGTTCTTGAAATTGTCTGTCAGAGCAACACGATGTTGAAAAGATCTGCTTTAGTAGAGTGGGATACAGGTAGGAGAACTGAGTAGTGACAATGAAAAAGAGGAGACAAAAAAAGTTTCACAATTCATTTACATTGTGCTTGATTTGAAAAGAGTTTAAAGAAACCAAATTTTCTTTGGATAATTCAATATAGTGATGCCTTTAAGTGATACTGCTGTCAAGGACACAGAGAAGTTAATATCTGTAAGAGACATGATTGCTTTGCTTGCGTAAAGAGTGTTTGGTGGTATTAAAGAGTAAAAAAATCAGAATTTATGCAAAAAACATAAAAACTTTCTGAAAGAAAATCGGCCCCAGGCAGTTATAAGAGCAAAACTAGAAGTGATAATAAGCATAGTAAACAGAATAAGAGAGTGAAATGTTCTCACAGCTGATCTGGCTGTACCAGATGGCCAGGAGCACTACATAACCTACAGTGTAATTTTTCTTTCGCTCAGGCATGTCCAATCTTGTGCAAATGACAATGATACCGCAGAGTCAGCCATAAACCTCCCCTAATGTTTGTCTCCAGTGAGCTCTTCCCTCTTCCCCCATGTAAAGAGACACGCAAGCACCTGGATGCAACCCAAAAATGGCTGCTTGAATCTTATACCTGTCTTCAACGGCACATGGCTGAGTGCTTTCCTCTTCTTTCTATACTTATGTTGACCTATCTACTCAGCTGATTGACTGTCATGACATTTTCTCACAGTTAGCTTTAATCATTTCATTGTAACGGTGGACCATTATGGGATGAGGCAAGCCGCTGCATAAGCGAACAGAAAAGCCCACTATGGTGGCACAAAGCCCAATTTACATAGAAATGGCCAGATTACTGAGCCCAGCACAGGCAATAAGTGCTATAATTCAAAATGACTACTGTGAGTAGCCAAGTTCAGATCTCCGACAGGGTATAGCCTCCAGCTAACACTAACATTCAGAGAGCAAGTGGTCAGCAAGCAGGAAGGAATGTGTTGTTTCAGCAGGTTGTGGGTATTTTGTCATCAAGTATCACACGTCCTCGTGCCCTTCTGCGTATCGATTCTCCCTGTGCTTCAGGCATGGCAACTGTAAAGCCCTTATGGCAAGGTCACAACACATTAAAATACTCAACTGACAAAAAGTACACAAAGTAAAAAAGAAACGGCTACTTTAGGAGTAAGTATGCGCTTTAAAGTCTGAACAATAAGATACAAAGTTTGTTTGACGTGTTTCAGCATTTACATACAGCTTTGCAGAATTAGAAAAAGTCATCCCTCCCATTCAAAACATATGTCCAGCTTGCTAATTAGTCCGGTGCTGGGGTTGATTCATAGCCTCCCCATTTATAGCATTTGCACAGAAATATCTTAATTATGGTCAAAGCCTGAGCTAGGCTAATGCACATTCACTAACAAAATGATAGATTATCACCCCATGGATATGATCAGTTATTCCTTCCTAGCAAGAGATTGGGGTGGAAAGAAGTCATTTCCATGAGCATACTAATTCACATTTACATAGAGATAGAGATGAATCCAGATGCAAATGAGAAAAGCTGCATGTTACTTAAAACTGGTCCGCTTTCTGTACTGACAAGCTTCACTAATATCGATTTTTATCAAGGATGTTGATCAAATGCTATGCAAGAGGGGAGAAGCAAAACAGTTCAACACAACAAGGCCCCCTACAAGGGAGCCAATGTCATGCAAAAGTAAACGAAAGAGATTAGAAATCTTAAGTTTCACTTCCTGGTTCGAAATTAAAACAAAACTCGCTAAAATGCTGGCATAAAGCATCATGGTGAAACTAGTTTAATTGCTTTTTTCCCATTTTGCACATCTGCTAAGTGAAGAAGGGAAGAAACGTTTATGATAAATGTGCTGTAGATATGTTGGACAGTAGACTTTCCTGCCTGTTCTCATATCTGTAGACATAGTGTTTATGATATCAGATAGAAATGTTGAACATGAAATCAACTCAAGCTTATGACTGTCTGCAGGCTACGGTGTGACATTCTGGAGACAGAGCTTGATGAGCGCAGCATGACAAACAGGATGGATTTAAGTGCTGAAATTAATCAGGATTTATTTTTATGTATCCTATGACTAGCGTGAAGCAAATCGCATTAAGGGAAAATAGAGGGAAACCAAATTGAGGCTAAACAGTTCTTGTTTCTAAAACTGTTAACGGATTATTTGCAGATCTGCATCTGTGTTCTGTAGGCTACAACATTGCTCCAAGCCTTATACTATCATTATATATAGACAATGACTTGTCTATATTTCTGTCTACGTAAACTATTGAGATCAAAGATTTGACTTAGGGTTTGTCATCACAGATTGAGGGGGAAAAAAGATGTTTGCAGTAGCGGTAACACACTTCTGTGATTGAAAAAAACAAGTTCGCTGTAATCTCTTCGACAATCTGCACGGGTGGCAGCTGCGGGAGAGTACAGAGATGACTGGAAAGGGACAAAGAATCCTTGTCTTTCAGCACCTGGGAGCCTAAAGCTCAATAGCGGTCAATGGCAGTGGTAATGTATTTTAAAAGTGTGGAAAAACAACAAGCAGGATCAGCAAACTTTAGTAAGTAGTAGTAGTAGCAGTGTGCAGCCACCAGGGAGACACCAGGGATCACCTCAAATTGTAAGTCAGTGCCTTGGTCAAGGGCACAGTGGCAGAAGAAATTAACCTGGCATGGTTTTAATGGTGGGAAAACCTGGACAGAGGGGTTATAGCTTGGATCTGAGGTCTCATGAATTGTTACCCAAAGAACTTCAAAATCATAGAGCAAATTAAGACATTTTTAACTAGTGATAAAACTAGCAAATGTTCAACATAACATAAAATAATATTTAACTTTTACTTCAGTTAATTTGCACATTCTCAGATATTTGACATATTTTTTCTCCATGATGCATGTGCATTCCCCTTCTCGCCTTAGTTTGTTTCTCATTACTTTCTGCTGTACAAGAATGCACAAAGCCTTTGGCCTCGCACTTCCAGCCCTGGATTGGACAAATTCAGTCTTTGTGCCAGCTCTTCAGGCACACCACAGCCTGCATGTCCAGTGCTTGCATTGTCAAAGGCCCTCGAGTCGTTGCCCCAACCCCCCCCCAGTTTAACCATCATGGCCCGAATCCACTCAGCTGTGACTAAGTGACTCTTCCTGAGTTTCATAATGAAATCATTCAGTCATGCGCAGGAAGTTCCTTGTACTGTGTAGCTGTGAAACAATGCAAGTTGTGTTCTTCCACTCACGGGCCACCAGTCAGTTTGTCACCTAGTGTCTGGGAAAATGCTCTTTTTTTGGCACGGTCTGACAAAAGCAGTCCTGTTTTCTTGAAATAAATAAAATAGAAAAAACATCTAAAGTCTATTAAATAACTCCAGAAGTCAGTATCTGATATGTTACGCCTTGTTTTTACTCTTAAATGCACAGCTCAACAAGTGTAGAAACAACAAGCAAATTTACAGGGTAGTGTGTGCCAGAATATTTCTTGGCAGGTGTTGTCATAGTCTTGTTGTCGCCATAGGTTCGCCAGGCAGTTGGCTGAGAATTTGGAGGAGTCACTCCTCTTGGCCAAAAGAAAAATTTAATCTTAAATCTTATTAAACCAGCACAGTCACATCATTTTACTCTTTCTTTAATGTATATGGACTCAGCAGACAAGATACAGTAAAAGGTTTATTTGTGAGATTTAGAAGAGCTGATAAGTAGATTTTCCTTTTAGTTAATAAGATTGTGGCTGTATAGCCTCCTGACGCCAAACTGACTAGACTCTCACTTACCTTACAGCAAGAAAGCAACAATAATTAGCATCTACTGAAATGTCTTTCTGTTCCTAATAAAATGTAGCATGCTGTAATTTATTTTTTTTTAAAAAAGATGAAAAAGGATCTGAGTCAACGTTGACAGCGGTTTGTGTACACAGCTGGGACGCTTCAGTGCCTGAGAAGTGTCTGTGTGTGCTGGTGTGTCCGTGGAGATGATCCTCCCTCAGCTCCTCAGGAATGTTTGAAATTTGCACAAAGAAGAACAAGATTGGCTTGAGTACCTGGGGTCTGTGCTCGGGCGTGCTGTTAGCCCCTGGCTGTCTGTACTTACACAGAAAAAAAACGAACACATCTGCAGGAAACAGAAGAAAACTGACACGTATTAACTTGTAAGTAAAATAATCTGCTGCACTGATGCCACAAGCTAGGACGGATTCCATTCATTACACAACTACACAAACTTATCTGTATGAAGATTTTGTTGGTGTTGGGTGGGGAAAAAAAGACCTCATGAAGTCTGTGTGGTTATCTGAAATAAGCAAGGCAGTAAGAGTGAAGGAAGAACATATGTGAACAGTTAAGGGTGTTTCAACAACCTCTTTGAAATACCCCATTAGTGTGATTACAGCTGGCAGGAAACCCGGGTTAAAAAATGACTTTCTTGTGCAAAGGAATCCACAAAAAAACTAATTAGGAAAATGAAACTTTCATTTTCAATTTAGGTAATAAATGAAGCTGACAGTGATGTTAAGAGCAAAGACAGATGCACAAAAAGATGGGCATGGTGTGGATGGAATACGGAAGGGGAAATCATGCGAGGCAAGAAAGGAGGAAAGGTCACAAGTCTGTCTTTGACATGCAGACCTTAGCTTTGCATTGTTTTTAATCCCCAGAGCCTGCAGCCGGTTGTAAATCTCTTTGCAGTGTTTGGTATTAACAGACATGCCTGGAGCACCATACCCAGCTGCAAGTGTAGATTTTGCAAGGGCCTTGAAACACATGTTCCTATTTTAACTGAAAAGGCAGCACATTAACATGACCTTCTTTCGCCTACACACCAGTCAGTGCACATATTGATCCCCAAGTCCCTATTACAGCTGAAGCACAGCAGAATGCCTCCAGTTACACCTATTTACACCTTTGCTGCCTGTCTCCCTTTATGCAGTGACCTAGCAGGCAGAAGAACAATTCACTGAAACATGCCGTAAACCATGAAATAAAGTATAAGTACAAAGATCGAGCCACTATTTTACAAGGTGCATTCATCTCTCTTCGTGGAGTCGCGCAAACAGTTTGTGGCATGTCCTGGAGTTGAACATATATAAAGAAATTTTAAAAGAAACCAGATGGGCTCTAGGATAGCAAAAGGCTGGAAAGAATTAGTCTGTCAAAAGTTTGATCACTGTCTTTCCCTTAGATGTGCTCATAAGTCTGGAACCAGAGATCAGACACAGAAGTAGGCCTGTAGTGGAACGAATAAGAAAAGTATGGCTCTATAAGGTTCAAATTAAAAAAATTATGTGCTGATGTAAAGTGACAGCACAAACTATACAGCGAAATAACGCAGCTGGCCTTGAGGTTTTTCTCTTGAAAACCTTTCACGGTTACATTTCCAACCCATAAAAAGCCGTAAACAAGTCTCTCCACTGAGGGCAAAACACTCATTAACAGCACATGCAGCACATGCAACCAGTAAGGCAGACTGCTTATAGGTTGACCAATTTATATTATGCGAAAAATATTCTGCAATATACGGTATAGCTATGAAATGTCATAATATAGTTAGGGAACAGCAAATTCCTTTTCAAATGATGTCAAATAATGTCACTCGTCTCCTTCAGTTCATCATTCTGGGTGAGATTATAAAGGGGATTAGAGACGCCTGTTGTAGCGTGCCTGTGGCTGACAGAATGGCTCCTGGGGAAGTGTGCCAGTGCAAGATATTTTTACAGTACAATGAGAGCACTGTATGGGAAAGTACAGAGGCAACAGAGGCTTCAAAAACAAGGAAAAAAGAAAAAAAAAACAGCACTCCACACAAAATAGGTAAATATTTGATGCGTTCTAATAAGGCAGTTAAGAACAAACTGCATACAAAATACGCATTAACAGAGAAGTTAAATTACAGCATATTTATAAAAAAAAACAAGAGTTTTTTGGAATGTTAAAAAGCACATTAAATTAGTTTAGCATCAAATTTCCAAAACAGGTTGGCAGACAGTATTTACATCAGACAAATGCACAAATGAATATGCTCCACCTGTGAAATTAAGGCTAAGTACGCTATCCAAACACAATTACAAGAGTGCAGGTGCTGGCAATGTGTGTGCAAAAGATCTTCTCTAAAAGAGCGAGCTGAACGTCAACAGAAATACAATATTCAAGAGTCAACTTACATTAAGGCTTAGGAGTTTATCATTGGGATTATTGAACACAAATCAACAATCCAAACCGCACATGAAGGGGTCGTTTATGATACCCACCACGCATAGTCTACTCTTTACATTTAGTCATATTCAGGTGAACATCAGAGGGGTGAAGTAAAGACAGGGTCATTCTTCTCAGTGAGGCGAACAGTGAACATCTCAGCTTATAAACGTGTCAAACTGATTCATTGATAAACTAGGAAACACATTCTATTCACAGGAGGTAGTTCAGCTGGATATTCAAGACATTTTTTTCTGTGTAATGCGCATCAGCTTAGCACAGGTGTGCCAGCTGCGTTTGCAAAGCTCATTACTGTGCAGGCAGACAACAAATCCATCACCTGTGCATGCTGAATGTTCACAGCTGGCCGTATTTTCCTTTGCAATGCACAATGTGTGTATATAATCTGTCTATCCTGTCCTGGAGAACACCGGCGTGCTCATCTGAGAGAAATCCTAATTCCTGAGACAAAGGCTCGCTGTCTCTGTAGAGCTCCAGCAGCCTTTGCCTGGAGTCTCTGCGCGTGTGCAGCTCTGCCACGCGCTGCGTGGTCCTTTTTCTAAACACGCACACAGAGCTCAGGACTGTATTGTGATATTTCTCCCACATGTTTAACACTCGAAACCCGTGCACTAATCCGGCCTCGTTGTCTATGAATACGAGGTCACCGCGAGGGGTTTTCAGGAGATTGTTCGTGTCTCTCTCCATTACACGGGAGTCCCACTGCAGACTAAACAAATTGCTGACGAGCCTGTCAAAGTTTGCCGTCAGGTAGTCTAATACGATCAGGTCTGTCCACTGCATCAGCTCCAGCAGCTCCACCGCTGTCTTGTTCCAGAGCTCCTTGAGCGCAGGATGCAGCCCGCTGCTCTCCTGTCTCAGCGGCGCAGGTGTGATGACCCCTGTCAGGTTGGAGATCCACTGAGTTAGAGAAACCACGGCTCGGTCATTCCACTGTAAACCATCTATCCGCGTCCTCACACTTTCCCATTGCTCACTGTCACTGTCCAGCTGGGACAGTACGAGAGGGGGCAGGTTTGTGATGCCAAGCAAACGTGCAAGGTAATAAGTCAAAGTTTCACCCTGCACCTGGTCCGCGTTTATCCCGTAACGCACACAAGCTTTGGTCCCGTCTGCAAACGTGGCAAGCTGATTGGATATCCTGCCGCATCCCGGCTCCAGCTTCACCACCCGGTACGTCCTCGCTTTCTTTTGCCAAGCCAGAGCATATTCCTCCGTGAATCCCGCAGGAAGGGTATCTTCCAGCCATTCGTTCCAAAATATTCCGTCTTCCAATGGGGACAACTTGACCGGGCCCTCCCGCGGGGCTGACCTCTTGTTATCCCCATTCATATTGTAATCTCGATTTCCTGCAGAGACAGGTTGATTGGTGAGGTTGAGGCGAGTCTTTAGTCTGTCTCCAAAGTGCAGTCTCTTTGCCGCTGGGACAGCAAGCAATGCACGGAAAGTTTTGGCTGAAAGGTCCACTGGGAGAGCTTGGTGAAAGGACCCTGCACCTGGTACTGAGAACCTCCGTTTGTGTCGCTCCAAACGGTCCTCCAGTGCGCTCCAGACGTAGAAAACACTTGCGAGGGCGCACAGGAGGAGCAGAGAAAACAAGTTCGCTGAAAGAACCCTCATGATGACGGCCACCATTCCTCTTGGCACACAGTACTCCAGTAGATTTTAATAAGATACAGGCAGAAAAAAAATTCTCCGATCCGCAGTTGAGCTGGAGCGGCTTTGTGCGGTGCGCTTTCTGTCCTCTACACGCCCGAAGCCCTGCGGCTCAAAGGCGTACTGGGTAAGATCACAAGGAGAAGAGGGTCTCCGAAACTGTGTGAAGCTCATCTCCCGTCCTGTTCACACGCCTTGTCATATTCCTACTCTATGGGAAAAAAATGAGCGCATTTCGCTTCACCCCGATAGCCGCTATTGGACGTTCTCCGTTACAGTCCACTGGCGTCGTAAGGGCTTTCTGTGCGTGCACGCCACACTCTTTCCCATCTGCCTTTATCTCTCCACCGGGCGCTGGGTGAGTTTGATTTGTGGTGGAGTCGGTTAGCAGAGACACACTAGGCGGTGAGACACGTGACTTTAGTCCCGAGATGGTGGGCGGATCGTGGGAAGGAGGGTTCCAAGAGGAGCGGAGCAAGTGCACCGCTGTGCGTTTTATGTGTTTGTGTGATGTCAGACGATTGTGTGTTATTACAAAAAAGGTAGCCATTATGATAATTGATATCCAGAGTATAAATACTCCGCATTTTAATACATTCGTATTCCGTATGCTGTGCTTGCATCAGCGAGGCAGACAAGAATGGAGTCCAGGCGAGAGAGTTTGCAGACCTCACTCTTTTTGCATAGCATTTTTCACTGTTTTCGAATTTATCTTCTAATTTATGTCCGTTAAGGAGTCATTATGAATAAGAGAAACCACTAAGTCGTGTCATCATATTTTACTTTGTTGTTTTACTTTGTATTTTTCAGCAGATTTCAGATTAAAGTCAAGGCAGTACTGAATTTCAGCTTTAACGCTTTTTTTTTTGGAGTATCTATATCTACATTGGCCACAAGACTCTTTGTTCCAGAGCATACAAACTAAGCAACAATATATGAACAAATAAACCAAATGATCTGATCAGGATGATTTGATTGCCTCTCTGCCAAGAGCCAGAGTAACACAAAAAGCAGATACTTAAACGAAAAGCCTGGCAAAGGATTCAGTATATTCCAATTTATTGACTCAAGCAGTTTGTTGGGAGCCAAATGCAGTCTCCTTCTTTAAGAACAATGCAATCACAAGTAATAAACAATTTGAGCCCATTTTTTACATTCTGTTAGAACTGTATGTTATAGAAACTGGGGGAACTGTAGCGCAATTGAATTAAAACTGTGCTCTTTTTAAATATTCATCACGAGTGCAAATTATTAAAAATACTGGAATAGTGTATTTGTATCCGCTATGCATAACTGAGCAAGTCTTATCTGCTAATAAGGACTTGGCCTTCTCTTAAGGGAACAATGTTATTTCAATTTGTGCTGCTAAGCATTTGACCATTCTCCTATGAACACCAAAGGCACACTAAAGTGAACCCCTGCTTGTTTGCTCTTTGTTCATGGTTTTTGTTAAACCAGATGTAACATAAACTCCTTTATACACTTCTCCCTCACTAATATTCTCTCTCATTAACATCCCACTGCAACCTATACCATTCCACTCATGTTTTCACTCTCTGTATCTTGAACCTTGGTTTCCTAATCAAATTAATTGGGTCATTTTTATAGCAACATGCTGGCATGCTAAATCGCCTGAGTCGAAAAGACAGCCACGGACAAGAATACTCAATTACAGCCAGTAAACTTGATGTCCACTAATGTATGCTCGAAATGCCCAGAGCGCTTAAACTCTTATCTCCACTGACATTCATATTATATCATAGCTTGAACAGATAAATAGTGAATTACAAAATAATAAAATAAATAAATCTAATTTATCTTTTATAATCCTATATAGAAGAAAAACTCCTACAGACAGGCAGGCGAAATGATTCTGATTGGGACATGCTTCTTGTGTGCTTTCATTAACATCAGCAGGATAATTTCCTTTCTGAGAGCATGTTTGATTCTGCATTGCAGCTTGATGGAGCAGTGTGGAGAGAGACTGAAAAACCTCTCGATTCTGTGCAAGCAAAGAGGAAATAATGAATGCAACAGTCTCAATAAATGGTTGTGTAGCGGTGAGTGGTACGAGGCTGTTTTTTCTGACATGTTGACAAAAGAGTCACTCCTGGTAAAAGTGAGGCTTTTCCACCTGCTGTATAGAACAAATTAGCCTTTCTTAATTGCATGCCGCCAATTGCTCGAGATTGCAGATAGTTAGGGCACTCAGCAGGTTTGCTAAATATATACAACTTTATAATTACGTTGAAAGGGTACCTTGAAGTAGTTTGAAATATCTCTCTCTTTGATCTCCAGTCATAACAATCCTTCACCACCTTGCCACTTCCCTTCAGTTCCACGTGAAAAGTGAGTAACAGCAAGATTTAAGACTTTCAGTGTCTAGACATAGAAAATGAAGAAGGCTTAAGTGCATTGCTGGAATTCTGTCTGATGGCTGTTACTTAAAAGGAGTGTGGACTAACAGTAATGGCTGGCTCTTGGTGTCGCTTTTCCCGAGCACAAGTGTGGGCATGTTCACATATCAAACCTATCTGTTTTCTTGCTATGTGTTATCTGCAGGTCACCTAACCCCTATGTCTCTCTCCTCATTACACCCCCATCCCCCACCCTCTTCCACACACACGCACACACAGACATCCCACTGCTGTCATGCCCCCTGCTGCTGCATTCCTCCCACAGCAGTCCCGGGGGGGCTGTAACTTATGGAAACCTTTTCTCCCCTTGGTCATGGCTGTCCGTAGTCAAGTGCCGCAGTGACACGGGAGAGCTCAGACCGTCTGTCATTCTGTCTGCAGCAACACAGTACACCCATCACTAGTCGCCTGACAACGCCACAGCTGTGATACAATCTCGTGGTGCCTGTGTGGTGCCTGTCTGCCAGCGCAGATGGACGCAGGGAGGGAAAGGAGATATTAAGGGACGGAGACAGTGGAAGAGAGAGTGCAGTGAGCTTCTATCACTTCCCCCGTAGTCTTAGGTTGTTCATGCTGAGTAATAACTCATGGGTCCCTTGACACTTTGTGGCACTCTGTTTCCTGGACTGAATAATGAATGTGCAGGACTTCCATTAGTGTTGAAAGCTACGATTATTTCACTAGGCCTTACAATTACTCATGCTCTGGGATTTGGGGACAGGGCGGAGGAGATCCATGGGGATGAATTTGTGTCTCCTGGTTTATGTATGTGCAGAGATGTCTGCATGTGGATGTATGCTTACAAGTGTTTATTCTAAAGAAGAGAGTGGAGCAGATAATACCAAGGGGATTAGAGGCTCACGTGATTATGTAATGTATATGTATATGTGAGGTGTCAATACTAGCTTTGAATCCAGGAGGAGGCACATTTTTATCTGTTCAAGAAACCCAACATGGTCTTCTCTTTCTCTCCCATCACATTAATATAGAATATTTTTGCAGAGTATTGTAATGAATACTTCAGAGAGACATAACACATTTATTTTATGTACTGGAGACACAGATCTTCTCAGTACTTGGTTCAAGTAATGCTTTGGAATTCTGCATACATTGCCCAAAATTGATTTTATCGTCAGCAGATTATCCTGACTTCAATTAGCCGGCAGATGTTGCTGGTCTTAATTCTCGGCTAGAGTCTTCCCAGAATCATGCCATTTTTAAAAGCAGTTTCACTCGTGGTTTCATTTAGACAGAAGTACAGGGAGTGAGCAGAAACAAGTAGCCTGTGCAGAATCAAACTGAAGCTGTTGCTACAACAAGCGATCCACTGCATTGCTGAACATGGCACACAGCCACCAAACGGCTGCCTTTTTTCCACTATTCACTGCAGTTTCGCTAGCCTGCCTTTGCCAATTTCCTGATACACAGGCCCAAGGTTTTTAAAAGAGTGGTTGGTTGCCATTTGCTAATAATGAATGGGTTATTGTTAATAAATGCTGAATTTATCCAGTAGTCACAGAAGAAAAGATGGTTGGGTTATTCATGTACTGCACCCTCGTCTCCGCCCGGCTTCCATGCAGCAGAAGTTAGAGAGGGGAGATTTGAACGAGCAGAGGAGTGGGCCATTGAAATTCAGCGCTACACAAGGGAAACCCTCTTACAAGAGTGAAATCAGGAGGGGAGGAAGGAGATGTACTGTGGAGCCACTTGATTAAAGAATCAGTGTCCAATCTCCTGGATTACACCCTCTGACCTGCCATGCCAAATCCCCTATTAAATAAGTCAAGAATTGAATTCTTTTTCTTTCCTTTCTGCTAACTGGCTTATTGACTCAAGTGTGCTCAGTGCCTTGTGGTGAGGTCCGCCTTTCAATTGGCTAAAAGGAGGGTTTAGGAACATCTGATCATTATTTACAAAGTCATGACTTTCCAAGCCTTGGTATTTTTTCAGATGAAATGCATGTGATGCTGCGATCTGGTTCCCCTCCCCTCCCCAGTGCTCGAGGGGGTCATATGGTCAGTTAAGATTAGAGATGGAGGTTGAATGTCTTCCTAGCATTTCAGCGAAAAATTTAGCAGCTTCAAATTTAATGGGCAAACAGCGTGAAGTGCTTGCTCTCATATCACACTGGAATGAATCTGCTGCATGTGTGAGGGAAGAGTGCAGCGGTCTAAATGCATCTTCTCTCCTAACTCCTCCCCACCCTCCCAGGATTTCAAACCAGTTTAAAGCAACCACTAATGAAAAACATGGGACCTTTTCAGCATATGGCCCAAGCTTACACAGAGAGAGGGGACACAGTCACATTTCGTTTTAAACTGATGCATCTAGATATGCATATTAACATGATTTATTTCACATCATAAAAAACTCCAAATTAAGTTATGTTTTTCTAACCTGTACTCCAGATAGAGTACAAACAGTGTTTTCAATTACTTATTTAAGCTCAAATTCAAAGGCTAAAGTCCACAGGACAGTGCAGATCTGTAATGTTATTAATTTACCATATGGAGCACACTGCAAACACACATACACACTTACACAGTAACTATAGCTTGCACATTTATTTCATCTTGTCACTTCAAAATACACATTAGATGTAGCAGCTGGACATTGGGCAGAAAGAAAAATTGCAATATGCTACCAATGTGTGAGGTTGCCACAGATCTGCTGATCACAAACTGCCAGATTCAATGAAGGCACATTAGGCACATACTTTAGTTGAATACAAACCTTGTGGTCAGTAACATCTGAAAAAGCTTCTGTTATTTCAACCTTATGTTTTGCGTTTCCCAGTGGTAGTCTTGTTTTTATGGTTCCCAAGGCTGGACTGGGACAAAAAATCGGCCCGGGCATTTTGACTAGAGACCGGGCCACCAGGATAAAGATTGAAAATGTGACGTCATTCAGGGGTAAAACCGCAAAGGATTCTGGGAACTTGTGGCAAGAGGTACTAGCCCACGCAGGCTTTCAATTGAACTCAGTTACACAGCGATAAAAAGAAACACAAAAAATGTCAAGAAGCTGTTGTATTATTAACTGCAATAGCCGGTCGCATGACAGCCACGGGAAGCCGACGGGTAGAGAGATCGTTTTTTTTTTATCGGATTACGTTGTTGAAGAGAAATTTTTTAAGCCATGTTTCCGAAGTAAGAGCAGACAGATGGTCTGGATATGCCGAATATAACGTCCCAGAACACTCCAGCTCACATGTTAGTCTGCTCCAAGCATTCCCACAAAGGTCAGAGTTTTGTAGTATTTAATGCGTCATTTTTATAACATAATTGGTGATATAGGTTACAAGCAAGTCTGGCGCTGAACAGAAATTGTCGCGCTATGCTCCTTTATTTATTGTGCATAAATAGTAAATTGTCCTGACACAATATTGCGCTTCGCTTCTGTTATTACCATGGTACATTGACAAAAACATATACTTTTATTCACAGGATAAAACAGTTGTTTTGTATCACTAATTGTCCAGTACGATTACAGCATACAATATTATTGTCACTGCTACATTTCTGTGATGCTACCAGAGATTATTTCCACTACTAATTAATTACCGTTGAGCTCAAAGGTCCTATTAATAAACGGTTAACGAATGTGTATTTATGAAGACGATTTGTGAGACTGGTAAACTTATGATAGGTACGATGGTCTTTCGTTCTACACGGTGCATTTCAAGGTCCTGTACCCATCCGTCGGCAAACTGTACCTGGGCTTGTTGCAGTGACCTGAAGTTACTAAACTTCATGAGTGTATGCACTCACTCCAAGAACCGTATAATTATAAATATGAGCGTGGTGAAAGTTGGGCAGCACGCTGACGTCTTTTGTCCACTCTGTGTGCTCGTAAGGGTCTGACCCTTTCACTCCTTTGATTTTTCCTCGTATCTTTTCTTTGTCTTTTCGTCAAGTCTGTCTTTGTACGGACCGGCATTGTTCTCCTTTTGTTTTGTACATTCCTTTTTTGTGCGGCAAAGAAAAAAAAGAAGGTATTGGAACCGGAGAATGAACGTTTTGCGGTGCTGCAAATGCTTGCATTTGATGCGGTACTTGGATTGTTTTGCCACGAGTTCCCGGCATGCAATGCGTGAAAGCCACGTGATTGCTAAACAAGGGGGAGGGTCCATCCGGCCTCCTCGGCTGTAATTGGTCCAGCCCAAAGTCGATCATGACCAACTGGCCAATCCAACACCTTTCATTATATATACCCTTCCTATATATATATATATAAAAAAAAAAATCTATCGGCCCATTAAAAACAAAAAATCACCAGCGGCCCACCGGGCAAGTGCCCGGTATGCCCGATGGCCAGTCCAGCTATGATGGTTCCTCAGCTGTAGTAATAGTACTGTTGGGGCATTAAGAGAGGGAAAAGGCCAAATACCCGGGCACGAGCTTGACCCCTTTGCATTTTGACCTTTTTTTTTCTACCCATGAGGCTGGTAGTGTTGACAGGACGCTAGTGGGGGAGGGTAGGCAAACAAGCCACATGGAAAAGGCTAGCAGGCAAGTGCTGCAAGGCCAACAAGACTATGGAAAACCTTTCTCAAAGCTGGCTCAGTCCTCTGCTCTAAATTAGCATGCATTATAGGCTGTTTGCAACTTGACTCAAAGGACTGGCTGGTTTTGTGAGACTTTTCACAGCACAGGATGTCTAAATCAGGAATAATCCCTTTACTGTTATCTTGTAATCTTTGTTCTATATTTTTACATGTGCTGCATCAACAAATATTTGGTAGAACTGAAAGAGATGTTAGATAGTTTTTGTCATTTTAAACTACGAAGAGAAGGCTCAAAATGCTGGCAATTTTCTCTGAAGCTGGCTATGGAGTGAAAGCCTGATCATTTATGGCTGTGGCCTTGCAGAGCGAGTCTTTTCCACAGGCCTTGATGCTCAGTGTATTTTACTTGCCTATGCTTCACTGCTGCTGGGAATCACTAATGTAGCTGATAGCACCCACCACTGATAGATTTGTGTCCCTCAGGACAGGTTTGTATCACTGCTGGCTGTCAGCACATACATTATGTGGTTTAAAGAAGAATGATCACTGCTATTAACAACAAAGCAGGCCCAATTGAATAATTTAGCACAGTGGGTATTCACAGTGGCTCGCTGCTGATAAAGAAGTGGAGAACTGATCAAACAGCTCTCACGCAAGGCTTGGAAATAAAAATAAGAAAATAAGATCAGAGTAATTAGTTGAGGTGCCCCGTTCCAGTCCAGTGCCTAGTGCTTACATCCCTCTCGCTCTGACATTTAGTCAAAATTGTGATTCTGCTTTTCTGCCTGCAATGGCAAATCAATATGTTCCATAACAGATGGAAGTAGGAATGATGGGATGTGTTTTCTGTGTAATGCAAAAGCTGATGTTGGTTCTTCTTCTCTCCTTGATCTGGTTTTTGTGATGTTGCTGCAGAAGTTACAATAAAATAAAAAATAAATAAATAGAATAAAACACCCTACATTTCCTGTTAGCCTATTATGGGCTACTTGAGATTGATCTCATCTTCTTGGAGAAGAAATAAATAGATTTGCAGGCTCTGACTCCCTCTAGAGGCCCTGATGATTAACAGCAACACACACATTTTTGTGATGGACATTAATTATTTTGTACTCATATTTATATCAACACACTAACATGCTGTTGCTAAGAATTCAAGTGCTTTAAAAAATATATCAGTTTACTGCTGAGTTCAGTATTGGCTTGGTGTTCTGGGGGGTTTGGCTTACTTTTGCAGCTGCTTCTGTCTTAAAATGTATTCATAAATTAATTTTAAACACTTTTTCAGTGACACAGTGGCATTCTACCAATAAGTTAAGTCTCATCCACACTGGTGACTCAATTTGCACAATTTAGACATCTGAAATGTCCTTTTCTATGGTCATGCTTTGAGATTATTTGCAGCATTTTTGTCAATTTGCTGTCACAATCACAACCGAGTAAGTGATGAGAAAACAATATATTTGCATCAACATCAGAAGGCTCAGTCAGACCACAGCCGATGTTGCACGCTCTGTGCTTCAGCTGCCTGCACTGTAAGAGCTTAGACATCCGCATGAGCAACACATGATGTAACAGGTCTGTAAGGATAACTTTAGGGAGAAACAGATCCTCAGCTATCAGCAGGGTTTATCAGGATCATGGTGCTTTTTTTGATTAAAGTCTTAAAAGTCTTAAAATATTTTGATCCAAGATCAATGATAGATAAGTGATCTTCTGATATTTTACTCATTTAGATCTAGCCTTTTAACATTATGGAGTTTTCTCTCCAAAGTTTGCAGTGAGAGACAACACATGTGAAGATCAAAGGTCTTTTGAAGTTAAATAGTAGAATGACACCAACAGTTACAAGTGCAGAGGTACGAACGTTAGAAAATAGAAGTGCAATTTCATTTTTTTCAGCAACTTACACACGTTTTCACACTTTTTGTTCTTTGTTAGATTCATTTTTAGATTTTAGATGTGTTAATTATGCCTCATTGTTCTCACAGATCCTTTGTTTTTTTTTAATTGACCAGGCTCTCTCTCTCGCAAGCACAGTCTGTCTCTTTCTGTTATGTCAGTTTTATTACAAATATAATACAGATGCTCCAAATGTGCCTTGCTTTTTATTTAAATAATGGTGGCCTTGAAATCATTTCATATTCTTCATATTTTACTAGGATAATGTGAAATACGTGCAGTAATTTTTTGGAAGATGTGCAAACATAAGTAGAAATACAGTATATACTGAAAACAAAAAACAGTTTGTACAATTCTAACAAGCTTGAAAGTCAATATTTGGTATTGCCACCTTCATTCTTCAACACAGCGAGAACTCTCTGAGTTCAGGCCTGAGGTGTGTTGTTATTTATTTAGGAATAGTTCTGCAGGCTTCTTGATGAATATTCCAAAGCTCTTCCTTGGATACTGGCTGCCTTTGATTCCATTTTCAGTCAAAATCCCACACTTTTTGTACAATGTTGAGGTGCACTTTCTGGGGAAGCCATTATGTGTTTTTCTACCCAGGTATGCAGGTATGTTTGGGATGACTGTAATGTTAAAAACATATGAAGCTGTTGTCAATCAATCCATGATAGTACTTTTAACTTTTAATAGTACTTTTAATTCCACCAGTTTCATAATTTAATGAATTCTCACAAGATCCCCAACACCAAAATGGTAAAATGGTAAATGGCCTGTATTTGTATAGCGCTTTACTAGTCCCTAAGGACCCCAAAGCGCTTTACACACTCAGTCATCCACCCCTTCACACACACATTCACACACTGGTGATGGCAAGGTACATTGTAGCCACAGCCGCCCTGGGGCGCACTGACAGAGGCGAGGCTGCCGGACACTGGCGCCACCGGGCCCTCTGACCACCACCAGTAGGCAACGGGTGAAGTGTCTTGCCCAAGGACACAACGACAGAGACTAGCTGAAATGCTGTCCCAAAATATGACAGAGTCTCCACCATGTTATATAGATACATGCAGACAGTTACTGCTGTGCCTCTCTCTTGATGACCTCCAAATGTATTAATTTGGAGTCAACATGACTGATTTTCAGTCAGGTTTTTCTAGAACTTTGTATAGCTCAGCCCTTTATCCCTGTTCATTCATCTGCATATTCAGTTTTAATTCTCTGAGTGGAGAATGGAGAGCCTATTGTTCCCCACTCCTCCAGTTTCCGAAGGTTTTTTCTTCTTCTTTTTTAAGGACTTATTTGACACAATTTTTTTTCTTATGTTTTATGTATATAGATTTTTATTTACTAGGTCTTTGGGAATAACATTCATTGTCCAAAAATTCTATTAGATGATTTAACTAAAGAAATCGGAAACGCTATGAGTTTTTTTATGTTTAGGTTATAGTCTGTTAGTAACATACAATTTAAAATAGTTTATTTTTCTAAGTTGTCTGTTACGTGTAGACACGGCACTAGTTCATCTCCTGAATTACTACATTGTAACTGAACGTACACACTGAATATACACACACTTTTCCCTCGAGTACAAGCATGCTGTGCACTTTCCTGTCCGGCCACACGAGGCCGCTGCACACATGTATCTCAAGAAACTGATTTAAAGAACACAGTTGCTCTTTAACCTATTGTGCTCCTTATTTATTTATTTATTTTGCAAAGATAAGTATAGAAAAAGAGTGGACATGTCCATACACTACCAGTCAAAGTTTGGGCATGCCTTCTCATTTAATGGTTTTTCTTTATTTTGACTACTTTCTACATTGACAACATCAAATATATGAATATATATATTACTAAATATATGGAATTGTGTAGCAAAAAAAAAAAAAGATAAATAACTCTAAATTGTTTTATATTTTAGATTCCTCAAAGTAGCCACCCTTTGTTTTGTTGACAGCGCTACAAACCCTTGGCCTTCTCTCAATGAGCTTCATGATGTAGTCACCTGATATAGTTTTCACTTGACAGGTGTGCCTGTCAGGGTTCATTTGTGGAATTACTTACCTTCTTAATGGGTTGGGACCATCAGTTGTGTTGTTTAAAGGTCAGGTTGGTACACAGCTGATGGCCCTATTTGACAACTGTTAGAATTCATATTATGTCAAGAACCAATGATCAAAGTAAAGAGAAATGACAGTTCGTTATTACTTTAAGAACTGAAGGTTAGTCAGTCCAGAACATTGCAAAACTGGCTCACATGAGGACTGCCCCAGGAAAGGAAGACAAAGAGTCACCTCTGCTGCTGAGGAAAAATTCATCCGAGTCATCAGCCTCAGAAATCACAAGTTAACAGCACCTCAGATCGGAGCCCAGATAAATGCCACACAGAGTTCCAGTAGCAGACACATCTCTACATCAACTGTTCAGAGGAGACTGTGTGAATCTTGCCTTGATGGTCAAATAGCTGCTAAGAAACCACTAGTAAGGAAAAGCAACAAGCAGAAGAGATTTGTTTGGGCAAAGAAACACAAGGAATGGACATTAGACCAGTGGAAATCTGTGCTTTGGTCTCATAAGTTCAAATTTGAGATCTTTGGTTCCACCTCTTTATGCAATGCAGAAAAGGTGAACAGATGAACTCTACATGCATGGTTTCGCCATGAAACATGGAGGAGGAGGAGTGATGGGGATGCCTTGCTGTTGGGAATTTATTCAAAACTGATAGCACACTGAACCAAGGTGGCTACCACAGTATCCTACAGCAACGTGCCATCCCATCCCATTTGCATTTAGTTGGACAATCATTTATTTTTCAAAAGGACAATGACCCCAAACACACCTCCATGCTGTGTAAGGACTATTTGACCAAGGAGGAGAGTGATGGAGTGCTGTGCCAGATAGACCTGGCCTCCAGAGTCACCTCACCTAAACCCAATCAAGAGCAAAAGGGCCAACAAGTGTTCAGCATCTCTGGGAACTTCTTCAAGACTGTTGAAAAACCATTTCAGGTGACGACCTAATGAAACTCATCGAGATATGCCAAGAGTGTGCAAAGCAGTAATTAAAGCAAAGGGTGGCTATTTTGAAGAATCTAAAATATAAAACATGTTTTGAGTTATTTCACACTTTTTGTTTACTACATAATTCCATATGTGTTCATTCTTAGTTTTGATGCCTTCAGTGAAAATCTACAAAGTAAATAGACATGAAAAAAAAACATTAAATGAAAAGGTGTGTATATATGTATATTGTATGAAAGAACAATGGCAACAAGAACACTTCTTGTGTATGATTTTGGGAATGGGATGTTGCTAATGGATCCTTTGGGCTAGGTGTTGGAGTGGGTGGGCCCTCTTTGGATCAGGCTTGTTCCAGCACATCAGAAATTTGGTGCATTTGAAAGCCGGGTCAACGCCTTGTGCTCTGTGTCATGTTCTTGGCTGCTTCGGAGCACTTTCTGGGACGTGGCATGGTTCATTAACCTGCCGAAGGAGACTGCTCCCATTAAGGTGTGCTGTTGCTATTGTTTGTGATGTGCTTGGACTGCAACAGTGATTAGGTGGATGAAAGTCATAATTTATGGTTTAATAGTAGAATATCTGTGTGTAAGCACAGAGATAATATTTTTCTCCCTATGCTAAATCTCTTTAAGTGTGCTCTTGCATGATACATGGTAGGTTCATATTTAGCTCAGTGAAAAAAGATACCAACCTGGTCCACTGTTATGATGATGGCTGCGAAGCAACAAACCCGCCCATAAAACATAATGCCAAATTAATACCTCTATAAATACACACGACAGATCAAGTGTTGAGAGTGCATAGCTTCATGTCCATACCTCACCCCCTGACTGGTAGCACCTGTTTCTTTTTCCCAATAAGAGGTTATATTTTATAAAAATCTAAATTCCTCTTGTCAGTTGTTCCATTCCTTATATAAAATCCAAATTATGCCACTGAGAAGATGTTGACATCACGAGCTCCTGTCTGGAGACTCTTCAAGCACTATAACCAATGGAAACCGACAACAAAACACTGAGAGATCAGAAGGAAAAACTGCTCTCTAAGCAGCAAAGCTGGAGAGGAGGTGCTGTTAAATGTTGGGCTGTCTCTTAATGGGTTCTGGGTTGCTGTGGTTCACTTTAAAGTAGCTTAGTGGTTCCAATTGTGGTGTCTCATGCTGACCTCATTCAGCCTCACATTTTGAGTCTGGCCTCTCCTTTCTCTTGCCTCCCCTGTATCTCGCTGACCAAATTATTTCCACCGTAGTGGCATAGACTTGGTGCTCCACTGAGTGCACTGACAGGAAGGGGATAAAAACAGAAACCTTGTTTCCATGGCACACCAAAACAAACTCTCAGCGTGAGACAGTTGTGTGGCTATTATTTAGTGGCAATGACACGACAAAGGTCACTCCAGGGAAACACAGATGAAGGGAAGGAAATGCAGTTGTCTAATGCAAAAGGCAGAGATGTCAGAGAGACTTCAAAATTCCCACTTGGAGCCCAGAATAGATTCCTTCCTTCGGCATGCCAAACTTTCCTTCTTTCTCTCCTTGCATGTCCCTCTGAGATTTCCATTATATGATTTCTTTTAATTTATTTATTTTTCTTTATCCCAGCTCTCCAAGCAGGAGAGCTTTGTCTGCAATTACTGGATAAGCTTCCAGTGCTACTGCCACCAGCTCCAGTTGTTCTTCCCCATTCAATAATTCAGTTGTCACGACATGAAACTATGATCAGAAGAGAGCGTCTTCAGCCTTCCTATAAACTTAACCGGACAGGATTTATGATCTTGAGAGCCATTTAGATGATGGTGCACGGCCCTTTGAGAGACAACTCCCTCTCAGAGCGCAGAAAGACAAGGTGACCTTGTGGAAACCTAGTCAGCTAAAGATTTATTATTAAAAAGAAGCATCTTTGCTTTAGTAATTAAAATGAGGGATGAGGTGATCTGATTGATAGAATTCTGTAAGTTATTAAAAAAAGAGGGGAATAAGGATAATAATAAAAATTAATGCTTAGTATCACACAAGCACACACTATATTCACATAATATAAATCTAATGACATGTAACACATCCCAGGACATGAATGGGCTCAGCCAAAGCCAAAGCTTATTAAGGCTGCACCAGATTTTCCCTTATTTGAGCATATACAGCATCTGGTTTCAAGTTTTTAAATCTTGAATAAATAGTTAAAGATCGAAAGAGTATGTTTAATGCTGCTTTATAAGTAATTACTAGCAGATTTTATATTCTGCTCTGCGTGAGTTAGCACAGAAAGCTGAGGCTTGCAGATATTTTTCATATGCCACAATTTAGATGGTGTTGTTTTCCATTAAAATAAATTGCTTCTTTTAAAAACATCACCAGTACGGCTCAGCTTTGTTCTCGTTCAGTAAAACAAAAAAAATCAACAACCCCCCCCCCCCCCCACATATGGGAACATATGCATATGCTCAGACAGGCATCCACCTTTCCAGCATTCTGTCTATAGATGACTCTAAGTGTGCTGTAATGGTATTAACTTTAATGTAGTTCCTTGCTATTACAAATATCCCACAGATGGATCTTTTGTTCTGGGATTAATAAGATGAAATCCAAGTCTTTGTCATTTACAGACAGAGCAGCTATAGCTGTATAACGTCACTGGGTGGAGACTAAAGAGGGCAGATTTAGAGCTTCATGTAAAGTCGTGTGTAAATGTTGACCTGAAATATGGATTCAAGTAAATCAAAAACAGACCGTGACAATTTGGAGAGTGACTTAAACGCAACAAGTAAGAATGTGTGAGTCAAAGGTATGTTAGATGTGTCTAACATAGCTTGTATGCATTTCAGTCATGGAAAATGCTGAAGTATGAATCAGACTTTGACAGACATTAAAGCACTGAATCTGGTATGACACACATGTAGTTGATCAGATATTAGAGTATTGGCTTTATGGACTTCATGCAAGCAGAGAGTGAAATCAGGAAAATGTACACATAAGCATATATAAATGGGTAGGGCACTTCATTCATTCAAAATGCTAACTAATCCATCCATCCATCCTCTTAGTGATAATATCCATGGGTTACTTTTCACCTATTCTTTAGCTGAATATATATTATATAAAAAAAGGAAATGATCGATAAGTGAAAAGAACAGAAATGGCACTGCTCCTTCACAGCAGCTGTGAAGAGTAGAGTGCTTAACATTAAAAGAGTTCACAAAAAGTTCAGCAAATACATGAGAGTGTATTTTTAAAAGGTCATGTCCTCAAACTGTTCTGCTGCGTTAAGTTACTAAACTGCACCTTATTATTACATTCTACTGGAAAACATTGTCACTAGCTTTGCGTAAAAGCTCCTACTGGCATCTTGGCCTACCTGCGAAGCAGATGGCTTAAATTCCACATACTGAAAGTAAGGTAATGGACATGGCAGGCTGGGACATGATAAGGCCAGACAGTTAATTGTTGGGGGGATGGGAGGGCTGTCTTTGTCCACTGCGTAACCATAGAAATGAAATGTGATGTCATGATTAAATCAGCTCATATTAAAACCACATGTCTCCGCAGTCAGACACCTTCCTAATGTCTGACCTCACGAGAACCCTCAGACCTCAAACACAAGTTAATGCTACTGTTAATGAACCAATTAGACACCAGTCTGAGACTGAACTTTTACAAATAACATTGAACAGATTTAGTAACATAACTGCAGCCAACATGGGAATTCTCGTAATGCCCCCTAGAAAAAGCACCCCCATTACACTGCTTCCTTTATGTACTTGGTAATGAGATTTTTCTATGTGCTGTGGGCATTCATAAACAACAATCACTGTGGAGCTACCTGAGAAAAATGCAGCTCAGAATAAACTTAGGTCATGAGAAATTGTTTACTTTTGTGAAAATGCCTTGACTACAGTAACATGACGGATGGAGCAGGCTTCTGTTTGTCAGGCAGTGTGACCAAAATGAAATTAAACATATCACCTTATCAAATTTTATTTTATTTTATTTTTTACTGAAAGTTTTTCAGTGGTTTCAGACTCCAAAACGTTTATACAGGATATAGCACAGAAGGAAACATTTTAAATGTTTTCTACTGCACTGTAAACCCAAACACTCAGAGTACTTTTAAGTAATGTAACTTTTTAAAAACAGTCTTACCAACTCAATTAGCTTAAGTTTATCTTACATTTTCTTTCATTTGAGTTAGTTCAATTTATTATTTTTGATCAATTTCAAATATTTTGCATATTAAGTACCTACTACTTAAAAAATATTATTACTCATAAACATAAACAATCATAAACAAACATAAAAGATATTTGTCTTTGATCTGATATAACAGCTGACATTATTTAGCTTCTGAGAAAAGCCAACAGAGTAAAAGTAAAATGTTCTTGTCTTTTATCGGTTGCTCACAGGTTGTTGCACTAATATTATGCATAAAGTTTAACAAATTCTTTTTGCTCTTTTTGGTTGATTTTATTTCTTTGTGAAATATTACATAAATAAAATAAAAAAACATTACAAAATCTGCATTATTTTCAAGCTGTAAAAACAATCAACTGGCCTTTAGATTTTTAATTTTGTTCATGTCCAGTCACATATGAAGATCCGCCCTGCACGTGGTTTGATTTTGAAATGTGAGCAAGTGGGATTAAAGACTCATTGAAAAGCCAGAAACACCAGCTGTCAGGTGGCTCAGTCTTCATCACTGTTGACCAATAATGACATCGTTTGTATCACAGTAAATATTCTAATTTTCTTTAGATTTGTCTTTTTTCCAAGCCATTATGGTGAAAAGCAAAGCAAAGCAGTTCTCATTCTCATACGGTTAGCAAACAGTTAATAAGCTAACATGGAATAAGCTAATGAAGCTGCTTCACTAAATTAGCTGACTGAGTTAGCAGCGGTAGCTGAGACAGACTACTAAATCTACTTTGCCACTATCCCTCCTCTG
Organism: Aulonocara sp. 'chitande type north' Nkhata Bay; assembly: GCF_057382095.1. NCBI lineage: Eukaryota > Metazoa > Chordata > Actinopteri > Cichliformes > Cichlidae > Aulonocara > Aulonocara sp. 'chitande type north' Nkhata Bay. The sequence goes on from NC_141350.1 coordinate 6,640,091, forward strand.
CACATATCTAAACCATCTCAGCCCGTTTACTTGTCACTTGGATTCGGTGGACACAGAACAGGTTACTGTCTAGAACACAGATAATCTGTTTATCTGTTACCTACCCATATATAGTTTGTTCTAAAAAACAAAACAAAAAACTACAAAAATACAGAGTTATAACTAAAATAATACACAGCTTTCAAACATAACTCTTGCTGGGTGAGTCTTAAACACACAAAAGTGTTATAATGATTTGCAGAATCAGTATTATTCAGTATTAGACTTGAGTTATTTTCTTTATGTAAAAAAATAGTAATTTAAATACCACATCTAGTGTGTGCTCTCTAGAGAGAGAAGACTGCAGCTGTAGTAGGTCTCTACAATCAAAGCCTTGGGTTTCACATAATAAACTATTATGCATCTGGATAAACAGAAGAGGGGTGGTGGAAGGTGGATAGAAACTGCACTCAGGCAAATACATTTCCTTTTACTCTCTTCTCCTGCTTTCCTCCTTCTGCTACTTTTCCCTCTTCATCCCACTGCCGTTATACTTTTTTCTTCACAAACTATTTCCATTTCAGTCTTTATTCAGTTTTCCTACCAAAGAAATACATAGACTACAGTTTGTGTGCACTCTGTGGTTTAAGCCCTGCTGTTTCAGGAAACTGCCAGAGATATTTGATTCACTTTCTCTGAGTTGTTTGATCTGTGCTCCCCAAGGGCTCTCACATGCAGCTTTCCATGTGGGAAAAGAACAACAAATGAATTAATTCCAGTGTCACATCCAGCAGAAATAAACACACCCACCCAGCAGACCCAAATAGATACAAAATAAAAGCAATGGTAAACAGACACAAAAAATGTTTTCATTGGCTACCTTTCTGTTGTTTTCAAGTGTCAAATAAGGGTATTTGCAACCTGATTTAAATAAAGTTTATTTAAGTAATCCTGTAAAAAACAAATTACAACCTTACTGATTTTATAGGAAGCAAGAGAATAAGTAACAACAAGGTTTTGCTAATCAAATACACTCCATTAATTAAACATCAGCAAGTGTGACCACCTCTGTAAAAGTAGAGGTTTTGGCAGTTTGCTGGTCTGGACCATTGAAGTGTGTTAACACAATGTTACAGTCTTACCAGGAGTAGATTTCCTGGCAAATTCACCCCAAGGTCAGACCGTGCAAAGCTCAGAAACTGCAAAAAACCCAAGAACTACATTTCAGACTCCACAGGCATCAATTACTATGTTAAATGTTGAAGTTCATTGTAGTGCAATTAGAAGAAGCCTGAAGAAGTATGCTTTATTTGGAAGGGTGGCCAGAAGGAAGCCTCTTGTCTCTCAAAAGAACATGCAAGCATGGCTTCAGTTTACAAAGTTGAGTTTGAACAAACCACTAAACTTCTGGGACAAAGTCCTTTAACCAGATGAGACAAAAGTAGAGATGCCTGGCTCATCCAAGTAACTTGGGTTAACTCTGAAGAAGGCAGTTCACTTCTAACTGAGGTATATTGTCATTATACTGTGAACCTAACCTGCTCCAGAGTAGGCTCTGTTCCAGATGGGAAATAACCTTCAGTTTTCCAGATAATAGCATCACCATTCCTGTAAGATCTCTTTTGTAAGTATCTGCACCTATACTGTATTTGCATACCTCATATCAAATTTGTATGTACACCAAGCCTATTTTTGAAACCTGTTTTTATATTTAAACTTTACTCTCAAACTGCAGAGGATAGTAAACCTTGATGCTTAAATGTATCCAAAAATAAAGATTTAAAAGCTCTAATCATCGCAGAAATAAACAACGGCGCCAAGAGGGCACTCAGTGATAAAATAAGTAATTCATTAAAATGTTTATTGAACAGGTCTGTACGTTAAATAATCAGATTATTAATTTTCAGTAGCATTAATGTGTCTTTTTGCAACATTGTCGCATTTTGCTCTTTTTTATTTATCTCAATTTTATCATCATCTAACAATGTCTCTGACAGTAGTTGGAGTAGGTGGCACTCAAAGGTATAATTTTGTGTTGAAGAAGAGTCGTATAAACTGTCAGACATTAGATGTTGCTAACACCACCCATTTCATATGAATGCGCAGGGCCAACTTAGCACATTAGTAACGAGCTTGATGTGATTGTTTTTCCTGATTGCTAATGTTAAGGTAAGTGAATCCTGATAACAGAAAGATAACCTGAGTGTCACTGAATTGGTAGTACAGGCCCAGGGAACCTTGTAGTCACTGAGTTGACCATTAACTCTTCTGTATTCCACAGAAACACACCAGCAAATCTGGAGGAGAATTTCTGTAAGAAAAAGTCCAGACCTCAACCTGTGTAAAATGCTGTGGTGGGACATTAAGACAGCTGCACATTAACAAATGTCCACAAACCTTAATAAAAGTAACAATGGAAGTGGAGACAGCTTCGGCAAACAAGCACAGGTGAAGGCAATTAATACAATCAAACACTGGAGGAAGTAAAACTGAATACAAGAGGTGGGATACAAAAGACTATCAAAATAAAACCAGGAGTGAGAATAGCACTAAAGAGGAAATGTAGATGCATAAATTAAAACTAGGGGAACTGACACATGATAAGACTGAAAACACTCAGGAAACAAATGCAAATGGTACTAAAATATAATCAGAATTGAAAACTCAAAATGTTAGGAATAACTGAGAATGTAAAACCAAACAACACATGAAACTAAGAACAGTAGACTCCGAATAATTTCAACAATCAGAAAGTTTAAAGTATGGAATGTGTAACAAGATTTATCCTGCCCAAAAACAGTATTAATATGGGCCCAATATTCCAAACAACATAGAAATGGGATGCTTGTGTTTGGAATATTTAGGGTATTATTGTGTCACAGAAGTGAAATTTCCCTTCAATCACATCCTCACACTCACAATCCCACACTCCCTGTTTTTCCCATTTATTTAGGTGTGATAATAATGACATCAACATTTTTTAAGCCTGAGCCTGAGTGAAGCTGACATCAATTGTAGCACATAACTGATCACTACTTTGTTTGTCACATTTCATGCCACCAGAAAGAGCAAAACACGCTCACTTTCATTCATGAGCAGTGACGTCATCTCCCAAGTGCGGCGAGGGGAGTTTTCAGGAGACCACTGGTAGTGGAACTCCTTGCAAGGCTGGGCTGAAACCTGAAGCCTAAGAGAAGTGAGAGAGGGAAATTGAGGAAGAAAGAAAGTTAAGAGAAAAAGAGAGAGAGAAGAATGGAGGGAGGGGGAGGAATGAAGGGCAGAGAGAAGGTGATGTCAGCTGAGTTCAGAAAGTAAACAGAGTTCCAGACTGAAGCATGCTTTCTGCGGGACGGAGATTGCAGCTGGGGAAAACCTATGGGGGTATCCAAACAATCCCCTGGATCACCATCTTTGTCTTTGGGAAGGGGCACTGGCTTCTCTTCATCTCTGTCTTCATTTCCATCTCCTTGCCCCAAGGGACAGCCTGGCCCTACGGTAAAGAATGGCAATTAATTTACCTTCACCACTCTTCCGTTTTACTCCCTCTCCTATCTCTGTGTTTGGCGCAGCCTCTTGGCTCTTTGTTCTTAAAAAGCCGGCATCAGCACTCTTGCCATCCCCTCTTCCTTTCCGAGTGCAGCGGCGCTCAGCAACATTTGTTGAACAGTGACAGAGAGCAACCCAGTGATTTATACCGTTTTTTTAGGCAAGCAAAGAAAAACACAGCTGATCAGCTTGTGTAATGTTTGTTTTTAAAGTTCTTGTTATGAAATACAGAGGAAGGCACTGTCCTGTGTGGCTTTGTTTATTGTCTCATAAAAAATGGGAAACTCTAGGAGTCTTCATATATTTTCCTTCTCACTGTGGTTGTTGTTTTGTTACTAAATAAAAACAAAACAAAACAAGAGTTGCATGTTGCCACACATTCCTTGTGGTGAAGGGAGACTGTTGCAGTTCTAATAGAGCAGCTGAATCTTGCCAACATTTTCTCCTTTGTGCAAAAGCTTCCCTTTAACGTGTTATCTGAGGGAGTTCTCCTAGAGACTGAGATTTACTCTGCGTGTTTACCCTTGAACTGCTGCAGGAAGACATGAGTCATGTTTGAGACAATCATGCTGACCGTGGTAATGTGTATACCATACGCCGTCTCCAAGGCTCCGAAACCAAACCTCTGGCCTCTGTTTGATTCTTCGTTGCGTGACTCATGCAGTAAAACACTCCCTTCAATTTGTAATATTGGTAAATGTGGCAAAGGGCTTGGCAGAGTGCAACTGCATTCTGCTGTAGTGATTAAAAGAGTTTCCACTGACTGATTTACCAACTTTGTTGTTGTCAGTCAGCTGAATCATTGTCAGCACGGCCTGTTATATAATCGTGTCTAATCAGCTGATGAGAGATGTTTTCTACTGAGAAACCTAAAATAATTTCAAGATTTTTGCATGCAAGTCCTGTCTTTGTGGTTTGTTTACACTCATGCTCGCATGCGTGCGTGAGTGTATTTTTTATTTTCGCATGTTTTGGCGTTCCCTCTGAATGTTTCTGAATTGTGCAAGGCTTCCTGTTTAGGATCTTCTGCCCACCAAACACCCTCCCCTTACTGTGTGTTAAGCTAAAACATACAACATTTAAGAGCTTCTGAGTACTGGGCAGTAGGACATAATGGTGAAAGCAAGCAGTTGTAAAACTCATATTAGTGTGTGTGTGTGTGTGTGTGTGTGTGTGTGTAGGGGTGGGGGTGTGGTGGGGGGGATATGGCACAAACTTCAAATTACATGATGAAAAACACTGGCCTCTGGCTTTGGAAAATTAGTGTGACATGTCAGATTCAAGTTTCATAGTTAAATGCTTAAAACAAATGTGCACACCTCAGACTCCATTCACCACAGTTGATGACAGGATTGGGCTATAGTGCACGAGTTGTGCTACAAACTACCAATTACATCATGCTGGAAAAGGTCAAACTACAACAAAACTACCCCAAGGAGTCCAATTTTAGAAAACTATTTAGAAAAAGGAGAATATCCATCTATTCGTAAGTGCGTGTTCAAAACGTGTCACTGTCGGCTATTAAGTGGTTCTTTCTCAGGCTGAGATGGGCAAGTTTGGGGAGCAAATGAGCAACACCCACCCTTTTTGCACATGTACCATACAGTGTGTGTGGTAGTGGTTGCCTGACAACTGTATTGCCTGTGCATGCCTTCACAGCTGTCTGGATAAAAGAATAAAAGCAGTGGGGCTTGTCAGAGAGGGCTAAATTAGATTAGGTAAGTAATGGTCAAATCTTTTTTTGTAGTTGCAGTAAAAAAAAAAAGGACTAACTGTATAGTTATAAATGTCTTTGAACTTTCAGAAAACTACTGTTGATAATAGAATAATAGTGTATTTCTTTGGGGTTGTGGTTTCCAATTATAGGAAAGTTTATTCAAAGCTATTTCCAGAATGACCACTGGGATCAGCACTCCAGGATCAGGATGTATTCAAGGTCACAGCGACCACAGAGCTCCCCAGGGAGTTTCCTTGTTCCATGATAGCTTAATGCATCCAACCTCAAAATACAAAAAAGACAGCTGCTGTGGGCAGTAAGGAAATGAATTACACAGTCACAAATACTGTACATACACATACACTCACAGCTGCTGTAGAAACAACAGTTATTACCGTGTGAAATAAGCTCCATTTTGTCAAGAGGAAACTAACTATTTACTCTAATACTGTCACCCTTAAACACAATCAGCACATTCTATCTTCTTTACATTTTCTCAAATGTTAAACTATTCTATTAAAAAAAACATCTGTCAAAACATGAGAGTAAAGATATACCATGTATAACAGATGTGACTAACCCATATTATTATGCAATGATTTTCCTAAGCATGTCAGATTCATCCTGAAGTTCCCAACTGGTGTCCCGTCTGTATTGTGGTCCTGCTTGGTTTAGAATGAAAACAGAGTGAAGCAAGACTCAAGCTGATAAGAGTTCCAGAGTAGTAAACAAAGGAAAAAAATAGACAGTAATTGGCTTAAATTCCACAGCTAGCATTGTGCCCAGTTGCATCTATGATAGTGTCTTGAGATCAGATTAAATCTTTATTGGATAAGTTATCTGAAACTCTGAAGGCAGCAATTAATTTGTTCATGTCAACGAGAGTATAAAAAAGTGCTGCAAGAAACGCTTTTAATGCAACAAATGCAGATGCTTTTATTTTTAGCTCAAGTCAAAGGAAAATGCTTCCAAAACCATGGAACAGTTTAAGAGCAGATGGGGTTTCTGAGTCACTTGCGAGCCATCAGTCTTGCTGGTTCTGCATTTTAAAATCTGTGAATATATTTTTAATATAAAACATAGAATGAAACTGAACAATATCATCACAGTTATATATTTTCTAAGTGGCAATAATCACAGGTTGTTGTGGATAAGCCTCAGGTAAGTATGCCAGCAGGGCATTAAGTCCAGACGCAAGGTCACAGGAAGGCTTTCTACCCCTGATCTTACTGCTGTCACTGTAAGGATACACATAAATACAGTGAGCAGCAGAGTCAGCTTCCTTGAAAATGCAAAGCACTTGAAAGTGCCATATGACGCATAAAGTTATGACTGTTTATTGTTATAACTATTACTATTTTTATTTCTGTAGCATCGCTAAATGTTGGAGAGTACATTTAAGAGCCTAACATATGGGATGGAAAAGACAAATTAAAATGTCTTTCTATGTCTGCATATCTTCTGTCACAGAAAATGCTAGTTATGCACAGGGAAAATATGTAACAATGTAGAAATGTTCGAAAATACCATAATACATATTTGGCACGCTGGATGAAAATTGTGGAAGGCAGCCTTAAAGCATTCCACAAAAGCAAACCTTGTTTTCAGATAGATTTCTTCTGAGCCTTCCTACCCTCTCTGACAACTACTGTCATCACCTACAGTTTGTGATTAGAGACAAGGGGTAGATAAAATAACCACAGTCTTGGGTTTAATTATAGGGGTCTTTGCATGTTGCAACATTCATTGCTTGTGTTTGTGTAAAACAGCTAGAGGAGACAGGATTATGCAATGGAAGACATTAGTAAAACCCTTCCAAACCTGTTCAGACCTTCCTAAACTGCTGTTAAAAAATAAAAATACACATTAAATTTTTACTCTTGAGTCTTTGGTTCCCTGCTAAAATGAACAAATTCATCTCAGAGCCATGTAAAAAATAGCTTTGCTAAATGCATCTTAAAGAAAGGACATAGCAGTCCAGAAAAATATCGATGCTTTCCAGCATGTGTCCTACCGCCGCGGGAGATTCCTCGGAGTCATGGTTCAGTGAAAACATAACAGCCTTATCAACAGAGCTGGAGGTCAGCAAACTGAATTCAGTCACAGTGTATAAACACTGAAAACATGGCTGCCCGAGTTTAGTTTCCTCAAGTAGGCACAGAAAGAACACAGCTTATGGAAATCTGGGAACCGATCCTGTCATAAATGCATGCACAGTGATGTCACTGGACTGCTGAGGTGAGAGGGAGTAATGTTTTCCAGACTTGGCTGAAGAAATAAAAAAATATTTTTGTTGTATTCCACTGTAAATGATTGTATTCTTGTGAAAGTGCGCTAAGGGCAGATGACGGACGTTTCTACAGTATATCAAAGGCAAGACAAATGGCAGTGATCCATGTAATGACATTACCAAGACCACTCATAAGTGCTTCTGTGTCTTTTATGTTTATGTCCTGTGAATCAGATTTCATGGTCTTTTTGGCCACTGTCCTTAACATGAAAGCAGAAAAGCTGTCCTGTAAGAGGGAGTGATAGTGTCAGCAACTCTTAATCTACACATGGCAGGCATTAAACTTTGACAAATCCCAGTGTATGAATTTTGTGGTCTGGGTCATATTGTAATCATAACTGAAGTGATTCTTGAAATATAGTTACTTATAGCTTGGATGGAGTCGTGTTATGCAGTAGCAACAGCTGTGAGCCATTGGCTACTGAATGCAGAAGGTTACAGATACTTCTAACATAGCCATTTATTTTCACAGAAGGCTACATAAACAACACAACCAATCACATTGCGGATCTTTTCAGTTGTTTTGATCAAGTGTCTGGGGATCTCCGCTGATTTAAACAACCATAGTTCACAGGAATTAGAGGGTTCTCCTTCTTATGCAGTAAAAAAAAAGGATGAACTTTTGTATCGAAAAAGGTGATTCGTTCCAGTTTTTGTTAAAAAACAACAACAAGCATGCAGTAAATGAAAGAAACAATTTGGATTCTTTTTAAGGGCGTTTGAGCAAAAGCTACCCAATAAAACATGCGCAATACCTTTTTGAAAACATTCTTATGAAACAGCAGTTTTCAATTAGAGTATCATAAAGTTGTTTGCTTATTGTGGCTAAAAACATGTCTTTGTGACTGTCCTAATGAGTGTTAAACCCATCGAATTTTGTGGTTCTCACATTTGGTCAAAAGAAATCCACAAACATGTCAGTCTGAGAGGAAAGAAGGAGACTTTTTCTTTTTCCCCCTTTTCTATTTTTTTTCTTTTTGTCTCTGGGTGACAGTCCAAGTTAAACAAAGAAGATCATGCATAAACATCAGCTTTGATTTACTGACGTAATAACACACAGTGGTGGTAAACTGCTGAGACTTTTGTGGTTTCCTAAAAAGGAGCGAGAAACCGTGTGACAGTGGAAATAACTAGAGAGACAGTGGCTCAAATAAACACTAAACTGAATCCTTCCAGTAACCCTTTTCTGCTCACATTTTGCAAAAAGGTGAACTATTAATTTTGACTCATCGTCACTGCTAATGAAATGAAGGTTACACAAACAAATTGCTTTTTGCTGAGATATCGTCTTCTTTAGATTACAGGCACTTGTACAACCACTGTCCAGGTCCGGAGTGGAATGTTATGTGCAGAGGATGCTGCGAGTATGATGTGATTCGCTGTAAGTGTCCCCTCCAAGGGACTCCAGTAGGCTATGCAGTACCCTGTTGCCGGAATGCCATCAACGAGTGTGATCCCTGCATTATCCACCCAGGTAAAACCAATGTCATTCTGATTAAATAATACTATGAATCTAATAAAATCTCGAATTATTTCTTTTCACTGAAAGAAGCTGTTAAAATATCGAGCATTGCCTTATAAGTATGCATCTGTTGGAGCGACCTTCGTGAATATCTTGAGTATCTGCCATGTTGTTTGTGCAAGACCAAGTGCTATCTATCATCTGTGCAGCTGTTTGCACTGTAGCATGACAGCGTGACAGAAAGACTGAAAAGAACTTCTGTATTTGTGTGTAAAATAATTTGTTTCCAGGCTAGCTTCACACTGGCTTCTTCTCTTGACTGACTGGCAGAATCCTCTGAAAGCTGACAGGATTCAGGAGTGAATGAGCACACTCAAAGCTTTGATTTGTGAATGAAATCAGACTAGAGCCTTTTGTTTTTTATTCACATAGATGAGTTTGCATTTGCTGCAGCTCCAAATCCTCTTTTTTCCTTACATGCCATTTGCCTGTAGAGGTATGTCATGCCTTTTTTCATAGTTCAAGCATGCAGAGTTTTTCCTTTATGGGGAAGAAAGCAGCTGTTCAGAATTAAATGGATGCCTGTACATTACTTTTTAACTGTTGAACACACACAAAAAGTGTTCCAACCTCAGCGTACGACCATAAATCTCCACATGCACATCCCCGGCCCGTGCGTTGTTAAAATCCATGCCTCCGCTTGGGTCAGATGTTGCTCTTCACAACCCCATGGACGGGACAGCTTCTTAAGTGAAAATCCAGCCTCAAAGAAAACTGTTTCAACAGGTTTTCTCCACATTTCTATTTCAGGAAGCAGCGATATGTTTTCACATTCTATTGCAGTGAAAGAGGACCTTAACGAGTTCAGCAGAGTTGATGCAAAGGGAACATTTTAGGGGTTGGTGGGTTTGTTAAAATTCAACAATACAGCATAAGCCATTCAGATAAAGGCTTCTTTATTCTTACATACAAACACATCTTCGGGAGATGATTAATGTTATTTGCTTTCATTTATCCACCTTTATCTTCTACTTTACTGTAGTTTTGTTTCTGGCTCTCGTCTTTCAGGTTGCAGCATATTTGAGAACTGTAAACGCTGCAACAATGGGACATGGGGCCCCAGGGATGATTTCTTCATTAATGGCAAATACTGCGCAGAATGTCGACCTGGCTGGTCTGGTGGAGACTGCATGAGTAAGTTTTTTCATCCTTCCCATTAACAGATCCTACGGCTTCACTCTAAATCATTTGTTTTACTTTAAGTGAAATGAATACCACGTACTATATGGTTTTTCCATCTCTGCTGATTTATCTCCATCTTGGGAAAGCTGTGCCAACTTGGAATGCAGTCATGCCCAGGAGGTTTTCCATAAGGAGCTAAATGACAAGTCAGGAATCCTATAGAACTATTTAAGATGTTAGTTTTGGACACTGGGTCTAGCTTTTAAATGCAAATATTCTACCAGCGGGCACAACAAACAGACATTTAATTAAAAGCAGAAACCTTCCAAAGCTGCTGAATGCCTTTGTTCAACTTGTGTGTGTGTGTGTTGTGATCATCCTTATTTATGTTGCTTGTAGGCTCTCTGCAGTGACTTTGAAAGTCTAAATGCAATTACTGTTGTCTTAATGCTAAGCAAAGCATTTGAAAGTGGCTCTTCAAAACAATAATTAAAGCAACTGAAGTAGCTGCCCAAATCAATATTTTCAAAATTAACTTTCTGTGTTTTCCAGAGTGTGGAGGGGTGATCCATAAACGACAGGGCCACTTGGTCCTGGAGAGCTACCCCAACAATGCTAGGTGTGAGTGGACCATACAGGTGGACAGGCCATTTACTATTGAACTCAGGTAAGATATTAAGATACTTTCCTCTGTAGGTAGTTACTGGTGTTCATTTTCCTCTGTGTTATTTTAGAATAGTTAGTAGTACCTTTGTTATAGAACTATGCAAAAGCCTTAAGCTACTCTTCTTTGTATTTTGTGGCTAAGTTCTTCAGGCTTTCTGATGATCATTTCAATGTTTTCTTTTGACATTGGCTACTTTTTCATTTTTTCGGTCCAGTCACTCGACCTAACTATTTTCAGTTCAATTCAGTTTTTATTTATACAACAACATTCTCCTCAAGGCACTTTACATTGTCCCTATAGACCCTATGATAATACATACAGAGAAAAACCCAACAATCATATGAGAGTGGTGACAGTGGGAAGGAAAAACTCCCTTTTAACAGGAAGAAACCTCCGGCAGAACCAGGCTCAGGGAGGGGCGGGGCCATCTGCTGCGACCATTTGGGGAGAGAGAAGGAAGACAGGATAGAAGACATGCTGCGGAAGAGAGACAGGGATTAATTTTCACAGGAATGTTTTTATGAATCATTCAAGTATAAAAAGGCACCAGATTCGAGAGATGCGTCTGGTGCCTTTCTCAAGTTGTCTGTTATGTGTTTATCTATAACAGACAACTTAGCAAAGAAAACATTTTAAATCGTATCTTATGGCACCTACTAGCAACCTGCTGCAAAAACACACAACTGGTTTATTTAATTGAATATATGAAAAATGTCAAAGATAACACAGTTTTCCAGTCATAAGCTAGAGCTTCTGAACCAACTATAGTTGGTTTAGAAGTTGGTTCATTGAGAATCAACTATGAGATGTTTACAGAAAACCTGGCAAACCTCAGCATGATGCAGTGTGTCCTAAAAAATGAGGAAACTGGACAAGTGGAGGGCAGCAAAAGAAGTGGCAGGCCTAAAAAGAAATCTCTCTGCAGCAGATGAAAAGTATCTGGAAAGTCCATGTCTTAAGGGGTAAGAACAAATCCACTAAAGACCAGACACGTGCAACAGAATGTGGAAAACATCTGACTGGCAATTGTTTTGAGCATTTTTCCTAAACAGAATCAATACAGTAAAATCATACCTGGATAAAACACAAAGAAACACTATTAGTCACAGATTGGCCCAGACCTCAATTTTATTGCTGCAATGTGATCATCTTGACAGAGAAAGGTAGCCAACATCAAAAAAAAAAATATATGAATAAAATAAAAGCTTTCAAGTGTCTTTCAAGAAGCCTGGAGAACTACTCTCATTGTTTTTACCTTATACACTGTATTTCCTTATACGCTTGTACAAATTTCAATAAATTGCAGCACCTATTTTCCATTTTTCTAGCCACTTAAAGGGTGGCTCGAGACTTTTTCAGATAGGTTGTGATTATATTTTGTGATGGCAGTCTTATTCATCTGAAATAATGACCTGTAAATCCACCGGTGGCCCTGGTTTTAGCTTCACTTCCATAAATACTGTATCTGATAAATATAGTGACATTTTTATCGTGAAGATGCTAATATGTTGATTTTAAGCAGTTAAAATTTGTATGATGTGCCAACATTAGTGCCAAGCACAGTAATACATTTTAAATGAAATTCTTTAGAATTGATGATTGTTGGTGGGTCATAATTACCCTTCCTAGAGACAGCCTGCAGCAGTGCTACAATAATAAATTTAAGGGCTCAAAAGCAAAGGTGTTAAATAGCAAACAACAACAACAAAACAAAAAACAATGACCCAGTTATTGTGAATAATTTTCAGATTGTCAACAGTAGTGAAGTGCTTCCTACCTGAAAGTCCTTGGAAAACCATCCTACTGTTGCACACCAGCTTGTAAAAAAAATAATTAATATCAATTTAACCATTGATTATAAATACAGAAAAGCTTTGAGTCTGTCAAGTCAAGTCTGATTGGCTCTCAATCCTCAGTTATCTTCATTGTCCATCTGCAGTAAATATTATCAACTGGCCTGGTTAAGTCAAATTTCCACTCAGCTGGAAGATGTATGTTGAGGATTGATGGCAAAGAGTTTGGAGGTTTGGAAACCATAACACCATTTTTTTTTGGTAAGATTATGGCCTCTCAGTCCTGTGATAAATTTCTATTTCTGTTATTTTCTCCATTACACATACAGATTTTATGGGCAAGTGTTTGTGCAGGTTTTTAGAAGAACAAAAGCTCCATACAGCTAGGTTCAGACCGAGCATGCAGTTCCTGATGTCTGGGCTTGAAGTGTGTGTGAAAGAGACTTAATGATTGCAAGGATTTTTTTTAAAGCTATGTATGAAGTGCTTCATTAAAATTTACAGCCATGATGCATGTGACAAACTAAAGAGAAGGGCCAAATCCTTCTTGAAGGGCAATATAAGTGCAGCCATTGTCACATTTTAATAACTTTAACCAAAGTGCGTTTCTATTTTTAAACCGACTGTTGGAAAATGTGTTTCTGCCTGACCAACTTAGTAATTTCCTCTCTGAAAAAAACAAACAAACAAAACAGTATGTTGATTTGAAATGGAATGGGTTACACTGTTTATTAGCAATACATCCTGCCTATTACAATAATGAAATGGCACTGATATATGCAAATAATGAGCATTCACAATACACTGAACTTTACTATTTCAAACATTCTTTAGAGGTTTCAAGGCTCACCCAAACCACAAAGTTAATAATAGGCATCTCATTTGATTTGCTTTTGCCTGTATCCGACATGACCTCTAGTGATCCCTTTACTTTAAAATCTTTTTTTAGTTATTATGCATGAACACAAAGATGAAAACACAAAAATAAATTTTAAAACTAGCCTAAAGATAATTCAAAGCAAATGCCACAGTGATTCTACTGTATAAAAATGAACAGGAAGAAATGTAGGCTGTGAGCTCATTGCTGCCTCTGCTGCCTATTGAAGTTCAGGCTCTGGCTGCTGGGCTGGGGTCAGCACGCACTCAGCTTTATCATCAGTCTGGGTTCTTGACTAGCTTTGTGTTAGCATGCTGTCTGTACAGAAGCTCGCAAAGAGCTGAAGTTCTGTTAGCAGTACAATGCAGTTGCTTCTGCCCTGGATGTGGTTTGCACTTTATTTTTGTTGCACTCTGGTCCTGATATCAGCTGACTGTAGCAAAAATGTGCAGGGAGAAAAAAGCATGTTTGGTTGATTTTTCTTCTTTCTATCTGCCGGGCATGCAAATAACTGAAGAAGATTTTTCACACAAGATTGTAACACAAGTAGCAAGATTTGTAACTGTAATGTGATTACTGAATTCAGTACAGCAATGCATTAAATTACTGTATTTATGAAAAGTTAAATGTAAAACACAGTAATGTGTTACTTTGGAAAACGTTAAATCCAACACTGGCTACAACAAAGCTTTTTAATCTGACTTAGTTGCATCTGACAACAAAAAACAAAACAAAAACAGTTCAGAAATCTAGCTTTCTAAATGCTGTGCTACCTTGTAAATATAAGATTCAGTGAGATGGAAAGGAAAACCATTAAGAACTGTAATTATTTTGTTAACTTTATTCACATCATCAGCATCATGTGGACACAAATAGCATCAAGACAAAAATAATGAATAGCAAATTTTAAGTCTAATGTTGAAGCAAATCCAGACCCTTGATTGGATACGCAGTAGAGAATAGATGGTTGGATAGCCTTGGGTCATTTGTTCTACTCTCTGCCATTTCAATCTGCCACGATTCTTGTATTTGCAGGTTCATGATGCTGAGTCTGGAGTTTCACCATTCTTGTCATTATGACTATGTGGAAGTCCGAGATGGAGACAGTATCCACTCGCGTGTTATCGGTAGATACTGTGGGAATAACAGACCTGCACCAGTTCACAGCTCTGGCAACAGTTTGCATGTTCTCTTTGTGTCTGATGGTTACAAGAATTTTGACGGATTCTTTGCCACTTTCCAAGAGAACTCAGGTAGGTTACATAACAAAGTAATATCTCTTCTACTATAAGAACAGTGCTTTTCTCCTTTGCTTTAAAGTACCCTTGCCAATGTACCATACTTCCCAGCTGCAAATTTTAAGCCCTCTTAAATGAGTCGTCATGAAAGAAAACTATTTTCTTTAAACCTAAAACAAAATCTTGATATTTAGATTGACCTGGAATCTTTGCTTTTGTATAGGGAATAGATAAGAAGTTGTTTATAAACCCTTCATGAACAATGGGGTTCTTTGGAATCACAACAAATACAAACAAGAAAGACGTTTCCATGGTATTTAGTGTCCAGTACCTAATAAAAGCTCCTAATAGTGCATGACTAGCACCTACATTTTCTGGCAAAAGACTTTGTCATGGGTGTTGAGTCTGTTAACAGCCTGTTTACAAACCAAAATGCCCTCACTTCACAGAAATGCCCTCGTTCTCAAGGTCTAGAACTCAAAAACAGACACACACACATGTTACCAATGCCTAAGCCAGATGTAGTAAAAGTAAACAGTGGGCTTTGGAAATGAAGTTTTAATTATTTCAGCTTTGAGTATGATTCCTGGATGTAGCCTGACGTCTGCAGCCACACATTTCAGCTTTCTATGTTTTTATTTTGATAAAGACAGTCTTTCTGTTTGTACCCTAATGTATGTTCACAGCTTGCAGCTCTTCCCCTTGCCTGCATGATGGGACATGTATCCTAGACAGTTCTTACTCTTACCACTGTGCCTGTCTGGCTGGCTACACAGGCAAGAGGTGTGAAAATGGTGAGTCTGTAACATAATAGGGGACTTTGGTGAGCAAAATACTGATATTTTGGAGAAAATATATTAAAGTTGGAAATTAAAATAAAATCCATGCATGTTTTAATCACAGGAAAGACTAAACCAGTCTATTTTCCATCTTATGAGGCATTGGAAAGACATGCGTCTTAATGTACTGAGGCTTACAAAATCCCTAAATTATTTCAGTAATTTTCATCTGAAAATCGGCACGCCTAGTCACAACAAATTTACAGAGAATTGATTTCTTCCCTGAGGCTTTTCTTTACTGTTGTTGCTGCCCCAAAGCAGGCAGTGATTCATTTTCACAAGGGAGAGGTTTGTGGTCTGGACTGAGATCAGGCCAGCTGCCTGCTACAGTCATACGGTCAGGACTGTCTGTGTTCATATGTGTTGATTTCAAGTTTCACTGGAAGAAACAGCAAAACCCAAATGGCCACCTAACACATATAGATGTGCAAAATTAAGCAATTTTCTTCTGTTGACAGATAAATAGGGTAAATGACAAGAAACTAACTGAGGAAAGAAGGCAGCAAGAGGAAGTGGACAAGGAGAAGAAACACAGAATAGGTTTTGTCGAGTGGTTATTGTCAAGACATTTTGTTACTGTACTGCCACTTTATACCACCTAAGTTACCAAACCTTAAGTTGGCCTACAAGGCACTACAAGGTCTTTTAGTTATAGATGTCTGGTGTGTTTTTGTATTCAATACACCTCTTTTAAGATTCTGCAAAAGCAGACTTGGTGAATTCCACATTTTTTCCTTTGGTGTTGTTTTTCAGGGCTACATTCAAGTCCATAAAACTAATGGTGAAACAATTCGACTTATATAACAACAGAGAGTATTTTCCACTGGAGGAGACACCCATTTTTTTAAAAAAAAAAGGCTGTTTGATTTCACACAGCGTGCATTCATCTGTATTCTCACGAGGAATCCTCAGCTGTTAATTTGAATGGAAAAGAGCTGCAGCAACGTTAATGCCTTACATTTTGTGGTGATAATGTAGTCTGTATTTCTGCCTGAGTCAGATGGAGAATTTCAAATATGAACCTGACCTTAGCCATATTTTATGCCTTCTGTAATCACCCTGTCATCTGTCGAAAGCTAAAAACTCATTTGGTACGAGACAGTGTGACACTTTATCATAAAAAACAGGAAATGCTTTCTCTTCTTTTTCTTTTCCCTCTCAGCGTCAGTTGAATTGATCTTTGACAATAATCAGTTTCAGTATGCAGTAAGTAACTCAGTTTCCAGAGAACTTGTGAAAGAAACGATGATTTACTTACAGTACATGTTGTGATGTGTAATATGTTAGCATTCCACTCTAATGACTCCACATTTATTTTGATTTGTCTTTGAAAACATTCGTATATAAAAGACATGGGAAAAGAGCAACAATGCACACGGCACCTCTGGGCACTTCATGGTTTTTTATACATATTCAAAAGAGGTCAGCTACAGTTTATTTCTCTACTTTTGGTTTGCCAAGCGCATTCCTTATCCCCTAAAAGACTGAAGGTTGGAAATGCCGTTCAGTTATAAAGATTATAGGGAGGGTTCTTTGGTTTGGAGCTTAAAAACCACAGACAGTGCCTTTCATGGATCTGATCCCACTTAAAGTCAACAACATAACAAATCTCCCAAGACAGCCTCATAGAGATATGATAACTGTTGTCTTAACACATGCTTTGCGAACCCATTCGCAGGCCTTTATCACAACATTTGTGTGCATATGTGCAGCTGTGCTTAATGATTAAGGATTACAGTGCACATGCAGAAGAGTTTTCCCCAGACTGTTTTATTTTTGCAAGAGGTTCTTCTATGGGACAGTTGCACACAGTATTCCATAAACACATTACCAGTCTCTACTATCCGACTTCCTAAAAATCTCTTTTACGGCAGTGGAAAATTGAACATTTTGACTAAAAGGGCTTTTATTGCATCTATTTCTTCCTTATTTACAAGCCATGTGTTAAAGTCATGCTGTTAACTGTTCGCACTTTGCGATGATGAGTGAAATTATTTATTAATGAGTCTCTGAGGTAGCAGGCAGTGCTTTTAAATCTCAGGAAACTTTTGAATTAGAAAAATTGAGTCTTTGCTTTATGGACTACCTGTCTGACCTGTAAATAGATAGGAAAAGAAAGAACTTGCTGAAACTGTTTGTGGGGTCTCAACTGATTGTTGAGGTATGTTTGAGATGCCTCCTATGCGTTGTAATTTTGATGACTGGACATTTAGTTCGGAAAAAGGGAAACTTTGTGTGTATATAAATAAACCCCACATGTCTGTATTTCTCGTCAGTGGTGGGCTGCCGCAGGCCTCCGGTGCCCACCCACGGATCTACAGAGGGTCTGTTTCATCACTCTGGTGCACGCATCACTTTTCGTTGTGACCCTGGGTTTGAGCTGAAGGGGTTTCGTCATGCCATCTGCCTGAGTGACGGAACATGGAGTGCGCCTGCTCCAGACTGTGGTAGGATAATAATACAAATAGGTTTTTTCCCTCTTCAAAATAATTACAATTTCATATCTGGGAAAGTCATACAGTATGCGTGTCTTTAGCTTGCATCTGGATGCCATACATATTGCCTCAAAAATGGTTTAGCTCATGGAAAATAAATATGATTTTTTTTCCTTTCTTCCTTCAGTTCCAGTGGAAAGAGTCTGTGCTCTGCCACCCAAGCCAGCCAATGGGGACCACTTCTTGGTTTATGGGCCCAATGATGTTCTCATCGCCTTACAGTACTTGTGCCACCAGCCATATGAACTCAGTGGGGGCTCTCAGAGAACCTGCCTCCCCAATAACACCTGGAGTGGGACTTCTCCTGTTTGCATTAAAGGTTGGAAAATATGTCTTAATAACTGTAGACTGGAGATGGATGAGTCATTTTGGGTTTTTTTTAATAGTAAGCTGTTAATAGATGAGAGAAAATGACTCAATGCCTTAGAGCTATTCATTGTACAGGCCAATGTACAATGAATAGCTATGACTATGAGCTCTTAATAATCTCTTTTATGTTTTTCTTCACAGTGAATAACACTCTTAATGAAGCAGAAAAGGACAAAGTAAAAGAAAAGGGCAAAGAGACAGATATTTACAGTAACAAAGATAAAAGTAAAACTAAAGAGAAAGAAGAAGAGAACACAACTAGCGAAAACGAAAGTGTTGCCGGAAAAGATGTAAACACTGAGCAGGAGAACACAACAGCAGTCGACGGGGAAGATAAATATAATGGGACCACTCCTGGGAAAACTGTGGTTGAGGGCAGGAATGAAGGAGAGGTAGATGAGAGAAATACTGGCCCAGAGAAGCCATCTGGAGGTGGGGAAGATAAAGTGACTAGCGAAAGCCCAGATAACAGCCTAGATTACATGGTTGAAGAGAAAGAACCAAAACAACCTGAAAAAAAAGAAGACACAAACTTTGACAAGGGAAAGACAGATGTTACAGAGGTCCCTGTGACAAAAGACAAAGGACAGGAAGAAAGTGAAAGAAAAGAAAAACAGGTGAATGGGAAAAGAGATCCTGACAAAGTGGGCCCCAATGACACCAAGCTCAGGACGGTCATATCTGAGGGTGAAAACACAGTGGAAATGCCTGAACTGGAAATGACAAAGAACAACACTGTTTCACATGATACCGAGAGCACAAGTAAAGAAAATAATACCATAGGGTCTCTACCGCCAGGGAGGAAAATAATTCCAACTCGTGTCAACATCACCCTGTACAGAGCCGAAAGTGGGAAACCGAAGGAAAAATCAACAACTGCGAAGGATGAAAAGGAGAAGGATTCAACTGAGAAAACAAAGGAGGTGGAAAGAGAGAAGAAAGAAAAAGAGAAAGAAAGGGAGCGAGAAGACAACCAAAGCTTCACCGGTAAGAGAACCAATGACGACACTATGAATAATTGAGTGAATGATTATCTGCTTTTATTTGGCCTTCACTCTCACCCACTCTCTGTTGTCCAGAAAAAAGCTGCCCAACTCTACCTCGCCTTTACCATGGCTACCACCAGGTGGTGCCAGGTTTGGAGCCTGAAACAGTAGAGTTCAAGTGCAATCAATCTTATGCGCTCAGTGGTGATGACCGACGCACATGCCAGCCGGATGGCACATGGAGTGGCAAACAGCCCCTCTGTGTCAGAGGTACCAGTGCCTGCTTTGCCTTTTTATGGAATTAATTATTAAGATTTTGTTGTTTGGAGATTTGTGAAAAAAATTTTTTTAAGCATATACAAACAGCATTTTTTCTTTCTTTTTTTACTGGACTGGTGTGTAGGTTTCAGACATATTGAAGCATTAGAGGACACTGTAGTGTTTGAGAACAAAATGAACAGTTAATAGATGGTTGTGGATGTTATATCAGTCTATTAAAGTTGTAGATATGAAAATGCTGAATAAACGCTTATGCTAAATGTTATTAATGAAAGGGTTCTGGCAGTAAAATGATCCATCAGGGCTAGAGCTGTAAATATTAATTAGTTCTTAATAGATTTTGGCCTGGGTGCCCTGTAGCTCTTTGCCAAGAGGTAAGTGGAGAAACTGTCCACTGGCACAGCTTTAATGAATAAATTAAAGAAACAAGCACAGCCAAAGTAGGCCATGTGAAACAGCATGCAAAACATGCCTCTATTAATACAATTTAAAGGCTTTTAGGTGAAAAGCATTTAGAAATGAATTTCTAAGAAGATGGTTTAACATTGTGGGAAAAGCTCCTATTTTATTTTTGGCTAAGTGTTACATATACAGATAGATTCCACATGCATCTTTAGCAGAAAAAATACTGCAACCAGCAGCCGGTTGGCTTGCATGTAGTGTCACTTTTCCGAATTTTTTGTGCATATTTCATATGAATGGGTTTTTTAAACATATTTGTTTATTTGCAGCATGTCGTGAGCCCAAAGTCTCAGAGCTGGTGAAACAAAAAGTTCTGCCCCCTCAGGTACCATCCAGGTATGATTATTAAAACATCATCTTATATAGAATAACTGACAACCAGAAATATATAGTATTGTGTAGGTATGTATGCCATTTAGCTGAAGAATTAATATTAAGGACTCATATAATGCATTTACTACATACCTTTGGCATATTTTCCCCCTCAGAAAGACACCCGTGCACAAGCTCTACTCCTCAGTCATGGGCCAGCAGCCACAGTTGCACAGTCCCACTAAAGCCCCCCTGGTGCTTTCGCAGTTGCCCCAGGGTTTCCATCATCTTTACACACATATAGAATATGAGTGTGCATCTCAGTACTACCACCACTTTGGCAGTCCACGTCGGACTTGCTTGAAGACAGGGAAATGGAGCGGGCGCCATGTCTCCTGTTCACCAGGTGAGGGCAGCAGAGGACCACTAGTTGTCAGACATTTTTAATACAGTGATTTACACCCACATAACAATCCTGTGCAGACATTAAAAATGATGATGTGGTAACTTAGACATAGCGTTTTGATGGCAATTTATATAATGAAGTAATATTTGATGATCATATACAAAAGCACCTTCTAAAAGCATTCTTGTCTCTAATTGCTGACATTGATTAAAGCATTTTTGCACAGCCTTTTTACTCCTCAGTGAAAGCTTGCTAAGAAGCTAAGCTCAAATTCATAAGCTGGTATGTACAGCACAGCTGTGACATCGGTGCAATGACAGAATTTTCAATAAAAGACGTCAGATGTAGCACTAATGCCTCTTGTTTCCATAAACAGTTAGAGTGGAGAAGACTATAACAGCAAAGTTAAAACACAGCTGATGTAATGTTGCTATCTACACATTATTATTTCATCATATTAAACAGTGAAGATGAGCTGGTTATATTAAATATATATATATGTATCATGCATTATTAAAGTTGTTAATATTTCTAGCTGTTAATTAAATACTGAATATAGTGAATATACGCCTATATAAACAACTTATTATCTTACTATTCAAGATTATTACTCTTTATTTTCTTTACTGCATTCTTAAATTGAATTCCCTCTCTATGGGATATGAGATTTGTACGGTAACAATCACAAAATGGACTGCCCTTTTTTAAAACAACTTTCCTTATTACTAATGTGAAAAAAAGCAATGTTGTGAGCACTGTTAAATAAAACACATCAATAAATACTGGAGGAAGGTTCATTTTTATATGGTGCTATATGGTACTGAGCTAAGAAACAACACCAGATCAATGAATAAAATCCTTGAATAGTCTGCTTCTTTGGTCTGATTTTGTAATTCTGGTGAATTGGTATTAGTGTTTAGTGTTTAAGTGTATACAGACAAGGTACCATTCTATGTTATGTGCAAATTGTGTACTTAAAGATGACGTTTTCTCACTTCTTCTTTCAGGGAGTCACATTTCACATGGCTCTGTAGCCTTTAAGTGTTTTATATTCTGCTCCATCAATGCTACTACTTTAAATAAAAGCAGTCCCACAGCTCAAAATGTTGACTTAACCTCAGTGCAATTTCAATTTCTCCTGTCTTGTTTTTCCTGCTGTCCCGTTGATAATGGTCTCACCTCTCATCCTCTTTGGCAGTGTGTGGGAAGCATCCAACCTTTGACACAGAGAGGCCAGAAGAGGCTCACTGGCCTTGGCTGGCTGCCATCTACCGCCGCTCCACCAAGGGTACAGAGACCAAGGTGACCAAGGCAGACAGCCAGACAGGGTCCCTGAAGAAGGATGGTGGAGCAGGAACTGGCAAACACAATCAGGCTTTTCACTGGCAGCTGGTCTGCAGTGCAGCTCTGGTTAACCAAAGGGTTCTGGTCGTAGCTGCTCACTGTGTGACAGATCTGGGCAAGGTTTTTCCCCTGGACACTGCCACAATAAAGGTGGTTGTGGGGAAGCACTATCGTGATGATGACAGGGAAACCAAAGGTGTTCAACACCTGCGGGTAAGCACTTGGAAGTCTTGTTATTCACACAATCCCTTTTGATAAAACTAAGCATGTCTTTTCTCCTTTCAGGTGGCCTCCATTGTTATTCATCCAAACTATGACCCCAATATTCTTGACTCTGACATTGCTGTGATCAAATTACTGGACAAGGCAAGGATTGGAGAAAAAGTCCTGCCTCTGTGCCTGTCAGAAAACCAGGAAGAAGATTTGACATCAACTCAAGGACTTGTGACGGGCTGGTCTCCAATGCCCGAGTCAAGTTTAGGCCCTGATGAGAAGGCTAGGGTTGGGCTCGTTCACCTTGCTGATGTAGTCCCATGTGAGCAGCAATATGCTCGTAATGGTGTGCCAGTCAGTGTAACAGACAATATGCTGTGTGCCAGCCAAAAGCCCGACTATGGACCATCTAACATATGTCCCTCTGACACTGGGGGAATTCTTGTCCTCCCTGCCCTCTCTGAGAATCAAGTCAATGATAACCGAAAGCCTGGTTATACACAGGCGCAAGGGGAGAGCAAAAGGCTGTGGAGACTCCTGGGACTGGTGAGCTTTGGCTATGACCAAGGGGAGTGTGATCCTGACCTCTACATAGTCTACACACATGTAGCCAGCTTTAAAGACTGGATTGAGAGCAATATGAAATAAACATCTTACAGTCCTCTCCTCTGCTTAATCTCTATTTTAGTGAATTCATTCTGTCTAATCTATTTTTATGCACAAGGGCATTTTCCTACTAAACGCAGAACCAACACTGGACATCACAGTGCTCAAACTGAAGGGGGTGCTAGCACATTAGATGTGCTGATGCATCGGTCCTTTATCTGAAGACTTTAGTGTTCAGGTCTTTCAACCTGAGATTAAACACTTGAAACTGATAAGAAAATCATTCATCTGAGTATTTGACTGTTAATGGTTTAGACTGTAACCTCTGTTATGTATATATGTTGTAATGTACTGAATTATTATATCAATTCAAGTGACTCCAGAGATGTACATATTTTATTGAAAGAGAAAAATCATGACATTTTTATTAAAGGAAAGGTTGGTGTGGTGAAGCTTATGAGACTGGTTATTCTTATCCTTTCACACGGTGTAAAAGTCTTTATGACAAATATATTCCATAGACAGATTCGGGTACATTGAAAAAGCACCTTATATTTGCTTCATGAAGTACACAATGGAATGAATCTGGGTCAGAGCAGCACCATTTTCACAACCATAAACATAACAAGTTATTCACAGATCATTTCCCAAATCAATTACCTCCATTGTGACTTTTCTCCATTATACAACTTCCAAGTGAGTTTGCATAGACAAAAGACCTGCAGCTTATAATGAGTTAGAAAACGGGACAGTAAGCAATGCATTACTGTAGTTTTATTCCATTTATGCACACGGTGGAAGCTGGTGAAACACTGCAGTCTTACAGCATAGACAAAAATGACCTGAGCTTTCATTTCCAGCTGGCTGCAATTGCTTTGTGTCATTCCACCCAATATAATGTTTTAGCAAACACGTTTGTGTTTAGTATAACATC
Source organism: Aulonocara sp. 'chitande type north' Nkhata Bay (assembly GCF_057382095.1). Taxonomy (NCBI): domain Eukaryota; kingdom Metazoa; phylum Chordata; class Actinopteri; order Cichliformes; family Cichlidae; genus Aulonocara; species Aulonocara sp. 'chitande type north' Nkhata Bay. Next base: position 6,664,087 of record NC_141350.1, read on the forward strand.
TACTTATTACTTTTCAAAAACTATTTGGCCTTTTACAGTTCAACAGGAGATATTAATAATGCAAGGTCACAACTGGAATGCCGAACTGGTGGAATTCCCTTTTTCTCTTCACAGGAACATCTTCTATCAAAGACTTTCTGTTTTCTCTTCAACCATTTACCAAAGCTGAACAACAGCTTAGCAATAGTCCCATGTTTCCCAGAGGACAGTCCTATCCACTTGTGCTGGGAGACCGTCTGTTCACAGGCCCTTGTAAGCTCACAGGGCATCATCAATAGAGACACAGGCAACGTTGAACCATAAGCTGACTGGCCTGGGAACAGAGGTGTAGCTCTGAACAAAGTACTGGGATAATGATGAGAAAATGCTACCATGAGAAAATAGTTTACACTGGAGAGCCGGAGGGGTAAAATACTTAACACCAGACTTAAAGAAAATGTTTAGGTGTTGATCCAGTTTCCCAGTTAGGCTGATGAGCTTTCTGTGCTTGCTTCTCAGCATGAGAGGAAGCCTTTGAGCTGAAAAGGATGCCCACATACTCCACTGTTAGCATTGTTGTCATAACAAAATGGGACTTCTTCTGTAATGTCCAGAAATGTCTTCTGCATTTACAGTTCAAGCTTTGCTCCTCACATTTTTCTCATAGACCTCCCTAGCTCTCAGTCATAAAGCTTATTTGCTGGTACTAAAGGTAAATTTGAAAAATGTTTGTCAATGTTTAAAACAAATCTTGCTAATGTTACACTATTATTAATTAAACCGTAATTTCCACCTGTATTTATGATTTACTCAGTCTAAACTGCAGTGTCCACACACTACAACAGTTACATGTCAGTCAGTGCAAACATTGAACTTCTGTGTTTTTTGTTATTGTATCTGTAACAATAATAGATGCATAAAGATGGAAAGCTGAATTGCGCTTACTTGTCTTATTGACTCAATGTTGCACTTCACAACTTACCATGCTATCTCTATCAAATCTTATTTCAGCTTCAGCCTAAATGGTCAATACAATACTGTGTACAGGGTAGTTAACAAATCATTGTGTTTAAAGCATGATACAAATAAATAAAAATAAATTACTTAAACTGTTCCATAAACTAGCTAATATGTCATTCCTTGAGGTCACACTGAAGTCACAGTCGAGTAATCTTGGGTAACAGATTTGTGCAGAAATATCTGTACGTGAAAACCAAGCAGCTTAAGAAATTCTTAATGTAAGACCCAGACTGAGACAAGTTAAAAGGACAGGGTGGGAAGGCTGAGAGGACAAGAGACATTCAAAGGAAAAAAATTTAATTCCAAGCTCTCGTCCACTTTCCTTTAAGATTTTAAGGACACAACAGTACTCCATCCTGAGATATGCTAAGTTTTCAAATAATAGATTATTAGGAATCACATCACTCATGCAAAAATAATATTTTATGTTGGACTAATTGTGTCATCATTAGCATTTTTCATAGATTTGGCTGAAGCAACATTGGTTCATTCCTTGAGTTAGGAACCTTTTCAATAGTACATTATTGAAGCAGCATGTTTTCATCGTGACAGAGAACGGAAAAAAAGTCAGCAAAAAGGCTCTCTTCAAAAAACTTGGAAACGATTCATATACTTTAAGGAAGTACAAGAAAGCCTGCTTAAGAGAGTTTAGGCTGTGTCAAGAAAAAAGATAACCATACCAAATATGACTCGGGATAATCAATTTTTGGGCCATTCCTAATGCTGAGTAAGCCTTTGAGTTTGTTTATTTTCTATAAGGTATATTGCACTCACAATCACACCTATGGACAAGTTAACCTGACATGCATATCTTTGACTAAAGGAGAAACCTTGAATACCTGGAGATAACTGGCAATGCCACACAGATGGGCATTAGCTGGCTAGTGAGTTTAAGCCAGGAATCCCTTACTCTATGCACTGTCATGCCTTCCTACATTACATAGGTATAACTCAAATAAATGGCATTCCTAGAAACCAACAGCCCACAGCTAGTAGAAGTGGGGCTAATTTCAAAAGGAAGAATACCATATTGCAGATAATCTACATGATGCATGTGTGAAAGATTGGTGAGTTTCTTGCGGTAAGCCCCTCGATTGTCAGTATCATCAATGGCTCTCCCAAAGAGACAAGCTTCTTATTATTTTTCTCAAAGCTATCACCCTGTCCATACCGCTCATTCTGTTCCTGTCAGCAGTGCTGCTCATCAGACACCCCAGACACATTTTCTTTTCTTGTCTGCTCTCTCTTTTTTATATCTACACAATAGAAGAGATAATACTGATACAGTCTTGGTGTAACTTTGATGGTTTTCTGGTTTACATTGAATTTTCCAGCAGATCCCTCTTTTTGATCTTCAGTTTTCCCTAAACTTTTCAATTTGAAGATGTGAAAAGCGAAACATTAAAATTAAGACTACCTGTGTTAAAAATCAAAAATGTATTTCTGTTATTTCCATTCAATTAGTCTTTACTTTTCCACATCCATGGTGGCAAAGCTGCAAATAGAATTTGTAGAGACTAATTAGTGCTGCTCACACAAATGCCTTTCTGTTTCCAAGCTAGTGGGCTGCTGCATACATACCGAAAGGGTCCCTCAACTGAAAACATGCAATCATTGTATTGAGTCATGTGTGCAGAAGTGTGGAGCACTTTTTCAAATCAGTTGAAAAAGTGCTCCACCAACCCCTCATACCTGACAATTCTTGGTCAGCACTCTGCGTTTGGGATTTTTCTTGCATTACGCCACATGCACTTATTTGTTGCTTAACCTCTTAAGCCTCAAGCCTAACTCATCTCCTGCCTTTTCCCCCCGTATCAGGGAGCATTGGGGCTTAAGAGGTTAATAAGCTTTAAATGCAAAGACCATATTTATCTAAATGTACAGTAACTTCAATGATAATTCAGTGTGATCTATCACATGCTGTCAGAGAAACAGTAACCTTAAGCACTGCTTCATCACTATGTCCCCACTCAAACTAGAGTATTCCCTAACAGATCAGCTTAAAGAAGGGGATTTATGGATTTCAAGGGCTTTGAACTGATAGGAAACAGCATGCAAACAGCACTCTCATGAGTCAAATCCCACTCTTTAAAGATCAGTCCATTGATCGCAAACTCATCTCAAAGGTATTTTGTAGCCAGTGAATTTTGAAATTTCTTTGGCTTTGAAAACAAACTTGTTACAAAGCCAGTTTTTGACATCATGTTTGAAATATGCTACTTGTACTCGATCAGGCAAGCCAGACCTATGGAGGGGTGAAAAGCCTTCTCTCATAGAGTCCTGTTGAAGCTGAGCAAAGAAAAAAAAATCTAAATAAAAAAAAACCCCTAAAAATTGTACATGAAAGCAAGAAATCTTGATAAATAAACAGAAAGACAGAGTTTAAGAAAAATCTGTTTTCAAATTCCAGAGTGAGAAAGGTTGCTGTTTGACAGTCCCACAGAATCATTAATAGCCCATGGTCTGGAACACTGTAACTATACGTCTTTATCAGCTACACTGAGGCAAAAACATTAAATTGAGGATGTGTCACGATGCCTTGTGAAAGTAAAATATTGACCTACTTACTTTATATTTCTATAATGTCTTGTCTTTCAATGGAATCAATAGGAGAATTTTATTTTAGCATTTCTGACATTTTAACTCTTTATTCCTTTCAGAAAAAGGTCTCACACCACCTTGCATAATCAAAACATTTAGAAAGGTAGAATTGTTTATGCTGTCTGGGTTAAGTCTGAGATGAGTTATTTAACTTCTTAACTATGTTGTAACTTTAGAGGTTTATTTTAGCATTGAAAATCAGTGTGGGAGATATCACTTTTACAACACTGTGCCCAAACTGGAATGGTTCATGAATAATTGGAAACTTGACACCTTTGTGGGCTTTAACCTCCTAGGACCTGGCGTCCACATATGTGGACATCACATTTTGGGTTATTTACACCAAAATACTAAATTTTGCTCTACAAGGACCTGATATCCACTTACGAGGACATTATACTGCTACTGTTCTATCAAAATTTTAAACGAATATCTTCATATGTGGCTCTCATTTTTCTTAGAAACAAAAATTAGGTTAAAAAAAATCTGGTAATTCTTTGTTTTTACATTCATCAGGTCCCAATCAGCCCAAATATCAAAGATAAATTAAAAATGCATGCCGTGAAAGAGTTCGGGTCTTAGGAGGTTAAAGCAGTTCAATCAGGTCATCTCAGTATAGAAACAATGTTAGTGAAGGTCACAAATGATATTCGTATGGCCTCTTATCTTTGTGTTTGTCCTGCTAGACCTCAGCACAGCATTCAATACTGTTGATCTTGATTTTTTCTTACAACCATTAGAGCATACCATAGATATTAAAGCTATTACATTGCAGTTGTTTGAATTATATCTGAGACTCAAATTTGTTCATGCAAATGGTGAGTCTTTCTCATATGCTAAGGTTCATTATGGAGTTCCACAGGGTTCCGTGCTAGAACCAGTTCTATTTACATTATACAGGCAGTATGAAGGCGAAATATACATCTTCACTTCTATGCAGATGATACCCAGATTTCATCCATGAAGCCAGATGACACACACTACTTTATATCCATCACCAGAATGAAGGCAGTATTTTTGATTTGGACTTCAGGGTAATCTTAAATGTATTATCCCACTCAGAATTAATGGACTACTTCTTTGCCAACAATTGATCATTGCAGTCATTTTCAAGAGAAAGAAAATGAGAGTTCATCGTGTACTCCATTGTAAAGATTGTATACTTTTTTTTCTCATACTACTACCGTATTAAATTTAATTTTAGCTTTGGGTTGAAGATTCTCTGCGTCATTCTTTGAATCTTACATGAAGCTAAATACTAACTAATAACACCTTCTTCTTACTTTAGACTTAGACTGGATATATATTTCACTTTTCTTTCATTTATCTAATAAATATGCTGCAAGTTATACCGACAACATATAAAATGTAGTGCAGGTCTAATATAACCTCGAGCCTGTGTAAAAATAGGTAATAAAACCTCACATCACCAATAATGCCATTGGTGTAGATCAGAAAAATCCGCAGATCACCTCATGGCTATCAAAGAATGACTTAATTAGGACACTTTTTGAGGTTAGGTTGGTATTAGTGGGCTTCACTTTAAGGAAATCTAGCTCACTTAACCAATGTCCTTATGAGGAAGGTTTTGCGTGTCCTTGCCGGTAAATCGCGCGCGTGCTCCTATGCATACGTGTGAAAGAAAACTAGAGACTGAGTGGGGTAGAGAGGGTCACAGGGAGACACGGAGAGAAAAAGGGGTACGGTACAGGCTGCATCTTCAGCCAACGAGAGTTGGCATTCCCATGCAGAAGGAACAAAGAGGGGGGAAACGGGTGGAGGTGGGTGGGGGAGTAAAGCGCCGAAGAGTGAGGTGAGGCAGAGCTCATTCAGTGGGATCGTTGAGCTGCGGAGCTCCTCGGATTTTACTAACAGAAAATCCCTGTTTGGTCTGTGAAGCGCTCCTGTCTTGGAACGCGGTGCGCTCTGAATCTCGCGGTGGCAGCCCCTCTCTGAAGCTGATGAAATAAGGTCCTGTACGGGGACAGCACCAAAAACTTTTTTTCGCCGCGATTTGCTGCAAAGGTAAGACAATGATTGGCATTTATTTTAAACATGCAAATAGCATACGTAAACACAAACAGGTTGATTATTAACGAGTGAGTGGCTTTTCTTTGGCGTCACATCCAGTTGGTTGTTCATCACCACAACTTACAGGTAAACATAAGTAATTGCTTTGAGAAACGATTACAGGTGCACCTGATATACATGCTAGTAGGTAAACCATTTCAAAAAGCTAATTGGTTGACAGATTTCCATCTCTCCCCCTTTTCATTAACATTTTTGTTTGTTTGTTTGTTTGTTTGTTTTTACATTCATATCGCAGCTACTCCAAAGGTAAACTGACAACCTGCAGTGAAAAGTCCCACAAGGCCGACCGTCAACAATAAGCTTGAGCTGCAGATTAAATTGCAGCAGTGAAAAGGGCTAAATATGCTCATATTTCTCTTCGGATCGCGAAAATGCCAAATGTTAAATGAAAGTCGGTTGGACGAGATGTAGATAAACGATGTAAAGAAACATTACAGTGGACGGTTAAAAATAAACCCGGCTTTGCGATGGTCAACACTTTGATACCTAACATTTCTGGACACAATTCTGAGGATGGCCCGTGATTATTCTAATAATAATTATCAGAATCAGAATCAGAATACTTTATTGATCCCTGGGGGAAATTATTTTTTGTTACAGTGCTCCATTTTAAACCAACATTAAGACAAGACAGACAATACGCTAACTAAGAATAGTACAATATATACATATATATACATACATACATACATACATAAGTCACTTATAAATAAATATTTGGAAAAGAAACATGTGTAGTTGTAGCAGCAAACAGTGTGTTAAGTGGATGCGTTGTACAGGGAGATGGCCACAGGCAGGAATGATTTCCTGTGTCGTTATTATTCTAATTAACTGGCAGCTGAGCCAAAAACAGCACTCTGTGAAGGTGGCTGCCCTTGTTTTCCTTCATCCAAACGCAAAACGATTCCCATTTTATTATTGTTTAGAGAAATTCAGATGGGTTAAGCGCAAATCACATAGAAAAAGTAGATTTTATTGTAAATAGGTGCTGTGACATATTTTTTACAGTTCCATTATAAATTTTGGTTTGACACCAGGTGTAACTGCGTACTAATTAACAAACCGTGTTTTTCTTGTGTGGCCTGTGTAGTGATTCTGAAGAAAAAGCCAACAAGTTGTAGCCTGTGTTGCAGCTTCTTATAAAGTATTTTATTGTGGAAAATCTATTCGTAGCCTCGTAGAGGTGTCATGTGTCGGCAGCCTCTTGCATTTACAAGACGACCATGCATTTGAGTAATATATGAACTCCTCCCTTAAAAAAAAAACAAAAAACAAAAAACCCGAAAATATCTTATAGCGAGCTGTCGCCTCCCACCCCTTTCCCCCCTTCTTACCTTTGGATACAAACGCCACCCCATCTGAAACCAATCCTTGCAGCACTCTTCCTTATGATATTAAAAGGAATGCACATGGGCGTTGGGGTGTGAGCACACACAAACACACAGTTTTCCAATCGCACTATCAATGTCACCATGGAAACCAATTCTCTTGGCACTCTCAGTTGATCGCCTTCTGCATTAATCTTGGATGGTCTTGAAAACGGTTACAGGGTTGTTTATGGATGCTTCTGTCAAAAGCATGTTGATCAAACCTAGACAGGGTTTGGCGCTTCGCCTGAGTGCAGATAAGTCTATATGTTTGGGTTTAATGGGCATGTTTTCTTCCATCGGTGGGCCTTGTGAGAGGAACTGGCTGTACCATGAGGAGACATGATCGCTGAGGTCTTGACCTTCATTGTAATTGCTACGAGAATCTGTAAAGCAACTGTTCATGCAGCTGATCCATATTGGCAAACTATTGCACTGTGGCATTTTTCTGCCTTGCATGACTGAACCTGTCACACATTCAAGGCAAACCCACACATGCAGCTGGGGGAGGGAGGGGGGATCATTTATATTTGCAAGCATATGTCTTTATCATGTCATGCAGTTTCACACTGTGAAGTGCAGCCATAGCATTTCACATAAATGAAAATTTGCATCCACATCAATGTTTGTATGATGCATATATTTAGCATCCACTTATACAGAAGAAATTAATTACACGTTTTGTAGGCACTGTATCTGTCAGTTCAATTTTGAATCTTCCTTTCCTGCATTTGTTAGGAATTAATTAGGATCAAAAACTAATTATTTCTAGGGTGTTTATGATTTTTTGTTACAAGACAGGAAAAGGAATTTTCTCTCTTTCTGTGCTTTTCAGCTTATAGAAATGGTCAAAGTAACACTGTTGAAAAGACAAATATTGCAACTTTAAAGACAATTTTGCAATGACTATCAAAAATGTAAAATTTTAATAAATATGTTTAAAATATGTTTTAACTCTCGGAAGTTTGGAAGCTCAAAACATGTAACAAAGGAGTTGCCAGTTGTCATGCATGTGCACGCACACACAAAAAACACGCAGTACAGACACACACATGCACATCAAAGTTCCTGCAGCATGGCCAATCTTGCTCTAGAAGTGAAACAAGTCAAAAGTATATTTTGCCAAAGCTGTTATCCTTAACATCTGTCAAGTGCTACTTTAATTAGTGAAGACAACATTCGTTGCCCTCAGGGCAGGACAGATGTTTAGGTTAACACTCACATACACATACACGCTCACATTGTTGTGGAGAAACCGGCTGAAGGCAAATCATGGCGCCTTGTCAAAAAATCCATGCGTCGATTGACTGATATCTTCTTCAGGGACTATCCTCTTTAGTGCAAATTAAATTCCACCAATCAATCTCAATAGTTTTGAAACTTGATAAAGATCTGTTGTGCTTCAGAATTATTAGAGAAGGAATCCAGTAGATAGATTTTTTTAATGTACTCAGTTGACTGGGAACAGTGGACCAACTAAGCAGTCAGCAGTATTTAGACATGAACTGATTCAAAGAAAATTCAAGCTATGTGGTGGAATAAATAAAAACAAACAAAAACAAACAAACAAACAGGTGAAAAATCACCCACTGAAATCCAAAGCACTTTAGTTTTTGCCAGACAAACTGAGGTTTTACACTGTGAGAAGTGTGAGGTAGAGTGCGAGAGAGTTAACATGTGGGAGTAATAGGAAGATAAAATGCTGGGGAGGACAGAGAGTAATACATAGAAGGCTTTGTTTTTAAATTGATAAATGATGGAGTGGGTGAGCAAGGGAGAAGGTGGGGTTGTTTCCCCTCCTTGAGACCGAGATACATTTTTCAGAGAAAAATGTATCTCGAAGCACTTGTTACCTGTCTGGGGCTGGGCAAGTCAGACCTGTTCTCTTATCTGTTTGGAAAGGCTTGATTGAAGACACTGAGAACAAGTGTGATTTAGAATGGGATGAAAAAGGAGGTGGAGAACGTGATGAGAAATGTGGAAGAATGAAGGAAAACTGATGGTAGATGAAGAAAAAAGAAAGAGAGGAAACAGGTGAACTAGAGACCAGTCCACAGCAGGAGGACATCCACAGAGATGTGTACCTGTGTCCATGTGTGGTTGTGTGTCTCCATTCACCCAGCTTCTCTGTGGTCTCGCTGGCAGTCTGTGGCATCTAGTGCTTGAGTAATCCTCCTGGGAACATTCAAAAGCTGCCAAAGTGCCATCCAGCTCCTCTTTTCACTCTTTACCACCCGTGCTTGTCTATCTCTATCTCTATCTCTCTATCTCTCTTTTTACACTCATTCAGCACTCCCCCTTTTCTTTCTCTAGCTGTTGCTTTTATTCCAGTCCTTCCAAATTACAGTAATATCACCCAATTTCATTTTTTTACTCAATTTTACTGTATTTGTTTGCCAACTTTTCTCTCTGGGCTTTGAATCGTGATTTGTCTTTTTCTTGTAACTCTATCACAGCTGTGAGTCTTCCCAATATGGGGAAGAAGGTGATTCATCATCTGTTTTTTTTCCTTTCCCTCTTGTAGTTCTGCCTATAGAACCAATGTTTTGGTTCTCAGAGAGCTGGACAGTTAAGCCTTTCCCATGGGATGACCAAACAAAGAGCCCAGCTCCCTTCACTTCTGTATGACTGCACAGGAACACAATCATAGGCATTCACTAGCGGGACTGCTGCTGGGCAGCAAAATGATAGATCTCTGCTGGCCACGAATGAGGCACTTCTTCATTTTTGCAATAAGACACCAATATAAACTGCCCAATTAATCTCTGATGATGTGCAGGAGAAGAAGCAAAACCACCCACGTGGTGCCATTTAAGTTTACAGTTTATCTCATGTAATGTAAATTTTGTCTCAGAATAATATTTTGTACTGCTGGACTAGAATTCTCCTTAATGAGGGTTCTGACAGCAGAGGTAAAGAAAGACACCTTAACTCCATCATACAAAAACAATACAGTGAAAAAAGTTTACATTTATTTAAATATAGTAAAATTAATTGTACAGTATTATTAGAATTTCTGCCATCACAGCGTAAGGCCTCTGTATATGTGCTGGAAAGGTGCTCTATAGGCTACCCATAAACAGCAACAAAGTAAAATGGTGCTACTTTATGTACTTTTTTGTGCTTTGCAGGCTGGTACATTGCCTCATTGCTACACTATTGTGAAATAAAAAAATTGTAATAGTGGCTTATTAAAATTCATATCATGTAATTAGATGTCATTTTAGCCTTCTAGTGTAATTTAGTGCTTGCAATGTTCTTGGCCCTGTGGCCCATTACTAAACTATCTGAATTTTGGGTTTGGTCCCATCTGGTAGACATGGGTCAGAAGTTATTGTTAGACTATCAAGGATGCGTACTGAAAGTCTGCCAGTGCCATCACATTCTGAAAGTTACATAAATACAGATAAGTTTCCTCACATACTGACTTGATCTGCTCTGCCTATTATATGCAAATCTGCAGTTTTCGATTCCTGTTTTGACCTATATTCTGCATCATATTAGATAACTGCTCATAATTAATATTGGAGGTCACCACACTAGCTGGGGGGGGGGGGGGGGTGCGCACATGAGGTTTGAGTCAGCATTTACTGGTACAGCAAAGGCCTCATCCCTCCCACTCGCTTCATCACTGCCACTGTCCTCCTCCTTGCAAAAACTTCAAACCACCCACATCCCATTGGCACCTGCTACATTGCAATTCAGGTCAGCAGGGGGAGTCACAAAATTACTCCAATAGTGATTGGTAAAGGGAAGAAGAGGCAGGATAGATGGGGTCTCATTTTCTTTCTTTTTTTTTTCCTTCCTGGCACCAAAGACCATGCCACTATGAACAATCATCCCATTGTGTGGCGACAAAAGAAACATAATTGAAGCAGATTTAGAGCTCAAAACAAATAAAAGACTTCATCTGAACAGTGATTTATCGTGACAGATTCACACTGATTATCAGATGGAGCTCCTTTTGGTTTATACAACAGCTTTGTTAACTTGATGTCAGATGCCTTTGCATTTTGCAGAAAGTAGCATCCAATCACAAAAATGCTCTACTTTCAATAACAATATTCCATTAATCTGTAGATTGAGACTTTCAAAAACAGTTATGTGTAACTAAAAATATGCCAAAGGGCCTTCTAACTGTTAAAATACATTAATAACAAACATTTTTGTTTAACCTGTCTTTAGGTTTAGGAAAAGTCTCTCGTATCCCACTGGATGCTCCTTTTGCTGTTTACATTTGTCTACCTATCATTTCTATGTTTGATACTTGAAATCCATGTTTTGGAAATCAAATCTTACTGAAACTCAAAGGGGGAAAAACATAAAAATAACACAAAAACAACAAAGAAATTGTTTAATTGCCCATTTCACCCACTACCCCTCCCAGTCTCACCCACCTTCCTCTTCCTTTGCCCCTTTTTACTATTCCACAAATCCTCAATTAAGTGCGTAATGGGCCTCAGAGGCAGGTTTGTGTGCTTCTTTGTTCAGCCTTGGGGGATCGACTGGCATTAATGTTCCTCTTGAGTATGTAAATAGCCTGAGCTGTGGGAGCGCAAAGCAGAGCTGCTACTTGTCTACTTAATCGCAGCGAGCTCCATCACTTTCGGACATTTTAGGGAGCTGAAGCAAGACATGCATGAGAACTTCAGCACTAAATACAATACCCACACTTAGAAGAGTAACCTCAGCACCCATGTCCACCCCCCAATTCTTCCGGAACCCCCCCTTCTTTTTTTTGCTCTCTCTCTCCTGATTCCCTCAGGACCCTTTACTCTCACCCTTTCTACCTAACTCCCCCCCAGACCTGGCAGTGGCCCTCACCCCTCCTACTTACACAACTCCCTGACCAATCCTTCCTCTGCATGTGTGCTGCTCCCCACTGCTCAGCCTATCCCATCTTGACAAGCTCCAGTCGATAGACCCTACAGTCTAGTTTTGTTTACTTCACCCACTTGTCCAGCGGAACACACAACAATTGTGTCCATTGCCTGTTTGTCAGCCCCCTTTTCAGAACTAAGAGAGGAGAAAGAGAGGGTGGGGGGGGATGAAAAACAAAAATGGAGGCAACAATTAAGTTTTCCCTCCTCCCCATGAACCCTGTGCGAGCGGTTTCCCAGCTCTATATTCTGTGAACTAACTTGGAGGCCTGTAAAGTGGCCCATTATTCTAGTAGGGTTGGCGTGTTCCAAGAGCGGATTGCCTCAATGGCCGATGAGCACAGAGAGGGTTTTGTTAGCAGCGTTTGGCTCACCACATTATGCACTGGTTAATTAGGAGCTCTATCTATCTATCTATCTATCTATCTATCTATCTATCTATCTATCTATCTATCTATCTATCTATCTATCTATCTATCTATCTATCTATCTATCTATCTATCTATCTATCTATCTATCTATCTATCTATCTATCTATCTATCTATCTATCTATCTATCTATCTATCTATCTATCTATCTATCTATCTATCTAGTCTTCTAGATATATAGACATATAACCTGAAATCAACGTCTACCATGTAACATTTATGGATTACACAGACCTGTTGGTACATTCCCACTGACATCTTTGGGAATCCTTGTTTCCTCGTCCTGAAATCCAAAGCAAGTTTACGATCTTCTCGCAGGCTACGATTTTTATGCATGTGGGATTTATGACAGTGGAAAATTGCTGAAAATTATTTTGCCCAGAGCCTATGATAATGATTGACTGCCACTATATGCTGGCTTCAATAATTAGGTTGTGGAAAAAGTCTATGAGAGAGTGCTCACCCTCTACGGCATTCCTTTGCTGCCTGTGACTGAATACATATTTACATAAGTTTGACAAAGTGTGCATGACTTTAAAGGAAAAAAGATGAACCAAAGAGTAGCAGGAGACTCCATGTGGCTTCACGTGTAAAAAGTGTTAGTAGTAAGCAACAGCTAGCTCCTGCTTTTCAGATTCAAAGACATGGCTCTGAAAGAAGAGCGATAGTAAAGTGCTTCTTTATCTTTACTAATTGTAAATTTGTAAAATTCTGTTTATTTCAAAAAATACCTAAAATACTCCAGTTCATGGAACCAGGACCAAAAAAAGCTCAAGATAATCTGCCTTGGCTGAAAATATCCCGTACTGTATCAGTATCTTGTATGTGTGTGAGGAAGAAAAGAAGAGAGAAACTTAGGTAGAGACAGAGACCGATGACAGGAAAACAGATATATGCTGAGACACTGAAAGTGAGCAGCTGACAGCTCGGTCACACTTCCCTGCTCTCCTGATATGCTTCCATATTGCATCCCTGATGATGTGCATTTTCCTCTGGACACACACAAACATAGAATGTTCTTAGTAGATTATTACATTTTCAACTAATGAGCACATCTTACCGAAATGTGATTTTGCTAAGAACACTGTAACGGCCATGTGTACATACATCTATTTCAAGTTTTATATGCAGATAACATATGGCACATTTCCAAGAAGTACAAGCATTTCATTTGGTTGCACAGATACTAGGCACTGGTTTCATTGTTGAAGACAGTTATACCTGCGGTATTATTATCTTACTGTTAGAGGTTAAAATGATTTCCATGCTGTTTTTAAGCAAAATTTAATATAGACTTCTAAAATTTTAACCAGACTTTTCTTGTTATTTAAATGATCCAATTCATATAACATATAAAAATCTACACAAAATATTTGTCTTTAGGACTGAGTCATATGCTAGCGTAGGTACAAAATGTGCACGTGGTATCTTGGCTGAGCTGGATGATGTAATGAGCTGTATGTGTGCAGGCATGCCCTTTCAGGCAACGCTGCAGGGTGGTGTGGGGAAATCAGGGTAATGGCTACTGTTTCAGGCTATGCTCAGTCCCTATAGGCTGCACTGTTTAATTAGAGAGAGAACATCCATCCTCCTTTGTCCTCTTATTGGCAAATCCAGACCCGGACTTTAACCCCCCTCACCCAGCCTTTGATTCATGGAACATGACCAGCAGACGTTTTCATTGTTGACAATGGCATTCCATATTCAAAAACAATTTTACGTGCATCCTGTCATTTTAATTCATTTCAATTTTAGAGTGTGTCAGGTGAGTCTAGTGATGTATGAAACATGATTTGCGCAGTAATCCAATTTCACAGGGCCAGCTGCCTAACACAGATGTCAGCTCGTCATGTGTCCACAGATAACGTGCTAACAAAAAAGCCCCTTGCCTACAGTAAATGTGGAGACATGCTGCTCTTCAAGTGATTACTCTCCCCTTCACCTTTGCTGTTTTCTTATTCGCTTGCCATTCCTTTCCTTTGTCTCCATCCTTACCTCCATCAGTGACGCCCCCCGTTCCCTCGCCCTTCCCCCACTGCATTGTTATGGATCCATCTCGATGTGGCATTCTTGCCATTTAACCCCTCCCCTCTTCCCTGTCATCTGCCTCTCAGCCATGTAGCGGGTACATTATAGCTGTTTGTAGTAGGGGGTGGGGTTGTCCTGCCTTACTGGCTCATTTAATGAGCTCCGGTGGGGATCGGACCAACGGCATGAAAAGCTGTGTGTTGAAAAATGGGATGTTCTGTTAAACAGATGCGCCTCTGCTAATGATAGTGCTGTAGCCTCACTTCATATACAGCATGAACACAGAAACACTCTTAGGAGGCGGGAAATGTGTGTAACCCATCATCTGGGAGGTTTGGAGCGGTAGAGTGAGAGCATCTCAGGTGACTCTTCTTTTTTTGTGAACTTAGAAAAGAGTTGGAGAGTTGGATAGCTTGTAATGAAGGAGCGGTCACTACATAGCTGAAATTTTCACAGTTAAGAGTCTAAGAAGAATGTGAGTCATAAAAACTGAGACTTGGGTTATGAATGTGAGAGGTTTGAGAATAGCTGTTTGATGTTCGGCCTTTTTAAATAATAAAAATCATCCAACATACTCTGGGGTGTCACTACGTGTCCAGCAGTAAAGAGGTTGGGTGAAATAGATACCATCAGACTAAATTCCCTGTCAGATATTATCCAGATGAATTGAAGTCACCTCATTCATTCCTGTGACAACCATGATTCTGCATAATGGGCCGTTAGGACTTAATTACAGTGGGACTTTTTCGCATGTGCGATCTATAGAGACTCCAACACAAGCTTCGGGATTCTCAGAGACTCTCCTAATGACTGCCTCATTATGGACACAGAGTTGTGCTAAACAAAAGGAAACCTTAGGGAATGCTCCTTTATGCACTGCCAAGATGGCGATACACTGTGATTTTAAAATATAATGAGAAAAATGGGAAATTTGAAAAGAGAAAATCTGTCTTACAGCTACTGAATACAAGAAATTGAGAATTGTATCTCTCAGGAAGGACATTAATTGAAGAGGAGAGTCATCACTGTATTTGTTGGAAGCACTGAAAGACAAAACTGACAAGCTCCAGTCTGTGAATTCACGTAAAAATATTGGTACAATTATGACAAGTATGACTTTTTTGAGCTCCTTATAGTTTCAGTATGGGCAGTAACACCATGTGACAATCTCAGGGTCAGCTGTGGTAAGTACTTGGTAGTCTGTCAGTATTTGGGAGATCTGTGCTAAGACCGGAGGCTGGGTCACTGACCGTGGTACTGAATACCAGTGCTTAGGCCTACAAAGGCAGGATGCCCATATGTTTTTAAGGATACCCCTGTTATTGTCACCAGATCTGCAGCACTATATTGATAACAACACGCTTTACATTTCTGTTGCTTTTCTCTTATTTGACTGTGAGTAAAACTTCACAATTGCAGAAAAGTTTCCTCAGAATTTCCTTTAGAACACGTCACCTGCTTTCCAGTTAGTGATTAGTGACTTTGATGAATTTCAGCATAAATATATTTTATTCATGTTCACATACATTTACCTTTGTGTCTTTCTTGTGACTATAAGCTCACTGCAGGGTTAAATTTGAATAGGCCTAACACAACTTTTTAAGTGTCCCACTGAGTGACTGTACACCTACTCTTTTAAATTAACAGAATTGAGAAAATTTAGGATCACCAACACTAAAATGGGAATGTCAGAGGTGTAGCATGCTTTGGAAAACAACATTCAGAAACAGCTGAGACACACAAATATGTAAAAAGACGATGTATAAAGATATTATGCAGAAAATACATAATCTTTAAAAATGTTTATTTGTTGGAGAATAGCATACTGACTGTGGAAGGAAAGCACAGTGTCAGTTGTGATTTGGGATTTGATATTTAACACATGCAGTTTTGCATCAGTATTGTTTTATTGGAACTTCCACTGATTACTTTTCCCTCTGTGGACATCTCTATCGATACCTGTCCCTGAACATATTAATCCCAACCATGTAGGGATGCATAATCTAGAGGTGCAGTGTGATAAAGCCTCTCTTTCTTTAGAGTCCTGGAAATTATCTCCCTCTTCTTATGCACAGCACAACCTGGAGTGTTTGCTGAGAGCTTCCTTTTGAGGGGCTGGTGGTGGTCACAGCTCCTAGGCAGCCAGTATGTGTGAGCTCATTTCTTCCCACTGTAATGCAAGTGACTGTGAGGCCCAAAGGGGGCAGATATATCCGGAGCCTGGCCCTGCTCTAGTTGCCTTTATATCACAACATATTGTGATGCACCAATCAAGAGAATGGGGATCGGGCTCCTCGAGAGACCAGTGGGAAACGTGTATAATGGGCCGTCTGTGCTATCACATGGATGATAACAGCCTGAATTTGACCAGTAATCACACAACCAGCCTCTAATGCAAACTTCTTTAGTTATTAGGTAGACATATTTTATGACTGGCACCATATGTCCACACTTACCGCAGTAGCTCAAAAATTATGAAGCAGCACAAAACACCTCATGAAGTTTGTTTAAATTTTTTTTGAATGCATGAATTTGTATTTTCTTTTAGGAGATAAAGATAAAACTTAAATCTTTTGAGCCATACATTCTCTTTATAGGGTGTTTGTGCAGGCAGTGTGTTTGTATGCTATGTATGTGTGTGGCTGTGAGCTTCCTCCTTCCCCTTCATCCTCTTCTCTAAACCACAGAGTGTTGCCAGGACAACCCCTCGTGGTCCTTGCTGCATCGCAGCAGCCCTCAATGCCAGCGCTCAGGGAACCTCCTTGCACTGGGAAGGCTGCATAAAATTGGGATAATCGCCGTCGATTATGGGACACAATGAGCTGCTGCTTCTGAAAGATTCATTCATCCTGGAAAAAGAGACTGTGGAGGGGGGCAAGAGAAAGGGGCGCCTTGGTCCCTCCGCTGCTCTCCCACGGTGGGCACAGGCATGACATCAGTGGCCTGAAAGAACTGGCATTCTGGACATGCCCACTGCACTCCCCTCTTGCTATACCCTTGCACCCCCTCTCATCTGAACCCCCCCCTCCTTTTCTTGCTCCTGCCAGTTTGGATGCAGCGCTTGGCCGGATGAGTTGGGGCCACTGCCACTGTTTGCGTGTGAAACAAAGCCCCTCAGAAGGAAGAGAGAGGAAGCAGAGAGCTTCACATGGTACCAGCCAAAAGCGGGGATGGCTGCCTCGGCCTTCCCCTCACAGGCCCCTCTTTTGGCTGAGAAGTGATGGTGCGACCCCAGTACCCCCTTCTCCCCTAGTGTCCCTCTTACTCCCCCTTGTAACCCCTTCTTCTCTGTCCTAGCCCCTTGCTCTCACCCCGAAACTGCACTCTTTTCGCGGGAGAGCCCTTTGAATGAGGATGACATGTTAAGGGATTTAGGATGAGTGATTTCTCATGACACAACCTTTACAGACAGAGATGGCATTCCTCTCGCTTTTGTTGTGTAGCTGGTCATTTGTTTGAAGAGGAAATAGCTTTCCAACACATTTCCCTAATTAGAATAATGTGATACTGCTCAATGCCATGTGAAGTCTCATGCTGCTGGGAGACTAGAGGGAAATCAGCGTGACAGCATCCTCACATGAATCACATAGGTCAATTGTGCTTTGGAGTTCAGTTTGGAGTTTTATTGACTATAGTCAATTAGATAGATAGATAGATAGATAGATAGATAGATAGATAGATAGATAGATAGATAGATAGATAGATTGATTAACCAGTGTATAATGTGGTGAACCACATATCCATCTGGTACTTGGATGTGTCTAGAAGCATGCTCTCTGTGGGGATTACAGTGTTTAGGGGATTTGAAACATAGGCTCTGATACTAGCTCCTCCTTCCATTTCTTCTTCTTAGTTATTTATTTACTTTTAGGTTTGTTGGCTGTGCGTCTGCGTATGATATGTGTGCACGTGTGAGATTCGTGAGTAGCTGGCCGTGGGTGTTGGTGGCAGTGGAGTCAAGGGGTAGGAGGTGGTGGTGGTGGAGGGGGGGTGGGCGGTGGGCGGTGGGGGATGTAGCAGACATCAGGATGGGGCCATTCAGGTTGCTGTGTCTGTGACTAAGTCTGTCGTCTGGACTGTGTTGACTCGCTCCTCTCTGGATGCTGCGGAGGAGTTTGTGGACAGCTGAAAGCAGGTTGCCGTCAGCAGAGCAGAGGTGTTTTTAGCCACCGGCTGTACCTGGGATCTTATCTGCTGACATCAGGCAACATATTTGGATGGAGCACTTGCACGCCTGCTAACACTTTCTTGTGCCGACTCCCTCTTAAATACCAAAGACTGGAGATTTGATCCTGGTCAATGTATATAGCACTTACCTCAACTCCCCCAGAAATGAAGTAAGTACTATGTATTTCCATTCATATCATAAATATTTACTCCTTTTACTTTTTTCTCTTTTTTTACTCCAGCCACTTATTGATTTTTAAGTTTTGTTTTTATATATAATGAAAAAAATATAGTTTTATAGTTTTCATTTTATTCACAACTCCAGTAACTCTTCATGGCTTTACAGTCCTGTAATGCAATTAATCTGACTAAGCTCTCAGCCAAGATTAACCGGTTTACAACATGATCCCATTAGTGACTGAGAGGAAGAAGCTGTTTGTGGGTGTGTGGGCTTGTACAGGTCTGAAGGTCTGAAATATGGTTTTGTACTGAACATTTAGTAAAATCTGATTATACTGAAACAAAAGTAACTTTTTAACATTTACACTTCCTGAAACAAGATGCCCAGTCCCATCTGATTGTGGACTTAAGTGTGAAGCTTCTCAGAATTATTTGTTAGGGCACAGTAATTAATTCGAAGCTCATGAAATGTTAATAACAAGAAGGATGTTCCATCCAACAAAATGACTCTATAACACAAAAACACCTTGCTATTTCCTCCTGGTGCAAATTGATAATAAATAATGCAGCTGCTGCAGTGGCTGTAACTCTTAGCTATATTTTTTCACATTCATCCATCACTGGGTCACACAAACCTGCTCTCTCATTTGTCTCTGACTTGGTGAGAGAAGTGTTAATGAGAGGATTATGGCAGAGTATCGCCTGCTTCCTCTCATAGTGCTAAAAATAATGACAGGGAGAGAAAAAGGGGGACATTCAATTAGCAGCACTCATCTCTCCCGTGGAATAGGATTTTTATATAATGGTAATTTTTGAATTTCTGGGGTTTTATGAATTCCTCGAGTTTTTATCTAAAGTATGCAATCACGCCACAATAGAGTGCAATGTGGCTGCTACTTGCCTGCTGTTTGCGTGTATTCTCTGTATTTCACACGTAGAAATTAATAAGAGGAGCTAGGAATCATCCATCTGTGTGCCTGGAAGGTGACCAGGTGGTCTTGTTATAGTCTTTCAACATCACAATGCACACACAATGGGGGAGGTGCGTGTAACTTAGAAAGTGTGTGTTTTATGTGGAATTGTATGCATACACAAAAAACTAAAACCTAAAAAATCATAATAATAACAAGGCTGGCTGTGAGGTTCCTCTCCCAAAACAACCTCTTGATTCAAGCTCTCTGTTGCATTTGGTAAAAGCTTTAGCTTTGACAAAGAAAGAAAAAAAATACTTGACATCATCATTATATCTCCAAATAACATAATCTTCACCACTGAAGCTTCCATTTGTGTTTTTTAGACTGTGAACCCCACGGCAAGGGGGAAGGTGAGGGTCACTTTATTTCATTTTTTCTGTTCTTGGTTGTCCATCACACCAGAATTTGTAATGGGCTCATTGAATAGCAACAAAGTCCATAAGCAGACAAAAGATATATCAAGCCAAGCTAGTTAATTGTGTATATTTTTTCTTTAACTTGATGCTGAGGGATTAGCATAAAGCTATAGTGCCTGTTATTTTCTCTTTTCTTACACATACCTAACTGTCACATAACAGACACAGCTGGCTCCCTTCTCATTAAACAAATGCATTAACACCTCAGTGGGACTACAGAAAGCTACTCAGGGCTGCTCATTATGGAAAATTGTGTTTTATTCAACACAAAGCTGCTCTCAAAGCATTACCTGTGAATGTGAAAACTGAAATGATAACTGAGAGATAGAAAGATCAAGTCTAAACAGATATATTATTTGATAGTTAGGCATTTTTTGTCTCGTACTCTTTTTTTTTCAGTGCAACAACATTGTAAAATTAAGGCTCTGTTTAATCTGTGCATTGTAACAATTCCTGAAAAGTCTACCAACATTTTCCACAATTAATTTTATTTTATCAGAAAAAAGGTTTCATAGTTTCTGCAAAAATCTAACAAAAGTCTGCTCTGAGAAAATTGGGGCTACACAATCACCCTTCAGTAAACTGAGATGAGATACCCCAAAGGACTGTGATTTCAGAAGCAGCAGCTTGTAGTCAGCTTGCTTCTTTTGGAATGCTCTCTTAACCATGAACAAACAGTGTTCGAGTGACAGCTTGGCAACGCTTGAATGCTAAACATTTTTCATCACACAGTGTTTTGATTTGAGCTATAAACAGTTTTCAAAGGCTCCTGTATGTTGTTGTGGAATCAACAGTCTTCTTTCTCACAGTGACTGTCACATGACAGAATATGACCACAGCATGATCACCACAGCATGGTCATCAAAAATGTTCTGTGGTCAAGTGTGTACTTTTCACATTGTCTGACTTGATGGCTTTGATTTTAACAAAAATCACTTGTTCTTTCTTCATATCACAGTGCCAACAGTATGCCTAAACAAGTGGAGGTGAGGATGCACGAGAGTCACCTGGAGCCCATTGAGGCCAGGCCCCAGTCGAAATGTGCCCTAATCTGCTCCAAAATGTTCAAGAACCTTCTTCTCACTCTCACTGTCCTTGGTAAGCCCCCTCACGCTGTTTTTTCTTTCTTTCAATTACTTATTATTATTATTATTATGTTTTGGTTTTGGTTTTTTTTATCTCGAGAGCCTAATAAAAAGTAAGGAGGGCTAAACACAGATACTAACTACCACTGAGTTCAGTCTTATGCTAGCTCAATTATATGTGCGGAGGAGATGCCATCTGTGCTCAGACAGAAAGATGACTGAGTGTTCTGAACTTTCCCAATTCTGTGCCACCTGTTGCTATCAAAAGCTGTGCTGTACTGGACATAAAAACAGCCTCTGGTGATGCATGAAAAGTGCTGTCATCTTACCACATGCTGATTAGGGTCCAAAGAAAAAAAGTTTTTAATAAAGGAAGAGATGTAAGGTCTTAAATTAGATTTGTTTAAACTGTAGTTCTTTCTGATGGTTTGTTTTTATGTCGGCTCTCCCAGTCATACAGTCTATAATTACAGGACTCTTTAAACTGTAAATTAAAAAATATGTGTACATTTGACTTATTCAGTTACTGCATTGCACTTGTATGGATGTGGGCTTGTGTGAGCATGCGTACTGTGTACATCCAATGGCACCCGGCTGGACGCTCACAAAGCAAGTGAGCCAGCATGATCATTGATCATCTGTCACTTGGCAGATGAAACCTTGAAAGGGAACTTGCAATTGCTCCAAAGGGAAAGCACAGGAAATCAAGTGCCATCCAAAACCATCGGGTGTGCAGAATCCACTGGATGCTGTTAGACTGGGGGATAGATTAAAGCGCTGAAGACAACTTAGGTTTAAAAAAACAAAAACAAAAAAAAAACGCTGGAGGCCTTGTGATCAGTTTGTGTTATGAAACAATATATTGGGCTGTGTTATCTTTGGCAGCGGAAGTGCAGCCCCAGGAGGATGTTGGAGTTTTGTCTTGCCTAAGACAGACAGACACAGAGGCCAACCACCAGGCCTGGTAGGCAGGGGAGTGGGGGGTGGGAGCATACAGAGGTCAGCTTTACTTAATGGCAGGAACAGTGTGTGGCAGGAAAAGAGCTGTTGGTTGGAAGAGACATTGTGGCTTTAAGGGTCAACAACGATTTTGTTTGAGAATAGAGGATCTTTCAAATGTCACAATATTCAGGCTATTAAAGAATGGAGATCAGAGGAAAGGTAAGGTTGCACACGCAAAAAAGATAATGTGAAAATAATCCAAGTATCTCAGTGAGACAAAATTTGTGCCTGAGATTAGAGTGAAACATATCTTTTTATCCATCATTTATTGAAGCTTTTGAAAAAATAAAAATTTTAAAAGAGTTTGCTGAGATGACAGATGCTTCACCAGTGAGTCGGACATGCTGCTCCTCCTCTCTGCTTCAAAGGAATCTGATTTTAATCCTCCACGAGCTTTGCTCACTGTCAGCAGGTTTGCATTTTATCTTCACAACCCATTGCCCTCCCTAAGTGTCCAGCAGATCCCTTCTCACCAAACAACTGAAATTATAAGGCTGGAAGCTAAGATGTTACTAAGATGTTAATACGATGTCTTTGACAACAAATCATTTGAGAATTATTTATTTCATAGTTTGAATTGATACTATTTTCAAGTAGCAAATGATTAAAATCATAGCATTTTGTTATGGTTTATTTGCATGTAATATCTGACTTACTTAAAGTTGGCTTGGCTTGGCCACTTTGTTTCTGTATTTCACGTTGTTTCTCTCACACAATTTCATATTTTGGGATTTTACACCTTTTTATTTTTCTTGTTGCACTTCAGGTGTGATCTTGGGGGCTGTATCAGGGATGCTGCTTCGTGTTGCTTCCCCAATCCACCCAGACATTGTCATGGTGATTGCTTTTCCTGGAGACATCCTAATGAGGATGCTGAAGATGTTGATCCTGCCACTCATTATCTCCAGTTTAATCACAGGTGCAGTGTAATTTATCACACTCAAATATATTAGGAATTTTAAGTTCTTGATTTACACCTTTCGCTGCTCTAATACACTAAAATAGACTTGGTGAAAAAGTCATAATGCAATAAGAAAATACCCTTATATAATCTACTAATTGTCTTTGCATAGCACAGCCTTCATGTCTTGCAGCATTGAGTCAACATTTCCATTGGATACGTCCTAGCAATTAACAGGCAAACATGATCTTGCTTGCTTTGGGTGCAGGTCTAGCCGGTCTTGATGCCAAATCTAGCGGTCGCCTGGGCACCAGAGCTATGGTCTACTACATGACAACCACAATTATTGCTGCTATCCTGGGAGTTATCCTGGTGTTAGTCATCCACCCTGGCAACCCCAAACTGAAGGAGAATCTTGGCGAGGGCGAGAAAAATGATGATGTGTCTAGTCTGGATGCCTTCTTTGATCTGATCAGGAACCTTTTCCCAGAGAATCTTGTGCAGGCTTGTTTCCAACAGGTAACAGATTAAAAGGATTTATTCACAGTTTGAAAATCTTTGTGAGATATCTGAACACATGAATGCCATCCCATCACTTGTTAGGGAATATTACATAAAGTCATAGAAAATAAACTTGTGTATTGGGACATGTGTAGGCTTACATTCATAAAGTGTTCGGAAGAGGCTACCAACAGAGAACTACAGGGGTTGATGCCTGATAAACCAAAACAATTGCACACACAATACAAATTTTATTTATATAATGCCAAATCAAAACAACAGTTGCCCCAATGCTATTATATTGTAAAGTAAATAGCTTTCAATAATAGAAAGGAAACATAGAAAATTCAAGCAACCCCTCCTCGAGCAAGTGCTTTGGGGACAGTGGGAAGAAAAAACTACCCTTTAACAGGAAGAAGCAGAATCAGGCTCAGGGAGAGGCAGCCATCTGTTGGAAGAGAGCCAGAGATTAATAACTAATTAATTACTAATGGTTAAATGCAGAGTGGTGTATAAACATATAATGAGTGAAAAAGGTTATTGAAGAAGAAACACATCATGGGAATCCCCCAGCAGCCTAGAGCTAGAGGATTCAGGGTCTCCTGATCCAGCCCTAAAAATATACTTTATCAAAATGAGAAGTTTTAAGCCTTATCTTAAAAGAAGAAAAGTGTCTATCTGCTAAATCCAAATTTAGAGCTGATTCCACAGAAGAGGGGCCTGAAAGGTGAAGACTATACCTCTCATTCTACTTTCAAATATTAAAGGAACAACTAGTAGGCTCGCGGTCTAGAGCAAAGTGCTCTAATGTGATGTTATTGTACTATAAGGTCATTAAGATAAGATTATCCAAGACCTTGTACATTATAAGAAAGATATTAAATCTGATTCTAGATTTAACAGAGAGCCAATGAAGAGAAGTCAGTGTAGAAGATATATCTTGCTATATATATATATGTTGCTATATATCTTCCTAGTCCCTGTCAATACTCTTGTTGCAGCATTTTGAATCAACTAAAGGCTTTTTTAGGACATTCGAATAATAACGAACAAATCCAGCCTAGAAGTAATAAATGAATGAACAGTTTTTCAACATCACTTTGAGACATGTTTCTAATTTTAGAGATATGCTTCAAGTGGGAAAAAAAAGTCCTACATAATTGTTTAATATATGCATTGAATATCCTGGTAAAAAACAATTCCAAGAATTGGTGGTAAAGGTAATGCTATCCAGAGTGAGAATTTGCTTACTCTGGATAGCACTATGTCTTTAAGACATACCTGCAGTTTAACTAACTGGTGTGTGTTATGGTGTATGTTCATGGACAGATAAAGTTTAGTATCATCTGTATAGTAGTGAAAATGTTTACCAATGCCTTCTGATGATACTGCCTAAGGGAAGCATGTATAATGTTAACAGAATTGGTCCTAGCATGGAACCCTGTGGAACTCCATAGTTAACCTTAGTGTGTGAAGAGGACTCTCCATTTACACGAGCAAACTGGAGTCTTTTAGAGAGATCTGATTCAGAACCACTGCAGTGCATTACCTTTAATACCACAAAAGAATTCTTAAAGAAAAATATTTTAAATGTCATTAGCTCATTAATATTTATGCTTAATGCTTAATTTCTTTCAGATTCAGACAGTCACAAAGAAGGTGGAGGTGGTTATTGAGGAGGATGTCAATGCCACCACTATGGAGGGCCTAGTGGCTAACATTACAAAGGAGCCTCAGTACATCATCAAAAAGTCACTGCAGTTCAAAAGTGGCATGAATGTTTTGGGTATGTAAAACTCACTGCAACTGAAAACACAGTAATATAGCTGCAGTATGTGGCCTAGTAACATTAAGCAATATTACGAATGGTGCTAAGCGCTAACATCAGCATGCTAAAATGAAGACAATGATGAAGCTAAGTTGCAAATGCTAAGCTGGTAGCAGGTAACAGAACATGTATACATGTTGAGAACATTCATCATCTTAGCCAGCTTAGCCATCACCATCACAGCATTTGCTAACTAGCGCAATACACAGAAATACAGATCGCTGCCTGATGGAAATGTTCTGAATGTTTTGCAGTTGAGACATTTCCATCGAAACCACAATGCAAAGAGAACAAGTCGGGGAATAATCAAAGTCATTTAGATTAATTCCCTCGGCCCCATATTGATTTAATATCATGGAAAATAGATGTTCAGGTATTTCAGATATTCCAGTCATACTCTAGAGTCATGCCTGGGAATCGGTTTTGAATGTCGCAAATATCTGGACAGGCCTATTGGTTTTTAAATGGAAACCCTATCATCTTATAAGAATTCCCTGATGCTGGACACATCTCACCCTTCAGCACTGGTGGCATTCAAAATGTGACACATTTATGATTTTTTGTCACAGGTCTGATTGGTTTCTTTATTGCATTTGGCATCTGCATGGGCAAGATGGGAGAGAAGGCCAGGCTCATGATTGAATTCTTCAATATCCTCAATGAGATTGTGATGAAACTTGTCATCATGATCATGTGGTTAGTGTCACTCAAGATTCCCATTGACTCATTTTAAAACTCATTTAAGTCATTTGAATCAGAAATGACTTAATTTAATGTGTTTGTTGTTCATTCCAAGTTATTTGTCAAGTAACTGTAATGCTTTAAAAGATAAAGGCTTGCTTGTAATAGGAAGATTTTATGAGGGTTAACTAATTTAATATGTTGCTAAATGATTAAACATATACTTTTTCTTCTCATCAGGTACTCTCCTTTTGGTATTGCCTGTTTGATTTGTGGCAAGATCATTTCCATTAAGGATCTGGAGGTCGTGGCTAGGCAGCTGGGCATGTACATGGTGACAGTGATCATTGGCCTCATTATCCACGGAGCAATTTTCCTCCCCAGCATTTACTTCGTTATCACCAGGAAAAACCCCTTCACCTTCTTCCTGGGCATCTTCCAGGCCTGGATTACTGCTCTGGGGACAGCCTCCAGGTTAGCATCAGAATGGAAAAGGAATTGCTGTCTTAATATTTGTGCAAATTATTATACATTTATAATCCAACTTGTTTTGCTTTTCCCTTCCAGTGCTGGTACACTACCTGTCACCTTCCGTTGTCTGGAAGAGAATTTGGGTATTGACAAAAGAGTCACTCGTTTTGTGCTCCCAGTCGGTGCCACCATCAACATGGATGGAACTGCTCTGTATGAGGCTGTGGCTGCCATTTTCATTGCCCAGATGAACGGTGTCAACCTTGACCCTGGTCAAATTATCACTGTCAGGTCAGAAAAAACATGGCTTTGCACTTAATATTTAACATCCCATCCTAGCTTACATATATATAAGAATGGGTTTTAGAAATGGAGTCCTACAGAATGGCTGCATATGTGTGCAGTTCTTCCATTGAAGCTATTCTTAGTCACCAAAGTAAGACTTGCAGTTCCCACTGTTTAAATTGTTTAAACTGAGATAAATGCAGCTCCCACAGTTAGATCATTACAATAAAGACAAACTCAGCAGAAGTGTTGTGGCATTTAGTGGTGAGCTGAAAAGAAATTTAGAGTACAGCAAATTAAGCACCCAGAGGAAGCAGCCATATGCCCCAGTCCCTTGTCTCATGCTAAGGAGGAAGCTAAGCAAGAATTACCAGTCACTCGCTGTTTTCATCGCAACAATCTTTCCAAAATACTCTTATAATCCAGTGATCTGCACATAGATGACATTGACTCTGACATTTTTATTGGATATAAATCCATGGACCTTCAAATTAAATATCCAATCTCTCTTTCATCTCTGTGAGCCTCTGTTCATAAAGATGAAGAACCTACTCGGGTGCGCCTCAGCCTAAGCACAGCAGAAACTGAGTGCCTCCTTTTAACTGTGAGATGCAGAGGATGTAATGTTCATTGGTGTTTGGGGAAGTGCATCAGGGTGTGAAGAATGAGGTTAGGCAAGTGGTTTTGGAGAATGTTATTGAGTGCCGCTTTCCCATATCTTCACCCAGTCTGACAGCCACCTTGGCCAGTGTCGGGGCCGCCAGTATTCCCAGTGCTGGCCTGGTGACTATGTTGCTGATCCTAACTGCTGTAGGCCTGCCAACCCAAGATATCAGTCTCCTGGTTGCTGTCGACTGGCTGCTGTGAGTTTGATAAAAGAAAAAATTATATTGTGGTTACACTGTACAAGGTAATTTTGCCTTTGCTTTTGTATTAGGGTTTTTCAAACCCTTTACTAGCATGCAAAGCCATCTTTCATGCTGATTTGTGTCTCATCAGTGATCGATTCAGGACCTCAGTGAACGTGGTGGGTGACTCCTACGGTGCAGGCATCGTGTACCACATGTCGAAGGCAGAGCTGGATGAGCTGGATGCACACACGGCAAAGTCGGACGACATTGAAATGATGACAAAGACCCAGTCTTATTACGATGACATGAAGAACCACCACGAAAATAATTCCAACCAGTGCGTCTTAACCGCTACCGATACCACAACTGCTAGCGCCACTGCTAACAATTCTGTTGTAGTAGATGAATGCAAGGTACATTTAATGCTTACAAACATAGAGACCTGTATATAACCCTCTCTCGTGTTGCATGCTCACCCTGCACCTTGCTTGAATCTGTTTGAGTTTTAAGCATTGCGTCTTTGTTTACATCATTGTAAATACACCCGCTGTTATTTTATTTCAGAAGTGAAGCAATGGAACAATAGTTGGATGTATGCATGTGTTCATTTCTCTGGAATAGCAGCTTTGCTGTTGAAAAACAACAACAAAAAATTATAGTTTATGTCAAAATATTATTCAGCATCGGTACATATGAATAAAGGATCAAATTTCTCTCCCTCAACAGCTAGCCTAATCTGATTACTGGAGCCAATTGGGGGTCGGCTCCAGTTCAAAAGGCAGAGCAGGATAATCCTCATTATGACACAGAGGAATTATTTACCAGCCACCTTTATCAAAACTTCAGAATACATGTATTAATAAACACTTTAAAGAAATGTCTTTTGACATAATTTTAAATATTGCTTATGTTCAAATTATTGTCCAGTATGGCGTGTTTTGCTTTTTCTTAGAATACAGCAGATTTTAACTGTTAAATGGGAACATTTCCAAAGGTTTCCCATTTTCTGTAGGATTTTAAGATACAGAAATGAAGTGCTAGAGCTAATTAGCAGTTCATATGTTCCCTACACACCAACTACGAAACTGTCAGTGAGTCATTCCCTACAAGGGTTTTTTTTTTTTTTTCTTTTGCATTTTGACACCATCTATTTCTGTCCAGTGTGAGAAATATTCTGTGAAATCTAGAGGGGAGAAGGAGCTCCGGAAATGTAAAACATTTTAAATCCAATATCTGAATGTATTCCAGTCTTTTAGAATATTATATGTAAGTTCATAATGCTTGTTCTCTGACACACACAGACGGGCGGCAAAGGCCTACTGATGAGCCTATTCATTTATTAAAGGATGAAGGGCGTTACCTAGCAACGCTGGTAATCTGTCGCACAAGCAATCTGCCCATGGCAAAAAGTTATATCCTCCTTTCTCAGACTTGCTTTATTAATGGACACTTACATATGAATGTTAAACAAAACCTTGCTGCTTCCAGTACCTTCCACACCACTTTTCCCTGTTTTCTGTTCTGCTTTGCCTCACATACATTTCTAACCCATTTCAAGTCCAATGAAACGTCGTAGATGCTTGCAGAATAGCTAAAACGTAACTATGCATTCATTTGGTAGTGTTCTTTCCTTTTTTGTGTTATTTGTATATTCTGAATTTAAAATGTATTAATTTGTCTTTTTTTTACTGCCTCTTAAGTTGGTTTTCATCATAAATTTGTGGTCTATTCCCAGGTCATTAAAAGAAACTGTCTAACTCATGTTAGGACTACCACGAGCATGCATGGACATCAGTGGTTTTCCTGCAGTTCCAGTGTTCCTTATTGCAAAATAGCAATTCTGTCTTTGTAGGTTTCAAGTGCTAAAGAGGGCTGTAGTCAACCAAAGAAAATCTCCATTAACTGAAATTGGTTCTACCCTAAAACCTATTCATTGGTCTTGGGGAGAATAATCTTTCTAAATCAGCTCCACTGTACTGAGTGCATTTTGCCTTATTAGCCAAAATTATTTATAGATAAACAAAAATGTTATTAAACAAAACATTGTTTAAATTATTCCAAACTCTTCATTTTGTACTAAAATAAAAACAACAGATTTGCAGTCAACCAGCATATACCAGTGTGCATCCACACAAACCATATTAACTGGTGATCCCAGGACAAAAATGCAAACAAGCAACATGCTCTGACCAATAGGTTTGACACCTCTCCGATTGTAATATAATTCTACTGTATTGATGAAAGTGAAAGATTCATATTTGCTTTGGTCTTGGTGAATATGGTCTGGCTTTGTTGGTCTTACTGCAACTGGCAGATGTTGGTCCCAAACCTTTTGCTTTAATGCACATACCAGTTACAATTTCTAACATGCACATACTTATAGTCTCAAGCATTTAACATGAAAGATGTGTGAAAAATTTAGCCTTAATAAAAATGAATCCACACTGCCGACCTTTTTGACAGGTATTACAGAGCTAATGCTGAGCAAATGTTAAAAAGCTACTCTTTTCAAAGTCTCTATCCAAAGTGATCCTATCTGTAAGTTTTTGCTCCAACCATTAAAAATGAGGGAATAGTATTGGAACGACATTCTCCTTATGAAAGTAACATCAATTAGAAAACTAGTAATTATTTGGTCAGTTAACTAGTTGTTCTGGAGACTACAGCCCTACAAAGCGCTATAGCTAAAAGTAGTCAAATTTAAATAAGAATGTTGTATACAACATTTTAGTTTATAGACATCATATAACAATGCAGTAGTTGATCTGATGCATTATAAGCTTTAAGAATGTGGTGTTATTCTAAGGTCTTTTGACCAGAATTTTCTTTTTTTCTTGGATCCACTGTTTAGATCTTCTGCTAACTTCTTACAGGTAACCTCAGCCACTAATGGCTCTGCTGCGGAGTGCACGCTTGTTGAGGAGGAACCATGGAAACATGAATAATGGCAGCACAGAGATCCCCTGCTTCTGGGCTCCACAAGCTTTCCTGTCTGGTGATATACAAGAATGAATGAAAAATCACATGAACAGAACTACTAATTGTTCTTTTTTATGTAGCTTACATTTCTTTTCTTTTTAAAAAAAATTTAGTCCCTATAAAATTTTAACTGTCTATCTGACTGATATATATGATACTAATTCACTTAATTGTGAAATGATAACATAGGCATACCTCACATGTTAGAGCGCAGTTACGTCCTGTATAGCAGACACTTGCACAACATACTTCAAGACTTGGAGGGTGAAGGAAGGGAGGAAAACAATGGTTAGATAAGCTATTCTTAGCAATACATCCTGGTCCCTTATTTGTATGAGGAGCGAAGAAGCGGAGATGCACTGAGTGTCTTACAAGTTTCTTAAAGGTGACACGTTATTATAGTGTCAAAGACAAGTGGGAGTTGGAACATTATTCACGACAGCAATGCAATTTGTAATGAAATCCCCTTCTTTCCATCCTTGTCAGTACTATCACAATGTGTGCACACGGCCACTGCTTTTTGTTTTCATCCCAGCCTCTCATCTAAGAACAAAAGTGTCTCTAAAGTGCTTCTTACTGCAATTATAGTTACCCAATATTACTCAGTATCCCTGTGGACCAGAAAACTGATAAAGGGTTCAGTGAGAACAATAGTGAACAGGAAAAACATGCTGAGCCTCAAAGCACCCAATGGTTTTATTTTTATTTTATTTTGTCTACTGTGTAGAAAGGGGATCTTTTTCTTTGTGTCACGCATTCAGTGATATTTAAAGCTAATTTGTGTGTGTGATAGAGAGAGAGAGTGCTAAGGTCAAAACATGACCAAGTCAATTAAAGGGACCAAACAGGCAGAAAATCAATCAGCTCACAGAGGCCTTTGAACTGTCACCATGACATCCATTTTCTTAAACTATCCATTTATAGCACAACAAGAGATAAAACCTCAAAATCTAAAGCGTTGCCCTAAAATTACAATGTATAGAGTATCGGTTTTCACCAAAAATAGTAATTCTTTAATACCAATGAAAAAGACATTTCAATAGTTTAAAACTAAATGTAAATCTAAATGGCATACCTACATAACATATTGAATAAAATATATTGAAAATATATATTTTTTAAAGCACAAATCGGGCCAGAATGTGAGTGCAGACAATAATCTTTCCAACTTAAAAAAGAAACTACTTTAAAATAAGTGAGATCAAAAGATACTCAGGCTTGTCATGTTTACTCTTACAGGGAAACATATTTTAATCCTAAAATGTTTACTTGTTTGTAAGACCAGTGTTTCCTTGAGAATGGCCTCTTAAGAGCACAACTTTAAAAGCTTTGTCTATGAAAAATGACAGCAAAAGTCTTTGTCAAAAGAAAGTTATTCTATAATATATGAAAATACAGTGAGCACACGTTTATTATTTCAAACTACATTCCAGTGGCTGAGTGAGCCTGTGAACCAGTGTACTAGAAAGCACAGTTATTACTAAACACTGGCATAGCACAAAAGGTGAACAGCTAGAAACGTTTATAAAAAGAAATTGAGAAGGAAGAGCGGCTCGGCTGTCAGATGGATTCTTGGCTTACACGAACAGAGACAGATCCTCTCTGGGAACACCTGCCAGCTTCTTGTTTTAGCCAGATCTAAAAAGGTAAACAATATATTTTTGCCACCAGAGCTCAAGACTGTTTCTACAAACCCTAAATGCTGCAGCTGTTTATCCATAAAGTGGGAAGGTAGTTGATGAAACCAGAATATGAGAACGGACACGCACAGTTATATGCCAGGATGTTCCAGTTATCAGGTAATACACATATAATCATCTCATAGAACTAAATGATTAAAAACACTATATGGCAAATACACAAACAAAGCAGGAATGCTGTCTGTTATCGTTTTCTGGGTGCATGTGTGAGGGAGGTGAAGCTGATGTCAATGTGAATTTGATTTCTTTGCACTGTATTCTTCTCTCCTCTCTTGTTTCTTTTCATCCGTGCTGAATGACCTTGCCTTGAAGGTGTTCGATTCAAACAAATGCCAATTAAAGTAACAGTAGGAAACTTAACACAACATCTAGTGCAGCGCTCTGTCATTTGTCTACTTTTATACATCACGATGAGCGTGCAGCGTTCTGCTCAACATAGTGCATAGACTGATGTATATATGCACCATCTTCACACTTTTCTCCAAATGCACACGTAACAAAAATGCAAAAATAAGTAAACAAACAAACACACGGAAGGTCAGTACATTTGTAATTGTTATGAGTGAGTACAGCACTGACACTCTAACCTCTTATGATCTTCACAACACACACAAACACACACATACACATACATATCTTTATATACATATACAGTGAGTAGCCGACAGTGTCACCGATGGGGATTGTGTGTTGGACCAATATTATGTTCAAACTCACGGTTTTAGAAGCATGAATTAAAATAATATGATAATTATTTTTTGCACCACTATCTTAAAAGCATGATGTTTTGAAGTGCCTCCTTGCACTTTGTGTACATATTGTAGGTAACAGATGCTTTTTGTTTGTTTGGGGTTTTTTTTCCAGGGGATGTGGGGGTATCAAAATGGTACGTAGAAATATAGTTTCATTGCTGTGACATTTATAAATGTAATCCTCTAGAGAGAAAAAAATCATCCATGTCACGAGTAAAATTAGATTAGACAAAATGTATAGAGAGGAAAATATGTCATAAATTGCTTGTTCTTTTTTATTCTCTAATACCTGTTAACTAGCTGTTTTAATTAACTGTCACATTCCAGCATATAAATATCTTTTTTTAATCTAATGTAAGTGTTTTGAATGTTTCCTCCATGAAGATATAAGCAGTGTGAATTCATTTTCATTGTACATACATAAATATATAATTGTTCTGTTCAGTGACAATGCAGAATTCTCTGGAAATTATAGTAATCCTGCAAAAAAAAAAAAAAAAAAAAAATTCTATTTGCATGAAGAAGAGAAAGAAAAAGACTGAGAAAGAGTGAGATGAGATAAAAATAGGCATGAGGAAGTTTCTGGTTTGATGAGGGGGTCAACACGAGTTATTTGGGTGGGAAATTATTATTATAAAGGTTAGTGATAAGACACAAAAACAGGGGAAAAGGTCATATTTGCTCTGTGTGTAGGACAGTGATGAATCAAACATAGCCTAAGAGTTGATATAAGAGAAAGCTCAAACTTCAATTGTATTCAAATGCCTGTTACAGGATACAGCAACATTCCTCAGGTGACTCATCTAAACACATTTTGTCTTTACAAAGGAAAAAAACTGGTTTAGTCTCAGACATGTTTGTTTACCTGGTGCATTTGAAGACATGGACATCTATATCATTTAGATTCCATGTTAGCATTTCCATAAATCACATCTTCACACATTTGAACTCTGTCATGTCATCAGTCTAGGATGTTTTTAGGAATACTACTTAGTAAGCTGCCTTCACTTGACTTGCCTTTTTACTTTCTGCACAGAAATGATATGCACGCACAAACACCTGGAATCGCTTACCTAAATGGTACTGACTACATGGAAAATAATTGGCACAGCAAAGAGCCAGTATATCTTGAAGCCTGTGCTTTTCTCCTGAAATGTTTTTTTGAAGAAACTCATACACTGAGCTGATAACCTGTTACACTCCTGCCTACAATGTGCTTTGAAGAATTTACTTTTCTAGGCCTTCCCTCTTTGTAAAGCTGTTGTTATCTTGATGTAAAGGCAGAGGTTATGTGTGGGTGAAATTCACTGTTGAGAAAAAAAAAAGAATTCTTTTCTCAGTTTATGGTATACATAAAAATCTGTTTCTACATATCAATAAGTGTTGTACCTTTGGTGTACATATACAAATATAACTAATAAATGTTGATTGATAACTAAATTGCAGCTGTTTTGAGACTTTCTTTCTTTCTTTGTTTTACAACAATTTTTGCACAAAAAAGAAATACATGTATGCTATATTGTGTTTAGTTTTTATTAACTAGTTGTTTTAGTGTAGTATTACTGTATAAACATTTCTAGTAGATTTTATCTTTTATTATTTTTGATTAAGAAGGTAAGGGAGAAAACAGACAGTGAAGTATTTACTGCTTGTTTAAGCTACTCTATCCCATTTTGCTATTAATATTGATCGTATTAATCTTCATTAAGGCAACAAACGGTACACATTTTGTTTAGGTGGTGAACTTGCTAAAGAAAAAAAAGGAACGGATTTGTTGACCCCATTATGCATTGTGAACAAACTCCAAAGCGTCATTGCTTCTAAGCTAATGTGGGAATCCATCAGATAGCCTACTGAATTAGCCTCTGGGCAACTGGTGATTCTGTCGGGCTTCCAGTATAACTAGCTGATGTCTGGAGCCAAGATTTCAATTTATGCCAGTTTTTGTCTTCCAGCTGAATACAGATAAATGTGATAAAAGCTAATGAAAAGCTAAATCATTGGCAGAAGATTATTGGTGGCAGTCCCACATTCCAATAGTCTTTATAGACATTAGTTCCATATTGGGTTTTACATAGAGAAATGTTGTATGTTCCTTTATAAGTAAGTCATTGCTTTTGAAAATTGGCCATTAAATAGAGTGACAGTAAATTTCTGTGGCTTTTTTTTTTTTGTTGAAATATAGAGAATTAAACACATAAAATATGACATTTGTGTTGCAGAATGTGGCACAATTCCTCTTTCTGTTCTTAAATATTGGGTGAATTAAAAAAAAAGAGAATGCACCTGATTAAGGCTAGAAATGGTTTACTACAAATAAACATAGACTGTATATAAAAGATGAACACTTTCCCCTCTTTTCAATGTTTTTTCTTTTTGCATATTCGTTACATTTACATGATTCAGATCATCAAACAAGTTTTGATATTAGATAAAATATAAGATAACCCAAGTAACTATAAAATGCCATTTATAAATTATAAGTTCATGTCTTCAGGAGGAAAAACTATCCTACCTGGCCCTATGCATAATCAATAATTGCCCCATAACCTAAAAACTCGTGCCACCAACATGAAACTCCAATCAAGTATTTGTGATAACTAGCAAACTTTTTCACATCTTCACCTTTGAACTCTCCCACGGATGCCATTTTTCCACTGCCTTTCTTAAAGTTGACTCATGAATGCTGATCTTAACTGAGAGAAGTAAGTTCTTTAGATGTTGTTCTGGATTCTTTTGTGACCTTCAGGATTAGTTGTCTGTTTTGGAGGAATTCTGGTAGGCTGGCCACTCCTGGGAAGGTTCACTAAAGTTTTCTCCATTTGTGGAGAATGCCTCTAATCAGGGTTCCCTGGAGTCCCAGAGCCTTAGAAATTGCTTTGTAACACATTCCAGACTGCTAGATGGGTTATTCCATCTCAATCAGCAAATTTTTAGAACATTTTCTGCTCGACCTTCTCCACTTTGCATAAAAATCATAAAACAAGTTGCTGTGAAATTTTACTTTTCAAGGACTATAAAGATAAAAGCCTGAAATTTTCATTGGCCTGTATCAGTATTTCTAATGGGAAAAGACACTAAAAAATTATTTGCTGGCTGGGTAAATAAAATATGAAAAAAGTAATCAAGTTGTTCTGTCTAGTATTTGAACCTAGACTAATAAAAAGATATTACATGTACAGGTAGGTTTGAATAGTATATTTTTTTTACCCCTTAAAAAAGAAATCATTGTTTAAAAACGACATTTAATATTTACTCAAACTATTTTTGTCTGTTATTAACATTTTCTTTATGATCTAAAACATGCAAGTGTAACAAATATGCAAAAAAAAAAAAAATGAAATCAGGATGGGGCAAATACTTTATACAACACTGTAAATAGATGAACCACCCCTTGCTAACTATTAAAACTAATTCTGATTCAAGGGCTTCTCCATTATCCATCAGTGTCAGTGAATTAGACAGTGTACTGTGCAATAAATGCATGAAAAAAAAAACAGTAATACTTCTCTGTTGTCATTGTGACTACACTGCTTGCATTTTAATCCAGGAAAGAATCCTTCTCTGCCTTTCAAAATGGCCGTCTTTTTCTCTTTCTGACTTCTGTGTAAACATGTTCTCTCGTCACAGTGCTGGTACCATGGAAACTTCTCTTCCTGTTATGCAGCGCAGTGTAACCACTTGCATTTCCTTTCTGGCTACACCGATCGATTGCTCCCCTTGTCACTACACAAAAAGCAACAGCAATTACAGAGGGAACACCCCATTCCAGCAAATCTGTTTATGTACACATTTATTATTTAATTCAAGACTTTAGAAATTATTTCAATGACATGCGTTATTCTGTCATAAAGCTGGCTACTCTAATACATTTGCTACTTCTCTTCAAAGCAAATCATTTTAGAGAAAAAAGGAGGAATTCACAAACCTAAATCAGTTTACAATTCAAAAAAAGGTTGGCGGACAGGAATTGATCTCGATAGGAAACAATGTATATTTTAGCTTTGAGAAGGTCAGTAGAAAAGAATGCAGCATTTGGTTTACATGTTTGAGCAACTGGCACATCAGGCTTGAGCAAAGCACATAAGTGTCATCATTACAAACCCCTCTCTTGGGAACACATAGACAGTATTGTTGCAGTCTTTTTCTCTTGAAACAACCTTTCACATACAGTACAAGCATATGTTATTATGTGCAATTTGGTTCAGTATACAAAGACAAGCACCTGTCACTTGTGTGGCAAATTTGGCATTGGAAATGGTTAATGTGCTATAGATAGAGTCAAATTGTTTCTTTTGTGCTGTCCTTTAGCCCCAATGAATGTACACACTGTGTATATAGTATCGTTACATCTTTACTATGATTCT
Organism: Aulonocara sp. 'chitande type north' Nkhata Bay; assembly: GCF_057382095.1. Classification (NCBI taxonomy): domain Eukaryota; kingdom Metazoa; phylum Chordata; class Actinopteri; order Cichliformes; family Cichlidae; genus Aulonocara; species Aulonocara sp. 'chitande type north' Nkhata Bay. The sequence continues at coordinate 6,701,622 of NC_141350.1, forward strand.
TCTTATCCTCAGGATAACATCTAGGTATCCTCATATTTGCAACTCAGTATAAATGTACATTATTTTAACTGACTTCAGTGATGCATAAATTTTGGATGCCTTAAATTATGACTATTGCAAAATCACAATTGTTTCATAATTGCATCCTCAGTGTTTTTTTTTTAGATATAGCTTCTAATTAAATGACCCTTGGAAACCTCCTTAAAACAGGTACTAAACCCTTACTATAAAAAAACAAAACAAAACAAAAACACACATGGAGCTATTGCTAAATCATTTTCAACATACATACTTTATATACAGAGATCAAGAAAAAGCTGCATAAATTAAGGTAGTGACATCCCCAGTTTTCTTGAACATGGAAAATAACTTTTCAGTTCTCAGGAAATGTTTGAAATATACACAAGCCATTAACAATAGCAAAGAAAATAAATTAAATACTTGGGGGGCTGGTGGCTTAACATTGTTGATGTAAGTTAAAGAAGATAAATCAGTTCGCATTGCTGATTTCATCTTTTCCATTTAGGCTGAATTGCAAATTTTGGGATCCATCTTATCTAAAAGAGGTGAACATTATCTAAATTTGCTGTCACTCCTCATGCCCCCTATAAACACTTGCGCCTGTGGCTTTATCATCAATAAAGCATACAAATGTACAAACGCGAAAACTAACAAAAAATACATTTACAACCCCTGAGCAACATTCAGTCTGTGCTACCAGACAAAATGTTGCCCGTAAAAGACATGGTCCTACCTAGAATCAGCTGCTTCAGACCCACTGGAGTACTGAAGCCAAGCCTCAGCTAGACAGTCTCTGTAACACCCTTCAGTGCTTGCCACCAAAAGCAATTTTATCCCCTTGAAACTGGAGCCCCTGCCCCCACCCATCTACTGTCTCGATCATCTCCTCACTTTGACACTCCTCCTCTAACTGACTATCGTCTTCATGCGCTCATCCCTCATGCCAGCTGCTCTTTATCTGTCGACTCTCCCAGAGTGATGACAGTGAACTCCTCTGTGTTGCCGTTCTCCTGGACCTTCTCCTTGCTCATGAGGGTCACCATTTCCTGGTTCTGGGAGCCAGATGCTGCTGCTCCATTGCCTTCACCTGTGTCTTTTGTGATCATCAGGGTTTGCGTCTTGCCGCACAAGCTGCCAAAACACATTTAGATACATATATAATTAATGTCAGTTTTTGCAATGCCTCACTGTATATAGAGGGGTGTTTTACTAGGTCTTAATTGTCAGTCCTATTATGATGGTAATCCAAGTCATACCTTTTTCTCTTGGCGACAGCTGCACATAGAAGAATAATAATGATGACTGCCAAAATCACTAGAATAATAACAATCCAATCTAGAAGGAGACATAAAAGTTAGGATTAAAAGGGGTAAAAATTACTGTCAGTCCAGAGTGTAAATAGGATTGCATAGTATTACATAGCTGCAATGACTCTTTATATGGTATATGTGAAATAATTTGCTTACTTGAGTCACTGTCGCTCGGTGACTTAGGTTTTTCAGTAGAAACTGCCATGCGGCCTTTGCCATCTTTTGGGGGCGCTGATATCAACAAAACAAGAGATATTCAGTTTATATCATCCTAAAATAAACCATTTATTGGCATATAGATGTCTCAAAAATAAATATATCTTAAATATTACCATTCCCATTTAATTTCCTTTTCTCTCTGAGTGGACCAGACTGGTGTGCATTACTAGATACTACAAACTGCAAAAATATCAATAAAGCTGCTTCCCCCTCTGCATTATCTCTCCCAAAGTGTCACTTATAATACTGTTATTAGGCCTTTAATAAAACTTATTTGAGTTAAGGTGTCAGTGCCTTCAGCAAATTAAATTGTACAACTCAAACTAACACAAGGGGGCATCCTAAGTTCTAAAACTTACTTTAGCCATCCCCAGACCTGTTGCATGAGATGTCATCATGGTGCATTATGACAGTATTTTTCTATGTTAAGTTATAAAATTATAAACAATTTGACATTATTGAAATTAAACATTATCATTTTTCATTATTCTATCTTTGGAATATACAAAAATAGAAGAATGTAGGGCAAATAACACATGACCTGAGTTCAGTACAGTCTCTAGGAGAAATCGGCCTTGTATACTATGGCAAAGCATTATACTGTCATTATATTTTATCAGTATAGATTATCAAAATCATGAAGAGTACATCTCAATCCTGAACTGAACTGCATTCATATAAAAATCTCTTTGTTCTGAGTTTTGTGCTGTATGTTTTTCTTACATTTTGTTGTGGAAGAATATTCGTCGTTTGTCTCATCCCCAAGAGGAGTTTGCATTTCCTTAGTTGTTGAAACTGTTGTAAACTGTTCCAACTCATTCGACACCCCCCCTGATCCACTGTCGATTTCTGCAGGACTGGTAGTGGACTGGACTGGAAATGTATCCATACTGATGGTCTCAGTCTCTTCAGTAGTCTCTGCATCAGGACCTTTAAATAAATCCTCTGTAGTATTAAAAGTTGAGAGAGTTGTGTCTGTCTCATTTTCAAGAGCTTGAGGTGTAGTTGTCTTCGTTTTAACTGTGGTTGATGTTGGGTTTTCAGGATGCAGGGAGGAATCAGAAAAGAAAGATTCATGCATGGTTTAATGGTTATAACGAAACACAATTTTTACATTTGATAATATACTATATTACTTTGATAATATTGACTATTAATGGACATCAAAAGTAACTTAAAGTGACTTAGCAAGAAGCAAGAAGAATATTCGTTTTGTTTCAAGGATTTCAATTTTCTTTGCTTACAGTTTTTCAAATAATTATGCAATGCTACAAAATGATCTTTCATGTTAATGATATCCCACATTCACACATGTATCCTGCCTCTCATTCTATAGGAGCTGGGATGGTCTCAAGCTCCTTAGTGCCTTTAACTGGATAAGTGGAAAAATTGGTGAATGATTGGATGCTAATGATATATGCCAAAATGTATTGTGACAATTAAAGGCATTCTATTCTATTGTTCTGTTTCACTACATCCCAAAAGTGCTCTATTGGACTGAGATCCGGTGACTGGTGACCTCGTTGCCATGCTTAGGAACCAGATTAAGATGATTAACAACATGCTACGTTATCCTGCTGGAAACAGGCATCAGAAGATCTGTATACTGTGGTCATAAAAGAATGGACATGGGCAGCAAAAACACTCAGGTAGCCTGTGGTGTTTAAATAATATTCAATTGGTACCAAAGGACCCAGAGTGCCAAGAAAATATCAGGGGTGGAACATGGGGTGTTCTTCTGCTTCTGTAGCCCATCTGTTTCTAGGTGAACAGTTGTACCTAATTAAATAGTTCTTGAGTTCATTGTACATTCCAGATACAGATTATCATACAAGGCAATAATGATTTAGCCTTCACCATTATCATTACTAATATGACTTTGGTCATTATACACTATATTGTCAAAAGTATTCACTTGTCTACATACATATGAACTTGAGTGACATCCCACCCTTATTCCATAGGCGTGCTTTAAATCTCAGTGCTCTTCTGTCATTCTGCCTTTCAGACTTTGATTAATGCAACCCGCCTCCTCCCAATCTCCTCCTCACCCTGGTCACTCAGAACAACACCTCACCACCTCATTTTCATCTTCATCACCACCAGCTTCAACACTCTGAGGGTTCCTCTCCTAATTCCTTTCACCAATGGGATTCTGCTCTGCTGTGATGGATCATCGGAGGCTAATCACCAAATTTCTTAATTAAATTCTGTATCATAAAAAATGTTCACGTTCACTTTTTGCAAATAACCTCTCCTTATTAAACTATGGATGCCAGATGTATTAAAGCAAGGAGAGAGGGAATGGGTTTACTTTGCTTACCTGGTGGATTTTTGATTTTTTTCAAATCAAATTCTTTGGTGCAGTTCCTCTTTGATCCAGCTGAAAACATCACCAAAAAGCCAAGTTCAATTAAATCTAGACTGAAAATTTACAAGACAATTTGTATGCTATTGTTTGACTGCAGCTGGGTAACAGCTTAATTCATTTTGGTAAAGTTACCATTTTCATCAAAGCAGTAGACATCATATTTCTCATCAGGCTGTACTTTTGGATTTATAATTAAACCAGTCATGTTCCGTGAACAATTTTCGTGGCTCTTGTGTCTGAGGATGACGATGCTCATATTGCTGATCCAGCCGTTCCTAAACAGATACAATAATATTGTTAGTAATATTCTGATATTAAAATGATTGTACATTTGTTAATGTTGGATGCAAACTATCAAATTAAATCATGCTAAAACACATCCCACAACTAACAGAGTTGATGGGAAGGTGGTTTCCTCAACTGAAGGGTCAGTGATGGTCAATAGTGGTAACTTTTATTTGTGCACATTTTAGCTAAAGGGACACACACAAAAAACACAAGAGGACCCAAAATTAGGGTCTATATTGCAAAATCAAAACCAAAAATGAAAAAAAAAATCCCCAAAAAGGGGGGATCCGAGAAGGAAGAAAATAAATTTCAGTTACAACAATTTAGCTCGTAATCGTGAATACAAATACACATTTTTAGAAAAATGCTTGTTGATGCACCTGCAGGTTTGCATAGATGCATTATAGGCCTCCTGGACTTGTTCTAGGGTTGCAATGGTGCTCGTCTGTTGCTCACACACTTTTTTAGCCATGTCAAAGTCCAAAGAGTGACGTTCCTTTCCTTCAGCCCGGAAAACTCCAGCAAAGCTGCAGGTTCGGGCAGTCACTACAGGGAGAAACAGAAAAAAAAATTGAATCGGTTTTACTGGTTTGATCTCTATTCACTACACAGGCCACTTGCAGTAACACATAGAGAAGACTTGTTATTTGGGTGAAGGGATTTGGAGAAAATTACAGCAAATCAAACAGAATCGCAATTCAACATGTAGTGATAATAATAATAAACTACTAAGACTAACAATACTTACACTACTGATAATAATGATAATATAATACATACTTATCATGACTAAGGTAGTACAAACAACCACAACTATAGATTTTAGCTTAAGAGTTCACACATCACAATGTATGCTTCCCACGCCTGGAAAGTACACAAAACAAAACAAAAACATCATTAAGTAACCGCTTCGTTAAAAGAACACTTTTTTGGCATAAACATGCTTTATGTCCTTACAGTGAATCCACAAAAAAGTAAGTGTCACAGAGTGCCACACACTATGTGTTCTGTGTCATGTGAGGTAATTTATATAAGTTAGTCTACAGCAAAATGAAGCAAACTTTGTGATGCTGACATGCAAACTAGGGTTAGCAAATGAGCAATGAGCTAACAGAAGTTTGTGTACACATAGCTACTCCTGTCATAGAGCCACAGGTGCACGGTGTACACACACACACACACACACACACACACACACACACGCACACACACAATGTAACCGTTGGTATTGGCAAAAAATCAATTTTAGAATTTAAGCACCTGGAGATTTTCTTGCTTGTTTAAATTTGTTGCCATGGTAGGTTTCACAATGCCTTAATCACACATCACACAGGAAAATGATGCACATGATTTACTATCTTAACTTCCTGCAGTCAAGTGTGAAAGCGTAAAACTGATCATACTGTTGCTCCTTGTTCCTTCCTTCAGAGCAAATGGGTCTCTTGGAGGAGAAATATGCAATAACCAAAGTTAGCTGATCAGAAACTTGTTGAAACTGTTCCACAAAACTAAAAATGACACCACACCTTCCTTGTTAGTTGGAGTAAAAAAGTAAAAAGGTAAAAACAGACAAACCAGAAAATCTTCTCTATAGTGAAAATCAGTAAAATACTCTGGATAGACTCTAAAACACTCTTTGGCAACACAAAATGCAACTTTAAAAAATGTCTTTATACAGCAATACAATTCTCCTGCAATCAATACAACATGAAATAAACCAGATCACATTTTAGCTGTAGTACAGGGGTTTCCAACTCCAGGCCTCAAAGCCTGGTGTCCTGCAGGATTTAGATCTCACCCTGGGTCAGCACATCTGAATCAAAGATTAGTTCATTACCAGGCCTCTGGAGACCCTAAAGACATGTTGAAGAGCAATTTAGCCATTTAAATTACTGTGTTGGATCAAGGACACATCTAAAACCTGCTGGACAGCGTCCCTTGAGGCCTAGAGTTGAACACCTCTGCTGTACTATGAAAAAATTAATGAAGTTGTTTATTTAGAGGCAGTAAAGAATAATTGTAAGGATTTCTGAGACTTATATTGCAGTATATAAACAGAAAAAGACATACTACCAGGAAATATTTAAGGTACATAAATTCTTCAAAATGTATCGAAAAGCATCATGTGAAACCTCATCAACCATATCTTGATGATTATTAATTGAAATAAATTAATAATCAATCAAGCTTTATCTTTCATAGTGACGTGAGTGCACAGATTAACAGCATCTCAAACATAATACTTGATGCAGTGCTTAATGTAGCAGCAATAATCATAAATCAGATTCCTATTCTATTTTATGTTTTATCAGTGAAGCAAAATGTGATGTCTGCATCTGCAAATCATTTGGAGTAAACTGCCCATAAGTAGCCTAATGTCAATACGTTCAATGATTAGGGAGTATATCTGCAAACATTAACCAGCATTAAACTATAAAGTTATATAACTCATAAATCATTTTCATTAAAACAACTTGATTCTAAGCCATGCTTGATAAGAGAACATGTTAATCATTCAATTTTTCATGTAACTGTACTGTAAAGAGTTACCAAAAAGACAAATATTAATTTTGCTTTAGTGTAATCTTCCTTTTCTCCATTCCAAACATTGAGATGCATATAAAAATGTTATTTTTAATTTGATAGCATGCTCATCTCCTTGAAATAAAGACAGGAGTCTTATAAAATGCCAGATATGATTAAAAAATAGGTCCACCTACTTTCCACTGGCTGTTATGAGTAAACAGAGCACTAGCAACAAACGGAAGTTGAGATCTCTGCTGTTATAAGCAGTTAGGCAAAAAACAAAAGGCAGTGCAACTTTTATTGCAGAGCAATTTCTGATCTTTGCCCTCGCTAACTCCCTCGCCACCACCACTTTTTTATCTCTCACTTTCACACATATGCACACACACCTGAAAGAACTTCAACGTTTGCTGCCACACTGTGTTTCTCGCAAAAACACACAACTGCCCTGCCCAGAGAGATCAAAGCGGGCATGGCTCTGTGCGATGAAAAAGAGGCTGACATGAATCTTGGAAGTAATCATTAGTATGCAGAGAGAACAGTCATGGGTGTTTTTATACAGCCCAGAAACCTGTTGTGCCAAGGCACTGACTCTCCCAAAGGCTCTATTGTCACCTAATGGAGTTGAAACCAAGGAGACTGAGAAGTCTGTAGATACAAAGCCTAAGAGAAAGAGAGCTTTAGCACAGCTTCTTGCCAAAACCTCCAGCTGCTGTAGAAGTAATTGACAAGCCTGACTCTCAACCCTCACTTTTTTCCTGCTCTCTCTCATTCTGTCTTGTTTTCTTTCATTACTCTCTGCTTGTCTTTTCTAGGGCAGCAATAAAGTACAATTTGCCCCCTGCGCACAGGTGCGCAAACAGACAAGCGCATCACAGACACACGTGCGCAGGAACAGTCACTGATAATTTCTTCTTGGTTTCACGTGGCACGCCATGGAAAACAGGAACACACACACACGGGTTGTGTTTATTTTTATTCTCTTATCCACATTTTCTGAGGTGCACTTTACTGAAAAGGGAAGCAGCAAAGTCGTGCAGTGGTTAGCGCTGGCACTTCACAACAAGAACACTGTGGTTAGCTGGGGGCTTTCTGTGTGGAGTGTACATGTCCAAATTTGTGCACGACAGGTTGATTTGTGATTCTATACTGGCCGTAGTTTTCTTTTGTCAGGCCCGTGACACACTGGCGGTGTGTCCTGAGTTTACCTTTCCTCTCACTCTGTGACAGCTGAGATAGGCTCCAGCCTCCTGTGATCCTAAGTGAGATAAGTAATGAAACCTTGCACATAAAGTATGACTCACAACATTTCTAAAAATATTAATTTATACGTGGGAATTCAATGCTTGAACAGAAAATCAGCTGCACGTGTCCCACAACCACATTAACATTCATTTTATTCATCAGCTATTTGTGAGAGAGGGTCCTTCAGGTCATAGCTCCCACAATGCTCCAGTATCCTACATTCTCACACTAAAGTGAAGTTGCTCTGTAAGCAGATGTGTCTTTCCCTCCATTCGTCACACCAAAAGTCCAATGGGCCAGTGGGACAGGTGAAACACAAGCTCTTATGAAAATATGCCTGTGTGCATGCACACACACAAACACATCAAGGTCACAAGGACTGTTATTATCTGACTTTCACTCTAAACTGTCACTTCCTTTCCCACCTCCAGGCTTCCTGCACCACCTACCCAATTCATTTTCCTTTTCTCAACAAAAATACCATATTTATCAGATTTATCAACTCTGTCAGATGTACTTTCATACCCTTTCACAGCCTTTTTCTAAACTTTAAATCTAAATAAAAAAACAAATAAATAAAGTTGAATAGTAAAGTTAAAAAAGTGGAAGTACCACATTATCTCTTGCAGACGTCCTTTTGATTGGCTGACAAAGGTATAAACCATCAAACTGATACATTTACAAGAGGAAAGATCAATTTGAAACACATTTTCATGAATACCAACATTTTTATTTTTCATTAAAGAGTTTTACTTGAGCTTTTTTCAAGAGCTTTCTGTTACTCCTGAAAAAAAACAACCTTTGTCTCACATTATGGGAAGTAAGTGGAAGTCACTTCTTAGCTTACAAACTGTATGATGTAACAGGGAAATTCATTTAGCTTCCTCTAAAAGTCAAGAAATAACTGTCATCAGTTATTCTTTTTGTTTTAATGAAATGTTAGCCTAGCTTCACTCAGCAAACAAGAATCACATCAACCTTATTTCCTAATTTTGCAAAGGCATAACTTACTTTATCTCTCAAAATCTCGGATTCGAGTATTATTCACGTTTCCATTTCCTGTGTGGTACAAGTTTCAGCTGAACCACAGATTACCAGAACTTTTTCTAAGAAAGCATGCTTGTAACACAGACTTTGATGCATAAAAGAAAGACAAAGAGCAGAGGTCACATACTAATAGGAAGGTTGAAACATGCAAAACAGGAAAAAAAAGGTGAGCAACTCTAAAACTTATAACAAACTGTAATGATGCATGGACACGGAAACTCATTCATACCAGAGGTTATATTGGTGGAAGAGACACGTGTCTGGTGGTACTCAGAGCCTACAAATTACAAGCCCTCTTTGTGAGTGCCTGCACTGGAACTTTGACCATCCTTCACCTCAAAACCTAACACAAGTACGGCAGCAGGGGTTTCTAATCCAAAGAGGCAAATACTCAGCCACAATCCACTTTAGGCCAAGACCATGTACATTATGGAGACTGATCTTGCTCTTTAACAAAGGCTACAGTGTTTCTCTAACTGAGTGCCTTATTGTTTCATTAGGATCAATTATCGATCTTTACCTATTGATAGATATTTACGAATGATCACATATGAAAGATTTCACACACTCTTACCGCTGGATGAATTATTGGAAAGTAGCAATAGATTTGATTCAATTTAAATATGGGTCTTACTGCATCCCTGGCAAAAGGCCGTGGAGTTATATATTAATTTAAACTGATCAAATAAATTACATGAACTGCTGGGTAAAAAATTAATATGACAGCCTTTAGGGCATTTGCAGCCGTTACTACGGACTATTTATATGATATATTACTTATAAATCTTCACAGAACCATTTCCTGAAGCCACGTAATAACTATCTTTAAAACTATCTAGATACCTTGTGGATGTCTGGGGTGGTCACTGGTCCACAAGACCTGCTCTCATTTCTGTGCTTGTGGCAAAAAAGATGTTGTCTGGATCAGGATGAGTAGTAACCACTGCAGGACACTTAAGTTTCCAGACACCAATTACTCTGACACTCAGACGCTGAGATACAGACGCAGACACACATGCACGCAGCTACACAATCCACAACGAGTCTTGAGGGGCAAACACATGTTGAAGCACTATGGGGGAAAGTGGATCCACCCCCCTCCTCCTTCCTACATGCACTTGACTTCACATACATGAGCGATTCAGGTAGGTAGACTCATATTTGCCTTTAAATCCGGGTCAAATTCATGGCTTGGTGTTGATTGTTCTCTGGTGCAGTGCCAAAGGCAGTCTCTATGAACAACCTCACCACCAGCTCCTGAGAGAATAAGCCAGACAAGCCCCAGACCTGTTTGATTCTGTACCAGCTTCACCTCCTGAGATATACCGCTCCAAGCAACAAATCCAATCAAAACCTTACACAGAAATAGCATGTGTGACAGAGACAAAGAAAAAAGAGACAGACAGAGAGACATTGCCAGGGTGATTACATCCTTTGTGTTAGAGGATGTAGCATTAAGCGTGGCAGCAAAGAAAAAAAAATCTCCTTCTGCTTCTACTTTAAAGCTAAACTGGTCATCCAAAACCGCGATAAGGTTCACTTGCCAGCGTGCGAACAGAGAGTGAGCAAGAGCGCCTATCTCCTTTGTGTCTATCAGGAGTCTCGGACTGCCAGACTGTCTGTGCTGGTGTTGCTCACACTGTCTCGCCGGCATCTACACATGCATTCTACAAGCAGCAGAGCAGAGTCTCTTTCTTTTAAGTGGTGTCTTTTTCCACAGAGTAATAACAGTGTCTGGTTAAAATCTTTTCAGAAATTCCTGCTGCCTGAGAGACCGGTACAATTTAGGCAAAATAAGAAAAATAAATCCCCATACAAAGCGAAATCCACTGGGAAAAGGCACAATCTCCTCACCTTGAATTTCTGACCTGGAGGAGGCCAGTAATCCCAACATGACCCCCAAGATAAGCGTCCACATCCTGGGCATTGCGATTGCTGATGAGCTGGGTGAGTAGCAGTAAAGGTGTTTAACAGTTCTCCTGTGGTCCCGTCTTCTTTCAGCCAGGAGTGACGGTTGGTGTGTGTGTGTGTGTTTGTGCGTGTGGGTGTGTGTCAGAGTAAAAGAGAGCAAATGAGTAAGAGAACAGAAAAGAGAGACAGAGAGGAAACCTGGTGCTGTGGAGGAGAGTTGCTGTGAGTGTCTGGTAGCTGGTGGAGCTGACTCAGATTTTACCCCAACTTTTCGATTCTCTGCCTGAGAGACCAGTGGCACACCACGTAGAAGAGTGATTCATTTGAGCACACACCCTTGTGCCTCTCCCACACTTGCCCCACCCCCCTGCTGCCCCACCTCACACAGACTCCCCCCCTCTTCCTCTCACATGCTTCCCGTTTCTACAGTTTGCAATGAATAAGATGAACATCATCTCTTCTTCTGTCTGGCTGCTTATCCTCTCCCTGCTTCCCTACCGCTCCGCTGCCTTGTCTCCTAGCACCCCCCCCCTCCCCCCAACTTCCCCTTTTCATGTTCTTGACAGTTTTAAAAGAGCCCATCTGTTTTCTCTTTAATCCTCACTCTATTGTCATCAGATTTTTTTGCTTCCTTTTTTGTCTTGTGCTCCTTTGCACTTTTTCTGTCTCTATGTCTATTTTTTTTTTGCCTGCGTGACCAATTATAAGAGGTCAAATCCATTTCACAGACACACCTCATCATCAGCTTCAACTTCTTACTGCACCTTTATCTCTGTGTGTGTGTGTCCGACATCTGCCTTGAACATTGCAAACACTTCAAAGATACAGATCCATCAATGGAAATGTGTTCAAGACACAACTTTATTAAAAATCTGCATACAGAAAGCACCTTGAAACTTTTCACTTTTCATGCAATGGTGCCTGTTAACGCAGAACAATGTGTGGTGCTATCTCAACAACTAGAGGTTTCACTACCATCATGAGAAACCTGTCTCAAATCTATCTTTAGGTTTAACATTTCACTTCATCAGGATGATGGATAAAGCCACCTCAGATTACCGGAATCTCCCCAGTGACACATCTTGTGATTTTGCATGTGATTGCGCAATATCTCAAGTAAACAGTGCGGTGAGAAAGCACAAGTGACTGTCTGTGTTCCCGGGAGTTCCATATCAACCATAAAGTATGTCTAATGGCTCAGCATGGCCAGTACCTCTGTAGTCATGGGAACAGAATTCAAAAAATAAGTGACCTGGCCCTTCAGTTGAAAACCGTTATTAGTGCATTACTTTATTACTTTAGCTTTTATATCTTACATCTCAGCATTTTCCCACTCATTTAAATCACAATTTCCCTCACAGTTGACTTGCAGACTCTTTTACATATGCTTTTCAATGTGAAACTCCTTACATGCTTTAGCGGTCCAACACAGGAAGTGTAAGGTTACCATTGCACCAAGGTTAAGTGTCAACAGCTCTAGTAAGGGTGCAAGTAAGCAACAGTTGGCACAGCAGCACGGTGTACTGAGTAAAATGCTCACCAATCATTCCAACGTGCCTGAAATAAAACTCTACATCTTAACCAGCTCATTATTCGTACCGTCATTGTACAAAAAACACAGTCCATTGTAAGCACCTGTGAGTTATTCTCGCATTCAAGAACCATTTAAAGTTTCATCTGAAATACTGACTTGGAGACAGCATTAACTCAAAAGTTAAGAGATTACTAAAGAAGTTCCTAGGAGTTGGCTGACATACCAAAAATGTGAGCATCGTGCCTGAGTAGGGAGATCCCCATTCGGAATTGTCCCATAGTTCAAGTTAAGTAAAAAAGGAGACTGAGGTGCAAAAGAAAACATACAGTAAACATCACTATCACGATCACCCTGTCCTTTGAACCCATAGTTCATGGCCATTCATGTAATAGGTTTTGAAATATCTTTGTAATTGGCAATTAAGCTGAGTGATCAACCAACTGGATGTTGCCATCCCTAGAGTCAAGTGTCCAACATATGCAAAAGCACAGAATACACCAAGGACACACAAATATCTGCTTCAAAGTCTTAATTATAATCTCTAAATGACATCTCATGATTTGTATTAAATGATTTGTATAGGTATAATCTCATGATTTGTATATGATTAGCATGTAAGAGAAGCATCAATTGGACTTATTTTTGAGCAATGCTACTGCTACATCTGATGGAGAAAAGCTGAGAACTGAGCCCATCCTTGAATATATATATATAAATTAAATTATTCAGTTATTAAGTTTTTGCTGCTTATCTATGCAAAAAAAAAAATAAACAAATGTAACTAGGTATCTGAGTTATTCACACTCCTACATCACAAATATAGCTTACTTCCTGTTTTACTGTTGCCATAGTGACATGACAGTTTATCCTACAAGACAGAATGCAAGTAAACATGTTTGCAATACTAGAAACCATAAAAACCCCTATTTATGTCAACTTCCTTTTTTACACCTCATAACACAGATGCATTTCCTGCCTTTCCTAGTGTGATTAGTATATCTTGCTCTTAACCTTTGACTGGAAATGGGCTATACTGACATTTAAAAAATGAAACATCACTCAAATAATCTGAAAAAGGTCCCCCCCCCCAAAGAAAGAAAGAAAGAAAGAAAAAGAACAGGAGAAACAATGACAACAAGCTTCTGAAGACCAAATGTTTGTATAGAATGATCAAGAGCTGTCTAGCATGTTTCCTTCTCAGCACAATGTATGCCCCAGTCTCACAGGAGAAACAACAATGATTTAAACTGAAATGATGATCCACTGCTTTAATGAATAGTTGGGTCAATGAGTAACATTTGCCACGACTGCTGAAGCCTCTCTTAAACAGCTGTACATACACAGTCCCATATAAGCTAGACTGAGCCAAGGAGAGGCTAACTTGGTCAACACTCCAGCACAATGGAATGCACAAAACTCTCAATCACCGTCAGTTTATACAAGTAAAATAAACTTGCTCTTCCTAGTTGAACCCATCGTGTTTAAGAGCTCGTATGAACATGAAAATGGGCTAATGACTAAGTGGGTCATATTTCCCATTCAACCGTGATTTAGGTTGTAAACCCTATTCATAACCACATAGGCTGCAATGATGGCTTGAAAAATAACAAATTGCAGATAACCTTCAAGGGTTATCATGTGGCTATTGCTGGTGTATGGCAGTGAAAAGAAAAGCAAAGAACACAAAGGAACACTGGGGGATACAATATATGAGTAAATCCCTAATTAAACATCAGACTCCTGAGTCACTGATTATAAAAAAAAGGAACTTTCCCATGATGTTAACTAAATGAGATCACACACATACGCTGACACCGTGTTTGGGAATCCTTGTGGTAATTTAGGCTGCATATTGGCAACTCCTTAGAATTCCTTTTAGGCAGCGTGCCTTTTTCCTTTCGACCAGAGCCGTTACTGGAATTTGAGCTAAAAGAGACTGCAAGATGTCCAAATAAGTGCAGAGCAGTGAGACAAACATTCAACATTCACAGTCTAAACATGTGATGAATATGAGTGATGTAAAGTATGTGGTGTAGTGAGGCTGTACAGTATGACGACCACAGGAACTCTTTCTATATTTGTGTGTGTTGTCTCAGCATGATGAAGCTCATCTCCTGGTTGCCTGGAGCTGAACTCTGTCAAATAATAAAAAGCAACTTGCCAATAACTTGCCAATTCTGCAGTCAAAAGGGCCCTTCATCCCTGGTACCACCACTTTGTAATATGTTGAACCAATTTTTGTACAGCTTATTTTGACACTAAGGTTCTGTCGGTCTCATTTATCAATATTGCTTTTATATATTTAGTATTTTCTTAGTTATCCCCTTGAAACTGTTGAATATTTGTACAAATTATCTGCGAGTGACAAAAATAGCAAGTTTGTGTTTTTACCCAATTCTCCCCAAAACAACTATTCTTTGCCTTTGTCTAATAAACTTAATAAAGTTAGGAGGTTGCTAGGACTGTGTCCTCATTGTGTATCTCTGGCCGAGCTCTGCCTCACACTGCAGAGTGTCGAGCTGAGTGAGCTCTCCCAGCATCACGGGACCATGACTGGACCGCTTCAAAAGGCTGGGCTTTGCAACAACAACAAAGCAAGGGCCTTGCTTCTGTTTGGGTGCTGGGACAGCAGAGACCGTGTTTGGATAGTGAGTGTCACAGCATACTGTAAAGCCAAATGGAATGTCCTGTGTCACCTGTACCCTCAGTTTGCATAAAGATAAGCCTCAGTAAGTCTCATTTGAAATGTTTGCAGATATCTCTCGGTTTCTGGGAACGCTACATGTGTTTCCTTTCAGAAGAAACAAACAGGATGCTTTAAGCTCAGCAGCAACTTACGCCTTTCGAAAGAAATGACAAGTTCTAAATGTGGCATAACTCAGAAAAAAGAAGGGGAAGTATAGAGTAGTAGTGTTACAGCTGGGTTAAGCAAACAAAACGTATCATATTTAAAAGAGGATTGAATAAAGAAGTCCTGGTCGTAAGGGGAAATGGGGAGACCAGAGGAAATCCTGTCAACAATGGTTGAACAAACTTGAGCATGAGATCATGTGGATGAGAGCAACCCTCTTGCCAGCTGCGGTGATTAGCCTGCCTGCTTGTACAATGTAAATCTGCACTGCATGTGGCCCTCCCTATATAAATGACCAGAATAAAGCAGGCAATAGAATAGTGCATTACAGAAGATGTAACCTTAACGGTTTGCTTTAAATCATGGTTTCTGTTAAAAAAATTTAAAAAAAAGTCTTAATTTATACTTCCAATAATTATCTATTTCTTGACTTGATGAAGAAATCTACATCTCCAGGATTGAATGGCTTGGGGAAAGAGTGGGATTCAAACTGAAGAGACTGCAGTTCCCCCTATGCCTTTTTTTTCTAATATAAACAAGATCTGGTCCCAATCCCTCATTATATGCAGCTGAAAACCCTCAAACATGGAATTCAGCCATTACAGCTTTTGGACCAACACATTTTTTGGACCAAGTGCCTGAAGGACATCCAAGAGGTGCACACTTGTTCTCTTTGGTCTCCATAGCAACTGCCTCCAGCACTCAGTACCATGCTGTGTGTCCATTGGCCTGACCTACACATATGCCTGAGCCCCTGTATTATCTTCAAGACCCTGAAAACTGTTCAGCAAAACCTTAGTGGGAACAAATCTAATTCTTGCTGTCAATGCAGCTCCCTTATCCAGCTGTTACATATAATAAGATCGTTGGGCAGAGACTGGCGGGGTGGCTATCAGAGGACTAAATGTCAAACTGTGCAAAGAAAGCCAAGGAAATCTCAGACTCTGTTTTGCTGCAGAGCTATCTCGAAGTGCGTTGTTCAGCTGCTTTATTTAACAGATCCAGCAGTTGTCAAACTGATCGCAATCTGCAATAGCACGAAGGCCGAACACAGCAAGATTTCCCCTCATTGACATTCAGTTCTGTAACAGTGAGGCACATATAAAAAGATACATCATAACATTATAGCCCAATTTATCAATGCATTCATTCTATACAAATATTTGTATAGATGCTGGTGCTTTTTATGGATCAGTTGTGCTGCATTGGACTTGATATTTAATGATCTGTAAAGGCACATCATCTCTTCTCAGCATACGGGTAAATTGTGCATAGTGATAAATACTCAGCAGTGAGATCAGCACAGATGACATGCAAAACTATTTATATTCATCATCATTCATACATTAAAAAGTAATGGAGATGAAGAATGGGTTCGACTGAGGCTGAAATACTATCAGATGTGGTGATATAGTATTCAGTTCCCTAATAACCTAAATGTAACTGACAAAACTAAATTAGTCAATAGTGTTTGTATATTAGTCCTGCATGTCATTTATTTCTGTTGTTTTACTATTTATGTTTCCTGCACAGTTGGTGTGGAGCACCCACAATTTTATGGTACATGTACAATAATAACAATAGGCCACTCTATTCTAATGTTGACTGTCACGACTAGTACATCTCTGTGAGAATGTTGATGAAAAGTAAAGTTTATATCCACATGCTGAAACAAGAAATGTTAACAACTACCACTTTATCTAATACTCTCTTTGTGCTTAAGTGCATTTTCTGTTGCCTTGGTAACTAATGAAAGGGAGTGTGTGTGCAGAGGTGAGCATAGTGGATAAAACAGTTGGGCTATGCCAACCAACCCCCTGTTCCTAAGTACCCCTTTCTGTGTCTATGTCTCCCTCTCAATCTGATGCCACAGCAACCATAGCACGAAATGTCCTTGCTTGTTATTAGGAAAAGGTTGTAAAGGGCCGGAAGACTTGCAGTGAAGGAAAAATGAGAAAGGAAAGGCTGGTATTAGAGTTTGTGTTCACTGTTCTCCTGAATCCTCCATTAGTTATGCCACGATAGGTGTAGGCTGCTGGGAATCCCCCAGCAGCCTACACCTTGTCGCTATATAAATAAAATTGAATTCCCCCCCCCCCCCTGTCTTTAATCCTGGCCATAGCAACATCAAATCAAGTCTGCTTTGGTACCGTTGCAACCTGCCTATTCCACAACTCACCTCGGGTAATTTACATTCAGACTTAAAATCTATCTGAATTCAGCTGAACAGGTGCAAGGCAACCGTTTTTTTTGTTTTTTTTTTTTAACCCTTTCAAGGCTGATAGTGGATAAAATGGAAATCTAACCCACAGTGGATGTTTGAAACCACAGCTTTTTTCCTCCTGCTTTAAAAATATTAGAATATGCTTTTGCATATTTAGGATAAGCTTTGTCTTACTGGTAGTATATAAAGAGACAGCTGTTCTTCCCACGCTTAAAGCAAAGATAAGCATCTGCCATCAGAACCTGACCTGTACACTCAACCCAGCAAATTATCCTAATTGGCTTTTAAAAAATAATTACTATGTAATCTCTTTGGATTCTAATTATACAGAAACACACACTTGTGTAATCCAGTTTGTGAATCTGCTACTTTCTGAAAATCTGGAAAAAACATTAATGACACACACACACAAACATTTTAAGACTGAACAATGTGTTTTATTGGCAACCTTGATTTGTATACAGCTGAATTTGAAGGACTTGTTCTCCAGTGTAGTTGATTTTAAATAAGTTAAAACATATTAATAGGAAAATTAATAATAAATCAATTAGATTCTTACATTTTGTAACAGAAACCATTTTACGTGGGTTTTGCAATCTAAATGGAAATTATACTGCCAGTTGTATTGTTCAGTAATGTATAGCTTTGTTGTAGAAATGTATAGTGAAGTTTTGAGAGAACTATTTGCATGTTTACCAACAGTGACATCGAGCAGATACACTTGACTGCGAAACAGCAGTTGAGCTGGACTTGAAACACTTTATGTACACAACACTAGTGTGGCAGAATAATCTTTTTCTTGGTAATTTGGCACCAAGAATGTTCCTCCACTCTAGCTGAGTCCCCATAACTCCTCCATCACAAAGCCTGGTTGATCATCAGTCAGAAGTAGTCCAAAAAATGAACTTTTAATTATGTACAATTCTAACTCTGTAAGCCTTAATTGGAAACCAACCGTTTAAGAGCTCTCTGGCTGTGAAAACCATGAGCCAGGCTTTGTCATGTAGGTGTTTCTTCCTATATCTATAAAGTGCCTTTTATAAAGCTCTCTCTGTTTGTTTTTTCACACCAGGGCCATGCGTTGTGGTTTTTCTAGGTTGGCTCGAAATTTATAAAGAAACCGTGATGCTAATTCGTCGTCCACTAGTCTCCCGTCACTGGACAACGTAATTGTCATCAGCTGCTTGGTGCATAGGGTCTGATCATCCTCACAGAGGTGCAGTTCAGCCCTGGACGTCCCAACAGCAAGGATACATGCCTGAGGCGGGTTAATCACAGCACTGAAGCCACTGATTCCAAACATCCCTAGGTTAGATATACTGTGGGATAAAAAGAGAAAAAGATAGCACGCATATTAGCACGTCAAAGTTAGCTGAAGATAATAAAAGGTCAAGACGATAAATAAAAACTAAGCAGGCATTAGTGGCTATAAAACAAATTTATTTCGGTTAAAAAAAAAAAGAAAAAAAAGAAAAAAGAATATTATCACTTTTAATGAATGACTTTTTGTCAACATCTGATAGACAGCTGCTAAAATAAAACGCTAAGCAGTTAAGATTACTACAGCAAAATTCAGCTCAAGAACTGCCCCTAAATATTGTGCAAAAATGACCTGAGGGCTTTCTGATGTTTGCATTAATGGGAGTTCTGGTTCAGGGGAATGGAAAAACTAATAGGTGAAGGATATAGACATAATGTATATCCTCAGGAGGACGAAGAAAGTGGTCTCCGTAGGAATCCATTGCTTCTGCCTGACACAGAAACCCCATTTGTTTCTAAATGACACCATTAATTCTAATGAGTTAAAAAGCCCCCCTCCTTCACACTTCTGCAATTGATGAACAGTAACTGATGGTCTTTGTCGCCCAAGAACACATTCAGCTCAGGCTCACACGAAATGTAGAATATGCATAATATATTGGCTCACTGTGAAACCAGATTTTAATCATAAATGCGGAAATGTATAATGGCTTATTCTTATAACTGAGTTTCAAAGGAACATTGGGGAAATAGTATTAATAGATCACAGGAACCACTTTTTGACACATTACAAAAAAGTCTATTGAATAGCAATTAACTGAGACAGCAGTACTAAAAATAAAAAGGAAAACCTGGTAAAAATACTGACTATAATAATGACTTTACCTAAATGAGCCTCCCTGGTATTCCTCAGGAAGCAGTTTCCCATCTCGAGCCTTCTGGGCCAGAGCCTATAAAAACACAAGATGGATATTCTTAAAGAAATAAATACATTTGATGTATAAAATAGATCAAATACACAATAGCCAGAATACATGTGTGATATACACATCAGACTTGGAAATGTAGATAAAACCATAAGCATGTGCAGTACTGATTAACTGTTAGTTATTGTACAGTCTGCAACACAAAATACAGAAAAGAATGTTTTCCTAATAAGGTTCAGCTCCTCACAAATGCAACTAGAAAAATTTGCATTTCCTGCGAAAATGCTGTGTGGATGCCTTAACGCGTAAGACGTCTGCTGAAAAAAGCTGAAAAAGTTAAAAAATTGCAAAAAGTTGTCTGGCGGTGAAGAAACTGAAAATTTTGCAGAAAACAGGTGAAGAAGCAGAATTTTTTTGCTGAAAAGTGGTGAAAAGCAAAAAATTCTACTGAAAGGGGTAAAGACGGAGAAATTTTTGCTGAAAAGTGGTGGGAAAAAAAATGTAGCCCTGAGCAGGATTCGAACCTGGCCCTTTTGGTCTCAAGGTAGCCACTTGTCTCACTAAGGCAAACTCATTCTCACAAAGAAGAGGTGGAGAGACTGACAGTTTTGATGAAATGAGCAGAAGCTGCTGAGAATTGTGCTGATAAGAGGTGAAAAGGCTGAAAATTTTGCAGAAAAGAGGTCAATCAGCAGAATTCTGCTGAAAAGAGGTTTTTGCTGAAAACGGCTGAAAAAGATTGGAGAGACTGACAATTCTGCTAAAATGAGCAGAAGCTGCTGAGAATTGTTATGAAAAGAGGTGAAAAGGCTGAAAATTCTGCAAAAAAAGAAGTGAATCAGCAGAATTTCTGCTGAAAAGAGGTAAAGAAGCAGAAAGTTGCGCTGAAAAGAGATGAATCAGCAGAATTTCTGCTCAAAGGTGGTTTTTTTTCTTAAAACAGCTGAGATTTATGCTGATAAGAGGTGAAAAGGCTGAAAATTTTTGCAGCAGAGGTGAATAAGCAGAATTTCTGCTGAAAAGAGGTGAATGAGCAGAATTCTGCTGAAAAGAGCAGAAGCTGCTGAGAATTATGCTGATAAGAGGTGAAATGTTTGAAGATTTGGCAGAAAAATATGTCTGTGAAGGTTCTCAGTCATCCAGGTCATCGTAGTCAAAGGAGCTTGCAAAGAAAAGCGTCTGGACTTCTTTAAGTTGCTTGAAGACGTTTCACCTCTCATCCGAGAAGCTTCTTCAGTTCTTCAGTTCTCCACCATTTGACCTTAGAACTGAAGAAGCTTCTCGGATGAGAGGTGAAACGTCTTCAAGTAACTTAAAGAAGTCCAGACGCTTTTCTTTGCAAGCTCCTTTGACAATTTGGCAGAAAAGAGGTAAATCAGTAGAATTTCATCTCATACTCATCTCACTGAGCCAAACTGGTTCTCATATACCTGAAAAAAGGTGAAAAAGCTGAAAATTCTTATTAAAAACAGCAGAAGAGGCCGAGAAAACACTGAACTTTCTGGTGAAAAGAGGCAGAACAACCTGGTTCTGCTCAATTTCAGTCCACCAATCAGAGGTACTGCTTCTGTCTGCTTCATCAGGCTGTGTACTTGTATGTATTTCTGCCATGGAGCGTTAACAAGAATCTGAGATCCATATTAGAAAAGCTGCCAAAATCATAAAATGTTGCCGAATTGTAATAAATTATCAATATGAATTACAGGTCTGTGATAGTGTATTAATTTGTAGTGGAAGAAAACATGTGGACAAGGTGGAATTGAACCCACGACCTTTGGGCTTCAGACCCGTGTCATTACCAACTGCGCCACTGGGAAAGAGCCCGGGGCGCCTGGAAAACAGGGTGATGAGCAGTCAGAATTAGATCGCGGTAAGAGGCGAAAAA
Organism: Aulonocara sp. 'chitande type north' Nkhata Bay; assembly: GCF_057382095.1. Classification (NCBI taxonomy): domain Eukaryota; kingdom Metazoa; phylum Chordata; class Actinopteri; order Cichliformes; family Cichlidae; genus Aulonocara; species Aulonocara sp. 'chitande type north' Nkhata Bay. Next base: position 6,723,240 of record NC_141350.1, read on the forward strand.
CGCCGTTTTTTGGAGTTAGAAAACGTCGTGTAACTCAATAACTAGGTGGGATAGAAGCATAATTCTTGTACTGGGTGAATCAGCGGACTTTGGTTTACTTTGACTGCGATTTTCATAGCTCTTTGTAACTCCGTCGCGGAGATATGACGAGAGAAGAAACGGATTCATTTTCGGAGTTTGAAAAATGAAAGGAGGACAGATTTCCACCCCTCAAACAAACGTAATTTATGGCTCAACGGTAAGATGACTGTAAAAACTGCTTAGACCGTGAGTGTCAGCACTGTCTGAAGATGAATTGGCACAAGCCCCATGTCTTAACTTCGCTTCGTTAAGGAGAAATGACGATTTGAAAATGCCTTCAGTTTCAGTATTTCAGCTCTGAGTTTCACAACCTCCCCATAGACTTTGAATGGGGAGTTTTGAGACCTTGTGTCACTTCGAGGCAAATTGTGAAAAAACCGTAACTCACACAATAATTATAGTGACACTGTCTTAAAGCCAGCAAAAATACCTACATTTTGATGTATAATTTGTGGGGGATGAGTGGAAATTGAGCAAGTAGCAAGAAGTTGTTCAGACATGAAGAGAAAATTCAGAACGGACGAGCACTCTGAGTTAATTGCATAGCAACCATAACAACGCATGTATTTTGTGAAAAATCACAAAGCTGCAACTGAAAACTTAAAGAGGCATTAAATGAAAACGGTAACAGATATGAAAAAGCTGAAACACACAGGAATAGCCCAATCATTTGAGAACGTTTTAAAGTTTGAATGGTGTTTCTATGTGAAAGTATGAGCATGTAGTTAAGTTTCAAAAACAAGAAAGTTGTAGCAGAATTTCTGAAGTTTTCCATTCATTTCAATGGGACAAATTAAAGGAAAAAAGTGTAATATTTTAAATAGTATAATAGCAATAAACACCAAAAGATATAGCCGGAAAGAGCAGAACAGTTTAGAGTTTGAACTGAGAAAATCGGCTGAAAACTGAGGGAGTAGTTAAGGTGCAAAAAACGTACGGAAGCGACAAGAATAAAGGATAAAGAATAAAGAGAAACAGGAACTCAATGCCCTTGAGGGCATCCACACAACTAATGAAAATAATATTAAAATCAATGTCTGACATTGAAAAAAACGAAAAGACAGAATAAAGAAACGCAAATGGAATTCAAAACTGAAATTGCACTTTTAAAATGTTCACCATGGTCCTCACAGAAATAAATTACTATCCTAATGTGCATGGGTAAATTAAAGAAACGGGAATGAAAAGCACCCAGAACTGCAGATGAGGCATCTGGTAATACATTAGTTCAGCTAGGTTATGCGAATCCTTGCTCTCTCACAGCATGAATGCTGTCTGAAAAGCTTGGAGAAAACCCAATATAACTGAGAAACAAAGCGTGAAAAAGGTATTGTTTCTAGTGCAAACACATGGCTCATTCAACCTTCTCAAAGAAGGATGGTGATATCAAGCAGTAAAACATTATAAAAGTACATGCTCCACATTATACCACAGACTGTGTTGAAATAATGAAGAGCTTATTGTTAAAATGTAGCACTGAACTTATCTTCTTCTAAGTTATTGGCTTATTTGAATAGAAATGTTCTTAAAAGGTTAATGGTGGGATATAACCATCACGGAAACTTGAGAGTGACTCACAAGACACAATAGAGTATGGTCGGTACAATTATGATAAGAGCCCTAAGTGCAAAAACAGTCATGTTCCTCTGCATCAAATCAACGGCCAGCAGTGCTCTATTCAGACATTGTGTTAATTTTAATTCGAGACCTATGAAAACCAGCAAATGCACATTTACCTCAAAGCAGCAGCACAAATACAGTGGGGCAAAAAAGTATTTAGTCAGCCACCGATTGTGCAAGTTCCCCCACTTAAAATGATGACAGAGGTCAGTAATTTGCACCAGAGATACACTTCAACTGTGAGAGACAGAATGTGAAAAAAAAATCCATGAATTCACATGGTAGGATTTGTAAAGAATTTATTCGTAAATTAGGGTGGAAAATAAGTATTTGGTCACCTCAAACAAGGAAAATCTCTGGCTCTCACAGACCTGTAACGTCTTCTGTAAGAAGCTTTTCTGTCCCCCACTCGTTACCTGTATGAATGGCACCTGTTTGAACTCATCATCTGTATAAAAGACACCTGTCCACAGCCTCAAACAGTCAGACTCCAAACTCCGCCATGGCCAAGACCAAAGAGCTTTCGAAGGACACCAGGAAAAGTATTGTAGACCTGCACCAGACTGGGAAGAGTGAATCTACAATAGGCAAGCAGCTTGGTGTGAAAAAAATCAACTGTGGGAGCAATCATCAGAAAATGGAAGACATACAAGACCACTGATAATCTCCCTCGATCTGGGGCTCCACGCAAGATCTCATCCCGTGGGGTCAAAATGATCATGAGAACGGTGAGCAAAGATCCCAGAACCACACGGGGGGACCTGGTGAATGACCTGCAGAGAGCTGGGACCAAAGTAACAAAGGTCACCATCAGTAACACACTACAACGGCAGGGAATCAAATCCCGCAGTGCCAGACGTGTTCCGCTGCTGAAGCCAGTGCATGTCCAGGCCCGTCTGAAGTTTGCCAGAGAGCACATGGATGATACAGCAGAGGATTGGGAGAATGTCATGTGGTCAGATGAAACCAAAGTAGAACTTTTTGGTATAAACTCAACTCGTCGTGTTTGGAGGAAGAAGAATACTGAGTTGCATCCCAAGAACACCATACCTACTGTGAAGCATGGGGGTGGAAACATCATGCTATGGGGCTGTTTTTCTGCCAAGGGGACAGGACGACTGATCCGTGTTAAGGACAGAATGAATGGGGCCATGTATCGTGAGATTTTGAGCCAAAACCTCCTTCCATCAGTGAGAACTTTGAAGATGAAACGAGGCTGGGTCTTCCAACATGACAATGATCCAAAACACACCGCCTGGGCAACAAAGGAGTGGCTCCGTAAGAAGCATTTGAAAGTCCTGGAGTGGCCTAGCCAGTCTCCAGACCTCAACCCCATAGAAAATCTGTGGCGGGAGTTGAAAGTCCGTGTTGCTCGGCGACAGCCCCAAAACATCACTGCTCTCGAGAAGATCTGCATGGAGGAATGGGCCAAAATACCAGCTACTGTGTGTGCAAACCTGGTAAAGACCTATAGTAAACGTTTGACCTCTGTTATTGCCAACAAAGGTTATGTTACAAAGTATTGAGTTATATTTTTGTTATTGACCAAATACTTATTTTCCACCCTGATTTACGAATAAATTCTTTATAAATCCTACCATGTGGATTCATGGATTTTTTTTTCACATTCTGTCTCTCACAGTTGAAGTGTACCTCTGGTGCAAATTACTGACCTCTGTCATCATTTTAAGTGGGGGAACTTGCACAATCGGTGGCTGACTAAATACTTTTTTGCCCCACTGTAAATTGAATAGCTGTGGGTGGTAAAGAGCATTTTGAAGGCTTAGGTGGAGTGACATGTGTGCAGTGTTACTACTCATGCTTTAAAGCAGCTGTTGTGTATGCAAGTATGTTAGTACTGAAACATTCTGATCTGGCATCTGAACAACTGACAAATATTACATTATTTGAACTAAAATAATCAAAATAGGTTAAGACAATCACTATAAAAGTAATACATTGTCTTCTGGGAGTCACAACAAATCATTAGCAATATAATTAGAAAGAACAGAACACTTTGACCACTTTAATTTTAGTTCTCTAAAGAAAAAAAACAAATGAAAACAATTGTTTTTCAATATAATGAAAAAGGAAGGAACGCAAAAAGGAACAAAAGATAAAAAAGGAACTGTTTGTGATGCAAAAGTGTTTAACAAACATAGCAGCGCTTCTGGTCTGAGCTGGACCACCACGGCAGCCAGTGGAGACAAACTATATAATAATACATGTACATATTTCAAAGCAAGCAGCTATGTGTATTCAATAGGTTGATGAAAAATGTAAAATTGTATTGTGTACACAACTGTTTACACATATTCACCTCTGGTTTTGGTAGTCAAAGTCAAAGTGAAAGTCAACACAAACAGAAGCACCCGATCTTGAGCAATCACATTTGTTGCAAAAACCGATCACATGGGTTTAGGCAGTTACAGTAATAGTATGTCTAAAACCTAATCACACACCCACTGCTAAATCCAACCACCTGCTGACTATCACTGGCATACACAGATATGCACCGTGAATCAAACGTACTTTCACCCCTCTCAAGTTTAAATTAGCACTCTTGCATGAACAAATGCTATTATACTAATACGGTTTCCACCACTGTCACTGCAACAGCTAAGGTTACATGTGCTGACACTGAGCTGTGATGTCGATAATGTGCAAGCAACACTGTGTCATTAGAGCCATAAGTGTTCTAAAAGTCAGCTCTACTTCTTGATTATGGAAAGAGTTTTGCATTTTCAGGTTTTATGACTGGTAGCTGATGAATCCAACATCAATGTGTACAAAGATAAGACAGTCATAAAAACAGGCTCTGAACTTTAGGGAATTTTACATGTCAAACATTATATTTTTTATTATCATCGTCTATTTCAAAGTCATTTATAATTCATCGATTTGTGATGCATGCGTCTTTGATAGAAGTGTGTGGCTCTTTTCATTAAGTATCTTTTTGGTGCTTTACATTTTCAGAGCAACCTTGGAAACAAATTATTGTTCCCAGGTGTTTATGAGAAAGCAAAAAATGAAACAAAAAAAAAAAAAAGACCATTTTTACTTCATATACCATATCTGATCGATCTCTTCTCCAGATATCAAAAATCAAATTCCAAATCTACTGGCCTTTATATTAGATATAAAGTGCTTCTCCTTTTCAGTTGATTAACTTTGTACAACACTTGGGAGATATCAGGTTCATCTGGTTAGTTAGCTCTGCTATCTGCTGACTTGATGCTAACTTAACTTCAAATACTGTTTTAGCCACCACCACTGAGCTGGTGCGTAGGTTGCCCAGAGTGCTAATTTGGACTTTTCCATGCAGTACTTTTTGCTTTGCATTTATTTATTTTTATCAAAGCAAGAAAAGAAGAAATATTCTGTTCAGGAAACATCATCTTTCAAGGGGTTTTCCAAGCTCCAGAGTACACAATGGTCAAAAACCATCTGCCCATGTTCCCAGATTTTGTTTCAGAACTAACCACCACATGGAGAAAACAACGTCTGCACGTGGCACTGCACTCTATGGATTTTGAGATTCTCCGTTTTCTCACTTCCCCCCTATGAGGAATAGAGGAGCTTGTCTTGTGTCTGGTGTGTGTGCTACGTACCTTCACTGACAGCACTCCGAATATGACCAGTTGTTTATTTGCTATGTTAATTCAGCTAGAGGTAAAGGACTGTCTAAACAGGGGTTGCCCCACTGAACCTCCACTGAACCTAGCACCAAAGGTTTGCCTTTGCCTCAGGGAGTGACAGCATAGTCCACCAGGGCAACCTCATGAGCCCTATTTAAGGAGGTTTCTGTGAATGATATTTGTATTGTAGCTAGTAAGTCATTACCACACTCTTGTTCAGATCTATTACTGGTGCTCTGACACTGGTTCAGTGGCTACTCTACAGGGCGTGTACATATACTCCATAATGTATTTGTTGTGATGAGTGAATCAACTCCAAGGAAACACAATGTTATTACTACAACTTCTGTTCCCTGAAGGAGTGGAAATGAGGATTGAATGATGCTACTCTGAATTAATTAAGTTCCAGCCAGAATCTGTTAGGGTCCAGTCAAGTCTAAATCTCACATTAACTCATAGCATGTCAGAACAATGATTACACATAGTTGTTTTTTGCCTTCAACTCTTTTATTTTCCAGTTCTTTACCTTAGCATTAGATGAGATCTCCTGGACTCCTTTGTTTGCAGCATCCTTGATGATTGGAGTAATGAGACCTTTGTCTGTCGCCACAGCAATAGAAATATGCACTGAATCAAGTGCACGGGCTCCATCACCAGACCACGTCACATTCACTTCTGGCATTTCCTAGGAAACAGGAGTCAAAGGTCACCTCATGTCCTCATGTTATCAGGGATAAATCAAGACAAAAAGAGATAAGCTCTCTTCAGTTGAGGTGTGTTAAGCTGCTTCCTTATTTCTACAGAGGTTGCTACGGATCCACATATTTGATTTGGCACAGATTTTACACTCACTTACACTCTCACTCTTGATGCAGCCCTCCTACTTTATCTGGGCTTGTGACTGGCACTAGAAGACCATTAGTTTGTGATCCCCTGAGGCTGAATTTGTATCTCCTCCTGCTCTAAACTGGGAATCTTTTGAGTGTTTTTAACAAATACTCATCAGAAGTGGAGCCCCTATAATAAAATATTAGTGGTAATGCAAATGAGCTTGACATTTGAGAGGTACACAAATACATTAGACCAACAGTAAAACACAGTGAATGTGACAGTGCCTGTGTTGCTTTGGTAGCTTTTGCAATCAGAATTAAGATATGAATTCACTATTGTGCCAAACACATTTTGCTTTTTCAAGATTTCCCCTTGTGGGACTAATAAAGGTATCTTATCTTATTAGCTCTATAATCTAAGGAGCTTGGAAAGAAAATCGTCTAGACTTCTTTAAGTTGCTTGAAAATGTTTCACCTTTCATCCGAGAAGCTTCTTCAGTTCTAAGATCAAACGGGTGAGAGTCCCAGATTTAAGCCCCATGGGAGTGTCACCCCAAGAGGGACAATGGACCCCCTAATGATCCTCTACCCAATTACACGAGCCTAAGTGTGAAAACGGGTGTAGGTCACTATCCGCCAATGTTTTGGGTGAGCTCATTGTGAAACCTGGCCCCACCCTATCATCTGATTTCCTGAGGTCAAATGGCCCAGGATGTGAGTGGGCGTTAAGGCATCTGGGAAGGGATCTCAAAGCTGGATTATAGATGGCAGACAGTTAAGTGTCGTAAGCCACCGCCTCTGTTCAAAGATGGTCGTTCACAGTGGACATAGATGGCTCTTTCACTCCTCTTTCAAACCATCAGTCTTCTCTGTCCAAAATATGAACATTGGCATCCTTGAAAGGGTGACCTTTGTCCTTTAGATGCAGATGGACAGTCAAGTCTTGTCTCGTGGAGGTGGCTCTGCTATGTTGTGCCAAGCGTTTATGAAGTGGCTGTTTGGTCTCTCCAATATGGAGGTCTGAGCATTCCTCGCTACACTGTACAGCATACAGTACATTGTTAAGTTTCTGTTTAGGTTTGTGTTTAGATGGCAGACACCAACTGTCTGCAATCTACAATCCAGTGTTGAGATCCCTTCCCAGATGCCTTAACGCCCACTCATATCCTGGGTCATCTGACCTCAGGAAATCATATGATAGGGTGGGGCTAGGTTTCACAATGAGCTCACCCAAAACATTGGCTGATTGTGACCTACACCTACCATTTTCACACTTCGGCTCGTGTAATTAGGTAGAGGATCATAAGGGGGTCCATTGTCCCTCTTGGGGTGACACTCCCATGGGGCTTAAATCTGGGACTCTCACCCATTTGTTCTTAGAACTGAAGAAGCTTCTCGGATGAGAGGTGAAACATCTTCAAGCAACTTAAAGAAGTCCAGACGCTTTTCTTTCCAAGCTCCTTAGACTACAATGACCTGGATGACTGAGAACCTGCACAGACATTAGCTCTATAAATTCTCTGTAGGTTCCTTTCGTTGAGGGTTCATCTTTTTATTTCTTCATTTCTATTCGTGTTATTAAAGTTATTACATATTATGTGGCATAGAATATGACAACATCTAAGGCACGACAGGAAGTCATAATAAAAGGATAGAGTGCAAACAGAAGTGCATTTATCACCAATTGGCGCACCTGTAAGAAAAAAAAAACAATCATCTGGAACACAAAAATTCAAAACTGGGTACATAAATCAACATTCTTCTTGTGGGGGGAGTGTGTGTGACAGAGAGAGAAAGGGAGAGAGAGTGTCGAGTGGAAGTGTGTAGATGTGTGTGTCTTTGCCATGAAATTTACTTGAAAATGAGGATGGGAAGTGGCAATAATGTGACACAATATTTTATATTAGTATAATAAAATAGTATTTTAGAGTGTAAAATAAGTAAGTCATTATATTCTTATGAAATGTTGCTGGAATAACTACATTACCAGGAGGGCCACATCGTCCACAACGTCCTATGCCTTGCACATATTCTTTAAATCTAACAACACATCTTAGACACATGTGTCCAAATGGTTTATTGAGCACTGGAAGAGATTAAAGTTATGGATAACACTGCAATGTTCTAAAAAATACAGGGTTAGAGATGAACAGATGACCCATCTTTAGCAATTACACACACTGAAGGAACAAATGACAACAAATGAGGAGTACTTACTCTGAGTGTAACAGCTGCTGCCTTGATGATGAAGTCATTAACAGACACTTTAATCTGTTCTGAAAGGACAAAGGAGGATTTATGAGAATAACCTAATCTCTGCTTATTATTATCAGATCTAAGCCAAGCGGAAAGCTGGATAAGCTAAAAACCTATGGTTCCAAATGCCAAGGCACAGTGAAAGTCGAGTATCTTGTACAAGACCTGCAATGTTTCAGTTATCAAAAAACATTCAGTTAAAGAGGGGAAATTCTAAATGAATTAATTTCCATGTAAACAAACTGCAAGTGCATGACATTACACATGCTATTGCATAGGGAAAAATGCAATATATTGTTGTTGTTCACTCCAGCTGATCAGAAGAGGCCCCTCTATGCCAAACTCACTGATGCGAATTTGCTTCATTCCCTGCTTGATGTGTAACACACATTGGGGCAGTCAGGCTTGGCATCAGAGCCAACTTTTACTAGTGGCCAATAATGCAGTACCAGACAGTTCTGAATGCTGTGAGCAGTATGATTAATGAGCTAACCGTGAAATCGCACTGGTCGAGAACAATGAGAGTCCACAAAAACAACCGGTGAGAGAATCCCTCCGTACACACACAACCTTGCTAATAGGTCTGGAATGGCCATCCCATTTCCTCTATCACAGAGACAGGACCCAAAGAGATTTACTGTTTGTTTGACTGTGCTGAAAAGTTGAGCTAAATAAGGCCAATTACGTGACACAGCATTAAACTAAGTGTTTTAAAATTGGAATCTGACATAGTACTCTTACTTAATCAACATGAAAAAATGTCCTGAAGTAGTCACAGGATCCATTTAGAAAATCAAGCCATTAAGGATAGATATTTTTCTTTTTATGTGCAAAAGTGAATGGTTTGTGGTGGAAACTGTCCTTCAAATTACACACCCAAAATTCTGTTTCACAAGCAGTAGCTGTTTGCTCAATAACCGTTGTTAGGGAAGGTTGTGAAGCTGAGGAAGTAATGACCACACTGCTAGTTTCAACCAATGCTTCATTTGATATTAGAATTGCATCAGACTTACAGTATTCAATGTGTATAGTGTGTATTTTTTTTTTAAAAATTATAAGATTGTAACAATCTATCTTCCCTGTGGTATTCACTGCCCCTACATTTACTGTTAAACCCACATTTATTCCTTGGCTTTCAGTTCTGACTACCTTTATTTTGTCATTTCTTACTCAAGTTTTCTCATTTTATACTTCAGTTCTTAAATGTCACTTGATTATTTGAAATGCACAACACTTTGGTCAACGGCTATTGGTTTAAATGTGCTATATAAATAAATTTGACTTGTATTTAGAGGCCTTTAATAGCATTTTTTTTAAAATTCAGTAATACTGTCATTTATCACATGGTACACAACAACAGATTAAACATGTTTAAGTATTAATACTATGCTGTAGAAAATTAAGAAATGGCTTTGGTAGACATGGCTCTTTCCTAGATCTCATCAGTAGAAGTCAGCCCTGTGAATCCAACTTCAGCCATTCACAAATCCCCTCTTAAGAATCCATACAGCATGTGCACACTCATCATGCTGAGTAAGTAAAATGTGGCAAGTACACAAAACATAGTGATACTGTTGATGCTTAACAAAAAGCACAGCAAACAGAAATAAAGTTACAAGTTGTGCCCTTTGTCAAGAGAAACTGACTGCAATTCCTTTTTGGATTTAGTTTGTCTAAATTACTTCTCTTTATGATGCCATACTGTCTCTGTGATACTGAGAACAGGGCTCTATTGCAGCCATAGATATACTGCAGGTCTTGCTTGTGGGGTACTGCTTCATGGATAGGCATTTAAACTTCACAATTGGCTAAATCATTTGCCAAGTACAATAATTTACCTGTCCATAAAACAAAAGTCACCACCCCTGTGGAACACAGATGTGTGTATTGATTTGAAACACAGGAACGGACATGAACTACGAGCTGAATGCTTGAATGAAGCGTCACATTAATCTTCTGAAATCCACAACTTCACAGATAAGCTGTCTTACAAATGTACCTGTCAGTATGCATTAAGGGAGATACCACTTGCAGGACAACAACAGTGTTAATAAAAAGACAAGTTTTTTCATTTCATTGTTTTTACCTTTGGCCAGATCTTTGCGGAGTTGCATGACAGCAGCCATGTCACAGTCGATGGATGCATATGAATGGGGGATGGTGGTCTTTGACTGGGTAAGCCTTTGAGCAATCACACGACGGACATTTGAAGCTGGAACCTCAGTGAAAGTTCCCTGGAGATATGATGGAGGAAGAAGGGGAGGTAAATAATTCAGTGAAGGATAAAAAAAAAAAAAAAGACATTTTGAGAGAGCCAACACTGATATGGTGGACACATCTTCACTGCTGTGTCTGCTAATGACTCCAAAAACCCATGAAATGAATAAATGTTGACGGCAGCCTTGATAGTTAATGGCTGGTTAAAAAGAATCCTCAATCTTTGAGATGAACAGGCAATACCTTACGGGATACCACTAACTATACCAAATGAAACTGATAAATATCTACAGCAGCAATGTAAAAGTTAACCATGCAGAAATAGTGATTGAGATGAGACAATCCCATTACATCCTCTTAGCCAAAAGCGACAAATCCCCAAATGACTGAATGATATCTGGCAGTTTCTTAGTACGACCCGAAATAGAAACTGCGCCATGTAAGAGTATTTTTGAGAGGATGTGTGAGGAGTGATCACCGGTGCTCCTGGTTTTCCCGGTACAGACAATGGAGGTATGTTTGGTCTGCTTCCTGGAGGTAGAGGACTGGCTGCTGGAGCAGAGATGGGACTTGGAGGAGTTGAGGCTACCACAGATGGCACTGCTTTGGGAGCAGGAGATGCTTTCAGAAGATTCAGTGCATCCCTGTTAAGAAAAAAAAGGGACCATTTTAACATTAAATGTGAGAAAGACACTTTTAGAAGAAAAAAAACCAAAAAAACAAACTACATCCACGAACCTCCACTGAAGCTGGAAGCACCATATTCAACACCTTTTTGTCCAACAAATACACTATCCTGCCTCTGAACATGACCAAACCATCTCAGCCTTATCTCTTTCTTCTTTCTAAGTATGAAGCCATACTACTGCTCACTGATCATTGCCGCTCCTCTTAGCCTAGCTTCAACAGCAATCCTAGTGATTTTCCATTCACTGAGGCCACCTGGAAGAGTGTCAAAACTGTTTTGGATGCAGGGAAAACCAGACACCTCAAACTAGGCACAATAAACACATTGGACTGGGTCAGAAGTTTGTCAAATACTACTCAGGATAAAACTTTATATAAAATTATCAATATTTATGATTGCACCACATGACAATCCAAATAGACAATGAAAACATGCTTCGTTTGAAGAAAAAAAAACTGCAGGAAAGCTTATTCAAAACCTTTGGTCTAAGTGGACTTCCCTCTAGCATAGTGAGTCATGGACAGCCTGACTTTAACCAGAAAAAACAAAACAAAAAACAAAACAAAACACTACATCCATGAACCTCCTCTGGAGTTGGAAGAACCGTTTTCAACACCTTTTGTCCAACATATACACTATCCTGCCTCTGAACATGACCAAACCATCTCAGCCTTATCTCTTTCTTCTTTAAAGGAAGTATGAAGCCATACTGCTGCTCACTGATCATCACCTCTCCTCTTAGCCTAGCTTCAACAACTCTTTCCCATAAACTCACAGTATGGCTCATCAACTTAAAATAAATAAATAAATAAAAATATGCTTGAGTAAATATAAGTTAAAAAAAAAAAGGAAATAAAGTTAAAAGTAAGAGTCATCTGGTTATTGTTTTTGTGAGCTTTTTGGAAAGGTAACATTCAGTTTCTTCTGGAGAAAAGGAGTCATGAGAATCATCCGTTAGTCACAAACACCATCAGCACGGGTAGGATCCGGTGCCAACTGCAGGAAAGCTTATTCAAAACCTTTGGTCTAAGTGGACTTCCCTCTAGCATAGTGAGTCATGAACAGCCAGACTTTAACCATGAAAAAAACACTATCAAATGCTGTATACTAATTATTTTGATGTAACACTGCATTCACATTAAAGAACTGTTTGTATACAACTTGCAAGTCATCCTGCACCAACTTGATACAACATAATAACACAGTCCCTTCATTAAGGCTCATAGTTCACCCTTTAAAGTTAAGGATTACAATCACGCTATCTCGAGGAGTCATTTGAACAAGCAGATGTAAAATGTGGATGTGGAATTGTCACTATGGTAACCCAGGAAATGAAAATTTCCAACATGTGGCTAATGTGCTAAAGCAAGCAAAAGCTAAAGCAATTTATTCAAATAGCATTTCCTTAGACAAGAGTGCCTGGTTTACAAAAGTTAACAAACAGCACGAGAAACTAGAATTAATAAAAACTTAATTCTGAAAAGGACAAACAATAAAATCCATGTAATAACTGAAGGCATTTAAAGGCAGGATGAAAAAAATGTAAATATAGCTTTAAATCAAGTTGCTGTTTTGGGCCTTTTAGTCAAAATTGAATGGTTCCACATTAGTCTCCAGGCCATAGGTCCTGCCACATGCCTTCAGCAGCCCTCCAATTTACAGGCCTTGCAGCTCTGTTTCAAACTGAAAAAAAAAGTCTCAATACGTTTGTTCTGCAAGGCTTTTGTGGGCAATATCAGACAATCAAGACAGCCGATTAAATTGGACAACTTGTGAAACTTGAGGTAATAATATTACCTTAAACACAGAATCTTTACTCTATAATTACATCAATCACTGAGCATGATATGGACATTTTTCTCTAACAGCCTACAGTTTCATAAAGGTTGTAGAGAAAGTGATTGAAGATATTAAAGACTGCTATGCTAAGAACTAAAATGGGAAGAGAAAGGCAATAAAAGAGAGGTGGTACTAAGAAAACCGCTCTGGATAATTTTGATCCTACTAGTAAGAGCTGGAAGGAGCAGGTATCAGGTGTACTTGTTTCTAGCTCTTTAGTTCTAGTTCATCGGATATGTAAGGGGTCTTTTGTCTGGACCAGCTGCCTCTCACCCCTAGCATAGCGCTAGGAATAGCCAAAGCCCCACAGCTGCCAATTTGTTCCGTCTGGCACATTCACTCCTCCCTTTCTCTTACCTATAAAAGTATGTGTTTGTGGAGGGAAAGGGGCAGTTTGCAAGTCCCTCAGCTAACCACAAAGGACGACAGAGAGTGTTTATTGATTACAGAGGGCTATCAATTTCAATACCACAAAGTATTATGAAAGTCCCATATAAGAATCAATAAAGCCTTTATGTTCTTGAATAAATTCAAGTCAAGTCAACAGCAACCTGGAGGGGCCACTAAAAGATGACACCGCAGATACCTCTTTCTTTTTTTTTTTTTTTTTTTTTTTTTTAAATGTGGCTTTCTGCCATGCCTTTTTCAGACCAACCATTTATATCATTACTGACAGCCAAGGAAAAGGAGCTGTGGAAAGACTAGGAGAAGGTGACCAGAATATTAAAAAGGCACAGAAGCAGCACTCACATGCACGCATGAAAAGACAAGTCTGAACACACTGCAGGGATCATGAATTTAAAATAAACAAACAAAAAGAAATCAATGCTTTTAAATTCAGAGAGAATCAAAATGATGTATTACAAAAAATAAGTGTAGTGTAGTCTGACTAGCGTTTTCTTAATGATTTCAGCTTTAAAAAATAACATCAGTGCAGAAGCACACATTAAACAGCACATTTCCACTACAAAACTCAGAAATAAAACAACAATATTATTAACAATATTATTGTTTAGAATATTGTTTACAATTCAGGGTGTAACAAAAAGGGTGTAGATTTACATCTAGGTGTTAACAAGATCAAAAAGGGGTTAAATGATATCTCCCCTGGATTATCACAGGGTTAATATATTCCTGTTGTGAAAATATAGCAAACACAGCTGGTGCTGGTTTTTAATTAGCTGTCACAGCATTGGACGAGTCAATCGTTGTTAATGACAATGGTGATAAAAATGGTGAAAAAGAGCAAAAAATGCATTTGCCTTTACACTTTCTGTTTTAAAGCTCTGCTTTTGATTATTGACCAGTACTTACACAGTACTTTTCTAATCTATTTCAGCACTCAAAGTGCTTTCTTACTATAAGCCTCAATTACCTGTTCACACACAATCACGTTTTTCTAAAAAGTGCGTTTTAAGCTAACATTCACACACTCACGCTTTAATGGATACATCACGGGAAACTCGTGCAGAATATATTGCCAACACACCGACTTTCTGACAGTTACACAACGTGCTCTACGTTCTACGCCACAACTGGCTAGCACTGAAATTGAATGCGAATTTGTGTCTGTTTTTACTCAAGAAAGTACAAAGCTTATGTCAAAGCGATATAAAAACATTTGGTTTTAGTCTCCCTAAATATTTATTCATTTCCTAAATATATACCAAATACTTGGAATATGCCTTTCTGTGATACTGCTCCAACCAAAAAAAGTCACTGATGGGAAGTAAAGGGCTAAAAACATAAGCAAAGAAACCACTTGTTAAACATTTCCTCTAGCTGGTAAATCCCACGACAATGAGTAGGGAAATTGTAAGTCTGGTAAGTCAAACTGGCCGGGCCTCCCAAGCTTTTACTGATATTATCACTAAGTAAACAACATAGTATGCCTCTGTACCAATATTTTGTATCACCCCTGGCAGTGACAGCCTTGCCTGCAGAGTTTTAGTAGATACCAGCTAGGTAATGCCTTAGAAATAAAGCTTTGTATTTGTAGCTTTTTGCTTGTTTGCTTTGATTTTCTGGTTGCTCTTTGAAGAGCACATTGTTCAATAACAGAGGGATGGTTAGCCTTTTAATTTTTAATTAAAAGAGTCCCTCTTCCTTTGATATGTTTTCAGCCTCAGCCTTTCCTTTCTGAGGATCAGCTTAAGTTTCATCAAGTGAATATTCCGCTAAAGCATTCAAGCAAATCTGGAGCCCAGCTGAAGGTTTAAAGAGGAGGTCTCTGAGCAACCACATGAAATACAATTAAAACTGCATCACTAATCGAACAATTTAAAACCTTGAAATGTTGACACACAAAACACCCAGCATGTTTATGCTTATAACCTAGAAAATTAATGTAGATTTGTATTAAAAATACATATCTAAATGTACCTAGTGTAGAACAGCATATCGTACTTGCTTGTTTGTTGTTAAGAAACATTTACATATGATTTTTAGTTTGCGATCAAGATGTACATCTACAGAACGGGATTGCTAAAACAAAACAAGTGCCTAACAGGTTTTCTAGGCTTTCTTGCAGCCTTAAACTCACTTGTTAATAAAATTGGTGACATGTTGAAAACATTTAACGTAAATCACAGTGGTGAAATTATGAGAAGGTTTATCTTATGAGAAAAGAAAAACCCACCCTAGTTCTAGGAGTAATCATTCTTTACAGCATTTAGTTTAAAAGACTTCGTGCATACTTCCCTTACTGTCTAACACATACACACCCTTGAAAGCATATGGTCTGTATTTCTATGGTCACCAGTGTGTCCCAGAGACTGGGTTGCTATGGCAACAGAAGTTTCTTAATGAGATCCCTCAGCAGGGTGTTAGTTGGGTAACGAGAGCATTCAATCAAGTCCCCACTGACAGCAGGTAGCCATTAGATCCTTGTCTGTTTGCCACTTTCTGTTGCATGAAGATTTAAATACCTGATACTTTAAACCATGTTAGAGAAATTTCTCCAACATTACTGTCCACATTGACCTGTTCTTCTAACATCTCCTTCCTTTAGAGATTCTGCAATATTATGGTGACTGATTACCATACCAAACAATCCTTTTTAAGCTGATACACCACTAACAGTGTAAACAAACAGAGTACAGTGCATGCAAAAACTGAGACTGATAATTTTACTTTAAACTCTTGACCTTTCAGACTGACCTGCATATGATTATGTCTAGCATCTGAATCTATAGAGATTTTAGCAAACATAATAATCATTGGCCATCTCAAGGTTTGTGTGCAAACACTCAAACAACCGTAAGTCAAAGATTAAAACATAAGCTATAAGGGTATTATGTGACCTTCAACAAAAATAAGAAAAAAAAAGTCTTAAATTTGCCACCATAAATAAGCCTGACAGCTTGTTTGCACTTTTTACAACCTCCAGCATAACTGATGCACAGATGTTTATTATTATAGGAAGGTATATATCCCATATGCTTGCCTTAAGCATGATATATCTTGCAAAAAAAAAGAAAAAGACAAAAGAAAGTTAAGCCAGTTAAGTGAAAAAACAAACAAACAAACAAACAAACAAACAAACAAAAAAAAAACAACTTGTGTCATTTAGGCACTTACTCCTTTGTGATTATTCCTCTAGGGCCTGTGGGTGTGGCCAGTTTTGGATCCAAACCATGAGTGTCCAGAATGTGTCGTGCTGCTGGGCTCAGACGTAACCTGGAAAAGAAAACGAGAGTGGCAAAACTTTTAGTTTTAAAGACCTCATCTGGTAGCTTCAAGGTAGTTGCAGAGAAACTTCAAATGAGTTTTACATGGGACAGCTTACCCAATACCATGTGGTGACAGTCTAGGGCTGCCACGATTAGTCGACTAGTCACGATTATGTCGACTATTAAAATCGTCGACGACTAATTTAATAGTCGACGCATCGTTTGAAGCTTTGTAAGATCACAAAGGACGCAGGAATGAGTAGTAGGATTTAAGAGTGTAATAACGGACTGAAACAGAAGATGGCAGCACTGCATGTACAAGGATGCCAGCTGCCGTTAAACCCCGAAGAAGAAGAAGCTGTGTCCCAGAATTCATAGCGCAGCCCAGCGCAGTTGTCAACAATGGCGGCAGCTAGTTAGTTTTAACTTTACTCTTATTATTCTTTCTGGGTCACAAAATAAACGTTTAACATATTTTCAGGCGAGAATGTAGCTGTGTAAACCTCAAATATCTGCTCAGTTTATCAAGACACCACATATTTTCAAAAGCGCTCCGACGTTTTCGGAGACGTCTGTTACCCACTAGCTCGTCAGCTAGGCGGGGGCAAGGCTAACTAGAGCCGTGAGAACACCGGACTCCCGGCAAATCGTTTTCAAACCCACCGCCGTCTTTTGCTAGTCAGGTTAAACATATATATAAGTCACTTAGATAACTTAAAAATGTTATTGTTTGGCTTTCTTTAGTATTTTATTTGTTCCTGAGTAAATCGGTTTGGCTGAGATTAAAGTTATAGTTTTTGCACAGCTAAAACTGTCAAGCAGACAGCTGATTATCAGAAGTGTGAGACGCTGGAGAATATACTCCGGTGTCCTGTTATATTTTAGAAAGCAAGGAGTTTATTAAACTTCACCGAAACAATCTGCAAATTTCATTAAAAATTAATAAACTACCATCTTGTCTTTATTTTTAGTTAGCACAAACACTTCAAGCTGTAAGCTAATGATAGTTATATAAGACCAGATGCTGCTGGTGCAATAAGCTGTACGCTGTACATCCAATGGATGATGATCTGATTAGTCGACTAATCGCAAAAATAATCGGTGACTAGTCGACTATCAAAATAATCGTTTGTGGCAGCCCTAGGTGACACTGAACTCCATTGCTTAACTATAAAGACTAGTGTAATTTAACATCTTTCTTCTGACATATCAGTCAATGTTTTTTCGTTTCTAGCACAAAAACATGAACAGATAAAGAAATTTCTCTAACATTTATTACGTCCAGTTATTCATGAGTCCCTGAGCGCGCTCTGCTCAAAAGAGCTGGTTGTTCTGTTTCTGCATACAGACGTGTGCTGCCAACAGGGAATTTGTAGAGTCCCATCTGGTGGATAAACTATGGAAGATCACCAGTAATATGACGACTGAATTGTGTTTTTCCCCATATTTTTTTTTTTACTTTTTACTTGTTCATTTATCAGATTTTGTAAAGGCCAATACTGATGTATCAGCTAATACATAATACCGTTTGGGCTCTATAGACACAGTCAGTTATATGGTTGACTTAACTAGTGCAACAATGTACACGATAACTTTAGTGAAATAAAAAAAAAAAAATCTTCACATCTAAAAATATTTATACTGAAAAAAATAATGCATAAAAAAGTCTTTAACTGTCAATGTTGTTTTCCACTCTAGATATATCCATGCTTGACCTTTTGGCCCTGCCACAGTGATGTTACCAAAGTTCAAATCTGAATATGAGAATGTGCTCAGCAAAAAATGTTTGCAAAACAAGTTCCGTTTGTCAGGGAGTGGTTCCTTTGCCTTTTACAACAGTATTTATTGTGTAAATAGGGACATTGTGAAATGTGAACAGAAAAAGATCATCTCATTCAGCATATTACATGGTGGTAGATACTGCAAATCCAATCCGACCAGCACAATGTGCTCTAAACAAGAAAAGATAACCTCATTCATTCATTATGTATCTTAAGGCTACGGAATCTCTTTATCTACTTTTGATCAAATTGGAGTGCTAGAAACCACAATGGCCTACTGTGTAAGCACATTTAGCGCATGGAAAAACTCGTCATGTAACCAATAGGGGTTAAAAAGGATTGTTCTGTAGAGTGAATAAAGGTCTATGGACTCTACATCAGATTTATTAAACTACATATTTGACAGATGTCATTTGATTAAGCAAAACAAACGAACAAAAAAACAAAAGCATGAAAGTGACACTCACGGTCCTGATGTGACTGGTTTTGGTGCAGAAGGTGGAGAGGGAGCAGAAGAGGTCACAACCGAGGTAGCAACTGCTTTTGTAGCAGGTGTAGCTTCAGATGGAGGTGCAGCATCTGAAGAGGGGATCTCTACTTGTTTCCAGTCCTGCCCTTCCTCCACCATGAGAGCAATGAGAGTGCCAAGGCGCACATTGCGACTACCCTCTTCCATCTGTAGAGAGAGGGAGGTGTACTAATAAAATTGGTTCAATAATTTCATAATTACAGCGGAGACTGCTAGAACACAGGTGAAGGGCTATTTTGAAATAGATAAAGGGGAAGGTGAAAGTGGGAAAGTGACATTCATCACTCAACCTGTGGTAACTGAACAGATGAACCTGCCAGGAATTATCAGAGGATCCCTTGAAAATGACGCCACTTTCTCAGTGACAACAACATCTACTGGAATAGGTTCGTCGAGGATGTGTCTTATGCTCTTCAAAGCTGTCAACCATTGATTTACCATGTTCTTATGAAGTAATCCAAATCCAGAGCAAGCTTTTTCCTACTCTCCCGCGCCTGTGTAAGGTGTTGTTCCTCACATATTGATCAGTCTAAATGAAAGGCCAAAGCTTAACATATTGTGCTCAACTACTGCATTGGATCTCATTTCAAACCATATGTCCTTATTGAGCTGCCCCTAAACATGTAGCACAATATGATGAGGAGGACAATCAGGAGGATGAAGAACTACCCATGTTGTTGTACTTAAATATCCAACAAAACCACGGGTAAGTTAAGGGAAAAAAAAATAAAAAAAAATCTGACCAAATGCAAAAAAGAAAGATGAACAATAAATAGTCATTAAAGAAAATTAAAAATTATAATAATTAAATAATGCAATCTATGATCATAATGCCAACATTGTAAACATAATCCACCCCTCTCCTTTAGGCTTGCAAAATCAAAGTAGGATTAACAAAAAAAAGTAATATTAACTCACATCTACTAATCTGCCCCGTATGATAAAACATTAAAGTTTCATTTAAAACAAAGTTTTAAAGGAAAACATAATCCTTAAATGACAGGTTAAAAATGTATTTTATTTTTTTTGGCATTATATAAGTGTGCATTAAGCCTATGCGTGACTTATTCTTCATATTTAGTGACCCCACAGTGCCCTTGCTGGCCAGTGGGAGGTGAAAGATGAGGTAATATGTAAAGAGGTTTTCCAATAAATATGTTGTTCTGCAAATTTCCACAGATATTCATCTTCAATCATGAAAAGGATTTTTCCATGCAAACAAAAACACACAACTTACAATGTGTAGGCTAAATAAAAGAACATAATGTATCAAGACAGAAACACAAATTCATTCATTCATTCATTTGGATAACCCTCCCAAAATTCTTGTGTGTGTAACAGATTGAAACTGTTCTAGGAAACACACCAGCAAGATTTGCAGTCTAGTACAACAGTTCTGTGGTAGTTGGCTATGGCTTGGTTAATGCTGTTTTGTAGCCAGTCCACCAACTCCCCTATGTCAACCAACAAAAATAATTTCTTAAGTGATAGTAAATGCTGCTTAATATTTCTTTCAATTTTACATTATGCAGAAGCACACAACCAGCACTGCTGATCGCATTCAAGCGCTAATAATCAGTAAGTGTTACAGTGTATCATGTGCACGCACACGCATAAAATACTACCATTGCCAAAGCACTTAAGTGGATCTTTGAAGTAAAAATCACATGCCATGTTCACAGCAGGCATTATAGATATTTGCATAAACAGGTGCTTCGTGCACTGCGGTGGTGTGGCACTCAACACTGCCATCAAATAGTTACGGAACACCAAAACCTATGGGAAGTGCAAATTATGTTTCTAACCTCATCTACATAAAGTTAAGGTAACCGAAAAAAATCCATCTCCACTGGAAGCAAGTTAAATTCTAAATCTTTGCTGCTTTTATATCCTCATGTCATCTTTATGACCCACAAATCTCTGCAATCAAAGAAATACTGCTGTTGTGACTTATTAAAGAAATGGTATGGAAAGTTGCAGTGGTCAGGCGTGGACAGTTATTTTGTGGCTAATTTTTCTATTACACATATTTGGAGGCATACATATATTTTTTATTTCAGACCACATTTGGGAATAACCATATTTAATAAATCACTTTGTATAACTCATACGTCCCAGGTGGAAAATTTATTGCAATCTGCACCATTATTTGAAGCTTAAAGAGCCTGTCAGGTAAGTCATTTGAATCTAATGCGACTGTGACAGTTTCTACTAGTAGAGATTGCATAATTGCCACAGGGAGGTTTCCCACAGCTGTGAGAGTGCACTCACATGTATACGTTTTATCCCCAATATCACAAATCAAGTTTTATTATCCAGGCTATTTTTCTTCGTTTTAGTTACTTCTCTTTTGCATGGCACCTGTGTAAAAAACAAAGTAGGCTATCTGCGAAAAAAGTGAAGCACGTGGCAATAATGTCTACAGCTTACAATGGTGCAGCAATTTAGGATTTTGCAGACACTCACTATTCTTACTGCCCAGTGAAAGAAGGTATAAATTTTACATAGAGCCCTTAAGAGACCTCTCATGAAACCTTCAGCACGGCTAAAGATATTACAAAACCAGACCATTTATGAGGCTTAACGTTCAACATAATATTTTTATACAACAATACAAGCCCTTTGAGACTTTCAACAGCTTATTGACAATAATCTCAAAATAACAGTTGTTAGATGCTATACCTGTACAACGTTTTACATACGTTACCTGATAACAACCATTTCAGGTCTGTTTTTAAATTGTTATAGTCTATACTGGCATACACAGTGTACAGAAGAAGATGAACACAAAGCTCAGAAGGACCCTCTGATTATACAGTGTATGAGCAGTTTACTTGGAAAAGGAACACAAAAATAACAGAGAAAATGAGACAGTTTTGTTTAGTTAGTAAGGCAAGGTTTGCTCCTGATCAATAGAGCATGATAGATAATGTAAAAAGAGGATGGCAGTTATATCTTTGACTTATCAAACAGACTGACAGTCGAATTTAAGCTCTTTCACATAAAATCACACATGTGGAGGGGTGATAAATGACAAACTTGACAGGTTAGCGCTGCAGAATGTTTGGACATCCTTATCAATTCATTGATTCATGAATCTTCCTCTAAATCTTTCCTGCAATTTACTTTTGGTCTTAATCACCAACTAATCAACTTTTAAATACCATCTGTCACCTTTTAATTAATTTCTAGACAAGGCCTCTTTTATTTCAATTTGCTGAACACAGGGGACCAACATGAATTTATCTTCAAAAATATTTGTTAGTTCACGAGTCGATGGGTCATTGTACGCTTGACTAAGTTTAGGATTGAAGTGCGAGGGTCAGGGTAGAGCAAAGCAGTAAGCGCTTAATAAGATGCAGTAATCCACGGTGCTAGTGTTCAATATCATAACACGAGCAGGATCCATGACTGATGGCTGGAAATTGGTAGTGTGCCATAGCAGTACTTGACCCCCATAAATAAACCCTGTGGTGCACAAGTTTCATGTCTGCTTTAGTCTGTACAGGATTGCACCAGCTGCAGGTAATTATTGTAGTCTATATATTAGAAACCCACTGTGTGTTTGGAGAGCCACAATTACACTTCTAAGGTGTTAATGCACTCTGACCCTGACAAAGTGCCATATTGTTTTGGCACTTTAAGACCAAAACACAAAACTCTGAAATGGCGCCAAAGTCTGCTGGTTTTTCCAATACACATGTTCTTTGTCACAGACCGAGAGAACGAAAGCTTGGGGGCTTATCTAATGCAGACCATCATTCTCCTCCAGCTAAAGCCCCTACCCCCAATTCTTCGATGGTTGCTATGGAAACTACATCCCCACAGTGGCTAAGACAAGGATGGAGTAAGTGAATGTGAAAAAGTGCAACCAAATGAAAACATAAATATATTTCTAACTAAAAAAAATTAGTGTATCGTATACTCTGAATTGTCAGTATATCTGTGTATATATTTGTGAGTACATCTGCTTGCGAGAACTGGCTGCATATTTGTTTTTGTTGTGGTTTCAAATACATTGCCTAATTGAACCCTCTTGCTCCCAGGCGTCATTACAACTTGAGCATGTCCAAAATTACATAGCCAGAGAACATGTTGTATAATAATTACATAAGGCACTCTTTATGACATGAAAGAATATTTTGGCTTTTGTGCATTTACAGGAACATACACAGAAAATACCCAACCACTATTCCTAATTTTTTTTTTTTTTTTAAATTAAGGCAAATCTTGCTGAAATTATAAGGAAATTACCTCAGATTCCCCTTGCACAAATTCATTAAATCACAAATATGTATTAATAAAGCAATAGAGATAAAATATTTTCATCATTCTTAGAGAAAAAAAAAAAACATGTGGTGTAGTACTGATGAAAGACAACTGATTGCTTGGTCTTTGACAGCCTATTAAAAATTCATACAGCTACCAGACTTGGGGGATGGAAAGAAAGAAATATTTGTCAGTAAAGTGTCTGTGAAGGTTCTCAGTCACCTTGTCAAAGCTTTGCTGTCACTGGAAAGAGGAAGCTATTTAACAAGCACAGCCAATTAGCAAAATCAATGAAGGAGCCTTGAAAGATGATGATATCCTGCGTTATTTAAATGATTCCGTAACATAACATTAAGAACTGCACACACATCTAAACACATCCTCAGACCTTCCACTTAATAACTTATCTAAGAAAAAAGTACCCAAGGCCCAAGGATGCCTGCTCTTTGTAAATAAATTCACATTTCTATTAATCTCTGTCAGAACAGCACCATGTGCGTTTTTGCTCACTCACCAATATCTTCGCCAAGACGCCGTCATCATTAGATTCCATGGTAACCACAGCCTTGTCAGTCTCAATCTCGCAAAGGGCATCACCTGCTGCAACTGCCTCACCTGAAGATGTAAACAAACACATCTGAGAACTTTCAGATAATAAATTAAAATAAATACTTGTTTGGTATTTCAACACCAAATTTTATATTTTCTGGGAGTGTTTCGGACCTTTGTGGAAGTGCAGCTTATTCATTCTATCATGAATGCATGAGTCACAATCATCAGTAGCACTTTGAATCGCACTTTATACACAAAGAGAACAAATTTGTTGCATAAAGATGAAGGAATTCCACTGAAAGAACAAAAAGGTTATGCAAAAAAAGTTTATCCTCCAGCTTACATATCAAATAAAAGAACCAATCAATGTTTCATGGGAAAGAATGTGAGATCTGAAAATGCAGCAAGTCTGATAGAAGGCAAGATCGTTGGCTATCCCAGTAGGTTCTCACTAGTCCACTTCATGAAAGAGCTGGAATACATTATCATCTGATTTGCAAAGAAGTAGGATAGCAATTAGGAACCACTGGTTCTGTAATGCTCAGATACTTAAGAAATTCAAATTTTTTGCACCTTAAATGGTATTTCAGTCAAGACAGAAATAAATTGTTGTTGTCAGTTCTTTGGAAACTGAGTGAATCTTCTTATTGGCTGTGTGATAACAGGAAGTGGTAGGAACAGATAAGGTTTATAAAACGTAGTTCATTTTTGTGTTGCGCTATGGTTTCCTAAAGGCTGGGGCCTGAAAAAGGGTTACCCAAATTTGATATCTGGTCACATTTTAATCAGCTGTGAGATGATAGATAATATGGCAATGTAGCAAATTTTGAAAACAGGATGCCTAAAAAAATATTTTGCAAAATTGCAAATAATTTTCTAAATGTATAGGATTTATTACAGGTAGGATGAGGTGTAGGAAGAAAAAAAACAAACAAAAATAAAACAGGGTAGGTTAAGGTGGAAAGAAATGGGGGAAAGGTTGGAAGAGCAGAGGGAGTATTGATTTTGGAAGCCCCTGAGAGTTAATGCAGATTGGATTGGTATGCGGTTTTAACACCACATGACCCCTGGGGTGAGGTGCAATGTGTAGAAATAAAGATTAAAAAAGGTGACCCTGGACATTTTCACCTTTGCTCTACTCGAGTGCAATGGACATGATGACAAAACTAGCCTTGTGCCTTGCTGAAGAATTCATCTACCACCATTCAAGTTTCAGCATGTTTTTTTCAGGACATTATGATGTCATAGTCAATGTGACCTTTTAAATATAAATGTAATCGCCTAATCATTTACCCTCTTAAACACTGTGTACTGTCATAATTGGGACTTTATTCTAGGAGTTATGAACAGAGTGAGTGTGATCCTCAATCATCAAAATCTAATTAGTTGATCTGTCTAATCAAGCAAACATCTATGCCAAGTCCACCGAAATTTAAACCTTTTCACTGGCTACAATGGTATATAGAAAGATAAGCTTAAAATCTATTAACAACAACCAGGACTGTCAGTGATGCAGAGGCAACAAAGTACACAAATCCAGCTTATCCAATTTCTCAAATTTATATAGGTTTAGTGTAGCATGGTGCTGCACTGGTTAGCACTGTTTTGAATGGCTGGCTTTGAATCCTTCAAAATCCAAATATTGACTTTCAAGCTTGTTAGAATTGTACAAATATAGCACACCTCATATAGAGTTTTTGGAGACGTCTACATCACTGTTATTTCTGCACACTACTGTAAACAATATAGTAGACACGGTTTTAATGTTGTGGCTCACTTAAGAATACCTGTAAAAATAAATTCCCCTAAATTGAATCTTCTCACTACTGTTTCAATGTTTTGCTGAAAAAAAAAAAGATAAAGGATTCATTTGACCCTTTCAGGTGGATCCTGTTCAAATACCAGTTCAAGCAGCAGTTGATTAATTGAACATATTATCTTATGCAAATTGAGTGCTTTTAATCAGTCTCCCATAAACTCATTTTTAAAAAGCAAGAAAGTAGTAGTGTAGATATATTTTTCTCAAATAATTCATCTGTTTTTTCCCCACCTTTCTCACTCACTCACACAAACAAACTCAAATCTAACCTCAAGTCACAGCACATAGCAACACAGCAGAGAAGCCAATCAGAATTCAGCATCTGGCCTCTTGATAAATGAGTGTGCGACTAAGGATCCTGGCTATGCAGTTGCTAAACAGTGACTGATAATGACTGCCATGGTCCTTGAGCCAATTAGCCACCAGAGGCCCTCAGGTGACCCATTTCTCAGGCCTCTCTCTGTTACTTTAAGAACTGGAAACCAACTGAGCACTACAGGGGAGGATATTACAAGTACAAGAAAAGTGAAGCATCTATCCCATTGGATAACATATTAAAACGCAAAGAGGTTTAAAATCTGACAAAGAAGCTCAGTACAAATGTGTGATGAGTGTCTGTTAAATTTTCTAATAAAGTCTTCTGTCAACGTGCTTTCTTTACCTTCCTTCTTCAGCCATTTGACTATGTTTCCCTCTTCCATGGTAGGAGAGAGTGCGGGCATCTGCACTTTGAGTGGACTGACGCCTAGAGGAGAGAAAGAAAATAACATATGATTTTCGACGGCACATAATGTCAAGGGTTTCATTAGGTTTAAATTTAAAACAAAAATCCCCCCTTTCTTTCAGAATAGGAAAAAAATTAGCCCTTCCAGTAAGGTTTTGCAATTTCATCTAAAATATTTGAATGTCAAAATGCATCAAGTAACATGCTCAGAAGTAGCACTGAATAGTTCGAATAAAGCCCTTGGGGGTCCGTATGTTCAACTTGCAGCAGAGCACAAGAGACAGCGGTACCATGAAAATGTTGCCATGTCACTTATACAACTGTGCTCCTGGATGACA
The DNA here is from genome assembly GCF_057382095.1 of Aulonocara sp. 'chitande type north' Nkhata Bay. Taxonomy (NCBI): domain Eukaryota; kingdom Metazoa; phylum Chordata; class Actinopteri; order Cichliformes; family Cichlidae; genus Aulonocara; species Aulonocara sp. 'chitande type north' Nkhata Bay. The sequence goes on from NC_141350.1 coordinate 6,750,092, forward strand.
CCACACCAGAAGATGCAAAGGCATTTGTATCATTGTGGTCCCCAACTGTCACCATCTGTAGTCACACAGAAGGCCAGAGTTCACACTAGAGCTTCAGGCTGCCAGAAGAAAACATAAATCCAAGATAACAGCTTTACTACATATGGTAGTAAAGCTGAAAGCAACAAAAATAAGGTTTAGAGCTCAAACACGGTACAACTTAAAATGAATAGCCCTTTGTTTTACACATTCTTTATGTTTACTGAACAACACACATATTACAGTCATTTATAATAGAATTTTTTAATGCATGATACATATTTTAAAAAAGTTTCTGTTAGCAGTAAACAACATTAACCCAAACAGGTAAAAGAAAAACAAAAACTAGAAAAAAAAAAAAAAAAAGCCCTTTCCATTTGACGCCACACTTTAAATTAATCTTACATAATAAAAGTCAGGCAGCCAAGTTAGTCAGTTATATAACTATAAATCTATATACATTTAATTTAAAAGAGAAATGAAAAATGTAAATAATTTGGGGATTCAATTATTCAAATTCTTGGTGTGTTAGTTTTTATTTATTGTAACATGGCCTTTGTTTCATGTTGCATGGTCTCTGGCCAAACTGTGTGCTGCTGCCACCTGCTGTATGTTCAGCAGTGGTGCAAAACTTCAGTGTGTAAGTCAAAGGAGCTTGCAAAGAAAAGCGTCTGGACTTCTTTAAGTTACTTGAAGACGTTTCACCTCTCATCCGAGAAGCTTCTTCAGTTCTAAGGTCAAATGGTGGAGAGTCCCACATATAAGCCTAGTGGGAGTTTCCCCCCACAGAGGGACAAAAGGACCCCCTGATGATCCTCTATTTGCCTGAGCCAAGGTGTGAAACTGGGTGTGGGTCCCAATCAGCCAGAGTTTCGGGTGAGTTCATTGTGAAACCTGGCCCCACCTTATCATGCGAATTCCTGAGGTCAGATGGCCCTGGATGAGAGTGGGCGTTAAGGCGTCTGGGAAGGGATCTCAAAACTGGATTATAGATGGCAGAGAGTTGGTGTCGTAAACCACCGCCTCTGTTCAAAGATGGTCGCTCACAGTGGACATAGATGGCTTCTTTCACTCCTCTTTCAAACCATCTGTCCTCTCTGTCCAAAATGTGAACATTGGCATCCTCGAAAGAGTGACCTTTATCCTTAAGATGCAGATGGACTGCTGAGTCTTGTCCTGAGAACCTTCACAGACATATTCAGTGTGTAAGGAAGAGCTTGATGCACGCTCAATTATCCAGGTACGGTAAGTAAATCTCCAAAGGTTGATTCTATTCATCGGGACGTCCAGATGAACAGAATCAACCTTCAGAGATGTGTAAGGAAGAGTTGTGTATTTATATGGCATGCGTGTTGTTTCAGTACTCAAAAACAGAAAATCTGTCTGTTTACATTTTATCTTCTTCATGCTTAAAGTCCCAAAACATTTACTGGGCAGTTTTATTTCTGAATGAGATTCATTGACAAAGAATGACATCTGTGTAACTTTTCAAATTCATATACTCACACTGGATTTGGGACTGAACATTTTATTTTAATTACTGACATGTTTACATGTCACAACGGAAAAAAAAAAAAATTAAGGGCAGGAATCATGGGCATATGGGCATATCATGGGCACAACAAGTTCCACCAGAACAGCTTCAGTGCATCTCTTCAAATCTGCAAATAGTGAAGTACCAGTGCCCTAAAGCGCCATCATCCTGGAGGAGCTAGTTTAAGGTTTCTCAATAAGATCCCTTTAAATAAAGTTCTGATTAGGGCTGCACGATTTTGCATAAAATGAGAATCACGATTTTTTGGCTTAGAATTGAGATCACGATTCTCTCACGATTTTCTTTTCCAGTATAAATATTTATTGCACTTATTAACTGCACATCGACTTCGTAACAGTTGAGACTGAACATAAAAACAATAAATAAACATAAAAACAAGAAATGTCTCACGTTTTGTTGTTGCCGCAAAATGTTGTACTGCTTGAAATTCCGTCTCCACCGTTGCTCGACACTGCGTGTATAGAGCAGGTAGTGCAACAATAGAAAAATAGTTGCAGGACGGCACTGTGTAGCGTTTGTCTAGGGTGTTGATCATTTTCCTAAATCCCTCGTTTTGCACAGTGTTGATGGGAGCCATATCTTTGGTCAGGTGATAAGTGATAGCCTCCGTAATTTCTTTGAGTTCGATGTGTATAGGAAAGCGCTGTATAAGGTTCCCGTCATTGGTGTTTGGGTGGTTGACCGGAACGGATTTTCTCCTGTCACTTTCTCGTCATCCCTGACGTGCTCTCAGTTGTTTTTTCCCTGCTAATTTTAGCATCACACGGCACGGCTTCTGTATCACGTGGTATAAGGCTCCGCCCTTGTCATTTGTTGAGCAGGAAGAGTGAGCGCTTGTTTTCATGCAGAGTACGTCCCGGATCAAAATGCGGTACAATCGTCGTCGTCTTATTTTTTTTATTTTTTTAAATCGTTGTCATTTGGAAATGAGATCGCACATAAGTATGAATCGAGATCGCGATTTTCTAACGATTAATCGTGCAGCCCTAGTTCTGATACACCGCATTTACACTCTTGGAACTTTTTGGAGCCCTCTTTTGTCACACCAACCGTCTGCATCTTCTCCTTCACTACATCCTCTGTGGTCTTTCCTCTTTTCCTCCTGCCAAGCAGCTCCATATTCAAGACCTTTTGCCGAACATATCCATGATTCTTTCTTTGAACATATCCAAACCCTCTCAGTCTCGCCTCTTTAACTTAAAGCGCTCAATCTGGGCTCTGATATACTGAGTGTTAATCTTGTCCATTCTTTGCACTCCCAATGGAAATCTTAGCATCTCCAAATCTGCTTCCTGTCTTTTAGTCAGTGTCACTGTCTCCAGACCTTAAATCACAGCAGGTCTGGCTGCCATCATGTAAACCTTGCCTTTCACTCTTTCTACTATCACGTCTGACACTCAACTCCACCCTGCCCACACTCTCTTCACCTCTCTTATACACTGTTCATTGCTTTTGTTGTTTGACCTACGTGTTTAAACTCATCTACTATCACTCTTTCTCCTCCTTGCCGCTTCAGTGTTAGCACTTTTTGGAGCTAATACTCTTTTTTTTTTAACATTTAATGATTCTGCTACAAATGTGACAGCTTTGATGACGCAAGTTCGTTTACAGGGAGAGAAACCAGACTGGTTGGAGACATGCAAGATAATCCAAGTGATTTAGAAAGCGGCATTAGCAGCTTTCCATACCGTTAACTGCAAAAAATAACCATTACATTTTTCGCTTAACACTCATGCCAACCCTCTGATTTACCAACACTCCTACTATTTGTCATGCCCTGACAAAACGAGAGCAAAGTAACGTTGCACCATTAAAGGGTAGTGACGATTGCAAATGCCAGCGATTGTCAGCACAGAAAGGGCAACAGCCATTTACCTGGTAAACTGTCAACACTTACCGAGTACCCATGGCGACTGAAAGAAGTGTCTGACTTGGTCTTGCCATTGGTGTGTCGACCTTAAACATTTATTAAAATTATTCAGTCTGAGGCCAAATAACATTCCCTGACGACCCAAACGCAAGGAGGCCGCCATGTTATCGTCCTCCGTCGGCAAGACGTGTCCATACAGATGCCTGACGACAAAAAAGGAGGGGGTGGGGTGAAGAAGGACAGAGCCGTTTTCTGCCATAAAATCCGTATTTTTAAAAGAAAAACATGAAGCACAGAAAAATCTTTAAACGCAAACACTGGACTAATGAAAAAAAAGTTTACCCCGGTGATAAATGTATTATAAGCTCGTGTAGACATTAACGATCAGGCAACAAGAGTCTTACCTACATTGGTCCTTCAAGTGCCTTTAAAATGTAGTTCTGTCGCTTTTAAATAGACTCAGTGAACTACTGCCCTCTGCTGTGAAGGTACTTTGTTAAAGGATGAAAAGGGTCGATGCTCGTGCTGAACTGCTGTTGTTGTTCGTACTATATCGAAGAGAAGAGATATGTACGCAGAGCCAGACTTTGAGAAGAACAAATTCTTTCCCGTTACCACAACAAAACCATTTATTAATTTATCTATAAAAGCAAGTGTTGTCATTATTGAAGAGTGTGCTGTTGGTTATGTATTTCTCTCTGTAACTCAGAGACTTTTAGACAAGAATGTTTGTAATGAATGCATTGTAAATTGCACACATATTACCAACATACATTCAAAGATACATAAGGACATATAATTCAAAATGTGTCTTTATCCATTTTTATTCTGCTTATTCAAGATCCCTTTTTTTGTCACACAGATAGTTATACAAGTATAACACGCAGTGAAACCTGATATGCTCCACGGAAGTAAGTAAAGTAGGTAGATATATACAAAGAGGACATTACGTGCAATAAGTGAGTGAATTACATACAAGTTAAATAGAATAAAACAATCTGGAAATTTACAATTTTAAAATTTGGGCATGTACATTGTGTGAGTGTGGTGTTAAAGTTGTGCTGCAAAGAAGTCAGAAGGATCAGGCATGATATGGGAATGTTTGTTTTTTGTCCTTGACACAGCTGTTCGCATACCAGGACATGATGTTCTGTGTGAGGATGCTCTCCACAGCGCCTATATAGAAAGTCCTGAGGATCTCTGGAGAGACCCTGAACTTCCTCAGTTGTCGTAGGTGGTACAGGCGCTGCCTAGCCTTTTTGTACTGGACCTGAATGTGGGCAGACCATGTCAGATCTGAGGGGTTGTGGACACAGAGGTACTTGAAGGACTGTATGTCACGATCCTGGGTCTTATGACCCAGTGTTTTGAGTTTTAGTTTATTTTGATGTTTATAGTATATGGTTAAGCTCATTAGTTTTTCTATTTAATTTGTTATTAGATTCCCCTTGTGTCTTCCAACCCCTGTTAAGTCTCCCTTGCCCTTCATGTGTTTCATGTCTGTGTCTTACGTTGTCAAGTTCAGGTTGTCATGTCTGCGTCTCATTATGTTTCCTGTTTTATTTTGAAGTGGTCCTGTGTTCCTATGTTCAATGTTTTTAGTTTTACTGTCCCCTTGTGACGTGGTTATGTTCATGTGTGTCAGCTGTTTCCCCATGTGTTTCCGTTTCCCTCATTATCCTCCTGTGTGTATTTAGTCCGTGTGTCTTCAGTCATTCCTTGTCAGGTCGTCTGTTGTTCACGCCATGTTCTCCATGCCATGTTTCTAGGTTTCATGTCCAGGTTTTTCCATGTTGTTTGTTTAGTTCTCCCAGTTTAGGTTAATGTTAGTTTTATTTCTGTTTGCCTTGCCCTTTATTTGTACCTTTTCTGCCAGCCTCATTAAACGGCTCGCTTTTTGTTGATACTCAAGTTTTGATCCAAGTTCCTTGGTGTCTGCATTTTGGGTCCACTCTTCACAATACATACAGTCTGCTTCTGCCAGACTGTAACAGAACAACCTGACCATGTTGGACCCAGCAGACATTTACTTCAGTAACTTTGTTGAATTTAAAATTCGTGTCACGCAACTTCGAGGACTCTGGATTATTTCCTGCGCAGGGAAGCAGGAGGAAGAGAAGGACTCCATTTGGGCCCAACCAGCTCGGATAGCAATGGCCAACCCAGGTTTTATGGACTACTTGCCTGTAGACTCTAAGAACTTTGTTTTTGCCACAATTGAGAAAGCCCCAGAGGTGAGCACAAGTGACACCATCGTCTCAGAACAGGACAATGTTTTAAGGGACTCCCTAGTTTCTGTATCTGTCCCTAGTGAACTATCTAAGGATGTGTATGATGTGACTGGTGAGAACGTTACAGATAACAAGGTGCCATCCACCATATTTAAACTGGCTAAACTACTTGGACTTACTGCCTCAGAGCTAATGGATCAAGTTAAGTTTTGTCTTCCACGGCCATTCATGTTTGAATCAGCTCACCATGGTGTGTGGGTTTTTTGTGTCGATATCCACTGAAACTGTTCATGTGACACCTCAAAAGACTGTTTTTCTGAGCCTGCATCCATGACTCCTGTCCCTGCTCCCAGGCCAGCTGAGGTTCTGCTAGTGAGCCCGTCCAGCCTTTTTCCTTGTGTTCAGGAAGCTCAGGAGAATTGGATCAGTTACCTTGTTGTCCGCCATTACTACAACCTCTACTTCAGTCATTAGCTCAGTCTCTAGCTCTGTCAGCTCTGCTACCTGCTCAGTTTTCAGCTTCAGCTTTGCCGTCGCCTGGTCCAGCTTCGGCTTCGCCGTGTCCAGCTTCAGCCTGGTCCAGCAAATTGCATTTAAAAAAAACAAACAAAAAAAAACTGTTGCACAAATATTATATAGCCTAGGATTGATCTGTTTAGTATATTTATTTCACAGTTTTGACTGAATGGAAACATTTATGATTACACCAGAGTTTACGAAACTAACTTTTTGAAAACAATAGATTTTTGTAAAATGAAACCTGTCTAAAAAGAAAACAAGCCCAGAAAATGAGTAACTGTCAGATCTATCCGGAACTTTATTGTCATCTGTCATCAATCTCAGTTGTGCTGCTGATAACGAACTGTGTCCAAGACAGTATCATGAGTATTCTGGGGAAAAAAGAAAATACCAGTGTGGACATTTGATCCTGCAGTCTTTATTTTAATTTGATTTTTAAATGAAATGTAAAGATGGACACTCTTATTTAGCTGCTTTGGGTTTGCAGCAGTGGTAGAGCTGGTTTATATGCTTTTAATATTTTGATGTTCAAATTATTTTTGAACTTTGTTTTCACCTTTTATGCAAAAAATGTACACTTGACACTGACATTCTACCTGATTTTTTTTTTTTTTTTTTTTTTTTTTTTTTTTTTGGGTTGAAACAAGGAAATTACAGCTTTAGTAATTGTCAAATGCAGACAAGGAAATCAACAGTAATGGGAACTCCAAAATCTTCAAAGGAAATTGGCTCCGTAACATACTGGAAACAAATAATTTGTGCATTTTCATGAATACTTCCTCATGTTTTTGGTTACAGAAAAAAATATGAACAAAGGTCATTTCTGAATTATTTTTTGTTTAATGCAAATGCAGAAGAAAAACCAAAATACTTTCTTCGTTCTTCACAAGTACTTTAAATGCTACTTTCCTTACCTATCATAAGACTATGATCTAGTGTGTCATTTTGTAATGGGTAATAAAATGCTAGATTGACCTCCCCATAACCCCAAAAAGCAAAGCTGCATCAGTAACAGAGCACTAATCTGTCCAACTCAGTGTTGGATTGGATGCCTCACAGGTCCATTTGAGTATGAGACAAAAATGATAAGGGGCCCAGATAAGCTGAGCCAGTGTATCCACTGAGAGAACACAATAGCCCCACTTATTGGCATGGGATGCAGACATAAAATCACATCTTGCTGTCTTCATGCCCATGCTTAGGCTATCTTTTATCACTTCCCTGTTCTTTCTCTTGCATCTATCTGATTGAATTAATGCTCTCCCTTTTTAAATAATAAAATACCCTTTGCTTGGTTTATTCAAATCAGAAAATCATTTTGTAACTATAAGAGATAAAGGTACTCGTGGGGAGGTATTGCATATGCTTTTTGGCCAAACAAAGGCAGCCATTGTCTAATAAATCAGAACAAGGAGGCCACTAGATAATTCTACCCCACGTAGAGTTTGTTGTCATCTTCCTAGACAATTGTCTGGACTGTTCTTATTATAATAGCATGTCTGTAAAAAAACAAAAAACTCACAAGAATTCAAAGTGCTAAAGTGAGGCACATGGATTAAATATCTCCTCAGGTGCAAATGTATTTTTTCTTCCTTCCCAGATCTATTACAACCGGTTTGGGTGCATGTTTGCATGAATGCTTTCGTTACCAGCACTCGATAACTTAGAATCAAGTCCTGTAAATACATGTCACGCTGGTTTAACGGTGCTCTCTTGAATTCGTCAGATATGCTGTCTTGTCATATGTGCAGCTTGCTTCTGGGAGCCATTTCGGTCACATACAGCACTATTCGTGTCACAGTATCAGAAGTATGTAAAGCTATGATTTGTGATCACTGGGCAGTGGTCTGTTAGGAAAATCATGCTCATGTTTGCAGAGGTTACGTGAGTCTAACATTTGAATAACTGCTCAATCATCTTCAGTGACTCACATCAAAGTTTTGTCTTATCACAGCTCACAGCAGTGATATAATATGCTTAATATTATTACAAAGTCAAACTAAGGCTAAATGTGAGCTGTTGATGTATTCCTGTGCTTCTGGTCATTACATTCATTAATTTCTCGATTCATCTCTTTGTAATACAGTATATCAGCGTTCATGTGCAATGAGCCTTAGTTTGCCTTAAACCACTCACTGGTATGGTATCATGGGCAAATGCAGTAATGGTTACATAATACACAATTCAATATCTGCCTTGGTGTTTGCTTGACAGTTGGACTTTTCGCCATGAGTATCCAAAGCATTAGTTTTGTTAGTTAATTTTGAAATTTTCTTGTCACATAAACAGCACAGATTAATTTCATTATCATTTCTTTCTTCTTTAATTATATGTGTCTTATTTGTTAGAAGTAAATTTTAGGAAGTTCACAACGGATGCTACGACACAAAGCTGCTTTTAGAAAAATTATGTTAACTGATTTTGACACTTGATTTTAGACTTTTTTTTTTAACCATAGTTGACATTTTCCATTTTTCTTTTACTATTTAAGGATCATGTACAATCTAACTTTATATACATCGAGCCTTAAATACAACTAGGTTTGATTTTGTATACATTTCAAATGTATGTATGGATCGTAACAAGATCAGCTCCAGAGAAACTATAGAGTGTGATTTGTTGATAATAGCTCTGAAAAGAAACAATGGGATTTGATGAATAAACACTTCAGTTTGAATTACATTACTTCATGTAATACAACAATCGGACAATCACTAGCTATTATTTCAGTCCAATCAGGAAGATTCTGTTTGTACCACTTTACATTAATTCATTCACCCATCCTTGAAACGCCTCTACTCAGATATGTTTTTTCACCAATAAGGAGTGTTCTGTTTAGCTTTCATGCATTCCATCAGTTCTGATCACAACCTATTGACAATTATGCTTTAAGAACAGGCCATGTTTTGTCTTTCAGTGTACAACATGCAATTATTGCCTTATGATGCATACGTATGAGACAGAATAGTGACTAAACTGAAAACAATGCAGTGCGGCGCAGTGCGAAAGTGCAAAAGATAACGACTGAACGTGGTGTCAGTCATCAATATGTAAAGAAGGCTTGCATAAGCCAGATAAATCAAATTTGAAGATTAGCAATGGATTTGCTTGCAAATGCAAGTCAAAGAAGGCAGTCTTTTACTGGCACTGCCTTTATCTTGCTGGCCATCAAGGCCCTCTCATTTGTCTGCTGCCTGCAGGAACCAGCTTGGCAGCTACAGCACACAGTGACAAACAATTAACTGTGTGGCATTTCACACTGTCATGATAAAGCAGTAACTATCTTTAAGTGCATGGCTTTTCAGAGTCAAGCTTGTAACAGATTTAGTGGGAACAAGGCTTTCACTTGTGGATCTAAACAGCACTCTGTAGCTCATCAATATTGTTCAAGTTTGGGCAAGAATAGCTGCAGTTTGCATATTAGACTGAAGCCAAATGCTAAATTAATTGCAAGTGTCTAATGCTGACTCATATAACTAAAATTCTTGAATTAAGCCTCAGGTCCTGGGCCTTTTATATTTGGAATTTGATTGTTCTCCCTGTGCTCCCGAGGTTCACTCTGGCTTCCCAAAGACATGCTCGTTTGCTGGTGATTCTAAATTGGCCGTAGGTGTGAATGCTAGTGTGATTGTCCAGAGTATCTGCTCTCGCCTAATGACAGCTGGGACCGGCTCCAGTCCCTGACACCCTGAACTGAATAAGCAGTTAAAAAAAAATGGATGGATGGATTTCAGTTTCTTAATTTACATTCAGATCTTACACATGGAATTCATGAAAATAAAGAGTTTTATAAAATAAAAACAGTTACAAGCTTTATTTGTAATATCAACAAACATTTACACACTTTCTGGACAGTTCAATGGATGTAAAGTATGAAATAGTACAAACCATATTGTCACATTGTAAATATTTCTAGTTCATCACTAGTTTATGTATTCAGTGCTGTGCTTTGGCCTTATTATTTTCTTACTATTGTTTTTTTTTTTTTTTTTTGGTTGGTTGGTTGGTTGGTTTTTAAGCAGTGAACAATCATCCTTTCGTAAGTACACTTCACAGTATCAGTGTCAAAACACGCTACATACATTTCTTTGCCACATGTATTTTGAATGTGTTATCGACATGTGCTCTTTTGGTACTTGGAAAAAGTATCTGTTTGAAAAGAAACATCTGAAAACTCTTTAAAAAATTGGTTATTATAATTTTTTCATCTTTTTAAAGCAAGATTTTAAGGTTTGACTGCTATTAAGGCACAGTAAAGAATATTTCAGTGCAGTATCACAACATAGTTATAAATTGAAATAAAAAAAAAAAACAGGAAGAAAAACAGTTTAGACATCATCAAAAACAGTCAATGCAAACTATAATAAAGCATTAAGCACACAACACCAAATAAAACATAAATTAATGAAACCGTCACTTGTCTGACTCTCTCCACCCTCTTGCATTTCTTCCAAACTTATAAACCAGCCTGCGGCCATCTACTCGTTCTAGGATTTCTCTTTTGTAGTAATATCTGTAAGACAGAACGGACAAATCAAGTAATTTTAGATTATGAAAAACACATGTATAAAAAAAGTCTTGCATATTTCACTTAGTTGGATTGACTGAATTAAGTAAAGTTTTACTGCTGTTTGTGTTTCACTCCACTTTCCCCCAGTCAGTTCAAAATAATCCGCAGTACTTTCTGATGACTTTTGCATTTCAACTGACAGTTGAAATGCAAAAGATTCTTTGCGTTCTTATCTGCCATTTGCTGGAAATGCCAGGAAACTTACTGACAATTCAGGTTCTATCACATCACAGTTTACAGGTTACTTGTTCTTAACTTTCTGTTTAGAAAAAGACTGGCAACTTCATACATATACTCGCTTGTGCTACTTTAGCTTTGTGCTTGCATTTCAGACAGAGTTTAAATTCTTGCACCCCATTAATTTAAAAAAATAACTCCTACACCAGTTTGTTCACACCTATTTACGCATTTAATATTCTCCATAACCTATTTAGAATTCAGCAGTCTACAGTATTGTGTCATTCTTTCATCAAATCAACTAACAGAACAAAGAGGTACTAAAAAGAAAACAACCTGTCGTTAAGGTAAGAGTCAAAACAGGTGCAACATCAGTTACACAAAGAGATGAATTAATGCATCAAATAGAAGCACAAAGTACACGTTTTCATCTTTATTCATGGTCATTCAAACAAAAGTTATTGTTTTCTGTTGCTGACAGCACCAATCTGAGAAAAACAACATCCCAACGTCTTAATCGTGATTGTGTGTTCATGGTATGCAAACATAAGGTTTATATTTTAATAAATAATGTAAGAGAGCTGTGAGGGGTTGTACCTCATTGCACGGCTTAGTTTCTCGTAAGTCATGCTGCTGTTATTTTTCTTCTTGCCCCATAATTGTGCCACTGCCTCTGACTTCAGGAAACGAAAAATACCCTCTGTCCGATCCTCCCACTTGATCAGTCCTGGGTTTCGCTCTGGATTCAGTAGAATGTCCCTGATAAACTCCCACAAATGGGTCCCCCTTGGGTCTTTGGTAAAAACAACAAAAGAGTAGATAGTGGTTGTTTAATAAACATCAAAATTACATAAAAGGCATTAGTTTAAAAAGATTTTTTCTATTACTTACTGTGTTTTTTGACTGGATGTGGACGGGTGAAAGATCGTTTGATGTCTGGGAAAGAGATTATTCATTGTGAAACATAATTTTCAGTTACACAGTTTGTTGCTCTCTATATAGTACAAATAAATCTTCACCTGGACTAGGAGCCCTGGGAGAGGCAACAGGTGCAAGGGGGTGAACCGAGGGGTCATAGATTTCTAAATAAAAAAGAAGTCAGGTCAATATTTTTTGTCTGCGATGAATAAAACTTGAATAGACAATAGCAGAAATATCACAGCAGTACCTCCAGGTGGATAGCTGACATCTGGAAATGGACAAGAGAAGTCTACTGTGAAAGAAATAGGTAGGAGGCAGGCTTAATTAGGGCAATAACACAATGAGTACAATGAACAGGAAAATGTATTCATTATAATGCTGATGTTTGTGTTTTTGGCTAACATTTTGTGTGAAGGACTCTTACATTCAGGTTTGCTTTCCATTTGCCCTATATCCACGTGGTACTGGCCTGTGCAGAGATAAAGACGGAAAAATAAATGAAATATAAGCATAAATTGCAAATTAATATTTAAGTCAGTACATTCACTATTTTCAAAATGGCTGGTATTGAGGGATTGGTCAACAAATTACTTTCTGCACTCCTCTCTCCCATTTCCCGGCTGTCTCAGTAGAAATGGGAAAAGCAACAGTGAAGCACCGACACACCTTTTTTGATCAAAAAAAGTAGTAACATCAGAAATGTATTCTAAATTCCAATAACCACCAATGACTTCAAACTCATATAGCAATAACACCCTGTGATCACAATCAGTGTGAGAACAATATTTGATGTATTAAAATGTGACACCTTATCTCAAGAAACTGAGCAGGTTTCTTACAGTTGGTTACAACAATAGCAGAACTGTTCTCTTGGTTCAGTTTACTTCGAAATTCTTTTTAACCTCAGGGTTAAACCTGTTGTGCAAGCTCTATTGGTGCTACTCTTGAAAAGGTATTGGCTTTATTTGCTAGATAAAATATAGTCTGCTTGTGTAATTTACATAAATTTGTATTATTTTCTTTTCTTATTTAGCCACATGCTATACATACAGTTGCAACAGGTATAAGCCAAAAAATGAAGTATTAGGCCTAAGAAACAAAAAAGGGAAAGAAAAAAGAAAAACCTTTTGACTTTGTTTAAAAGCTCTAATTAAAAAACAATGGACGATCCAATTCTCAGCTTGTTTCTCAGCTTCACACCCCCTCTGTGCTTTGTTAGGAAACCCATTCTAGCAAGAGCAAACAACAAATCCATCATCTCCTTGGCTCTAAGCAATCCTTTGCCCCTCTACAGCAGCATGCTGTGCGACCCCCTGACCAGCTCTGCGATCCGTTCTCAACAACTCATCATCAAGACCTCGTTCCAGACACAACTCGGATCACCCAGCTTCTTTTTTATTGGCACTAATCATCTTCCTTTGCTGCCCCTTAAACCTCTCTCCCAGAGTTTTTAGACGTACCGCTCCACTTGAGCTCTGTGATGCTGTGGAAGAGAATGGGTCCCACGCTGCCAGCTGCACGGATGAAGTCCTGGTAGCTTAGGCTGCAAAGCTGATGGCCATCGATGTCAAAGTTTTGGAATGGGATGCTGGAGGCATCAATTTGGTGCATGTCCATAATTTGCTGCAGCCATTCCCACACTTGGTACTTACTCCAGAACTGAGGCTGGGACTCATGAGGCCACAGACGGCTCGTGTAACCAGCCATCACCAATGAACCTGCAGGCACAGACATAATTGTTCTTTTCTTAGACTTAACAGTGACTTCATTTAGTTTCATTGTAAAGGTGTATCTGATGAGGGAAGCATGACTCCCACAAGCAAAGGTATTTGTCAACAATTAAATAGCAAATTCATTTACTGTAACACTATTTCTCAGCTGGGTATGTCTAATTCACGCCTTGTGTTTCAGAGCTCTGGGCTCTCCAGGTGAACAATACATTAGCTGCTAATTGTTGAATTATTTACATTTTGAATTGCAGCTTTGTAACCATTGAGTGAACTGGAGTCTTCAGAATATAAGAGTAGGAATAAAAATACAGTAGGCCTCATTCTGATTGTGTCAGTGTGTGCAATAATCCTCACCATCAGGATAGGGGTTAGCAGGGCCCCAGGCACTGGTCACCTGGCTGTCGAGGGTTGTGGATGTAGTTACACTCATACTGCTACTTCTATGCTCAGATGTACCATGGCCCAGGGGCTGAGGCAGGAGGGTAGTACTTTACTGTATAGACAGAGTCAAAAATAATCTGTCACTCATGTATGCACACATACTCGCATAGATAAAGGTAAAGAAAATTGAGCTTTTGACCTCGATGATGACATTCCATATTAAAAGATTATGTATACATCTCATGCATGACTGAATCTACTTTATTTACGCACAACAGATTCACAGGATGTCAGCACAGACGCTGTCCTCTTTACATTGCATCAAAGCTAAAGTAACGTGCTAATAATGCAGACAGCAAATGCTGCAGCTGCTGCTTCACATATCTGATGTAGCAGTATTCAGTGTATTCGAGCTAACTGCCATCTGGAAAGTAGCTGCTCTGGAAATGTTTTCCCTTATTTTTACATTCTTCTTGCTGTTATTGTGGTAACCACAGGTGTCAGAATTTCAGCAAAAAAAATCAAACACAGGTCTGATTGTTTGTTACCATCAAAGTGTGGTCACAAACTTATTCCGTGTCAGCACAGGTGGCAGGTTGGGCATGTTGTGTACTCGTTATGAAGAAAGGGTCTGTTGGGTTTTGTATTTTAATCAAGGTCTAATCTATTTGTTTTTACCCAGCTTAAAACATGAATTTTATTTGTTCTTCAGTGGTGTAATCATATTTTTGGTTTGCTTGTAGCATCATCCTTGAAGAAGTAAAGTAGCAGAAGACTAACAGAAAGGTACACTCCGCTTAATCATTAGATGCACTTAAAGTACAGCAGCTTATGTCGCCATTGAGTTGATGTTTATTAGCGTAATATCGACTCACTGAGGATTCGTTATTCACAGGTGCAGTTACTTTTGAAGGGTGAGCTGTTCACATATAAAAAATAAATAAAGACATGTTTCAAATGTAACCACAAGTATATTTGCATTCCATGTAAATAAAGTCAGTGTGAATTTCAGCACCTCCACTGTTTTGGTAGCACAAGTGTTGCATGTGCACAATAGCTTAGTCATATCTTCGATGGTCCAATGCCAGCATCTGGTTTTCTGTTACTGTTGCACTGAAATTCCCCTTGAATGCTCAGAACATAAGGCAGACATAGAAATCCAAACGTCCAGCTAATACTGCTGTTGTTAAAAGAAATAAAGTGTTGTCTGTATATGTAAAGTTTTGGGACGATCATTTATTATTTTTCTTAAAATCTTCTTTAAATCTGTATCTGCCCAAAATGACAAGAAGAGCTGCTTAGGTGTGAGTGCTGTTATTCTAAATTTTTCTGACTTACTACATGATAATGAAACTATGAAAGGCTAGCAGATGAGATACCCGTTTTAAATGGCTACACATTAAACAGTGTAATACACAGTACTCTGACCGTTCCATAGAAAAACTTGGCTGCAGTTTTATGGTAGGTTATAAACAAAATAGCTCCAAGCCATGTCACACATTTCTTCAGTAAACACTGAGTCGCCAGTATAACACATCTGCATACAGTTAGAGAAATTTATCACTTTAAAGACCTAGCAAAACAGTTTTATAGCAAACAAAAGCCAAGATTTATGAATTCGATTTCTACAGAAGATAAGGTATACATTCGTCAAATCAAAGCAGAACATCTCATCAGCTGCCAATCAGCCCAAATCTCTTATGTGTTTATCTTCAATCTATGAGTACTACGAGTGCCAAGCACGTATCTTAACAAGAGAGTAGTTTCTGCAACAGAAAGTTGTTTCTGTCAATACAACGCGCACGCAGCAATTCAAGTCACAGTCATGAATCAATATGCTGTCGGCCAAGTCACAGAGAACAATCATTGCACTGGATATGTCATGATGCAAGGACACAAGCAGCAGTTGAAGAATAAGTTAACATGAACATTTTGTCTGCTCTTGACAAGACTGGCTGCTTTCCCTTTAAGTCAGAGCTAAAGCCTTGTGGTAGCACTGAAACATAACTGAAAGTAACTTGGTGGACTTTTAAAAATCTTATTTGTCTTTATTCTTAATTTTGCATTTAATTTTTATTTAAGTTAACTTCAAAGAGGAACCTCTTAAAGTTTAAGTTTTGTGAATTACACAATACAGCTTTCAGTGTCTTTAAAATTGACGATGTCCTGTATGACTGAAACAAATAATGTAGCCAATGCATAGCTAAAAATTACAGTAACAAGAGACAAACTGTGAAATGAAAATACCACATGCACAGCCAACCTGACTAAAACAAGGTAAAACATCAGCATATTAAAGCATATTGAGAATTCTTATTAGGATTTTGTACACTTAGTACACTTTGAGCCTTCGGGTTAATTATACTGCAACCAGTCATTAGTGCTGATTATCCAGAACCAGTGTGACAGCCTACCAGAGCAGTAGAATGGAGTCTGACCAGACCTGTTAGAGGTCTCGCGAAGATCCGCTTTCAGCAGTCTCCTGAGATTCCGACACCGTAGTTTACTAGAGTGTAAAGTCAGATAAGGTGAGTCCTTTTGCTAACGAAAGCTTAGAATTAACAGAAGCATGTAGAAACTGCAGGTGCTGCCCCACCACAATGGGTTTTTTATCCTGTTAACTTCCTTATCCCACTCCAATTGGCTACCTGTTCATGCTCATACCAGATAGGTATTTGCATAATGCACACCCACACACAGAAACATAAAACGGATCCACACACACACCTGACAAAACTTTTTATTATCTCTGTTGGCAGCATTTCCTCTCACGGAGTCAAGCACACAAACGCAAGCTCACTCACGCAGTTTAGCTTACACTTATGAGGAAACATATACACAGATACACATACAATAGACCACAAAGTTTAAATCCTCAAAGTTCATGTGGTTTCTTAAAATAGCGTTTAACCTTAGAGAAACTTCCCTCTGTGCTATTATGCAGGAAAACAGTTGCTTGCTTTATTTCATCATGATGAACGAGGTGCTGACAGTTTGGTAGGAGGGCCTGAGAGAATGTGTTCCTTTTACTCTTTTAAAGTTGCTGGAACTGACAAAGAAACATTAGTAACTGTGTGCCTGAAAAGACTGTAATAAAATGGGGTTATGGGGGTTAGACGTTTATAAATGTCTACAATTTTACACTGTGGCCTCTTTCACCTTTGAATTTGCATATTAAATTTGTCTCTGAGTGATGATCACTATTAGGGTGAGCTTGTTTCAGACTGACTCAGAGCAATGCGGGGCTTCACCATGTTGCAATCACATCCAACTTTGATCGTCTAGTAAACATACTAGCTAACAACATGCAGGGATCCACAGGTGTCTGAGTAAAGAGTGACAAATGCCAATTAGTTCCGGTATGTGTCCCAAAAATTCCAGTCAGTATCACAGCACTGTGACAACAGTGAGCCTCTTTAATTTATGTGAATTATTTGCCAGTATGCTCCCTGCAGGTATTATGTATTTCCCTGTTGCAACATTTACAAAATTTCCTTTTGAAAAATGTGTCAAACAAGACTTAACTAAAAATGTGAAATACTGTTAGATGGAAAGCGTAAAATCTTGTGTCTAATTGAATGAGCCCTTGTACACTAGGAGAATGTATGGCAGTGGATCTGTTTGGTGTTTTCAAATTCCTCAAAACATGTTTGTCCTGTTTAGCTATTTTTTCCACTTGACATCAAACATGAGCGGAGCAGGTATTTCCAAAAATACAACTGTACTGTTCAAACAGCATACGTGCACAAGTTAGTGTCAAAAAAAACAAAAGCAACAAAAACCATTTTTACTGAACGTTGTCACCATTTATATCTGCTGTTGGCCCATACTGACAAAGATCAGAGGAAGTTCAAAAAGTCTATTTTTACTTGACGCCAATTAGAGTTTGGGCAAATTGTAACATCTTTGATCTGAGATCTAAATCGGATCTATAGCATTGTACTGTTACAATACCTCTTGGGACCAGAGGCACTCACAGTATCATGCTGATAATTGAAGTGACTTTGAGCAGGGTTGAACTGTATAATAGGCTGAAGCAGAGAGAAGTGAAAGCCAGGGATGTCAGGGATTTCTCAGAGCTTCTTCAGCAGAGTCATGTGGAGGGAAACAATAGGTGACGCTGAACAAATTAATTTGCTTTTACGTAACATTGATCTATTGAGCATGTAATCATATAAAATCCCTTCAGAGTCTTAATATTCAATATTTTCAAGAATAAAACATGCATTGCACTATTACACCGAACATTGTGTTATCCCAACAGGCTGACTTTAATAGCCTAATTTCCTAGATCCTTATGATCAACATACTGCCTGTGTTCATACTATGCTCACTCTGGGAGCTCTCGCTCTCTGAGCGCGTGCAGTATGCGTATTTTTGTGTGACTTGGACTCTTGCCCATGGCTGAGCTTCAGAGGTAATGAGGGAATTCAGTGTAAGCATGATTATCTCTGAGAGTTCCCCTCATCTGCATGTCCTAATGGCAAAAATCACCACTCCTGATCTCCCCGCAGCCCTCCGACACCACCCTAGCTGCATGGGTTACAGATAACTTGCCTCCAGCCCTCCCGGCAGCCCGTCTACCGCCTACTTGTAACACAGGTGCTATTTTCTGGATTTTTTGCAGAACTTTCCTATCCTCTTTTTAAAGGGTAACATGCCTCCAGGGTGCAATTTGGGGCCTTAGCTGCATTTGGTGTCCTCCCGTTGTGAATGCCTGACCAGATTTTATTGCAGTAAGATTAATATGGCCATCAGCAGTGAACAGAAGTCACACACTTCTCATTACAGTCCGCTGTTTAGGCTGCCTCGCACCGCCTTCTTTTTTGTTCTCTCTCCATCAGGCTTTTCATTTGCCGTGTCACAAGGAGAGCCTAGTATTTGTCATCTCATTTCATGGATCTTCATTCTGCTTTTTCAGGGTGGTTGCGGGTCGACATGTGTAAAAGTCCACTGGGGGAACAGAAAAAAGCTGGGGAAACAGAGGGGGAGAGATCAAAGCCTGTCATCTCTGCTCCACTCTATGTGAGTCAGCCCACCAACATTGCAAGACGCAGCGAAGACATCCTCCCAGACTCAAGAAAATGTCATCAAAATGCTGGCATTATAGACAGTGTCATCTATTTTTAAGTAGAGTCAAGTAGAGGCTTATGTCATCCTCCAATAATAGTACACTACTGATCCATTTATAAAGAGGCTTATAACTTGCTTAGTGCTGCTGTGAATTATTAACGTTTTATCTGAGCATGCGGTCAAAAGTTTCCCTTTGACAGGAAAGGCTGTCAGAACTGTCAGTCAGAAGAAACAGACAAGACAGGAGGAGGGTACAGTTGCATGCTCTAATGAACAGGAACTTATTAGCTGGAGTATGTCTATTACTGTCCCACTTGCCTCCCATCTTTCATTAACTGCTTATCACGCCTGTTAGTGTCATCTTTAATACTTCACATTTTGATTAGCATATGTTCCATGGGGAAAGAAGGAAAAATCATTTTATTAGTGTCAATTATTGCTACAAATGACAATTTCACTGCCTAAATTGTAATTTTACATTTCCTCCCTGTCAAAGAACAATGGCTGTGTAATTACAGTAATGAGAAGTGCAACAGAAAAATGAATTATTCAGAATCAGTTTTCTTTCATGTTCTTTTGAACTCCACCGTGTCTGTTTGTTTGACATCTGCCCGGCCTCATTAATGTCAGCGCGCTGAGAACACAGGTTCTGTCCATCTTGCAGGTAATATATACGAGGAGCAAGAGTGAGTATATGTTAAAAAACACACAAAACCCCCCACTTTTTCACCCATTTACTGTCCAGGAGTAAAAACTGCACTTGACTTGATAGGGTGCAGATCTATTATTAGCCCATAGGTGACACTGTTGTCCCGTGTAGTGCCAGAGAGCTCTGAAATCATGCTTATTGAATGAGTGCTGAATACAAATGTGATATGAGAAAGTGTAGGTGGAACATGCTTCCTAACAATTACTGACTACAGTGTCTACAGAGGGAGGTAGAATAACCTACATAAATTATTAGCTTTGTTACATACATGAGGAACAAAGAGAAGAAAGACCATGCAGGGAGGGCAGTGAAGACTTAAAACGGTGCACGGCCAGCTTGCTTTAACATAACATTTTTTCTATCAATAAATGGATCTCTGAGTTCATCTATCAGAACCGTCCTTTTTGGGCATCATTGTCTGCTTTTCTGACCAGAGGTGCAACACATCAGTGAAGCAGCCTGTCATTTAAAATGGGACGATGAAAGCTGCAAAATGATCATGTAGACTCCAGCATTTAACCAGCAGGACTGCAGTACAGCATGATCACTATTATAAGTTTAAAATGATTTAAATTGGCACAAGTTTTATAGCTGATCTTCTTAGTCTTTAATAATGTATTCAACTGAAAAGAGCTGTGCACAGGGACAAAACTAATGATTATTGTTACCAGACTCTGCATTTCCCCTGAGCTGTATCAAAATAAGCATTTTGTTTTTACACTTTCCTACTTAAAAGGTTCCTTCTGCTAGGCTTCATCTGTGTCATTTCAAAATGCAGTTTTCCAAAAAAGAAACCAGAAGAAAAAACCATTGCACAACCTACTGCACGCTCTGCCTCAAAAGGCACACAACCTAGAGATGCAAAGCGCTGGAGCAAACAAAGTTCCATTTAGCAGCTAAAGAGCTAAATATTCCTGTCAGGAACTGGTAGAAAGCAAAATGTAACATACAGGACAGTGGATATGGGACCATTTATTAGGTGGTTGGAAATATGACACAGAATGAATGTTCATGTATTGTTCATGTTGATTTCCTGAATATGTACAACACAATAGGCTAAGTAACCTTTAACTAAACAGTGACATAATCTATAAAACTGTATTGCACCACATCTAAAAATTGCTGTTAGGTTAAGATCTGGAAGCCATTTGAGAACAAAAAACTCATTTTCATGTTCAAGGAACCAGTTTGAGATGATTTGAGCTTTGTGAAAGGTCATGCTGCTGAAAGCAACCATCATAAGATGGCTGAACTGTATGTGGTCGGGAACAATACTCAGGTACGCATTACAAGTTAAGTGGGCTAAAACACCACGATAAAGAAAGTGTCTGAAAGAGGTTCCCTTCACTCCTTCTGAATAGATGACAAATATACATATGTTCAATTCTTATCACCAACATGTGTAACTAATGATTTTCTGGGGATAATGATAAAGTCAGTGAGTGAAGAGGTTCAGAGACAAACTGGCTGGTTCAGCAACAAAAGACAACAGCCACTAGTTGCTGTGATGGATAAGGTGGAAAGAAAACATCCAGTCTGCTTTCCACTTGCATTCTTCAAACTGAAGTTCAGGCAAAACAACACAGCTGTACATGACGTGACAACATAGCCTCAGTTTCGGCCTTAACTATTTCTTTAGGACTTTGTACGGGAGCTTGCTGAGTGCCGTCCAACTACCCGAGACAACCATAAAGGCTAAATATGAGCCATATACAGTAGCTGACAGTCATGTGAAAAACAAAATG
Source organism: Aulonocara sp. 'chitande type north' Nkhata Bay (assembly GCF_057382095.1). NCBI lineage: Eukaryota > Metazoa > Chordata > Actinopteri > Cichliformes > Cichlidae > Aulonocara > Aulonocara sp. 'chitande type north' Nkhata Bay. The sequence goes on from NC_141350.1 coordinate 6,771,591, forward strand.
TTCAGTGTCCTGTGAAAAACTAAATACACCCCATGATTCAGTAGCATTGGAACTGCATTTAGAACCAATAATTTTAAGTAATCATTGTCTGCAGCGCTTTATTAGTCTCTCATGTCATTGTGGAGGAATTTTGAGTCACTTTTCTTGATAATACTTCAGTTTATTGAGATTTGTGGTCATTCATTTATACACAGATCTCTGAATGTTTTGCCACAGCACTTTGATTCTTTTCTTTCAGCCTTTCTGTCCTAGATGTGCCTACAAGCTTTGGATCATTGTGCTGTTGTATCACCCATTTTGGGCCTAGTATCAGATGTTGGACAGATGGCCTCACTTTTCACTTACAGAGGAGTTCATCATCAATAACTGCAAGGCGCCCAGATCCTGTGGCTGCCAAAGAAGCCCAAATCATCTGTCCTCCACTGCTGTGCTCAACAGTTGGTACGAGGTGCTTATGTTGATATGCAGTGTTTGTTTGCTTTTTGCTTTTGTTTTTAAATGTGGTGCAGCAATATGGCCAAAGATCTCCATTGGTCTTGACTGTTCAAAGGACATTTTTCTAGAAGTCTTGTGTTTAGTTCAGATGCAATTTTGCAATCTCATGCTGAGATTGATTTTAGAAAGAAGAAACTTTTTCTTGGCAAACTTGGTCATGCCAAACAAGCAGTCCAACCAAACCTGTTCAGTTTTCTTATTGTACTGTCATGAATGTAACTGAGGCCTGTAGCGTTTGACATGTAACTCTCGAAGTTTTTGTGATTTCTCTGAGCACAGTCTGACCTTGCGGGAGAATTAGCTGTGACGTTCACTCCTGGGAAAGCTGTGGCTTTGTGTTAACTCACACTTGAATGCTCCAGAACAGGAAACTGCCCAAACCTCTGTGCTTATAGAGGTAATCACACTTTCCAGTGATCAGTTAATCAAGTGTATTTGATTAGCAGCACCTGGGTGCTACTTTCCATCTTTATTTCCCTGGAAGTAGCTACAATCCTGTTTTTTTCGTGCTTCCAATAGGAAGGCAATTAGGCTTTTTCTGTATCTCCAAGAGGAAGGCAGGGGATCACTGAAGAAAGATCAGAAATCCTGGAAAGAGAATGAGTTCATCAAATGTGAATATAAGTCACTTCTGACATTATGTTCTCATATAATCTATGTCCACCAGGCAGCTACTGAGGTTGGTTTGTTCTATATTTCAAGTCTGGCATGCTGACTAATCCAAACCTCCCACCTGGCTGGAATTGGTCATCCACAAAGCAATCCAGTGGACAGATTGAACTGCAACCTCTAGTCAGATATTAACTCTCTCAGGCCCAAATTAAGTTCTTTGTTGCTAATGCACAACCAAGTCCTGCAGTGGTACTTCTGAGTAAAAAACAAACAAAACAAAAAAAAAAACAATTCATAAAATATGTATGTGGGGTAATAAGGTTGTTAGTTCTTAACTGTTGCAAATCTGCAACGTCTGCCTGGAGAGGGTTAAAGATATAAATGGTCTCCATATACAACATTCCTGTGTTGTAAATGCCTACAACTGCATGAGGTGTAAATAATCCACTAATTTTCCACTTTACTGTTTAAACTCCATGTTTAAAATATACATTTTTTTAAAAGATTTTCACATATTTTCTGCAGACAAAGAATATATTCCGTACATGAAATTAGAGTAAATAACTGAAAAATCCTACAGTGAAAGGTGTTGTTCTCCTGCCAGGTGACAGCGTTGGTGAAAAATGTGTCAGACAGAGTTAGGCTTGGCAATCTGCAGGCTTCCTGGGAGCAGGTAGGGTAGCCTTATGTTCTTATTATACTACCTTCAGTCTATTTGAAGAATTAGAGGAAGCATGCACAGTTGGTGCCTTTTTAAGGTAGTGTCTCAGCAGACAAGTCTGCATGGTACAACAAATTGGAGGATACATGGGCATAAAAATTTGTTGTACCATGCAGACAAGTCTGCATGGTACATCAAATTGGAGGATACATGGGCATAAAAAAAAAAAAAAAAAAAAAAAAAAAAAAAAAAGCCTTGCAAACACCTTCTGATAATGAAGGTTTATCACTCAGCCCCAAGTGGACCTTTGTATACGCACAGATATGGAACGTATAACACTCTCATTGGAACAATTTCAAAACAGTGTGTGTGCTCTACAGGAACCTGCTGCTGCCAGCAAACAAACTGTACCTGGAAGAAAATACAAGCAACACTGGAATAACAGAAATAGAACACTGTTACAGTCTCTAACTTCGTGGCTCAAAAGAACTTAACATATAAGATACCACAACACTGCTGCCACTCACTAAGCTTTTAATAATGAAAATACAGTCACTAAGTTACAAAGGATAAACAGAAGCACAAACAGACGGGATTCCTGCCTAATACAGACAAAAGAGACAGGAGACCATAAACCAATCATGCAATGGGCTGTTGGACTCAGGCTTCTCAATAAACTAGTTTGGTAAACTAATAGAAACAAAATTGAAAACAGGACTGCCAGTAACTCTAAAATATACTTAATAAATAAAGCTTTAAAAGCAATAGAAAGTTAAAGCTGGTACTGATGCAGATGAAGGAAGAGGAGAGAGACCAAGACCGCAGTTGCCGACGACCATGCTCTGCACTCTCTGGGTTTATATTCGTGCAACCGATCTGCACTAAAAATAAAGCAGAGTAGTGAGAGCGCAGGTTAATGTACGATAAGAATGCCACAAGGTGATGACTCGACCAATGCAGTAAGGTTGTGTGTAACAAATGCTCATGAACCAAACATAGACAGGATAGAAAATGCACTTACCATGAGATTTCATGCTAGAGATTGATCTCAGCAAACAGATCATTGTCAGATTAGAGTCTACTGTAGTCAAGCTGACCTGAGTGTGTGAAAGACTCAGGTCAGAGAAAATAAGCATTCAAAAATGAGGGTGGAACGGATGTGCCACAAATCTCTTGAAGATGTGGAACCAGAATCAAACTTAGGAAGAAATACAAAACGGGTTGGCCAAAGATGCTGTAGCAGAGGATGATGCATACCAGAGGGAGGCTGTGGCAGTCAGAAAGTTGCAACAGACAAAGAGTAAAGAGAAACATTCACCTAAAAAATTAATGTTACACTTCCTCAAGAGCAGGAGGGGGTACCGCAACAACTCCAGAAACTCGGTACAAGTGTAATAAAGAAAAACAAGTTTAATGGCAGTTTTCTCACAAAAACAATAACCTAAATTCATACAACAAATGTGGGGGAGAAAGGGACAGTTAGGTTGTGCCAAAATAAACACCTAAAAGACAAAACCAAAACTTAGCTGAGCTCTTACCCTAGAAAAACAAAAAAAAAGGGGAAAAGACCCTGATTCTAAGAATGGGATACCCTCATCCCAGTATTTGCGGAGCATGGACTTGAATGTCTGGTGAAATCTTCCAAGTGCTCCCTGACTTTCAGGATGGTAGGAGCTTGACGTAATGTGCTCCACTCCTAATGCTTTTAATGCCTGAGCAAAGGTCCTAGACTTAAAGTTGGTTCCCTGATCAGTTTGGACTACCTTTGGAAGACCAAACACTGAGAAGAACCCTACCAGAGCTTTACTGATGACAGGGGCAGTGATCCTTTGCAGGGGTACTGCTTCGGGAAACCTAGTAGAAGCCCACATCATTGTTAGAATGTATTGGTGCCCTGACTTTGATTTTGGTAAAGGTCCTACACAGTCAACAGTAACTCTGCTAAATGGTTCACCCATCACTGGAATTGGCGACAGGGGTGCAGGCAACGTTCCCTCTAAGCTGCGCACGTGCAAAATTGCGCACTGTTGGCACGGTCTCTGCGCAGAGAAAATCTGTGTTGCGCACACAAAAAGAATTCTAACCTGAATTGAAATTAAAGTAAATATGTGCCGGTGTTTTAGCTAGCAAAGCGGCGTGGCTGATGTGGAGTGAAGCCACGTTAATGACAACGTGTACAACCATTGGAGATGTGAGCAGGAAAGACGGAACAATTGACGGAAAAAGTGTGGACTTTATACCAGCTTTTAAATTGTGTTGATCGGCCACGTAAAACCAGAGTTATGATAGAAAAAATACGCAATGTTTGGTTTTCTTCCTGTATACTACAGCTGTTTATATTTACTGTGGGAAGAAACGGTAAAAATGGCGTTTTATAAGGACTCTCCACCTGTAAGCAAAGACGAAACCAAAACACCCCACCCTTTCCTATTGGTCGAAAAATGTACCATGTCGACCAATCAAAACATGGCATTTAGTTGTTAAGAAACGGGAAGAAGTTTTAGGAGTGACGGTGGTGTTTTGAGATGTGAGAGATTTGCAACGTTTAGCTCAAATCTTGTGTAGTTAGTGTGTAGTGTAGTCAATAGCTTTGTTGTGTGTGTCAGAACAATGAGGCGAGTGCTGAATGTTACAGGTGTTACAGGAGTGACACATCTCCTGTTGTCAGGCCTGCAGGTATCAGGCTGTTGTTCTCCTTTATCTCATAGTGGACAGAAATTATTTTTAGAGTGGCACAAATAATTTGTGAGGCATCAAATTTGACGCAGAACAGCTGATTGTTCTGTAAATAATTTGAAATGTTTAAAAAAAAACACCTTGGCTAACGGTAGTCTAACATAAATGTAAATGCTGTAATTTGATTATTTTAATAAACCATGTAACTTGGATGGAGTCGACGCTGGCGTGACCACAGTGCACACGTCTAATGTTGCTCACAGTGGTCCACGGGATTGCTCAGGGAGTTTGTGTTCGCTCAGACACATGAAAAATTAGAGGGAACATTGGGTGCAGGTGGATTAATTTGATTTCGCTTGCCCACAATTTGGCAAACATGGAAGGTACGACAGTAATGTATAACATCAGACTTGAATCCTGGCCCAAAAAAAAGGTTTGAGGACCTTATGTTTTATTTATGCCAAGGTGTCTGGAAAGTGGGTTATCATGTGCTAATGCTAGAACTTGCTAGCGGAAAACGTTTCGCACAACAACTTGATAAACTGTATGCCAGTCATCCAAGTTTCCACCAGCCCAGCGATGTAGGAGGCGGCCCTCATCAACAATGTACGCCACCTTCTTTACCTTAACTTTCTCCTGAGTAAGTACAGAAGAACGGCATTTCAGAAGAAAGGCATCTTAATGCTGTGCAACAATAAATTCCTCTCTAGAAGCGGGCAGTGTAATGTCTGCATTAGGAAGAGAAAACATCTTTCTAGACTCATCATTAAGCTTAGCTTCTGGTCTAACACTATCAGGTGCTTCTTTCATAATGAAGAAAGAGTCAGACAAATCAGTCATTCTTCTTGGATTGAGATCTAGTTACCACACAAGCAGGAAAAATGCTGGCAAACTCTTGCTGTTTAACTTTGAAGCTTGTTTCAGGCTAATCCAGGCACAGGCAGCACATTTCCACCAGCCAAATCATTTCTGAGGATAAAATCAACTCCTTTTATGGGCAGCGAGGGGAGGACAGCGACCTTTCCAACTCCACTGAAAACAGAGGAAGTGATATGAACATTGTGCAAAGGTGCAGACACAAAAGTCATTCCAATACCCTGGACCACAACACTTGACTGACAGGATGACTCAACAGACAAAGGCAAAATACCCTCTCGAATGATAGACTGCGAACCATCCGTGTTTCTCAGTATTGTTACAGACTGGTTGTCAACAGTAGCACCTGTTAAAGAAACACAACCCTGTGTGATAAAAGGTTTAAAACAGGGATCTATTTCACTGAGATGTTTGGGTTCTGGGAGGCAACATGTTTTTAAATCAAACCCATGCCCTTGGGCTGCGGCGGTGTAGTCTTATTTTTTAGTGCAAGGCAATCAGCAATGACATGACCTTTTTTATGGCAATAGAAGCATTCACCTACCTCACGGGAAAGAAATGGTTGCTTGCTTTGACTTCAGGCTGACCAAGATCAGGCTTTGGTGAGCGTGTGATCAAAACTTTATCTGAACGAGGGGATGATGCAAACACATATTTAAAAACATTACAAGCTTCTCTGATAACAGATTCTTAAAATCTTCCAACAGGATTAACTGAGGAAGAGCTTCAAAGTCTCTCACTTCACTTGCTGTGCACCACTTGTCAAAAAGAACTGCCTTCTCACGTGCAAACTCTACATATGTTTGACCATTAGACTTCTTGTGATTCCTGAACTTTTGTCGGTAGGCCTCAGGTACAAGCTCATAAGCACAAAAGATGGACTCTTTCAGTACATTGCATTTCATTCTATTTTCGATAGAGAGAGCGATGACACAACATTCTGTTCTTTGCCAACCAGCTTTCATTGCAGTAGCACAGCCCACATTTCTTTTGGCCATTCCAGTGCTGTTGCAATCCTTTCAAAAGCATTAAAGTAGGAATCAACTTCTGTCTCTCTAAATGTTGGCACCAAAGCAATATTTTTGCTCACATTAAACCTGCAGGTGTTGCCAGATAAATGTGAAGAACATGAAGTAACCGGTGAGCTGGGTGAAGACTGGCTTTGTAAGCCTCATAGCTTCCACCTCTAGCTGTTTTAACTTTACCTCCTTCTCAGCTTCAATTTCCAGCTGACGTATCTGAAGTTTGAGGTCAAACTTGGCCTTACGTGCTTGCTCCCTTTCCTGCGCCTCCAGCCGAAGGCGAGCTAGACGCATCTTAAGTCTAGCATTTCCGTTTGACCCACTGAAGTCTAGGGACACAGGATATAAACGAGGTAGAGCGGGAGGTTCCTTAGGCTCCACCTGGACTTTTGGGAGAGTTGCTGTAGCACCAACATCCTCCTTCAAAGGTTTGACACCTTGCTCAACAGAAGGAATGTTATCATCACAAACATCAGAGCCCGTCAAGATTTTCAACTCAACTAATAGTTGTAAAATACTATTAATTTTTTTTTTCCACACTATATTTCTTTACTGGATTATCAAAGTGTGCCACAAGACTCAACAAGTCATCTTTACAACATAACTCAAACTTCTCAGAACTCCGAGCATGAATGAAATCTTGTAAGTCGAAATCCATAATTAAATACAAGGCAGCAACATTGTACCAAACATCAGAATTGTCTACAGCTCCGGAAAATAGATCCCAGATAAGCTCCCACTTGTGTTACGCCTCCTCGAGAGCAGGAGGGGGTAACACAACAACTCCAGAAACTCAGTACAAGTGTAATAAAGAAAAACAAGTTTAATGGCAGTTTTCTCACAAAAACAATTACCCAAATTCATACAACACATGTGGGGGAGAAAGGGACAGGTTGTGCCAAAATTAACACCTAAAAGACAAAACCAAAACTTAGCTGAGCTCTTACCCTAGAAAAACAAAAAAGGGGAAAAGACCCTGATCCTCAACTCAAACAAGCTCAAAATTACATGGGTGGCACCAACCTACTTACCTAGTGTTTCTAACAGAAAGGACTCCACGTGAGTAAGTGTATGGGGTCCCCAGACTTACCCTAGTCCTATTTACTCCTACCACAACCTTCAAACAAAAGAAATACACCAGAGCACATGTGCCAAATAACTCTAAGCAAGGAAGAGAAAGCCACCCCCAGCCACAGGTGAGTCTCCTTATCAAGGCGTGCACTCCTGGTTTAACCAATCAAAGCCTCCTTTCTCTGATTAGCTGGAGATCCTCAAATTGACACCAGCCTGCAGTCTGTGTACCTGAGGAAATGGCAAACAAAAGAAAAGGGAAAGAAAACATGCAGCCTGCAGACACGTAACAATTAATTTTACCAGAAATGGAAAGCAAGTATGCACTGGTATCTGCCAAGCCATCTTCATCATTTTTAACTGTTGTAGTCCTTATGCCCTTGTCAATACTTTTCTACAGCAGCATTAGTATGAATGGTTAAATGCATTTGTTATCATAGTTGATTCAAAGATATATCTTGGACAAGTTTGTGTGTGTGTTTGAAATACTTCTAAATGCTGTCTAGTACACTGCCATTACCCACTAGGACCTTAATATAAGATTTGTAAAATTAAAATTTATGAAAAAGCTCTGGAACTTGATTGTAATGTACCTTATAATTTTGCCAAAGAGTCTTGTTCTCTCCCAAGTATTTTATTCTTTCATTTTACAGTGAGGCAGTTTAATTCAAGATATAGAGTACTAAACCCATTGGTTTTTCAGTAAAATCAAACATAATATATCAAATCATTCTTCATAGCTCCACATAAAAATTACTTTTACAAAAAATATTTTAATATAGAGCTTTTGCTTAACAGATTAATTGAGTAAAAATAGGGGGTGAAAAGGGGGCAACAGTAGAAAAGATATAAGCACATGAACTGTCTGATTAATAGGGGTAATTAGATTGTAATTAGTAGGGGTTTGGGGAGACTTATGGATATAGCAGTTGTAGTTATTATGTAGCATGCATCTCATCTTTGTCCACTTCTAATAAAAATACTGTTCTAGAAGGTACAGGTTTCCTACGTGGAAGGACAGAATAGAATTACATCAATGATCAGTTACAGAAGACCACACGACTGACTATATTTGAGCCTGAGGTTTGAACCATAATGCCCACTCTGGAAAACCTCAGCAAGCATGTGTTATCAAATAGTTGGGAAAGGTCAACACATGTTGATAGGTTTTCTTGACCAAGACACTCACTAAACAAGTAATTTTACTAAATTATGATGTACCTTATAGCTTGATTCTTCAGTAATGTCAGAATAGTGCTTTATGAAAAAGTATAAATGCTAAAAGTATAAATATTTCCACCAGAATAGTGTCATCTGTATTTATTGAGTTTTATATCTGATACGTGTAGCAGTGCTATATTTCATTATGTTCATTACGGATCACTTAGCAGAGATGGGATGGTGGCTGCATACGGCACTAGGACTCATTTTGCAGACATAAACATTTCCAGTCCCTGCTGCTTCGCGGGTTTCAGTATGCTCCACGGCGATCTAGTTTCAAATGCAAACAAAGAAACAAACAAGGAAACAACCCAAAAAAGGGGTGCTATTTTGCAAACCTTTACCCCTAAATCAGCAACATTTAGTGTTAGAAGAAGATTTGGATTTGAATTTTAACAGTGACTAAAGTCAGCGACCCTCTTATTCTTACCTTTAACTTTATTTGAATCTTATTCTCCCCCTCTGTCTCTCTCTTGCAAAACTTTTCTATTATAAAGTTAATTGGTTCTCAGCAGGGAAATTTATACTGTAATTTGAAAGCTTTTCTGAGCAACTTTGACAGTCTAAAAGTGGCACACTATGCCACCTGCAGAGTGATCAAACGGGGGGAAAGAAAGAGGATGTGAGGAATTGTATAGAAAGAAATGAGTGAGTGAGGGGAGGAGAGCAACACTTAGCATTCCTGAGGCTGCATGTGTAACTAATTAGGTATGAGCATTGTGACAGCGTGGCTGTTGAGTGCAGTAATGGGATCCCTGCTGCTTAATGAACATGTCACAAGCTTCTGCCTGAGCTGAAGGAAAGAGACAATGTTTGATGACCACCGGGTATCTGCTGGACATTGTGTGTGTTGCATGTGTTTTGTACACTATGCCCTTTGTGAGTCTTCATTCCTTTGTGACAATTTCATATAGACAGTGGCACGCAATTTCACAGTTATTTACTTTTGTTAACATTATTAACATTCAACATATTGTTTGAGTTTTCCATGGTTACACATACACAGATCTTTTCTTATTGAGGCTCTTATATACTATAGGTCCATTGTGTGTTAATTAGTTATTTCCTTGATAATATTGTGCATGGGTTTTTGTATGAATAAGTTGTATATGGGTAGCATGCACCTGATTGATGCTTACATATAATTTACCTTCATTAATAGCTACTATTAATCAGTGTGTTGTGTCATAATCAATAATGTTTTAGGTAGTTTCATACATAGTACTGTATAACAATCCAGGAGCTGATTCATTTCTTTATTATAGTTAGTGATCAAAATTAACTTTGTGAAATTTGTACAACTGACTTGCTAATGGCACAACAGAGAAATAAATAAAAACAAACAAACAAAAAAACAAAAAAACAAAAACAAGCCTCATATTAAATTAAATAAGATAAAATTGTGATTTTTTTCATAGAAACATGCACTACCTTGTATCTGTACCATAATTCTCTGGTCCTATTACAATAATAAGAATTGAGAATAATTTTGTCAGACCTAATTGTACGTATTGAGTACCATTTTTAAATCATTTGTATCATTTGTGTAAAATAAAAATATCATGTTCATTAATATTATGGGTGTTCCAACTATGTCTGCCAGCCAACACGTTGCAAACCATCTTCATGGGTAAATATTTTGGGGGGAGAAGAGAGGTGAAAAACAGTTGTGGCTTCCTGCTCAGCTACCCCTGCCTCTGCTGAATCAAGTGAGAATGTTGTCGAGGGCAGAATTGAGTTTAGTTCATTGGTGCAGCCCACCACAACAGGTGACCTCCTAAAAAGAGTGGGATTGTTGGATAGTGATGAATCAAGCAACCTTCCCACTGGCTGTAAACCCACATGCATCCTCTGTTGTTTAGAAAGGTGGTTGAGAGAGCCCAGGGTGCAGCTCTGATCCTTTTGGATACTGTTGTAGTTAAAGAATTGGACGACTTATGAAAACTTTCACTCATGTGAGCCATCTTAGTGTAATCAAATCTGGGTGTGTCCATGTTAGAATAACCTCCAGCACTGCACCTGAGAAATAAAGTTTCTTTATTGTGCAGTCACCTTTTATTGCCATATTCCTTGGTCAACTGTGGCATTAAACAAACTGTCCTAACAGTTTGGTTCTTTGTTGAAATTGTTGTAGCCACTTTTGTCTTTAGTCTGCTATGCCTCAATCTGTGCTCAGTCAAGTGCAAGTCTGGGGATTAGCACCCTGTTCTTTATGGTGTACCTTTCAAGAACTGTGCTTCTCCCCATAGTCCTTCTGTCTGACACACTCCTCCCTGGCAGCTGCCTCTAAAGCCTTTCCAAACATGAACAGGTGGCCATGAAAAATATGTCAAAGACTCTCTGGCTGCAGGGATTATCTGTCCAAGACCCTCTGACTGTTCATCAACTTCAGAGGCCCCGACAACATTATGGTAAAGAACAAGTACCCATCATCACTAATTAACTGTACTTTTACATCTCCTCAAGAAGCCATGCTTTAAAACCCCTTCCTTAAAAATTCCAGAAGAAGATAAGTGGAAGATGGTTTTTAGTATTCCAGAACACTTGAGATATCTAGTAATGCATTTGGGCACCCGAGATTTCATTCTGTATGTCAACGTGAAGAAATGTAAAATCTCTTTCATTCCTGGCTCTCATCTTTATCAAGGGATAGCCAAATATAGACCTAGACAGTGTAAAAACAAACAGTAACTGAGTAGCTAGGCCCTGTCACGTGTAAACAGCTTAAGAAATTCCTTACCAGTACCTCTAATTGTGCTAGCCTACAATTCCTGAAAGTTAGAAAAAGATCCCTTAGGGAAAAGGTTGCCTACCAAAACCCTGAAAAGTACCTCATCTCAGCCCTCTTCATGATTGAAGCATACCCATCTCAACACTGTGTGGTGGAAGCGGAAGTTTTGGACTTTGTAGTGTGGGCACTCCTCTTGCAATGTTCTTTGAAGGAAATTAAGCTTCATCTTTGTGCTTTACTATCCAATCATCTTTCCTTCGAAGCTTAATTGCAATTCTGATGTAGAAAGCAGTGGATAGTTAGCCGCTAGGGTAGTGTAAGAAAATTGCTGCATAACCTTGAAGGGCTGGTGCTCCTTTTCATGGTTTGGACTGATCATAAAAAAATCTGGCACGCATCCTGCTGCAAATGGCTCAAAGCTCAATACTAACAATGTTGTTACATGGGGAATTTAAGGGGGAAAATGTAATCCACACACTAAACTCATTACAGGTAATGAGCTCCTAGGCTGTATATGTTTCTCCCCAAAGTTTGTTAACTCCCATGGCTCATTCCTTTGAATTCACCTATTATCTTGGAATGACCCACACACTGTCTCTTTACTATAGAAGGAGTCCAAAAATCCAAGAACAGCTTTGCAGCATTTTTTCAATTCCGCCGGTTTGCAGTTCCCCAAGAGAAATGCATGTAATTTACAAATCCAAAGTTTGGCAAGTCCTCTTTTATATAGCATTTAATATATCCAATGTAGAGAGAAACTCCTTAAATACAATTAAGTCAGCATAATCACTTTCTCAAGATGACAGAGCATGAGGAAGATTAATGGTTTAGAAGAGCTGAGGGACAGGGTGCATTTTTCACCACTTGCTTGCTTCCTTTTAGCCCCAATCTATTTTAGAATAGCTGAAAAGTCTGAGATACATTATTGGAGCTAATCAGAGTCAAATGAGGAGAAAGGTGAGACAGCAGAAATCGCCTCCCTCCTCAGCCTGCCTATGTTCCCTTTTTCATCAAGCTCCTGTCCACATGTTCTCTGATAGAGGTAGTGGACCAAAGGTGGAGGGAGATAATGGTAGCAAGGGTGCTGCCGAGGCTTAGTCATAGAACTGTAACTATTCCAGTCTGAAATCTGAAATCAAAGACATGATGAAATGAACTCTAAGGCAATGAAATGAGATTGAATGGAAGAGACTAATGACACTTGACTAGTATATTCATGAAATATATAATCATGTAAACACATAGTTATATATTTTTTATTTTTTTTTTCTGTTAGCAGGGATAACACAAACTTTGCGGTGGTACAACTTTCGCCTACAGATGAAAAACCTGACAACTTTATACAAAACCAGCCTTCGAAGTACAGGAATGAAAGTTTTCTGGAATCCAGTCATACAAAAATGTACCATACCATCTTTTAGTTAAAAAAAAATGCAGTCTGCAGTGGCCAGTGAACTTCTAGTGCAATGGAAAAAAGAAACATACCATCAATTCTTCCTAAAAGAAAAAAGAAATCTCTAGTTCTCTATTTGTAAAAAAAAAACAACAACAAATAGACAGAATTTTAAGTACTAAAAAAGACAAGTTTAAAATGACACTTTGGACCCTAATGGATTAAGACTATATCATTTTTATTTGTTGTCATGCAAATACTTGAGCTCTTTACACCAATATCACAACGAGGTTGCAGAAAGAGATATGGTACACAATTTCCTTTCAGTATGAATATAATATTTCATATAACATTATCAATCATGAAATCCAACACTGACGGCTTTGTTGGCTTGAATCCTAAATAAGGTATCTTGTGTGTGCAGAGTGAAATTAGATTACAAGTAGGTTTGTGGGATATCCAGGGCTAGTTGAAAGGTGATAGATGCAAAAATATTCAGTCTTTAAACAGGCAGATTTCCAAAATACAGGTTTAGTGGCCGGTAGTGTCAGCAACCTCCTACATGCTAACAATAAAAACACTGTTAGGACTTCCTCGAAATCATATCCACTATATCAACAGTTCGAGAAAACTTCCCCATTCCCTTCCTCATTCTCATGCTGGTGGTGTTTCCTCATTCCCATATGACATGTGTTGCTTTGTTTATTCTCAGCAGAGTCTTTTTCATTCTCTCAATAATACACACAGACAGACTGAAGCAGTAAATCTGTCTAAAAGTGAAGCTCTAAGGCCTGAGAGGTGATCACAAAGAGGTTTGAAAAAGCAGTTTTACAAAGGGTCCTGCTGACAGGTGGAGTTCAAGAGGAAGTCTCAATTGAAACAAACCAACTTCACACTGATGGCACCTATATAAAATGTTTCGTAGGTCATTAACTGCTGTCAGAACTCTGATTAAGATAAGTTAGACATGAAATAGGCACTCCCACTCATACAGTCATGTTGACACAAACAAACAGGCATTTGCCTGTTTTATGTACACCATTATACCATCACCTCTTAAGCTTCTGTCATGTCAGAGGATGATCGCCAGTTTTACCAAGCAGTGACAGCCTGCTCTGCCCATTCTCATTCTCCCTGCTGGCAGACCACTTCTCCTCCTGTCCCCTTGCATTATCTCTTTACACATGGCAATCCTACCCTCCGGATGGACAAGAAGGCTTAAAAGGTTCATTAGGATTTATTTTTGTTCATTTTGTGGTCTGCCTATGGAGTGTTATGGTGCCTCCACAGCAGGAATGACCCTGCGGTTCAAATGCTCTAACAGCCCATAAACAGAGACAAGGCCTGCAGATGACAACCTGCCACCGCCCAGGCTCCATCATGTGCACCAAGCTCTTTAAATAGGTGTCTAGGGTGTCATCGTCTCTGAGGGCTGCCTTATGGGGAAGTGCATAATAAAACTAAGACTATAAACCTGAGTGTAAGTGGCATAGCCTCGCCTGTGGCACATGTTGCAACTTTTGAACAGCAGAATGTGGACTTTTTGAGTTGTAAGAGAGCACGAGAAGAGAAGAATGAGGAATGATGAGAGAGAAGTAATGAAAGAAAGACTTTATGACATTAAGAAATGAAGGCAATAAATCAGGATTAATGTCAGAATGATGCATTCTCTGTACATTTTTCATGCAAGCCAGTATTCTGTCATCATTGCATATTTGTCCAACTTTGGCTATTTCTATAAGTTATCATTAGCACATTGACTGGATTTAATGGTCTTAAAAAATTAAATTAAATTAAATTAAATTAAATTAAATTAAATTAAATTAAATTAAATTAAACCCCTAATGAAGCCAAAACTCCACTGATTGATTCAGTCTATACAAACCCTACAACTGAGAAGTCTCAAACCACTGAGCTATTTTCTTTCCCTGGAATTTACTTAGACTAGGCTTGTGTTGAGCCACAGCTTTCACAGTCTGGCCAATAATGATGCTTGCTTTGTTCGGTGTTGAGAAAAGATGGCCAGTCCTTTCCTTTTAGAAAGAAAAGTGGAAAAAAAAACACAGGGGAAAAGAAACAGAAAACGCTTTTTCCAGTGGCAGTAAGTGGGTTGAGCATTAACATCCAGAAATGAAGAATAGCCATCTGCTAAATCCTGAAAGTCATAAGCAGATGCGGTCCTCTTATCCTTTTATGCATATGTTGCCTTTTCTTGTTTTCTTGCTTTCTTTTTTATTGTTGTTTATGTCTTGACCCCCGGATTCAAGATTTAAGCATTCAAGCAGCTGGCAAAATCATAAAAAAGGAGAACAAACCCTATCCATTAAATTATAAATGCAAATGTTTTAAAGAGGCTTGTGTAAGGATTGTAAAAATGATTATTTTTCCCCCTTACAAATCTTCTTCCTCCATCATGTGTAACAGTCACGGCAGGGGTTGAAAGGGTGATGAAATGATGCACTCCATTAGTCGGCTGGTAGCTGGTCGTGTTTTCTTTCAGCTGCAGTGTTGAAGCATGTTGTTAACCATCGTGCAGATGACTGTATTCGTGGCTCCTCTATCATATCTGCGTAATGACCACCTTCTTGTTAGGGGTCCCTGTGAGAGTCATTATCCCTGATTCAATTGACGATGACAGGAGAAGGGGATGGAGACGAAGGATATAACATGACAGGCGCTGTGCTTTCTGATGTCCCTCTTGTCTCCAGGGGTAAGACTCACAGCCCCCACTCTTATAAAGAATCCACAGAGCAACAAAAGTAATCAAGCCTCTTCAGCATCAAACCATGGGATTATGTTTTGTTTTCTGGGAAGCCACTTATTTACTCATTGATGTGCTCCTTGAAGGGCAGCCTACCAGTTGTGTGCAGGATAACATCCAGGTCACTGGGGTTTAGAAGAAAGCCTCCAAACACAACCACATGTTCCATGACATTTGATGTGATGTTCCTATTAAGAAGAGGCCAATGCAGCACAGCAGCTGCGTTTTATTTCGTCTTTGTATACATCGACAACATGTGGTTTGATAATGTGTTTTTGAAATGTTAAGCAAATATTGACTAATGTTTGTGCATGTTTGTGGTGTTAACTGATTACTTATATAGAACCAGGAGTTTGTATTTTAGTGATTCTCCTTGACTATCAATCTATCAACTATCAATTTTCTATTTTAATTGAAATTCAATAATGGAAAGGCTGCAACTTGAGTTGGCTCTTGTGCATGTGAGAATGATCAGTGATCAATCATCTGGGCTCTGTCATCATTCTTAAGCTTTGCAGTTTTAAGCCTTAGCACTAGTGTTTTGGCTACCCTCATGCTGGAGTAGTTTTGGAGAGTCTGCATATAGACTAAAAG
Organism: Aulonocara sp. 'chitande type north' Nkhata Bay; assembly: GCF_057382095.1. Classification (NCBI taxonomy): domain Eukaryota; kingdom Metazoa; phylum Chordata; class Actinopteri; order Cichliformes; family Cichlidae; genus Aulonocara; species Aulonocara sp. 'chitande type north' Nkhata Bay. Next base: position 6,787,704 of record NC_141350.1, read on the forward strand.
CATGAGTTGCAGAGTCAACAGCTAATGCATGTTAAGCAAATGTCCTAGGGGAAGTTTTTGATGATACGATTGACATGCTTCATTATAAGTTGTTAAAAACTGCAATTAAAAATCTCAGAAAACACTCTGAAGACATAAACTTGCTTGATGAGTGTTCATAAAGTCACAAGCCAAAAGACTGGAGGTATCATCATACACTGTGCAGCTGCAGGTATTTGTGAACGGACTAACTGTAACATTTCGACAGCCTGAAATTTAGAGCATTGGTGCTGCTGTGTATTTTTTTTTCCTTTTTGCTGCTGAAAGTGTTGTTTTTCTGTAGGGAGCCATGTTTTCTCATGAGCTCGGCCAAGGCAAGCTGTTCCCGCTCACTCTGTACTTTGTCAGAGTGGTCCTGTATTTAATGCCATTCTCCATTGTCAGACAAACTGCCATTCTCTGTCGCTTTACAGCCAGAGACCACATAGCATTTTTCTTTCTGCGTTTCCCTCTGTGCTTAAATGAGTGCTCACTCAGTGATGTAATTTGGTTCAGTTTCATTTATTTGAAGGTCCTGCTGAGGCTCTGGTGTCAGAAACATTGAAGGGAGGAGCATTCTTATGGCGCTGCTGACTTTTGTGTGAGGGCCATATTTGCTTGCATACAGTCTTTCTATACGTTTGCAGATTGCATTTAGGAAACACAATTTAACATAAATTATAGTAAAAGAAAAGCAAAACAAACTAAAGAATCCCTGCTTCAATTTCATTTTCATCTTTTCTGTTCTTCGTGATTAAAGCATGTCTGTTTTTAGGCTCAGTTTCATATGTCTCTGCCACCGGAATTTAAAAAAAATTACTGACAAAGAATGCCCTAGTTGATTTCCACTCAGCTGATTCACTGCTGGATACAGCTCATTAAACTCAGTTCAATATATTGTGTTAATATGCAGATGGCTGTTTTGTATTTTAACAGTTTTTTTATTTGAGTGTTTATAATTTAAATCTAGCATCTTTTTTTGCATATTGCATGGATTTTCTTTTTTTTCTGCAACCAACCTCTTAGTTTAATTTCTATTGAATGCAATGCCAGTGCCATAATGTTGTGTTCTTATTTCTTTGTGATGGTGCAAAGTTATCTGGTTTAAGAAAATGAAAAATAGGAGAGGGCTGTAGTTATGAAGTATACATTATGAATACTATGCCATGTAATAGTGAAAGAACAATAACTCATATAAGCACAGGTATGTGGTTCCATAAATTAATGAGTGCAGTTAGGCAGTGACATGATATTTTGTTTGTTTCTTGTTAATTCCCTAGAAGAAGAAAAATACTTTATAATGTTACTATTTAAAACAAAAAACAAACAAACAAAACCCTATATATATATGAATATTAACAAAACAGAGACTTTTAGCAGTGGCAATGTAATGACAGGGATCTGGCTTCTTTCTCTGCAAAGCCTGTGTCTGCATTCATTGCAATAGTCATTAAACAGACAGAGCAGGCTGTTGATGACTGGCTGAGTTCGGCTCAGCTGACGATACAGCAACACTTGTCTTATCTAATTTCCATGGTGATGGTTCTATCAAAGGCACCAATCAGAGAGCTTTACCCTGCAGAAATCAATACGATATGTGTGCTTAGTAGCATCTCAGCAGATTAGGAGGCTGTATAAAGAATGAACTATGAAGGAGATGGAACAGGTGCGAGATAAAATGACACCCTGGAGGAGCATCTCCTGGAGGCCTTGACAACACAAGCACACATGCGCTCACACAGATGCAAGCCCACTGTGCACATGCACATGGACATTAATATATATATAATAACACCTGTATGTGTGAGCACACGCGTGAACATATTCATTTGCGTCACACACAAAAAAAAAGAGTGTATGTAGTGCATGGTGGTAACAGAAGTGGGGGAGGGTAGGAAGAATGGCCTTCTATAAAATAATAAGTAACCTTGACAGTGACATTGCTGCTTCGGCTCCCTTGATTCCATTCACGCACGCAAGCAAAGCGTATTGTAAAATCTTAATCCATCAAGACATGTGCAGATATCTTGTAAACTATTCCAAGGGTACATTTATATGAAACATTAAACACAGCTCGGCTAGCTTTCGAGCTCTATTTACCTTTGCTTCGGTGTGATCCCAATTACATTAGGTAAACTGCTGATTCAAACAACAGTTTTTAACAGACTATTATCAGCCATGGTTATAACCCTGCTAGAGCTGAAAGCAAAAAAGATTCCTGCATGATATTTTCACAGCACGTAAAAATTCTCAGATGTAAGATGATGAAAACACACCATGCATCTGTTATCGATCCTTCAATAATGTTATCATGGATTGCATGTGCAATTAGTTGTGTGTTTCATGTGCGCTGTGTGTGAGTTAGTTATCTTAAACTGAGGCTTCTGCCACAGGTAATGTTAGGTTTGCAGTAGTTTTGTGCAATGCCAAACTTAGAAGGGATAGAATTATGTAAAAGGGTCACATAAGTCAAGAATGATTTATTACCTTTCATCTCTTTCTCATTGTGGTACTGAAGACTGTGTGATGAATCACATTGTATTCTCTCTGAGACTTCCATTGTCTTCTAATGTGGACGATTGTGAATGGGTCATGTGGGACTGCTCAAGCGGTGTCACACTCCCTTTTTATTTCACACAGCTTTCAATCACTATGCCTTCAGCACTATATTCGTGATGTGCTTTGGATGGTTGATATAGTATAATGCTCAGATAAAGGTGGTGCACAGTTAGCTGCAAATGAAATATAACTTACATGTGACATCAAAAACGTTCATCAGTATGGTATTTTAGGTCTTGCATATATGTTCTAGAAAAATGCATTTTTGTTTGCATTGTTATAGGTAATATGCGTTAGTTTAGGATGAGTGATTTTAACACATTACCTTTGTGGTAGTCTTTGGAGTAAATGAAGCAAATAATTCACTTCTATGCCAGACTACAGTGGGGCAAAAAAGTATTTAGTCAGCCACCGATTGTGCAAGTTCCCCCACCTAAAATGATGACAGAGGTCAGTAATTTGCACCAGAGGTACACTTCAACTGTGAGAGACAGAATGTGAAAAAAAAATCCATGAATCCACATGGTAGGATTTGTAAAGAATTTATTCGTAAATCAGGGTGGAAAATAAGTATTTGGTCAATAACAAAAATACAACTCAATACTTTGTAACATAACCTTTGTTACCATACCATACCATACCAACTTTATTTCTAAAGCACTTTAACATAAAACCAGAGTTTCACAAAGTGCTGTACATGTTAATAGCATACGTAAAGAAAATTAAAATGAGATACAATAAAATAAATAGATACAATAAATTGAAACATGTTAAAACAAATTGAGTCAACCCCTCTAATCAATGCCAAAGGCTTCAGCGAATAAATATGTTTTAAGAAGACTTTTAAATTCAGAGAGAGAAGAGGCCTGCCTAACATGCAAGGGCAGATCATTCCACAACTTTGGAGCAGCTACAGCAAAAGCACGATCACCTTTAAGTTTATACTTAGTTTTCGGTACCTTAAGGAGTTGCTGATTGGCGGACCTAAGGGAACGGGCAGGTGTATATGGTTGTAGTAGCTCCGAGAGGTAGGGGGGGGCCAGGCCATTAAGAGATTTAAAAGCAAATAAGAGAATTTTAAAAACAATCCTAAAATGTACAGGTAGCCAGTGGAGTGAAATTAAAATAGGGGTAATGTGCTCAAACTTTTTTGTTCCAGTTAAAAGACGTGCTGCAGCATTTTGCACAACCTGCAGGCGCCTAATGGACGCATCACTAACCCCAAAATAAAGTGCGTTACAATAATCCAGCCTAGAAGTAACAAAGGCATGGATTACTGTCTGAAAATGCTGTTTCGATAAGATAGGCTTTATTTTGGCTAATTCCCTCAAATGAAAAAAGCTAGATCTTACAACAGCTCTGACCTGGCTTTCAAGTTTAAGATTTGCCTCTATTTTAACTCCCAGATTAGTGATGACTGGTTTAACATACTGTGCCAGTGAACCAAGATCTATAATAGTGGCCTCAGAAGCGCCACCAAAAACCATCACTTCTGTTTTCTGTTCATTAAAATGTAAAAAGTTCAAAGCCATCCAAGTCCTTATTTCATCAAGGCATCTGAGCAGCGGGTCTACTGAGAAGCCATTTATCTTTTTAAGTGGGAAATAAATCTGGGAGTCATCGGCGTAGCAGTGGAAAGAAATCCCATGTTTCCTGAAAATAGACCCAAGGGGTAGGAGATATAGAGAGAAAAGAAGCGGGCCTAAAACTGAACCCTGTGGAACCCCACATTGAAGAGAAGCAGTAGAGGATACAAACTCCCCTAGTTTCACAGAGAAAGTTCGCTCTGCCAAATAGGATCTGAGCCACTGCAGTGCGGTACTCCGCATACCCACCAACTGCTCTAAACGGGAAATTAAAATATTATGATCCACTGTATCAAAAGCAGCAGTTAAATCTAACAGCACAATAATAACACAGTCACCTGAGTCATTTGCCAAAAACACATCATTAAAAACTCTTAAAAGGGCAGATTCAGTACTATGTAAAGCTTTAAAACCAGATTGGAAAACTTCTAAAATACCGTGTTCTTCTAGGAAGGACATTAATTGCTTGTAAACTACCTTTTCAAGAATCTTTGAGATAAAAGGCAGTTTGGAAATAGGTCTGTAATTCGCAATAATATCAGGATCAAGAGCAGGTTTTTTGAGTAGAGGCTGAATCACTGCATGTTTGAGATTGACAGGTACAACACCAGAGGACAGACTACTATTTACAATGGATTGTACAGCTGATGCTATAGTGAGAAAAACCTCTTTGAAAAATCGAGGAGGGAGAGCATCATAAGGGGAACCTGAGGGCTTCATGTGAGCAACCAACTCCTGCAGGCAGAGCATGGAAACTGGCTCGAACCTGTCAAAGACAGCAGAACTAGGGACAGGGGTAGAAGGGTCGGGAACGGACTGGGAAGTCTGTGCTTTGACAGATAGCACTTTATCAATAAAAAAGTGTAGGAAGTTTTCACAAATTTCCTGAGAAGACTCGACAGAAGACTGTGGAGCATGAAGGACCATGTCAATAGTCTTAAATAAGACATGAGGCTTACGACAATTTGCCTGAATAATAGTAGCGAAATGTTTCCTCTTAGCATCTTTTACAGTTTTCTGGTAAGAATTCCAGTAATCTTGTAACATTTGGTATGACACCTGAAGTTGATCCTTCTTCCATTTACGTTCAGCTCTCCTGCACTTTCTTCTGGCAGCCCGGGTGTCTTCATTCAGCCAGGGTTCAGATTTGGCTTTAACTTGCTTAAGCTTAAAGGGGGCCACTGAATCTAAAGCAGTTTGGCAGACAGAATAAAACCACGTACTCAGTTCTTCTGTATCATTGCATATGAAATCAGGAAGGCCGCCGTTCTGATTAAAAACAATAGAGAACTGTCCAGCAGAGGAAGGGTTAAAAATACGACAGCTCCTAGCAGCAACAGGAGGAAGATTAACTTTAGTACAAGGAAGGAAAACCTCAAACAGGACAGGCCTATGGTCTGACCATACAACATCACAAACCTCTAAGTTAGAGACAGGTAAATTGTGAGTTAAAACAAGATCCAACGTGTGCCCATATTTTTGTGTAGGCACAGACACAGGTTGCACAAGATCAAAAGAGTCAATAAGATTTAAAAAGTCCTTTGCCATTGGCTTGTCAGGGCAGCACACATGAATATTGAAGTCCCCAATAATAAGGACATGATCATATTTTGGCATAATTTCAGCCAACAGATCAGAAAAGTCATTTAAGAAGTTCTTATTGTATTTTGGGGGTCTGTAAACCACAGCACAGAGCACTGTGTGAGACCGACCTAGCTCAAACATGCTCAGTTCAAAACTACTAGGTGAGGTTAATAATGGCAGTGGTTTACATTTATACTGCTTCTTAAAAACAACCGCTAGTCCTCCTCCTCTGCCTGATATTCGAGGAGAGTTTAAGAAGCAGCAGTCATCAGGTAAGAGATCTGTAAAAGCGCTGGACTCACCGGCCCTCAACCATGTCTCAGTTATACAGAGGAAATCCAGTCCTTGGGTCGTAAATAAATCCCTTAAAATAAAAGTTTTATTACTCAGCGATCTAGTGTTCACCAATCCAAACCTGGTGGAGGTCAGCGTGTTCGTGGCTGACAGCGAGACCCGACGCAGTGGCCGCAGGTTCTGTAGGTTCGCACCGTGCTGACGAAGATGAGGGGAAATCTTTCGTGGCTGGGACATCTGATCCGAGCCAACAACGGGCACCAGCCAGGCATCGATGGGCTCCAGAGAGCACGGAGAAAAGGCATGACAAGGTACCGATCCACGTTCGTTCCAGAGAGCCGGAGAAGAGCGCACCAAGTACGCCTTAAGTTTCACGAGTAGACCGCTACGTTTGCCCCGGCGTCTGAAACGCTTTCGCCGTGAGGCTGGGGCCGGGGTCCGACAGAGGTTAGCTGGTATCCCAGACAGGAATGGAGGTAACGCCTTATGTCCATTATAAGTTGTATTGGTAAGATCACTGGCAACTAGTCGGAGGTCCAAAAGTTTTTGGCGATTGTACATTAAAAGAGAGTTGACTCTAGCAATAAAAAACAACATAAGCAAACACAACAGAGGAAGAGCCAGACGGCGAGCCACACACACTGGCGCCATCTTGAAACTCGACCATAACTCGACCTCTGTTATTGTTGGCAATAACAGAGGTCAAACGTTTACTATAGGTCTTTACCAGGTTTGCACACACAGTAGCTGGTATTTTGGCCCATTCCTCCATGCAGATCTTCTCGAGAGCAGTGATGTTTTGGGGCTGTCGCCGAGCAACACGGACTTTCAACTCCCGCCACAGATTTTCTATGGGGTTGAGGTCTGGAGACTGGCTAGGCCACTCCAGGACTTTCAAATGCTTCTTACGGAGCCACTCCTTTGTTGCCCGGGCGGTGTGTTTTGGATCATTGTCATGTTGGAAGACCCAGCCTCGTTTCATCTTCAAAGTTCTCACTGATGGAAGGAGGTTTTGGCTCAAAATCTCACAATACATGGCCCCATTCATTCTGTCCTTAACACGGATCAGTCGTCCTGTCCCCTTGGCAGAAAAACAGCCCCATAGCATGATGTTTCCCCCCCCATGCTTCACAGTAGGTATGGTGTTCTTGGGATGCAACTCAGTATTCTTCTTCCTCCAAACACGACGAGTTGAGTTTATACCAAAAAGTTCTACTTTGGTTTCATCTGACCACATGACATTCTCCCAATCCTCTGCTGTATCATCCATGCGCTCTCTGGCAAACTTCAGACGGGCCTGGACATGCACTGGCTTCAGCAGCGGAACACGTCTGGCACTGCGGGATTTGATTCCCTGCCGTTGTAGTGTGTTACTGATGGTGACCTTTGTTACTTTGGTCCCAGCTCTCTGCAGGTCATTCACCAGGTCCCCCCGTGTGGTTCTGGGATCTTTGCTCACCGTTCTCATCATCATTTTGACCCCACGGGATGAGATCTTGCGTGGAGCCCCAGATCGAGGGAGATTATCAGTGGTCTTGTATGTCTTCCATTTTCTGATGATTGCTCCCACAGTTGATTTTTTCACACCAAGCTGCTTGCCTATTGTAGATTCACTCTTCCCAGTCTGGTGCAGGTCTACAATACTTTTCCTGGTGTCCTTCGAAAGCTCTTTGGTCTTGGCCATGGCGGAGTTTGGAGTCTGACTGTTTGAGGCTGTGGACAGGTGTCTTTTATACAGATGATGAGTTCAAACAGGTGCCATTCATACAGGTAACGAGTGGGGGACAGAAAAGCTTCTTACAGAAGACGTTACAGGTCTGTGAGAGCCAGAGATTTTCCTTGTTTGAGGTGACCAAATACTTATTTTCCACCCTAATTTACGAATAAATTCTTTACAAATCCTACCATGTGGATTCATGGATTCTTTTTTCACATTCTGTCTCTCACAGTTGAAGTGTACCTCTGGTGCAAATTACTGACCTCTGTCATCATTTTAGGTGGGGGAACTTGCACAATCGGTGGCTGACTAAATACTTTTTTGCCTCACTGTATATCAGACTTCATGCTGTTGCCTATTGTACAACTGTAAAAGTTAGATCTGTGTGTTCTTTTTATAACAAGAACAATATCCGTGACCTTCAAAAAAAAAAAAAAAAAAAATCAACAATGATGCGAAAAAGAGAGAACAAAAACTGGTGGATTTCATTGACATTGGAAAGTCACCTTTCTTTTAGGAACATTAATCTTTTTATTATTTTTTTTTTCCCGGAAACAACATTACTTTGCTTTGCATTACTTCCTCTGGGTTCTTTCTTTCTTTCTTTTTTTTTTTTTTCTTTTTTTTTTTGCCTGTCCCGTTTGGCTCTTTTGCCATCAGAATTATTGTCTAAAGGCGAAGAAAGATGCCCAACAGATTTACTTTACCAAATGGACCATCCCAGCCTTGCAGTATTGGTCTATTTGATTCACCTTTTATTGTTCATTTTATTTTATTTTCCATCCATCCATCCATTCGCTTCCGCTTATCCTTTTCAGGGTCGCCAGCTGACCCCAGTAGGCACCCCCGTAGGCAACGCCAGGGAAAGGGGGCCCAGGCCCATCTGGACCAGGGCCCAGTTCAGCAGCGCCGCCTGGCCCCACAGAGCCCGGGACAGCCCACCCGACCCCACCACAGAGAAAACTGCACCTACCCCATCATCCACTACACTTCCAGACTACACAAGACAATAGACGCCCATTCTGAGATCTTCCTCCACCTCTCCTATATCTTTGGGTTCTTTCTTTGTCCCTGTCTACATTCCTTCTGTGTTACTCCCTCTTTGTTGCTCCCTTCATGCAAGCTTAATGCCTTCTGTCTGCACCAAGTGTCGTCAAACACACACCTGCCCATTGATGCTGCCACTCAGAACACTTCTAAAGTCAGGAATGTAGTCTTTCACTTCCAAATCACTGGTGCAACACCTCAATGTGCCCCTTTCAGAAGGCTGGCGACAAACTCCACAGACAGTTATCCACTGTGTGTGTGTGTCTGTGTTTCGAATGCTTTTAAATGTAATGTTGTTTGATACACTGTCATCACCCACTAAGACCTTAATATACAGCGTAAAAAAAAAAATCCTAAAAAAAGTAACAAAAAAGTAACATTCCGGCAGCTGGGGCGCCAAAATAATAGCATAAAATAACAGAAAATAACTTGCACATGAAAATACGGTTATTTTCAGTAATGACAATACAGTTTGTTGCCCTAATTTTACATGAGAACATTACATTAGGAATATTTTAATGTGATTAAACAATGAAATTACCTATAAACAAGGTCCATGAATGCAGCAATATGAATAATAATACTTAAATGTACAGAAATATACAGTTAACAGTTGGTTTAAATAATAATGGATTGCATTCATATAGCGCTTTTTAACACAATCAAAGCGCTTTACAATTCCACTTTATAATTCCCCTCTGGCCATCACCAGTAGGTGGTAGGTGAAGTGTCTTGCCCAAGGACACAACGACCGAGTGTCCGAGCCGGGGCTTGAACCGGCAACTTTGTGATTACAAGGCGAACTGCCAACTCTTGAGCCACGACCGCCCTAAATAACAATAATAACAATAATTATTTGATGTAAAAAAGTTTATAAGAATCATTTTATATATTTTTCCATAGCATTACATTTGAATTTAACAGTGCAATCTTTCAAATAACGGACACATATTTGTGAAATTATGATACATTTATGAATGTATTTTAACAATCAAAATATGCATATGTACAGACAAATACATTTAAAAAACAAGAAAATTATGTTTTATTACATTTACAGTGATTTTACGTTAATTTACATTTTAAATGTAAAATCACAGTCTATTTATGTAAATTTAATGATATTCTAGAAGAACAGTACAAAACTGTAAAATACACAGTAAAATACTTTTTTTTACTGTGTAAGATTTGGAAAATTTAAATTATGCCTATATTTTTTTTTTCTTGTACCTCTGAGAAAAGCATTTTATCACTCCGTGTTATAATATGGCACTAAAGGATGGCCACACCTCATTGATCAACAAGGAATCTAGAGTGTGCATAAGCACAGACATGAGTGTAGGAATAATGTATCTACACTCTTCCCCGTTTCTGATCTTCCTTGTGTTCTCCTTGCAACTAATGCCAACTTCAGTTCAGATTTATTGAGTCCAGGATGGGACACTGGGACGCCCTTTCTCACTCACACGAGCATCCCACCTTCACCTGTCATCCAATATTTCTTATTAAAGAAACAGTCAACAGTCGGATTAAACTATTCACAGGAAAGCTAATGCACCAATATGCTCAACAGTGCAGCCACCTTTTAATAATAGCGCATAATAAAATGACCTCTGACCACAGTCATGGCTGATGAGTTCAGGGCTCTTTCCATGTTTATGAAGTTGTTGATATAACCATTTTGTATCCATGGCTCTCTGCAGTTGCTTCAGTGTCAGCTGTTCTTGACTCTGTCATATTTGAAGTGCTGTGAACAAGAGTAGTTGTCCAAAGAAGAAGTAAACAGAAACTTGGGTGTGAAAACTCCCCTTCGGGTGAGGGGCATTTTGCACAGTCTGTTGTGGAAATGTGTGCTTTCCTCCAAATTCATCACTCTGTGTTTGTGCTTATGTGACTGAATTATTAATGCCTGACAAATGACAGCCATTTTGAACAGGACCCTTCACTCAACATCGATTAAATATAAACAGTACGCACGTGTGAGCAGATGTGTTTCTACCATTGCCACTGGGTGCTGCAAGCAACATTTCTCTGAGAGAGGCTAATGACAGAGGTGAAATGTACAGTACCAGACAGTCCTTGAGTATGCAGACAGGTACTGTAACATCACTGCTTCATCAACATCTTAGAAGTTTTCTTTTGGGTTGTCTTTTTTATTATTATCCAGTGCTTTCTCTTCCTTTGGTTTCATATATTTATTTGACTATAAATGAAAATGGCAGACAAGAAGAAATACAGAGAGGAAACATCATTTAGAGGAATTTGTTTGTAAGAGGGAAGAATAAACGTGTAAGAAGTGGCAAGAGTGAGGAAAAAGGGAATATAGGGTATATAACAGCACTTTGGTGTGTGTGTCCATGTGTTCACCTGGGAAAGTGAAAGCTGAGAATGAGATCAAAGGCAAACAACTTTATTGGCGGTCTCCATAATTCAGCAGCTATACCAGGGGTCATAGTCTTTCCTTTGAGGTTGAGCTGCAGAGATGAATCTTTAATGCACTCCTGCCTGGGAATAATGGATGGCACGGGCTACCTACTACCCACTACTGCTGCAAGAACTTGGAGTGGGGGAGAAACGAAACAGGGTAAGGGGGAGGGAGTACAAAGGCCATGTATGATCTGTGAATGAAGAGAGGAATGAACAAAGCAAGGGATGTGAAGAAACGGGAGTCCAGTGTGGATTTTTGCTTGGTTTATAAATATGTGTGAGCTCTCTTTTTATATGGCTGTACGTATGCGGTATATGTGTCTTGTGGATTGGTGTGCACTGCACACTTATTGTGGTGTGCTGTACGTACAGTATATAGGCTGAATTTCCTCTCTTTTCACAGCTGTGTAGCCCTAAGGCGCCCTTAGGGTAGAGGGATGATTGAGCTGCGCCACCCTTCCCACTGTGACCTTCTAAGCCTCTGAGCCCATTGTGGTCCCCTGGCAGTCCCGCCCTAGTCCACCTGCTCTCCCTGCACCTGGACTTGAACAGCACATGCACACTAGTTCTGTTCCCCTTGGAAGAAGGGGAAGCTTCAGGACCTCCTAGGAGGCACTGAACAATGCTGCAGAAGAGAAACACTGTAAAGCCCAACAGTGAATTGTGTAGTTCTGCACAGTGCATAAGTCTCTGTCTCAACAAAGTTGCCTTTTACACTAGAGAAGCATCTTGTTACTTGACTTGCATAAATCACGCTGGTCTCTTTTACATATAGCCTCAGTTTTCTACAAAGTCAGATAGGGAATTTTAGCTAACTCCGGCTGACACCATGTAGCAGGTCTAAAAAAAGAGCGTACCTAGCTTTGAAATAGGACAAGTTTATGTTTATGTCATGTTACTCATAGTTTATCTTCCTTATATGCCTCTCTTTACCCATAAACAAGCCATCTCTAATTTTAAGTACCCCATGTTTATATCCCTGACGGCCAAGATGAGCTTTAGCCCTTCTGATGTTTAGAGTGCTGTCAGAGCGGTGTCACGCACTGCACTAACATGCTAACGTACTGCATAGCTGTGCCTGAGGGGACAGAGGAGAAACTATCAGAGTGAAATAGCTAGAGTTTGTATTTTCCTCTCAGTAAAACTAGTTTGTAGGTATATTGCATTAAATCACATCCACACAGTTCAGCGTATTTACCAAAAGTAATGTATTAAAAGAGGTATGTTATATTATTAGAGAGAGAGAGTCGCATAGTGCTGTGAAACTGGGTCACCCGCAGTCAGAATGTGGAGCCGGCTCGTCTGAGCCGAAATGAGGTATAAAATACAAACAAATGAGCTTGCGATGCAATAAACCGAGGATCACACATCGGCCCAGCCCCTTCCCTCTTGCTCACACACACCCAACCAGAAGTGCACACTTCACATTTCAGCTTGCACAAGATTACATCTCAGCATCTTAGTCAATCAAAACCTCCCACTGCCTCCCTCATCTCCAGCTCTAACCCTGCACAGGGTGGAGGCGGATGTGCGGGTGAAGAGGGTGTGGTGTGGGGGAGGAGTAACAGGTTTTGTGGGTGGTGGCAGATGAAGAGAAGGAATAGAGGATAGGAAAAGAGGGAAAATGGTACCTATAACCTGACAAGAGGCAGAGAGAGAGAGAGAGAAGGAGAGAGAACGAGGTAGAGACCCTTACCCCTTGCTGCAGCTCAAAACACATTTCACATTCAGTGGTTGAAAAAAAAATACAGGCAGCTGCATGGCAGCAGAATGCTTGGAATACTGGAGGAGAGTTCATTATGGAATGACATTGACTCTGGCTGATTTGCTGAGACGAATCAGATTGCAAAATGAGACATATACGTTTTTTTTCTTCTCTCAATTCCCATCTCCTAGTGCGCAATGAAATATTAAGTCTTCCTGTATGGCAGCGCCTTAAATTGCATGCACAGCTCACACAAAGGGCCTAGAAATGTGCCATTACCTAGCTTTAATCTGAACTATTTTCTCGGCTGCCTGCCTGCTCTCTCCTACCTATTGGAAGGATTGTTGATCTGAAGGATCGAAATAGGGAACAGAGAGACAATTCCATTTAAGAGTCCCGAATTCCGCTCTCACCTCAATTTAAGGACATCCATTCGCTGATGAAGCTCATGTCTTTTATCAAAAATGCAGCAAAATCTGGGACATGAGGTGCCACAAGCACACAGTGACGAGAGTGTTAATAACTAAGATATGAGTAACTGTTAATCACGTTGCCTCAATGACGCTGACTTTTTTTTTTTTTTTGCTGAGACAGTTGTTTTTAAAATTACAAGCTCTTTAGGAGAACACTGTAAAATTGCATAATTTAGTATAGATAACAAAAGCAGAATTTCTGTAATAGTAATGCTCAGACAGGATAAAAAGCATGCACTTCACAGAGATTGACTAATGTGGTATCCTTAATATATTTTATATGAATTTATTTATTTTGTGTTTGTTTAGGAAGTTTTTTTTTTTTTTAAATATATATATGGCTTAAAATTAAGTTGCATCCATGCAGGAAGTGTTTTGCAGTGATGTGGCATATACAACGACAGTAGCATTCTGCAACTTTGAGCGACGACTGGTGTAAGAACGTCCGGTGATGCTAAGTGGGCGTGAGCTCAGATAAACTTTTCTCAACTTCAGGGCAACTGATTTAAGCAGCTACCAGTGAGAGTCCAGGATACTGTTGATTGAAATTTGATAGTCTTATCTAGACGGTTAGAGGGTTATCTATTCAACTAGCCCCTGGAATGTGTGCAAGTAACCAAAGCTTCAAAGCAATGAACAACCATGGAATTGTTCCTTGTGTGGACATTGCTTGAGGCTTAGCTGTATTTAAACCTTCCACTGTTTAATGATATAATCGTTTGTTTGCTTGAAGCTTTTTTTCAAGTCCTAATTTTGCAAGAGAACAGGCAATCTTAATTAAAAATGGCAGTCTTTCTGTAAGTAGACAAGTGTGTGCCATTGAAATGTTTTTTTATTGCACAAACAATGTTGTAAAGAACGCAGAGAGAGAGAGAGAAAGGGGAAGACATGCAGCAAAGGGCTGCAGGTCAGCCATTTTCAGCCTTGCAGCATATGGTCACCTGCTCATCCCATTGAGCTAAACAGGAACCAAAATGGGCAACATTTTGACATCTAATGTCATCCTTCGATGGTTGGTTTGAATTAATGATCTGGTGGACTGCCCAAATTGAAGCCTCAAGTTCAACATTTCAGGTAAGGCTTACTTTATAATTTTGGATCCGGAGGGAGCAATGTTTGAACAAGAAGGTGGAGTAGAAAGTTATGCACTAAGTCTTGTTAGATTGGTCAGCAAAGTGAATCCATGGACTGTATGGATGCAAGGCACAGACACAAATAGTGTTATTATGTAAATACAATGCAAGAATTTCAGTTACTGGTACAACTGGAACTCAGAATCTTTGGTGGTTTGTTACTACAAATAACTACAGTGAACCATATTATCATGAAGAAATTTCTTTTTTGAAATTTTCACTTGAACTTCATTTCACCCCTGCGAAGTATCACTTATAACCAGTGTTGGTCAAGTTACTTGAAAAAAGTAATCAGTAACTAATTACTGATTACTTCCCCCCAAAAGTAATCCCGTTACTTTACTGATTACTTATTTTCAAAAGTAATTAATTACTTAGTTACTTAGTTACTTTTTAAAAACACGATTTACAACCTGAATAGGTGATAAAGCGATAGATCTTTCAGCCCAGTTCTATTTTTTCTGCATAATCCATCATACAAAATGTAATCAAATGGAAAAGTCTCTTTTTTAAAAATTGTTTTATTAGTTTTAATCTTTTAACTTTATGCATCAAGCAAAAATTTAATTACATGCAACATTCTCTGACTTGAATAAATTAGTTTCACATTTAAACCTATTTTCTACACATTCCAGCACATAAAATAAAATATTTTTTGTGTTTACACTCACTCTTTCAAATAGATGCAAGTAAAACACAGCAGAAAATAAATAAAATCAAAGACTCAGCGGTCCTGTTGCTCTATTTTCACCTGTAAAGCAGGAGTGGGTTAGGCGGAGGTTTACCCTGGTGCAGGTGTGCCGCAGCGGTCAGTGGAAGAATCCGCGAGTTTCTCTGTGAATTTCCCATTACGTCGTTGCTCACGAGCTTGTTTAGGGTTTTTTTGTGTAAAAAGAAGTTTTCTTCCCACGTACAACGGACGCTAATGTTTTTGTCACTTATGGAATCAAACTCAAAGTAAGGTCAGTACTTCCACGCTTTAAACGCTGCACGCTCATACTCTCTCCCGCACTTGATATAGGATCCATTGTTGATCTGCACACAGCTGTTGTCAGGAACGTCGCACTCGCTTATGTCACTGTCATAAGATATTCTCGCAAAAAAAATCACGGTTTTAGTAATGCAGTAACGCAGCGTTCCTACGGAAAAGTAACGGTAATCTAATTACCGATTTTGTAATAGTAATCCCTTACTTTACTCATTACTTGAAAAAAGTAATCAGATTACAGTAACGCGTGCCCATCTCTGCTTATAACATGTGTTTAATATCTTAATCTTGATGATCAATGTCAGAAAACAATATGCTTTTGTGTTGTCTTTGAGAGTGTGGACAGTTAAATGTGTTGTTTTGTGATACAACTTGAAGAACTTGTTGTTTTTCCCATAAAATGAAACTTTCCTCACAAAATGCAGAGAGTGTTATTGTGAAATGCATGTGTGGTTAAAATAAAACGTTTTCCCTATTGATACATCTTTCTTTGTGAAATTCAGTTCATCTCCACTGGTGAGCTTTCTCAAGCTGAATGCTGCTGACTTCAAAACGACTGCGGCGCTCTTTAAAGTTCCCCCAACCACTGAAATTTACATTATTTTAGCAGTTCTGTGGGATCAAGTGTTACCCATACTATTTCATCACACATTTTAACAAACCAGATATTTTCACTGGAGTCTTGATTGCTACAATGGTGCTATTACACACCCCTCTGCATCGTGTCATAATGCTTCTCTCAGGGATTTTACTGGGGCCTAATTAGCCATGTTGATGGATTGTATAGACCATGTGCTGTGCTCTTTACACAGGGTGGTGGGCTGTGAGAGTCTCTAGAGTGTATGTTAAGGCAGTACTTCCCTTTCGGAGAGTGCTAGCCATTAGCAAGCCTCTTACCCATCCAACACAGGGGATTATGGGAATAAACGAGTGATACTGCATGACCTTGGCCTCACACCACCACTACAGCAACAGCACATCACGTTCTGTGGGTTTTGTGTGTGTGTTTGTATTACCATGGCTGTGTGTTTATGTTGGGAATGTATGCGCTGTTTCCTAAGATGTGAAGAAAAAAATAGAGAGAAAAGGGGTCACCCATAAACACCTCATTCAAGGGCAACCTGTACAGTGCAGACCACCTTTTCCCTGAGACCTATATGCTCTCATTGGCAACAAGTCAAACAAGAGAACAACTGAGATCTGAAAATTATGTGAAATCTCACCTCAGTGCATGCTGAGATGCTGACATTCTCCTCAGGATGAGCTGAAATTTCAAGGGAAACAATAGGGGATGGGGAATTACATCTTACTATACTCAGCAAGAAGCTGAATTCTCTTTTTTTAGTCTGTCTCTATCAAGCTATCAATTAACATCAAAACGATCCCATGGAACTTGACAGCTTTGCAGGGGCTTCATAGCAAGCTTTCAAAGCCTCACTGCAGTGTTACCTTGAGAAAACAAGCTGACAGTGGATTGTGCGAAGGAAAAGAAGCAAGAAGACTGAAATGTACGCTTGTGTTTTTTTCTTTTCACGTACCTGCTGCTGGATAATGTGACCTAACAGCAGATGATTTCTGTCACAATTGATCCGTTGCGCTGAGCCTTTACGCTCCGCTGCTAACAACTCTATTTAAGGCAAGTGTCTACCATCCGTCACCTGCAGAGATGAACTGCTAGATAGTACATTTACATTTATTTCTTAGTCTTTGATGCTATCACTGTCCCTCTTTCAACATTGCCAGCTACTTTCAACCTCTGTTTTATTCTTCATCTATTCGAGCATTTCTTTACCTTTCTCTACAAATCCACACTCATGGAGGGTGCTAAATATACACATGCGCACAAATGCAAATATTTTACCCTGTTGTCTAGTCCAGATGGTGGTTGCACCAGTAACCAGTAGAGGGAAACAAAGCATTATCATTTTCCCTACGGCTGTTATGGTGGGCCTCATCTGCTGTTGTCATCAGTGCGACAGACATATCATTCAAAGTCTCTTGTCATCCTCCACAGAGTCCTTTCATAACTCGAAGAAGCATTTGGAAAAAATATCAGCTGTGATAGAAAAAAAATAACGCTCTACATAAGGATAAAAATCTGCAGTTTTATCAGACTACAGCAAATGGGTCCAAGTCACTGTAGCTGAATTATGCTGCTACGCAGTTTTAAAAGCAGAGCCTGTGATGGGAGAGAGGCTCTTACATTCCTACCCATGGTATAGTGATCATTGTCCAGTTCAAAGCTGATTCTGCAATGCATTTGAATGAGAGCAGAATGTGTGAAAATGGATACCCATTACAGTTATAAGAATATAATTTTATTTCACCTTTGTCATTTTCTCAACAATTTCTTTCATTTTTTATTCACTGCTGAACATACTTTGCAAGTTAATCCAAAAGGAACCATTGATGCTTAAGCATTTTGACCTATGACCTTGTGGTTGTGGCAGGATCAGAAGATAAAAGAAGAAGAAGAAGCATAGTTAACTCTCCCCCATTACTGACTTCATTTAAATAGTGCACATCGTTGGGATAAATTATTCATACAATCAACTTGCTAATCATCTTTTATGGAACATCATCTAGGGAATGGCTATTTTTACTTTGCTCATTTTGATACGGTGTTTTCATTCACTTCCAGCTGAGCAGCTTGTGACAATATTAACAATTAGATTGATGCTCAGAAAGTAATAGCTGATCAGAATAATAGAGGGAAGGAAGAAGTTAACAACAACAGATACTAATGAAATCCAAAACAGAATAACAAGCAAACGCTCAAAAATACAGAATTTCTTCCACAGGTTCATTTTTTTGTGTGCAGCCTGTAAATACAGTATGCAAAGTAAACATTTATTTGCCGATCAGATATTTGTTGTGAGAAAATGATGAACAAAATGTGTAATACCACATAGTTTTACAGAAAGGAAAGTATGTGCACCTAAAATACCAGAGAGACTAGTGAAAAGTTTTAAAAGGTGGACTAATATGTTATGACAGGTGCCCATGTCCATCATATCACTGTGTTGATATGCATGCTGTTGTTTTGAGCCAACATGTCACACTTGGGCTTCCCACTACAGAGGACTAGTCATTCAGCAATGACAGATTAAAACAGCTTTTTCAGCAAGCCACACAGGAATGGTTGGTTATATAAAAAAAATGTGGAAACGTCTTCTGATATTGGCAACATCAAAGTTATGTTCAGTGTCACAAGTTTCAAGACAGATTTCCTATGATCAAGGTGGCTCTTACTGAACTATGTTCATAACAGAATCTACACATACCCGCACTATATAGTCTTGACAACTTGACAAGACATAGCTCTAGGAACCTGATGAAATATTGCAGTGAAATGCAAAGTAAGAGAAGCCAAACACTCAGCATTACTGACACGCTCTCTCTTAGTCTTACTTGTCTTTTTTCAGTTATTTCTGAATTGTCATTTTTCATTCTATTTGTTTCTCCATGGTTAATGCCAGAAGGTGAAATACTCATTAAATCTCATTGATGGGGGGGAAATGTAAGGGTCATGCTATTTTGCATTTCATACTTGCTTGATGTTTTCATTTCTAGTTGCATGCTGTGTTTTTTTTCATTTTCTGATGTCCTTATTCCTTATATTTTTCAGCAGACAGAAGATTCATATGAAGGCTTAAAACAGGCTCTGTGTGGGACAGATAGCAGAAGGAATTAACAGCCATTTCACGCTAGCACCTCGGTGGCCGAGCAGGACACTGGGAGAGGGAAGCAGCTTGGGTGCAGCCGGGGTACTGACGACCCCCGAGACACTCTGTA
Organism: Aulonocara sp. 'chitande type north' Nkhata Bay; assembly: GCF_057382095.1. Taxonomy (NCBI): domain Eukaryota; kingdom Metazoa; phylum Chordata; class Actinopteri; order Cichliformes; family Cichlidae; genus Aulonocara; species Aulonocara sp. 'chitande type north' Nkhata Bay. The sequence goes on from NC_141350.1 coordinate 6,807,030, forward strand.
ATTGTACTGCTCTGAAGAGCAGGTAGGTGTGCAAATTACCAAATGTGCCGTGAAAGCCCATTTCAGCCAGCTCAATCACTGTTAAGCATTTCCAAGTTTTGAGCAATTTCGTTTTTGGTTCATTTCTGGAATCCCGATCTCATGAATGGGGCAAAATTTTCTTTCTTTTAAGACTTGAATACTACGGTGTCGATATACAAGATCTGCTTTTTTTACTTTGCAGTAAAAGATAAAATGTATATACAACTACTGCCCTTATAGATATTCCATTGATATAGATGTACTGGAAAAAAGAGCAAAGTTGGGTTTAGCACATTAAGCTTTAGACTCTATTAAACATGACTAATGTAAAATCATAAAAATCAGCACTATCCACTTAACGGCGCACGCCGTCGTTTATTTCAGTTTGCACTCTTTCCAACTTTTCATTGGACAAAAACTCTCTTCCCCTTGATGTATTGCCTTTATATAAGAAAGTGTCAAAGCTGCAGGAATGTGAAGGATTGCGGGGCGACCTGGGAGCGCCTCGGGGTGGGCAAAAAATACCAGTTGATGTCACACTGGCTTCCACTAACAGAGCTGCAGCCTCAGTGGGCGGCATGGGGTTGGGGACCAGAGCGAGAACAAAGGAAACACTGACCCCTGGGTGCGTGGTAATACGCTGGAACTACAAAACTGTGTAAACCATAGAGCAAGCAAGCCTGGCACCATACACTGTGATTTCTATCTGGCCTTTCCTTTTGCTGTCAACCACAAGGGCACTTGTGAGGCATGTGCCAGGACTTTCAGGGCACAGATCCTGCAAGCTGTCAGGTGTGGAGAGTAATGCTGACTGAGCGGAGGCTGGGTGTGAACAGTCCCCACCACTGACCTGAAGCGGTGAAACATTTCCATTTTCCTTACACAAGATGGCAAGTTGGTAAGAAGTAATTCTGATATTCCACACCCACAGAACAACGTAAAGCTTTTTACAGTTAGCCTACAACTTGAAAAGGTAAACTGCTATAGCTTCTATTTTAAACCTCCCTCATTCTATTGAGTGGGGTCTACGCAGATTCCACAGGCATGTTTTTGTGTCATATCTCACAGGTTTTCTTTTAATCATTCCAGTTTTTTGTGACTTTGTCAGTCATTTAGTTCCTAATGACATCCGTCATTTTTCTGCATTGATTAGTGATTTTGAAAAATACAAATATTTTGTGTCAAAATTGCCTAATTGCACCAAATGCAGATTTAATAAATGGATTTATTCAGTTGATGCTTTCCACAGGTCCTAGAATAAAATAAAAATATACAATTTCAAGGGAGGTAGGGGAACTCTATGAGTTAATTTGAAGAAGACTAGTAGAGTCTTCATTGCCTTCATCATCTGGATGGGAATCTTCCAAGACTTGAAGGTATCAGAGCATGGAGATGTTGCAGGATACACACAAAAATGGAGAGCTGAGGCTGCTATGCTGTAAACCCCATTCTGAGCAGGAATGACACTCATGGGAGTGAAGAAAATTCCATCTGCTGATGTGACTTCCAACTTTTGGCTGTACAAACTTGAAAAATGTTACCCTTGCTCGACAGCAAAGTAGCAACTGTTTGGTCCTCCTGTCACATGCTAGCATGTCCTGAGCATAGCATGAGGTAAATTGTGTGTTATTAGTGTGTGTTTAGCTTTAGTTGTTTAAGTGAGAGCTTTGTTCACATTACCAGTAATAAGTCAGACTGGGCAGACAGGGCTGCCCTTTGTCATGGATCCTGCTCATAATATTTATAGACAGAATTCAAGGTGCAGCCAGTGGATAAGGGTGGACGGTGGAGGCTAGAGAGTTCGTTGTTCCCGGGATCTTGTCTCTGCTTTTCACCGATGACGTGGTTCTGTTGGCTTCATTGAGTAACGATACCAGGCTTGCACCTGTAAGTCTGCATCCATTGTTCTCAGTTGGAAAACGATGTTGTGCCCACTGTGGGAAGAGATCATGGGCTTCTTCCTTGTCTTTCTTCCTTGGCGACAGTAGAAATTCTTCTACCTTTTCTAGAGTGGGTTAAAGTTAAAGTTTATGCTGTTTATGAACACAACTTCTGAACGATATGCATGAACCGTTAAAAATGGACGTACAGTACCTTAAGCAAAGTACATAGACTAAATTTTTCACATACTTTATTTTCCACAATACTGGATGTTGTGAGCATATTTTAAATAAGAGCACATTTTATGTTTTCACATTTACACCAAAGTAGGCACAGATAACATTCAGACGTTTCACGAGAATATTTTTATTGATTTTTGATTTTCTGAAGCATGCCCATCAGTGCCAATAAATATAGTGGGCAAATAAGCCTAAAAAACATTAGATTACATAACACTTTGATCTGTCAGTACTTGATGCTGGGACTGTAGACAAATAATGTTACATTTCTCTTAAACTATATTTAAAAAAAAGAAAAAAAAAGAATGAATGAATGAATGAATTCCTGTGTCTGGTTATACCACAGAAATTGTTGCAGTTGTTCATCTGTGATTTCAAACTGAAGGGTGTGACCACAGTGTTGGATCGAGAGCTCAGTGTGGTTCATTTCATTTTTGTGACTGTTTCCTGTTGCTGATAGCAACAGGCATACAATCAGTAGTACTGTAAATATATGGATTTACCAATGTGTCAGTAGATACCCTCATTTGGTGATTGAATGTGGAAAAAAATCTATTTAAATAAAAAATCCTCAAGAATTCCACTTTAATTCGAGTCAATAAGAGCAAAATGAAATCTATTAATATGTGCAGATGTGTTCAAGAGTCCAATAATTTATGCATGTTTTGCAGACTTGAGCAAGAATCACATTTGCAATTCTAAATAATATCCACATACTGAAAAAAGTGAGGTCTTACATTTTAACTAAAGAAATTCATTATGAATCAGCCGAATTCAATCCAAGAGTCATACTAGCAACATGTTTTAATATTAGACAATAATTTCATTATAATAAGAGTGCAATTCAATTCCACTCAGGAAGCACCTTCTGAGTCCAGAATAATAATATTAGGCACAATAACATTAAAAAGAAGGCTGAAGCCTTAATACTTATTCCTTTCTGTGTGCAGTCAAAATTTTCATTAAATATATTGTCAGAAACTCCCATTTTTTGGCACAAATTTCTACCGCTAAATTAGCGTCTGTCAGGTTCTTAGGCACTAAATGATACACTCTAGTGTCTTTTAATACAGCTGGACTGGCAAGGTTTATCATAAAGGTATTTTCAAGAACATTTTTTAAAAAGGCATTGTAAAATAACTTTGTAATTCTAGCATACACATTGCAGAAAAATAAATGTTACTGTATGTCTTTGTTTTCCATTCCAGGTTCTGTCTCATGTCTTTCTAGATTTTATACTTTTGGGGTTTGTAAATTCACACCTTTTTCTATCCTTTTTTAAATCAATGAACCTGCCATCGTGAGACATTACAGTAGAATTCTTGTGTCAAGTCATGTTGCTTTGATGACTGAAAAAAATGCCTTGTTCATAACAGAAAAAAAATGCTATGTGGGGCAGAACAAAGCAAGAAAAAAACCCCACTCCATTGCTCACATTCCGCCACATTCTGTGGGTTTGAGTGCCACTCAAATGATGTCCTATTTGGGGCATTGCATTGGTCACCAGCATCTATGGCGGGGAACTTACCTCAACTGTAAAATTGGGTGGGCATGTTGACCTCAGAATTTCTACATTGGCCCCGGTTCCTCAGTATTCAGCCACTCAGCTAGATCAGAAGCAACACAGTCTCCTTCACTCATCTCACAGTAGAGAGCATCTATGGCCATTTCACTCAAGCGCTCATGGTCCACAGAGCAGTGATAAGACAACTTGTTGACGTGTGGCACCTAACTCTATGTGTCATGGTCTAGAGTGTTTTTCATTCTGTGCTTGTCACTGTAGTGGGTAGCCAGCTGCCACACTCGATTGGTTCTCTGACCAGACAAGATACTTTTGCAGTGTTGTTGAAATAAAATAGAAAGAAGAAAAAAATCATTGGGATTCACTCACAGCAATTTATGTAAGAAAAAGACCTCAGAGAACAGGTTGTTCTAGTTTTCTCTTGACTCATCATCTAAACAGTTATGTCAAATGGACTGGTACTTATTTCTACTCTACCTGAGTACTCAAAGTGATTTACACAACTTGCCTGATTCACGCATGTATTCTTGTCTATGTACTTTCTATCTAACCTTCCGATGGATGCATCGAGGAGCAACTTGGATTTAGTACCTGACCTCAAGGATATTTAGGACGCAGACTAGAGCAGATGGGGATCGAACCACCAACCTTCTTATTATCAGATGCGCTGCTATACCACGTGAGTTACAGCCACCTAATAGTGGGAGGACTGTAGATGCCTTTTGGGCTTTGGGTACCTGAACTAAAGATATGCTCATGCTGGCCAATCTTTTTCTCTCGTATTGCACTGCACTGGGAATACTTTAAAACCACCACTAATGAAACCACAGATGCACGACAATAGGCATTTAAGGGTTCATCCCTCATCCACAGGGGGCATCGAATCACTCAGGCGCTTATCTAAATGTTGACATTTGAACCTGAGAGTAATATCTAGAGGAATTATGGGTTTAAGTTGTCCTTAATGGTTGAGCCGATTGGACTGAAATCAGCAGTCATCCTGTAGCAGCAAACTTCCAGCCCCTAGAAACACACTGGAGTGGAGAGGCTTGATTAATAATATATCCAAAAGGGTAGGTGATATGACAGCAGGAAATTAAACACACTTATACTGGGGATGGAGGACAGGATGATCAGGACTTAATTAAAGACTTTGAGGGGTAGAGGGCATGATTTAAGGCCAGAGTTATACTACTTTCTTGCCAACATCAACGGTGAGCTAAGGATTATGGGGGCACAGCAAATGGGTGTGTTTCCAGAGACCTTGTGCCCTCATATGACTCTTGTAATGAGTTGCTATTTCTGCTGTGGGGTGATTACCACCCTACACATGCTAACATGATATAAGTGTCTGGAGAAGAGTCAGCTTTCTAATATTACACGTGTTGGCAATTAGTTCACCTCACTCCCACCTCTGTTGGTAAAGAACAGGGGCATTTGGGTTGTTGTTAAAGGCAATGGGTCTCATGTTTAATTATGTGCACGTACCAGCATCTTTCTTAGTACAACATTCTTCTTATTGTCCAGCAGCTATTTAATAGAGATGTGCTACACATGACAGATGCTTTGGTGAACCGGACACTTGCTCAAAGAATATACAGGTGCAATCTATTAAAAAAGAGGAATGAAGGAAAAGGGATAAAAAAACCCACACACTACTACTCTCCTTCAGTTTTTAACAGCTGCATCATACATCTCTCTAGGGGGGCCCATGAAAAGGTGGTTCAAGCTACGATTCATCTTTGGTGGCATGTTTATTTTTATTTACATTTTCTGTCCCGCTATTTGACCATAATTTTATTTGCAACCACACATATTGTTAAGGTCTGCTACACCTGCATATTCACATATGCATCATAGAATTTTAAACATTTAACCTAATGGCATCGTTATTAGGATATATATTGTGTAAAATCCAATACGAAAGCATTGAATTTAACGCTGGTGGATTGATAAGGAGTTTGTAAATACAGCATTTCATTTTAGTCATTATTTCAGACTGCCATCCTTGTGTCAGGTTATACAATTTTAATTATGCGGTATTCCAGTAAGTGTAGCTATAGTCTTTGAAAATAGAATTTGATATATGATAGAGAAATTTGTTTCTTTTAAGTTAGATTCCCTCAGCGCAGAAAGAATATTTCAGGAGACTCAGATGTAAGTTTTAAAATCGTTTACTGTGTTTATGTGGTCCAAGGGCAAGCACATGTCTTTACCCTCCTGAGACCCAGCAGTTCATTTTTATTCCTCTGTGGTAGGACTATACATCAAACACTGCTTATGCAATTTATCTGATTCCTTATGTACTGCCAAGAGGATGTCCTGGGCTTTCCAGTGATGCCACATTTGTGGGGGTGTGGTTAAAAGGACACATTAACTTTCATTTCAAATAGGCAAGCATTGCAGCTTCTACATTTTATAATGACACAGGGGGTTAAGTGATTCATTTTTACAGATGTTATGTTTCTGTTGTTAAAAATCAAATAGTTTCATCAATGTGAGTCTTAAATGTGGTTTAGTAAGAATTCACAAATATACACAGCAAATCCAGCATGTCCAAATTAACACTGTCGGATTTGATTTCAACACTATTAAAGTGTCTATATGGGTCCACACCAGAGAGTGTTAATTTAACTCTTTTTGGAGAGTTGGTACGTTAACTCTGATTTAGTGTTAAACACCAAATCTGTCTGGAGTTGGTAATTTAACACTTGGTGTTAAGAGTTTATATATTAACTCTCAAAGAGTATTTTAGTTTAACTACGTAAGATTTATCTTTTAATTCATTCTAAAAAGCGGGAATTTTACTGTTCTGAACTTCTAGAAATTTCTTTTGGAAATAAACATTTACTAAAAAGATGCAATGGTTTTTGAAAAACATTTATTCTGAACTGTGCACCACAATTTCAAAACATTTTCTGAAAGATGTAACAGTATACATGTTCTCACTTTCATTAGAATTTTGTTTATCAAAAGGTCTGACATGGTAAATGCAAATAACAGCATTCTCATCACTTATTTCTTCAATACAATATGCATGTCCTTCATTCATCCCTTTGTGGAACTTCAACGCACTTCTGCTCTCCCCCATATTCCATCTTCACAAGCATATCCTGTGCGGAGATCGAATAAAAATTAGTTGACACTAATTAATGGCACAAATAATCCAGTAAACAATTGCAGCACAGTAAAAAAAAAAGGAATCCTCTTTGAGCCATTACTTGTGTAAAGTATTTTCCCAAAAGACAAGGACACAGGCAACAGGTAATACTGAACTAAATGTAAAACCTCAACCTTTTTCATTTTTACCTAAACCGTGTGCACAAAACTCTGGAGGGATCTATGCTAACGTAGAATCCAGTCAGGACGTCTGCTACTGCTGTTTGCTCGTTTTTTTTATGGGCGATCGTTTTCAGGCTTCAAGTAGCACCATTATACCAACATTTCACATTCTAGACATTGTTTTAGGTGTATTTGACCAAAGGTTTGACTGAAAATTCACATGCAAGCTTTTTTTCCAAGGCTGTGGTATTTGCCCGCAAACAATACTGTAGCATTCACAAGAACCAGACGGTTGGGTCTCAGTTTGTCCGTTTATTCGGCACATAAGCAAGCGGGTTGCTAACTCCGGGGAGAGCGCCCTCGTACAGCCTGGCTCACACACACACAAAAACAACCAGGTCCCCCCTCCCCTTCCTGTACCACAACCAAACATAAATCTTAAAGGAACAACAAAAGTGTGCAGAGATCACCAACATGTCACTGTACAATAACACTTAACCATCGTTACACTGCTCCCCCAGCAATAAGTTCCTCGTCCCCGAGGGAACGACACAGTCTCTGAGGCGGGGTGGTAGCCTACGTTCCCTCCTTGACCTCCTGAGCCCCTGAGGTGGACGCGGAGCTTCGGGGCTTTGGGGTGGAGAGTCCGAGGGAGGGGAATGCAGCCCCGGTCGGGGGTCCCTCTGAGCAGGGTCACGGACACTCTGTACACGTCCCTCTGGAAAGGAGGGGAGGGACTGCCCTCTGTAGGGGGCCATCCGGTCTCTGTGCAGCGCTACTATCCTCCCCCTAGGAGGCAACTGCACCCTGTAAACAACCTCCCCTACTCGCTCTAGGACGCTGCAAGGCCCCACCCAGCTGCTATCCAGTTTAGGACACCGTCCCTTCTTCCTCTTTGGGCTGTAGACCCACACCAGCTCCCCAGCATGGAAGTGCCTCCCCTTAGTGGTGATGTCGTAATTCCTCTTTTGGCGCAGGCCTGCCTTCGCCAGCTGCTCTCGGGCGTAGGAATGTGCAGAATCCAGCCGGTCCTGCAGCTTCCTTGCGTAGTCCCGGCCCGGTGGTGCCTCTGGCGCGTCCGGGGGCTTCCCAAAAGCCAACTCTGCAGGAGTTCTCAGCTCTCTCCCTAACATGAGCAGGGCAGGCGTACATTGGGTGGAGTCCTGTACTGCCGACCTGTAGGCCATGAGGGTAAGGGGAAGATGGTAATCCCAGTCCCGTTGGTGTTCTGAGGTAAGGATGGCTAGCTGCTGGGCCAGCGTCCTGTTAAACCTTTCCACCAGCCCATCGCTTTGGGGGTGAAGTGGGGTGGTGCGGGTCTTCTTAATCCCAAGGCGTCCACACATGGCAGCAAATACCTTGGACTCAAAGTTACGCCCCTGGTCACTGTGGAGGGTCTCTGCTGTTCCAAAGCGGCTGAACATCCCCTCCACTAATACATCAGCGACAGTCTCAGCCTCCTGATCTGGGATGGCGTATGCTTCCGGCCACTTGGTAAAATAGTCCATTGCCACAAGAACATAGCGGTTTCCTCTGTCTGTGCGAGGAAATGGGCCCATGACGTCCACAGCTACTCGCTCCATTGGGGCTCCTGCTGGTTGCTGCTGAAGCTGAGCCCGGGACTGGTCCTGTGGCCCTTTGTGTGAGGAACATGCATCACAGCTGTGGCAAAAGTCCTCCACGTCCCTCCGCTGTTGACCCCAGTAATAGCCCTGGCGGAGGCGGCGGAGAGTCTTGGAGACCCCAAAGTGGCCGGAGCCAGTGCTCCCATGGCAGGCTTCCAGCACAGCTGACCTCAGCGACCTTGGCACCACAACCTGCCACCTCTCCTCCCCCGTGGCAGGATCCTTCCAGGCACGCTCCAACACCCCCTCCTTCAGCCTGAGAGCTGCAAACTTGGCCCATAGCCCCCTGGTACAGATGGAAAACCCAGTGACCTCATCCCAAAGGGGTTGCTCCCCCTTCTCCAGCCACTGCAGGACCGGCAGCAGGTCCGTGTCTTGTTCCTGCCGTGCCCTCCACTCCGCTGCATCCACCACCAGAAGAGCCCTGCAGGCAAGCTGTGCCGCTCCGTCTATTGTCGTGAGTTCCCGCTCTATTTCCTCTCGCTTCTCACAGTAACGGCAGCCAGCTGCAGCACATGGGCGGCGAGAGAGGGCGTCTGCGTTAGAATGGTGCGTCCCTGCTCTGTGCTCCACAGTGAAATTGAAGGCTTGGAGCTCCTCCAGCCAGCGAGCCACCTGTCCCTCTGGCTCCCTGAAAGACATCAGCCACTGAAGGGCAGCATGATCAGTTCTGATAACAAATGCTGTGCCGCACAGGTAGTACTTAAAGTGTCTCACCCCCGCCACCACAGCCAACAGCTCTCGTCGTGTGACACAGTAGCGCCGCTCACTCCTGTTCAGGACCCGGCTGAAGTACGCCACCACCTTCTCCCCTTCCGGCCCAACCTGCGACAACACCGCTCCCAGCCCCACATTACTTGCGTCAGTGTCCAGGACAAAAGGCAGGGCGGGGTCAGGGGGGGCAAGGACTGGGGACTCTGTCAGCGATCTGCGGAGGGTGTCGAACGCCTGCTGACAGTCCCGGGTCCAGATGAAGTCACGGTCCTTCTGCAGCAGGTGGAAGAGTGGTGCGGCTATGGAGGAAAAGCCCTTCACAAACCTCCTGTAATAAGACGCCAGTCCTAGGAAGCTTTTGAGCTGTTTCTGGTCTGCTGGTGTGGGCCACTCGGTAATGGTGTGAATTTTTTCCTCCAACGTGCTGATGCCCTCACGACCCAGCTTGTGGCCCAGAAACTCCACCTCCCTCCTCATGAAGTGGCACTTGTCGGGGTGCAGCTTCAGGCCTGCAGCCGCCACCCTCTCCAACACTTGTCTCAGGGCATCCAGGGCAGCATCAAAGGAGCTCCCGTGCACTAGAAGGTCATCCAGGTAAACCAGACACCGTTGCCGTGGGACGCCAGCCAGCACACTGTCCATAAGCCTCTCGAAGGTCGCAGGAGCGTTGCAAAGACCAAAGCTCAGGACTTTGAACTGCCATAGTCCCCTGTTAGTGCAGAAGGCTGTCTTCGGTCTGGATTCCGGGGACAGTGGCACCTGCCAGTAGCCACTCCGCAGGTCCAGGGTGGAGAACCAGGAGGACCCGGCTACTAAGTCGAGAGACTCATCAATCCTGGGAAGGGGGTAAGAGTCCTTCTTCGTCACTTTGTTGAGTGGTCTGTAGTCCACACAGAAACGCATCCTAGGACTTTTTTTCTTAGGCACCATCACCACCGCGGAGGCCCACGGGCTATCAGATGGCTCTATGATGCCCGCCTTCATCATTTCACACAACTCTCTGTCCGCAGCCTCCTGATGAGCCAGGGGCAGGCGGCGTGGGCGCACTTTAATAGGCTGGGCATCCCCGGTCTCAATGACGTGCTCTACCAAGTGTGTCAAGCCAACATCACTTTCTTTCAGGGCAAAAATGTCACTAAACTCTTTTAGTACCTGCCATAGACTCTCTTGCTGCTGTGGAGTCAGCCCCTCACAGTTCTTTGACCAGATACTCCTCACTGCTAAGAGCCTCTCCTCCTCCTCCGCTTGCTGTTCTGCTGGCGGGTCTGCAGGGGTCTCTGCGGTGGAGGTGGACGCCGCGGCAGATGCTGTGCAGACCGGGGGAGGAATAAGCGGCACCTTCTTCCCATCAGGGATTACGAGGAAGCCTTTGCCTAAGTCCAGTACACCGCCAATGGCTCGTAAAAAATCCAGCCCAAGGATGCAGGCGTCCTGCACGTCAGCCACCCAGGCAGCATAAGACACACCGAGGTCCCCCACCTTGAACTGGAACACTCCCCTCCCTCTCATTGGGGCCAGATCACCGGTCACAGTCTTAAGTTGCACATTAGTCGGTTGCACAGCAGCTCCGGTTGGGACAATATCGGGTCCGACCAGCGTTGCATTGGACCCCGTGTCCAGCAGGGCCGTACAGGACACCCCCGCGATCGTCACTGGAACATGGCAAAAGCCGCCAACCTGGGTCCATCCCACAGCGGCCGCACCGGGTGGAGGTGGTGGTAGCGTGGGGATGTCGTTCTCCCAGGCCCGTGTACTCCCGCCTACACGGGCCCGTGGGCGTTTCCCTGAACCGCTGCAAGCTTGGGGCACTGCCTGATGAGGTGTCCGGGTTGTCCACATCCCCAGCAGCTCTGTGGTCGGCGGTGTGGGCCAGCCCGAGGGGAAGGCGACTGCAGCGAAGCCGCCTGCACCAAACTGCACAAGCCCGCTGGCGTCTCCATCTGTTCCACAGGTGCTGACACAGCCCTCACCACGTGTGCGTCATCAGCGCCCCCAGAGGATCCTGCAAGCATCTCCCTCTCCAACGCTAGCTCCAGGGCTGCACCGAGTGTGGCCGGCCGAGCAAGCTGAGTTTGCATACGGAGCTCTTTAGGGCTCAGGGCCTGCAGGAACTGGTCCCGAGCTAACTCCGCTTGCACTGATAGTGGCATGCTGTCATACGCCCTCCGGCAAAGGCACTCGATTTCATGGGCCAAAATGCGGAGGGGCTCGCCTGGCAATCTGCGTCTGTTGTGGAACTCCGACCTCAGCAGCACTGGTTGGTTATACTGCCCGAAGCGCCTCTGAAGTGCTCCGACCAGAGCATTATAATCTTCCCTCTTCTCCTCGGTCAGCACCAGCAGGCATGCAGCTGCATCCTCACACAGGCACAAAGCCAATTGGAGAGCTTTATGTTCCTCAGACCAGCCAGCTGCGACAGCTAACAGCTCGAACTGTGCGATAAACACTTCCCATGGCGTCTTGCCGCTGAACTTAGGCGTTTTTATATTCGCTGCAGCTTGCTGGGCGCCGCCATGTTTGTTTACATCACGTGACGGCGCGCCAAGCGAGGTCGACTCCTTCCTGCCGGAATCGCGGCCGCTGTGCGAACAGTTCCCGAGCCTAGTCAAACCTGGAGAAAATCCACCCTCGGCAGACAGCCGCAGCGCCGTTTCCCTCACTCCATGGGCGGGCGAGCGCGGACGAACGTCCCTCTCCTCCGTCTCCTTCTTAATCTTGCCCGGCAACATCCTCGTCTCGTAACGGCAAGCGTCGCCAGCAACAGGGTGTCGGGCGTTCTGGGGTTCTTTTTTCTTTCTTCACTTCTGACACCAATGTAGCATTCACAAGAACCAGACGGTTGGGTCTCAGTTTGTCCGTTTATTCGGCACATAAGCAAGCGGGTTGCTAACTCCGGGGAGAGCACCCTCGTACAGCTCCTCTCTCCAGCCTGGCTCACACACACACAAAAACAACCAGGTCCCCCCTCCCCTTCCTGTACCACAACCAAACATGAATCTTAAAGGAACAACAACAGTGTGCAGAGATCACCAACATGTCACTGTACAATAACACTTAACCATCGTTACAATACCTTTCAGCTAGCTAAAACAGAATATTATGCTATCAGCGAGCAACATGGCTAATGCCTTTCACACAGCTTTGTCTCAACTCCAAAGAGCCACAGAAGTAAAAGCTCATAACAATTGAAACAATCTTTGAAAAAATGACTTACCAAGCATGGCAAACAACTCAAATATGTAGAGCAAAATGTTCTGAAACGGCTTCACTTCAGCTTCGATTGGAGCCGTGCTGGGGGCGGAGTCTGTGAATTCACTCTATTGGTGTCATAGCCCCTGTAGGAGTTCAGAGTTAAGAGGTCAAGAGTTAATGTTTCCATTTTAACACCTCCAGATTTGACAGAGAAACACTCATTTTTAACACTCGATTTTAACTACTATCATTTTACACCTCAGAGTTACATTAAAAGAATGTGACTCTGCTTAGAGTAAAATTAACTCTACTTTTGCAAGGAGACTATTAACACCAAAAAATTTAACACTTTTGAATTTGCTGTGTACAATGATTTTAACCCTTTCAAAATAAAACTTTTATTTAGTGTCCTTCCTATTCATAGTGACAACAGGACTTAGTACCTCCCATTTGGAACTTATGACCATATTTCAGGAAACAGAAGGAGGCAGAACTAATTTTATTCAGAACTGTGGAGGGGGAGTCAGACTTAGAGCGTTCAGGGGATGAGGTGGAGGAAGAGGTTCAAACATTAGAGCAGGAAGGTGACATCTTGGAGGAGTAGATATCAGCTTTCGAGGAGGCCGAGTAGGAACAAAGTGATGGCATCCACCCTCCTTTATGAATAACAAATATTGTGTAAGCTCTGAAGTTGTGTGATTTGGTTTCCCTGGCATTAGCTGCTATGCAGGACACCACCCTGTGAAGCGAATCATCTGTTCGCCTACACAGGCTTTCTGTGGTCTCAACAGATTGAGACAGTCTTGTTGCACTCTCTTAAACAGAGGTCTAATTAATAATGTATTGACTAAAAGTAGATTAGACTCAATCACTCTTTCAATTCAATTTCAACTCTACTGAAATTGGGTTGAAATCGTTTTTAACCTGCAACATAAAAACAGGTCAACACCAGCCACAACAACCGAGACTGGAGTTGCTGTAAACTGTAAACAGGCAACCAGCTTTTGAAGAAATTGTCAGACAACACAACCCAAAGGGAGATACTCATCACTGAAGGTAGTCTTAAAACTGAAAGCACTCTTTAGCATGAAAGCTTATCTATGCTCATTGTACAAATCGATCGCCCTTGGATTCATATATACTGGACAAAATCTTCAAGTTCAGGCAGTCTATCAAGCTTGTACGTCCTACTCTGAGCTTTGACCTCCTGACAGTGCTAAGTATAACTCCTCTGCCACAACTCTAAGTAACAATGTTTCTGGCTCTGCCGTACCATGTATGATCACTGTTAGTGTTACATGGTCTAACAGTCTGCCTTAAGTGACTTTTAGGTGTGCACAATGCAGTTAAATGAAAAAGCTCAACTGTTATTTGTTAAAACAGTGTTTTAGTGTTCAGATGTCTTTCCGTCATCAAACTATTTTAATGTTAATGTAATAAAAATAAATTTTTATAATAATGAAAATCAAACCAATAGTGTTACATTACATCCTATCATTCAGTGATGAGGAAAGAACAAATCTGATACAAGGAATATAAGATGAAAACAAATAAATAAATGAAATCAACCTCAATACTAAAAAAAAAGGTCAAAATCTGAAAGCCTTTTTTTCCTCTAGGTCTTTGGGGGTCTTTTTATTAATCCAATTCTGAGACTGTCCTCCCCCACTGATAGCTTTTCATACTCCAGCCAATCTTCTACTCATCCCTCCTTTAAATAAGGTATGTTGGAAGATTTTGCCTATACAATAAAAATATCATGGACAGATACCAAAGATACACAAGAGATTTTATCTAAACATCTCTATCATTTAGTGAAGATTTGTTTTTGTTTGGGGGGTTTCTTTGTTCATAGGTGAAGGCATGTTAATGTGACACTCATTTAGCACGATTTAATTAGCTGTCAAAAGCATTTGAAGATTTTCTTATCAAAGCAGACACGGTGTCACTTTGAAGCAGAATTACTAAGCAGTTAAAACATAAAACAAACAAAATGAGAACTGATATTTGTCTTCTCCATTAAACTCTGTGCCAGTTTGAAATATCTTCCATCTTAGTAGTCTCCTCTCTCCCTTTACCTTATTTTCCCACCTTCACTTTCCCCTTCCATAGATAGTGGATATAAGGTTGATAAATGGAGCTAATTGTTTTATGGCATGGCTGGCCTGATGCTGGCAGTGCAATCAGGCTGAATGAGGAGGCCTTGGGGAGGCCATTACCCTTCCCATTGTTATAAAGGACAGGAGGACAAGGCTAGGCCAGTGCACTCTGGAGGGACTGGGTCACTGAGACACCCCCTGGCACTGTGCACTGCAGTAGCCTCTGAAACAGACTTATACATATCGTAGGTGCATGCCAACCTCTAGAATTAAATAAAGTTTGTACAGTTTAAAATGTCTTGCACTGACCTTTAACAGCATGATTTTACAACAGAATAATTTAACCAACTTTAATTTCACACACTTAGAAGTAAAATTTATGTTGGGTGTAAATTAAAAAAAATGTGGAATTCATCGTTATTATATTGACCATGGATCAAGCAACTATTTAAATTGTGAAACGGGTTGCTTGTAGCAATGTACCCACTTATAATTATCACCTGTTGTGGTCCCCTCTCATCACCCTCATCAATCTTGCTTCCACCCACAGTAGACAGCTGTTTTCAGCAAAAATAGCTCAAACCCCTATTATTCAGCCTCAGTGTGAGTAGCTGGTCAACACAGACATACAAGGGCCAAAAGCAGAGTAGTTAATGAATGAAAGAAGACTGAATATTTGACTTCTATCTATCAAGTAACCATAAACGCAACTACAAATCTGTGTCAATTAAACTAAATCTAACGACTGTCTAAATAAACAGCTCTCTTTTTATTTTCTTACCAGTATTGGTTTCATATTTATACAGCAATACCTGTATCCCACCTGCATTACACATCATGATTTACACCGACTGGCTACTTTATCAGATGAACCCTGTCAGCTGCTTGTTAGTGCAAATCTAATCAGCCATTTACCTGCTACTCAATGCATTTAGACATGCAGACTAACATTCAGAATGGGGAAGAAAAGTGGTTTAAGTAAATTTAAATGTGGCATGGTTATTGAAGTCACATGGGGAGGGTTATTTATTGGGATTTTCCTGCACAACCATCTCTAGGGTTTACAGAGAATGGTAAGAAACAGATAAAATATCCAGCAGTTCTCTGAGTGAAAATGCCTTGTTGATGTTGGTAAGCAGAGGAGAAGGACTTCAGTCTGATATGAAAGCAAGGAAAACTCAAAGAATCACTTGTTAAAAACTAGATTTGCAGTAGGGCAGGAGAATCTCACACCTTGTCATCTGAGAACAGGAAACTGAGGCTTGAATTTGCACAAGCTCACCAAAATTGGTTAATAAAAGATTGGAAAAGTTGCCTGATGTGGTTCTGTTGGCTTCATCGGGTGAAGGCCTCCAGCTCGCACTGGAACGGTTCGCAGCCGAGTGTGAAGCAGCGGGAATGAGGATCAGCACCTCCAAATCTGAGGCCATGGTTCTCAGCCGGAAAAGGGTGGAGTGCCCACTCCGGGTCGGGGATGAGTTCCTGCCACAAGTGGAGGAGTTCAAGTATCTCGGGGTCTTGTTCGCGAGTGATGGGAGAAGGGAGCCGGAGATCGACAGACGGATTGGGGCTGCAGCTGCAGTAATGCGGACGCTGCACCGGTCCGTCGTGGTGAAGAGGGAGCTGAGTGTAAAAGCGAAGCTCTCAATTTACCGGTCGATCTACGTCCCTACCCTCACCTATGGCCACGAGCTGTGGGTAGTGACCGAAAGAACGAGATCGCGGATACAAGCGGCAGAAATGAGCTTCCTCCGAAGGGTGGCTGGCCTCTCCCTTAGAGATAGGGTGAGAGGTTCGGCCATCCAGGAGGGGCTCAGAGTAGAGCAGCTGCTGCTCCACATCGAAAGGAGCCAGCTGAGGTGGTTCGGGCATCTGACAAGGATGCCCCCTGGGCGCCTCCTGGGTGAGGTGTTCCAGGCATGTCCCACCGGGAGGAGGCCCCGGGGCAGACCCAGGACACGCTGGAGAGATTATATCTCTCGGCTGGCCTGGGAACGCCTTGGTATTCCCCCGGATAAGCTGGAGGAGGTGGCTGGGGAGAGGGAGGTCTGGGCCTCTTTGCTTAGGCTGCTGCCCCCGCGACCCGGCCCCGGACAAAGCGGATGAAGATGGATGGATGGATGGATGGAAATTCTGAAGGTAAACATCAGGTTTATAAAAAGTTTATACAGAGACAGAAAAGTTGGCACAGTGATAAAGAGAAGATGTGCGAAAGTAAGAATGAAATAGTTCTTTGAATAAATGAGGCCATGGAGAGATTTCTGGCAGTGTAGAATGCACAGAGCAGCATTCACCAGTTACACACCTCCTCATCACAGTCGCCCCTTTCTCACTGACTCATATATCATTCATGTGAGATTTAATGGAACATGTCAAGCTATGTGGTGTACAAAGATGGGTTTCTTGTGCTTATTTTATTACGTGACCTGAAATATTCTTGTTGACGCCAACATCTGCTGATGTAATCTATTTAAATTGCAAAATGAAATCTAATATCTATGTAAAATAAACAAAATATCTTAAATCACGGCAGTTTAAGGTTTTTTTTGTGCAGATTACACCCATTACACTGATGTTGCCAGCTTTATGTGATCATAAACAAAAGCAGAGCAGAAATCCACTGGCGATAATATCATCATGATGTACTTTTGTTTTTCTAATAGACCCTGAAGAAAATCTTGTTTCTAGTTGTAGCACAAGTGTACGCACATTTGTCAGGATCACCTATATTAAAAACAATATTATAGTGTGTGTGTGAGGGAAGCTAAAGGTTATGAACATCAGTTAAAATGTTATGCTTGTTTAGTCTGAGTTATTCTATGTTTATTCTGTTCTGTTTACATTTCCATTTCTAATGTTGTGCTTTATTTACTTTCATGATAGCTTAGTGAAGCTGACGTTGAGTGCTGCGTCTTACAGGGTTGAGGATGATCCTCGTGTCAGCACTGATAGCAGAGTGCTAAGTGATACTCTCCTAACTGTACAAATTAAGTTGAGAAGATGTCTTATTGTCTGTCAAGAGTGAGTCACCACTTTACTATTTCAACGCTCAAGGTGATTTTAATAGTGCTGAAAAACAAAATGCAAGGACATTTTACTACACAGTGAGAATCTCTGGCTTCCTTGACACTGGATTTTTTTTCTTGCTTTAAGAAAGCTAGTAAGTGAAAATTTCCTGTTCAAGTCATTTTGCTTGCAAAAAAATATTTTTATAGGAGTTGTATATTGATCCCCCCCCAGTCTCATTTTGGAAATGCTAATAACAGTTGTGCAACAGAAATATTTTTGCTCTGCTCCTGTCAGTAGACTTCAAAACAACTGTGTGAGATCCAACAGCTCAGTCTGAATAATAATTCCACTGCCAAAATACAGCATCTGTTGGCAGCAAGTGAAAATGCTTCTCTTTCAGTTTATAGCCAGTCTGATCTGAGGTCAGGTGTTGCATCACCTAGACTGTAAATAACATGACCCAGACTGTAGACGAGACCAGGGACAATGAGGTTTTTGGAGTGATTTAACACTCGTCCCTAACCCAAACACAATCATACTCCCCACTTTATAGTGGAGCTTCGGTCTGAAGGAGTAAAAGTGGTGGCCCTGGAATTTAATTTAAATGTCTGCTGAAACTAGTGTCTGCTCAAGTGGAAGAGCTGGTCGTTTGATGAAGATTATATATGAAAATGATATTCAAAGGTATGAGAATTAGAAAAATGAACTACTTTAACCTATTATCAGTACCCGAGTCTGTGTGAGTGCATCAGCAGAATGTGAGCCAAGGTGCCGATAGCGACACACTTTTGCTCAGGGCCTGTATTGGAACATTTTTAACCTGAATCACAGAAAGAGTGTTTGTGGTAATTTGTTCCACCGTTTCCTGTTCTTTATTTTGGGGTTTCTACCAGAGGTGGGACCAAGTCATTGTTTTTGCAAGTCTCAAGTAAGTCTCAAGTCTTTATCCTCAAGTCTCAAGTCAAGTCTCAAGTAATGTCAGGCAAGTCAGAGTCGAGTCTCAAGTCACTGGTGTAAAAGTCCGAGTCAAGTCACAAGTCTGAAACTTTGAATTTCAAGTCCTTTCGAGTCTTTAAAAAAAAAAAGAAAGAAAAAAGCATGTTGCAGTTATATGCTAAATGTAAATATTAGACCATGTAATTTTAAAATCTGTGTTTTTCTCAACACATGACAAAATAGTGAACTTAGAAAATATACACAAATTGTGAAATTGCACCTCTTTAGAATGCAGCTCAATTAAACCTAGCTCCAAGAATAATTTTCACCGACAGTTCTGAGATAAGCTGCATGTTATTCTTGGATGCGCTTGTAGGACCGGCTTTAAAATCGCATGACAAAAATATCATACACATTAAAAAAAACTGTATCACCAACGTAGCCTGGACAACATTTGCTAGTTAGATGAAGTCAGCTATCTCATCGTAGCATATTTATATGCATATTTATAATCATACGGTTCTTGGAGTGAGTGCATACACTCATGAAGTTTAGTAACTTCAGGTCACTGCAACAAGCCCAGGTACAGTTTACCGACGGATGGGTGCAGGACCTTGAAATGCACCGTGTAGAACGAAAGACCATCGTATGTATCATAAGTTTACCAGTCTCACAAATCGTCGTCATAAATACACATTCGTTAACCGTTTATTAATAGGACCTTTGAGCTCAACAGTAATTAATTAGTAGTGGAAATAATTTCTGGTACCAATCACAGAAATGTAGCAGTGACAATAATACTGTATGCTGTAATCGTACTGGGCAATTAGTGATACAAAAAAACTGTTTTATCCTGTGAATAAAAGTATATGTTTTTGTCAATGTACCATAATAACAGAGGCGAAACGCAATATTGTGTCAGGACAATTCACTATTTATGCACAATAAATAAAGGAGCATAGCACGACAATTTCTGTTCAGCGCCAGACTTGCTTGTAACCTATATCACCAATTATGTTATGAAAATGACGTATTAACTACTAAAAAACACTGACCTTCGTGTAAATGCTTGGAGCAGACTAACCTGTGAGCTGGAGTGTTCTGGGACGTTATATTTGGTCTTTGAATGGCTGCAATCCAGGCCATCCGTCGTGTCTTTGTTACTTCGGAAACATGGCTTGAACAATTTCTCTTCAACGACGTAATCCGATAACAACCGATCTCTTTACCCGTCGGCTTCCCGTGGCTGTCATGCGACCGGCTATTGCAGTTAATAATACAACAGCTTCTTGACATTTTTGTGTTTCTTTTTATCGCTGTGTGACTGATTTCAATTGAAAGCCTGCGTGCGCTAGTACCGCTTGCCACGAGTTCCCAGAATCCTGTGCGGTTTACCCCTGAATGACGTCACATTTTCAATCTCTATATAATATGCATGTTAAATTTTATATTTGGGGTGAAATATCAAGTCTTTTCAAGTAAACCGGTTCAAGTCCAATTCAAGTCCCAGGTCATTAGTGTAAAAGTCCAAGTCAAGTCACAAGTCTTAGAACATTTTTTCAAGTCAAGTCTAAAGTCATAAAATTAATGACTCGAGTCTGACTCGAGTCCAAGTCATGTGACTCGAGTCCACACCTCTGGTTTCTACTGACATTTGCATCACTGATCACTGTTAAAACATAACTTTGTAGTTCTATAATGCTATCAGAATCTCTTTGGGAACCTAAAAAATGATGGGTAATGTTCAGCATATATAAGTTAATCACCAGCACTCTTCATCACACAGTGTTTTGGTCTCATGGTTACAAGAATACAAATTAGCTGGCTGCTCTTAGCATTTAACAGCAAATCTACACTGTTTCTGACATGCCTGTTCCTTTTAAACCCTTTCAGAGAGAAAACAATTTTCTCCTTTCCAGTTTTGTTAACATCCTCATGGACACAGAGCCGCCACACATCGTGTCTGAATTGAACAGTGGTAATCATATCCCTAATGGGAGTGTTGCCGATAAAGCATTACAATGTAAGACATTAATATAATCACTTTATGTATGTTTGCAAAAAATTTATGCAACATAATACCGATCCTAAAATCATTAATCGCAAACTCTTCAATTATCTTGATGATAAGAGGACAGAAAAATAAATAATACATGCTTGCCTCTTTATGTGGACTTATGCAGTATGTCATTTGATGTGAGTTTGTCTGAGAGATATGACAAAAGAACTGAAGAACATTTTTGAAGGAGGTGGAGCACATCTCATGACTTTGAGATTTTTTTTTTATGAGAAAACAAGAATGTAACAATAAAATGCTAGGCTTCTGTCCATGCTCATATAAGTCATTTACTTATCTGTCACATATTTGAAATGAATTATTTTCTAACTTTTATTCTTTTATACATCAGAATCCATCCACTCATCCATCCAACCAATGTAAGATTGCAGCAATTCTATTGTAACTGTCCCAATCCGTTGAGCTATGGTCATTGTTATTACTGCTTACGGTGACCCCAGTTCTACTCCAGTAGATGCAACACACAAAGTGATGATGATGTCAAGACAATGGAGACCACTTTTTCTCACTCAAACAGTGAAAGAGCTGAGTTTCTTCCAGCTGATGCTACATATTCAAATCAAGGCCCCAGTTTCTCTCACTGCCCTATTGTCCAATCATTGGTGCAAACATAGTTCATCAGTTTCACAATGGCAGTAGATATAAAGGTTTTTCAGAGGGCAATCAGCGCCAATGGAGCTCCTTCACGCTTTGGTACACCCTTGTCTATTAGTTAACCATAATTGTCCCATACTTCTCGTAAGTTCCCATCACCATTTGGCTTTGAAAATTCCCAGTGAAAAAATGAAAAAACAAACGAACAAATAACTCCCACTACAGACTTCCCAAATATATTAAATTGCAGCAAAAGAATAATGAAGACTACTCAGGAGTTTTTTTCATGTAGCAGACTAAGATAATAGACTCCACTTACACTGTGCCTATTACTCACTGAAGAGACGTGATACTCCTTGTTAGACCTTTGGGGTTTTTGTTTGAAGAATAAACTGTAATTTTTCTTCCACGCGCTCTGTTGTACTGTGTTTGCTGTTGAGGAGTTACACCAACAAGAGAACCTCACAGGATGCAACCAAGCAATATTTAATAATATGTCTGTGTTTAATCATTACACTTTATGTTTCAGCTTTTCCTGTACACTTGGTTGTGTTTTCAGCATAGAAAGCAACACCAAGCCTTCATCATTTGAAAAGTCACTACTCTAAGAAGTGACACTTAACACTTATACAGAAGCAACTTGCCATTCAAAAAAAGCCACACCATACTCTATTTGCCCTTTTCAACTAAATGAAACCACATTTTGTAAACATGATATTGCATTTGAAAGAACCAAAAAACGTAGAAAAGTATTTGCTGACATATTAAAATGATAATGCAAATTGGGACACTTAATAGAATTTCTCAA
Source organism: Aulonocara sp. 'chitande type north' Nkhata Bay (assembly GCF_057382095.1). Classification (NCBI taxonomy): domain Eukaryota; kingdom Metazoa; phylum Chordata; class Actinopteri; order Cichliformes; family Cichlidae; genus Aulonocara; species Aulonocara sp. 'chitande type north' Nkhata Bay. The sequence continues at coordinate 6,829,029 of NC_141350.1, forward strand.
AGGAGCTCTGGCTGGCCGTCAGAAAGAGTATATCTCTTATGGTCTATGGCAGCGGTCCCCAACCCCCGGGCCTCGGACCAGTACCGGTCCGTGAGTCGTTTGGTACCGGGCCGCGAGAGTTGAGGCTCAGGTGTGAAATGTATGGTTTTCAGCGTTATTTTGTTATCGTTTTTATCGTTAACTCTGTTTTCCTGGGTCTTTTCACGTGTGTTATGAATAAATCTTCTTTTTTTTCGGTACAGGTACTAGTTTTATTTTGTTGTATTTATCCGCGACACCTTAAAGGCCGGTCCGTGAAAATATTGTCGGGCATAAACCGGTCCGTGGTGCAAAAAAGGTTGGGGACCGCTGGTCTATGGTAACACAACAATCAACAATCTTTATTTATAGAGCACATTTAAAAGCCTTGGGCATACCAAAGTGCTTTACATAAAACAATAAAAGGTTCAAACATTGATAACGGATAAAAAAAATAAAAAATAACGAGTTATGTTCATAGATAAAAGCTACCAATAAGAATGACTACAGCACATGGGTAATAGCAAGATAAAAGCTGTACCACCATAATAAAAGACACCAATAGAAAGATAGGAGGGAATTAATACAAGAGGTCAATAGGTCACAGCAACCAAACAAACAAACAAACAAACCAGCAATTAAAAGGTGGAGAAGGCAAGTTTAAAAAGATATGTTTTAAGCTGTGATTTAAAAGAATGAATAGAATCAGATGCCCGGATGCCAATCGGGAGATTGTTCCACAGCACAGGTGCAACAAGAGCAAACGATCGATCACCTCTAGTCTTAAGTCGAGATCTGGGCTGAGCCAGCAGTAACTGTGACGATGACCTTAAAGCCCTAGCAGGAGCATAAGGGTTTAAAAGGTCCTTAAGGTAGCTGGGTGCAGTGTTGTTAGTAATTTTAAAAGTAAACAACAAAAATTTTAAATTGAATACGATATTTGACAGGCAACCAGTGCAGATCGGCAAGGACAGGAGTAATGTGGGCAAACTTGCTGGTTTTGGTTAGAATGCGAGCTGCAGCATTCTGAACTGTCTGTAATCTCTGTAAAAGGGAAGAGTGGAGACCACAATAAAGTGAATTACAATAGTCTAGCCTCGACGTTACAAAGGCGTGGATGAGCTTTTCGAGATCTTTATGCGGGATATAGCGCCTAGCCTTAGAGATAAGACGAAGCTGGTAAAAACTAGATCTGACAACAGCAGACACTTGTTTGTCAAGTGAAAAGGAGCTGTCAAATAAGACACCCAGATTCCTGCCAGTATCAGAGAGAGAACAACTAAGAAAACCAAAGGCATCCCGGAGTTTGGCACGAAGGGCATTACTACCAAAAATCATAATCTCGGTTTTCTTCTCATTAAGGATAAGAGAATTCGACAACAACCACTTCTTGGCCTCAGACATGCATTCTCGGAGGCTATTCAGAGACAGAGCAAGATCGTCGTTTAGCTCAAAATAGAGCTGGATATCATCTGCACCCAACACTGAGATTTATTCACAGGATAACAAAACACTTGGACATCCAAGTACTGCTAAAAGCAGCACAGTCAGAGTCAGGAGAAGAGTAATAACATGATCCGTTTATGTTTAACATAAAGGAATTCATTACAACAGCATTTTCTTTGTCAGCCAAGTTACCAGCAGCTGTCAAGTAATAGGTACAACAACAATGAATTTCCCTAGAAAATATCTGTATTATGTTAGCGGGTAGAGGTAATTATCAACGGTTCCTCTCCCCGTAGAGTTACAAGGTGGCTGATCTGACAGATGGATTGCTGTGCTCTGCATATCTGTGTTGAAAGCATTGATCTCAGGAATTAATGTCGGCCCCAGGGGAGTTAGTGGCAGTCAAGTAGTTTTTCTTTAATTATATATTTACATCAGGCAACTATCTCAAAAGGTGCTGACACATTTACTTTGTTTCACCGGTTACTCAGAGGGGAAAAGAATATCTTTTCAATAAATTAATCTGAAAAAAGAAAAATGACTGTTGTGGCTTTCTCAAATTATTGCATTTCATTAAGTATTTTTAAAAAAATATTTATGGAGTCTTATTGTACCAAACCACATAGAATTTATGGTGCCAGGTGAAAACTCAGCACTGTGGTAGCATCAGTAAGGCAATGTCAAATTACTATCCTACTCTATTCTTATAATCAGAAAGAATATGGTGTTCAGAAGAGGAACTGGCAGCAAGGTTCAACACCTTTCTTCCTTTAAGACACTGAAGAGAGTTGCTTTCTGTCCACAGGTGTAATAATATAGAAAGTGTGAAATTGAAATAGAAATATTACACAGATGCAAACGTAAAGCATAATTTTGAAATTACATTCCCTTCTGAACTCTGTACTCATAGCATAGAATAAGCTAAATCAATATTATATGGTGCTTCAGTGACAACAGTGAGTGTGACTGCATTCTGAACATGCAGCTTCGACAACATATTAAAGTTACAGGTAAAACTTAACTGATTTTTGAAAATACAAGGATAAAATCAGACTATCAAATAAATAATAATAATAATGGATTGGATTTATATAGCGCTTTACAATACCACTATTCATTCACTCTCACATTCACACACTGGTGGAGGCAAGCTACAGTTGTAGCCACAGCTGCCCTGGGGCAGACTGACAGAAGCGAGGCTGCCATATCGCGCCATCGGCCCCTCCGGCCAACACCAGTAGGCAAGTAGGGTAAAGTGTCTTGCCCAAGGACACAACGACCAAGGACAGAGAGCCCAGGGATTGAACCGGCGACCTTCCGGTCACAGATGCGATTCCCAACCCCCTGAGCCACAGTCGCCCAAATAAAGAATATACATACAGGCAATGTAATGAAAGATGACAGATAGAAGGCAGATGCGTGTGGACTGATAGTAGTCATCAGAACCAAGTGTAAAATTTCCAACTTTGTGCTTGCTTCAGTTTCTTGTGATGTGACAATTACCGCAGGAACGTAATTCCACTGGATTGAATCCATAACCCGGCGCGTACCATAAGAACGCGGAAGGTCACCTTTTGCGTTCCTCAGGAATGCCGCGGGACGTGACAAAATGTCGGGATGTTACGCCTCGGGAGTGAGAACGGGCTCGACTATATACATTCAGAGCAAAATCAACCCTAAAAGGGTGCTAAAGGTAAAAAACAACACGACTGGCACAGCCCTCGCCTCGCCTAGCATGATTTAATGCCACTAACAACATACAACAACAAATAGCTAGACAACAGCCCAGTCCAACTTGGGGTGTAACAACAGAAATAAGTCTGTCTCAGGTCTCAGAAATAGTTTTGTTCCACCCTGATCTTTGATCTCTGCTTTGATAACCTTGTTTAGCTCTCTGGGGTAAACTTCACATGCTGGTTTTCCATGGTGCATCACCGCAAGGTACATGTGAAGGATGAACGATTCATGAAACAAATGATTTTAAACAAATGTGGAGTCAGTATTTTGCTTTTAACACCCACAAAGTTTGTAACTCTGTCAGAATGGATTTGTTTCACAGGACTTTAAATGGCTAAGGACAGGTGGCGAAGACACACAAGATGTCCAGAAGTTCTATGACCTCTATGTGGACTTTTTAACACAGTCTTCTCAGAGTTGGTGATCAAACATCACATGGAGAACTTCCTGTAGAAGAAAATAATCTTGTAATGCTGTGGCACATAGCACAAGAAACATAGCACCCATAGTAAGATGTAGGCTGTGATAGTGTCTATCAGTGAAAAGGGTCCTAGTTTGATACAGGCCAAGTCTTCAGCATATGACTCTTCTTGCACAATTTTAATTATGATGTACTCTGAAAGAAGCCGTTTAGGTGTGCATGCTTTATAGATAGGTGCTAACTCTCACAATCCATGGTCTCTCCCATCTGAATATGTGCAAAAAGCTGTGCATATAAAAGAGATGAGAAATGAATCACCTCAACGCTGACCAGAATGAGTACTTGGAGGACCCAAGCAGTTTGAGAGAAGTATGATTTAGGGCTGGATCTTGGCATCTATGTTTTAAAATGAGATTCTGAAGATTCTCAGGTGGACTGATTCAGGAAAGAAGGTTGATGGAACACATCTTCAGCAAGGAAGATGCAGTGGGGCCTTAAAAATGAGATATAGCAAAGAAGTCAAAGCAAGCCAGAGAACTATTACTCTATACATAGTCCTCTCGTTAAATTGTAATAGACCATTTATAACAAGATCATGTTGTGCTGGAAAGCTGTCAAAATCTGTCATGTATGGATAGGTAGAATGACTGGGCCACTCTGCATTCCCAGATGGCAGAAAGTGAAGACCTTGCAAAGTATTGATGGTCCTGTGAGGTGGTGGATTTGCAATGAAGCTGCATGAAGGTATTAGAAGTGCTTCATAATAATTCTCTTTGATTCCTCAGTACTGGTGCTCTATCTTTTGAGCAGATGAGTAATTCAAATCTGTTATGAAAAATGGGCTGCAACTTTTTCATTTACTCACAGGATACTGACGAGAGCCATGGGTATCAATATTAGCAACATTCGGGGGAAAACAGTATCTCACTGGATTGAAACATGGTGTGTGCCCTGTAACAAACAAAGGTAGCTGAAAAAGTGATTTCTGTATTTCATCTTACAATAAGTCCTCCTGCTGGGCTGTCTGTATGTTTTCACATATTTTAGCCTATTTCTCAGCAAAGTTGAGTGATATTGAAATGAGATAAAATTTACAGTTGTATTTTCCTTCAGTAGTACCAACCAAAGCTTCTAAAGCATCTGCCTTTGCCTTTGTAGTTCCTTTTTATGGACAGCATCGCTACAGAAGTTTCCAGCTAATGGTAAGCATGCTTTTGCCACTTTGGCATTAGCCCCTGGCTTTTGCAGCCACAGCACTTATAGTCAATCCAGGACCTTGACTTCAGAGCTGATAATTTTGACTCCATGATGCAGGTAAGTGTTATATAAGCTAATGATCTGCAGTGTAGATACTGATGTGTGGTGACAGTTGCCCTAGTAACATGCATTACTTTGTCTGCAAATTAACATGTTTTCACTGTACTGTCTTTCCCTCATCACACTGTTCAGAAGAGGAATTGACAGCAAGGTTAAACATCTTTCTGGCAATTAAGACACTGGAATAATTACTCTTTTTCCACAATTTAATAATGTGGAAAGTGTGAAACGGAATTAAAAAAGAACACAATTACAAGTGTAAAGAATAATCTTTAGATGACATTTCCCATGTAATCTGTCGCCACAGCATAGGATAATCTAAACTGATATCATTTAAACTAAACGTATAGCTGTGTCAACACTATTGGCACACTCACTTTGAAAGTCCCTAGAGTAATTCCTCATTTAGCCTGACCTTCTGGAACTTATGATAAATTTGTCATACTCATCATCAGTTTTTGGCAAGAGCCTGAAGGATTTAAGGCATCTTGCTCATTGGAAAGCATGGGTCATATCATATAAAGATACGGGTCATATCTTTAGCAAATATTAAAATTCTGGACTTGTCCAGAGTGAATGTAAAGATGGACCAAGAACAGTTTGTAATCAGCAAAGAGCAGGGGTAACTATGGCTACAGAGCCTTACATGGGCGATTGAGAGTGCTGTCAATGTAAAATCTCATCTGAGTAACTTGTTGGTTCTTGCCGTAAAAATATCAAAAAAATCCTGAAGTTATCACAACTTACAATTATTCTTAACATATTTTCCCACTTGGAAATCCAAAATAGAATCTTTGAATATGAAATATTCTGTAACAAATTTCATCTGGTCTTTAACATAAATTATAATTCAATGAGCGGTATGAAAGCAAGTGATATGTGCCACAAGTTTTACCTGTTGAATAATTGATAATAGTGTTTGCTTCTATTAATTGGGAGAAGGGAAGGTAATACTGATTCCTGTGAAAGACAATGACCAGTGGCTAAAGATAAGCCCTCTCAGTAATTACTATTGACATTGCCTTAACGGAAATCCATGAAAGAGTTCCTATGGGGTATGGGGTATTGGTCTCCTCCCTTAACACTTGTACAATAGTAGAAAAAAAGACATAATACCAATTCAAACAAGAGTCATTTTTAAGAAATTTATTGAAAATATGTCATTGTACTTTAACCTACTCTAACCGAAGTTTCAGTAGAAATTTGTTCTAAAACTTTCAGTACAAGTCTCCAAAGTTCAGATACAATAAAAGAAATTATACACAACTGAGCATATCTGAGCATAAATGACAGTTTTAAAAGTGGCAAATGTAATCTATGCTCAGTACCGGACATATTTAAGTGTACAGATACAGATAAGTTTTAGATAGCAATGACGTATAAATGTCTACGTAGTGAGCAATCTTTTCTCCGTTTTTTTCTCAAAGCAGCAGATCATTTGCTCAGTTCACCTGTTTTCCCCAAACATCTTGATTATCTTATTTGATGAAGATACTCCTATTTCACTAATGTGGCATAATCAACCTAACAAAGCAGGAAAAACAGGTGAACTGGAGTTGTTGCTTACTTCTAGCTAAAACACTTTACACTGACAGTGATTCTGGGAACGGTAAACCAACCCGGAGTATTGACAGAGACATTTGCACAGATGATTAAAAGGTACGGACAGGAAGGGACAGTAAAACTATAGCGATCGATGAGTATTGCATGGTTTGGAGATGGATACAAACCTCTGGTGGATGCTTAACATTGACAAAGGGTAATGAGATCAAGGGTTATCACAGACAGCTGACAATAACAACAAGTGGCAAGATTAATAGGTCAAACTCCAAAAGATAGGAAACAGTCTCCAGAAAGGCTGCTTAATTAGCTTATATTATCATCATCGTATGTAGCTCTGGATAAATAGCAAGCGTTTAACAACACGTATTCTTCACCAAAGAATAGAAAAATGAAGACCGGATTAATTCCTTATCAGCTTACATGTGTTGTACTCACTTGTATGGAGTCCATCTGGAGTGTTTGGTCATTATGTTGTTAAATTTCTGCTTAGATGAGCAGAGCATCCTCTCAGCTGGGCTTTAGGTAAGCTACACAGCCCACCAAATGATGGAAAACTAGGAGCCAGTGAAGTGAAGTGACTCATATCACATTCAGCTGAAGGGCCCTTTCCTGTCAAGCTTGATTTACCATCATCTGTCATCCTGTGGAAATAGGTAATGCTACTTATTCTACCAAATATGCATGTATCAGAGCAGGTGACAGAACATGATTATCAAGGCATGCTATGAGACATCACAGTAGCATGTGCTTGCCCTATAGTATTGCTCATATCGGATGCAGTATGACTGCATTGGGCAGCTGGGCAGGCATTTTAGGCAGATGTTATTGACAACTGAGTGAGCTAAGCTAAAGCGATATTGTTCGAGCATTTTTCTTGATTGTGTTTTGTTTATGTTTGCCTTTGGACCTACACCATTAACTCATTGTCCCTGTTATTATCTGCAATAACACTACCTTGTGTGAGGCATATGCTTCCATCAAACTCTCATTAACCTTGTGTCTGTGTATGTCCTGCGTGGTGAGATTACTCACTGAGACTCCCCTCACAACGGAGTGGCCATTTACAGCTCAATGATGATTAACAGTCCAAACAAACAGTTGCCCTACAGGCTCGGCTCAGACAACTGCAGACATGCAACATGATCCTCAGGTGGTTGAGGAAGCAAAACGATATTTCTACATTTAGGTGATCAAAGCGGAGAGATGGCATTCACTTGAACTTACCAAGTATCTAAAAAAACAAACCTAGAGGATGTGAAGAAGAAGAAAAGAATCAACATTTTTGAAATAGCTACATTTCCCCGAGAAGACTGACACAGCCCCTGCATCTTAAAGACTGAAATAAATGGCTTGTTTCATTTACTATACCGAAGTCTACGGTCAGCACCTCCTAACCAATAATCAACCAGCATTTTTTGCAGTTTTGCATAATTCTCCCTACAACCCATAATATAGGCTTATTAAAAAATATTTTGCACAGCTTCATACATATTGAATACATTGATAAGTTTAATGACTTTAACTGTTATAACTCCCAAACTAGTAGTCACAGAAAACAACAGAGACAAAAGAAAGCTAACTTTAAAATTTGATTTAAAAAAGTCACTATGCAAGTTATGTACAGATCCTGAAAATTATTCATGAGTTGGTGTCTCTTCTAAGGTTTAGACCAAGTTATGCCGGGGAATGTCATCTCTCATATCATAATGATGAAAGCCTGCTCTTTTTAATGTACTATATGTGCCTACAAATTATGAAGTAGAAAAAAGCCACACTTTTATTATAGTCTAGCCTTTCAGTAAGGGACATGAAGGGATTTTGAAGTCAGGCAAGAGGATGAATATGAAAATCAGGTGTGTGGTCCAGGTGCTGAGTATAGATAATACTTGTGTTGCAAATAAAACCTTGCATTTTCAGTGTGCTTTGGCCCAAGATGGCACCCTCACACAACTGGAACTTTTGGCAATGTCAGTGGCAATGCTTTTTTATATAGCACGTTTCATTGTACATAAACTCAGTGTGCTTAACGCAGAAGATTAAGGCATAAAACCTCTGCAGGTTTACAATGCCTTAAGGCAGCAAAAACAGCAAAACTTAAAAACACACACACACAGCTGTTGAGTGTAGGCCTGTGTTTTGAGTCTGATTTTAAAACCTGGCATGGATGTAATTGATCTCGCGTCAGCAAGACCACAGTAACTGAATGCACCCTCAGTATACATGGATCTAATTATAGGAACATTTAAAAGATCTGCACCTTGTGATCTAAGAGCTCTGACTGGGTTGTAAACAGCCTCATTCACTACTCCCCATACCTGTAAGGACTTGGGCTGCTGCTTTTTGCATGTGTTAAAGTCGTCCTACTGATGATTTGGAGAATCCTGCAAATAGACTGTTATAATAACCTAACTTGAGTCAGTGGCTTTTTTTAAGTGAGAGAAACAGTTCTGGTGACCTTCTTGATGGGATTATCAAATATTATGTAATGATTTCATCTCATAAAATCTTATATATGAGATTAAATATATCTAATCTCATAAAATGTTTTGAGACATTCAGGAATTACTGACATCAGCTCAGCTCTTTAGTTTGTGATGTGAGCTTAGATCATCTGAGGGAAATGATGGGTAAACTGTGTATCATCGCCATAACAACAGTAGGACATAATGCGATTCTTTATTACAGTTTCATTTAGGAGTATGTAAAAGTTTAAGGTTAAAGTGTTTTGATTATTTACTCTGAATTTTATCCCTCAGACACCTCTCCATGATATATGGTGTAGTCTTACCCCAGGAGATGAATTCATGGCATGCCGGTGAATATTATCAAAGGAATGAAAAATGACCACATGCCTAGTCTGGCTCCTCTCCCAACACACTGCCTTCAAGCTTAGAAACTGTGGACTGCTTGGTCATAGCTGGAGACCCAGCTTTTAAATTTGTGATGATCTTTCACATGGAATTTGGGTTCATTTAAAAGAGATGTTTTCCTCTCTGTCTAAATCTGTACTGAGGAAACAGAATATGACTTATAGTGGAAGTCTACATAGAAAAGCCTGTGAACAGGCACTGAATGCAGGATTGGCCTGATTTTAATCAGGTCAGCTTTTTAATCTGTGTGGATATGTTTAATAAATATTTGACCATATTGTGCCACCAGAATTCAGACAGTGAAAGCAAGATCAGCCACACCTTCTGGTAGGTGAAACAGACACAAAAAATAGTGGAAAGGCAAACAATAGCGCATTTTCACCAGTTACTGCAAACTAAATGAATCGGCCATGCTCCAAAGAAAAGCAGTCTATAGCCTAAAGGATGCTCGGAAAACATTGCCAGTTTTTGTAGCCCTTGAATTTACATTTCACAGAGTTTCCATAAAACGCACCGCTGTTCCACAGTCAATGACATTTCCTCACATTTGGATTATCTCTTCTCTCATGATTCACAGATGGCCTATGAAGAGGTCCATTAACACTAGCCAGAGAGAACGAAGCTGAGATGAGTTTTAAATGCAATATGATGGAAAGCCATATATTTTCATCAAAGGGCAAGGTATAGAAGGTCAACAACTGCACAGCTACTAGTGAGTCTAACTGCTCTTTTAGGTGAAGTTTCTAAGCAAAATAGAAACCAATGAAATTAAACCATTTATGCCACACCATTTCAGATTTAAATTGATGTTGATGAATGGGGTGAGGTCTTTCAAAATGGTGAGCTCTTTGTTTGCATTCATTATAGGTCTAATAAAGTTTGGTGATGTGTCCACAAATGATTAATATTTGTTTTAATTTCATTCAAGCTCTGAGTTAGCACACAGAGTTAAATATTTAATGTTTTCAGTGAATATTTATAATTGAGCTGTGAGAGAGTAATTGGTTGGAACACAATGGCCCACATCTTCTTTGTGTGTAAGAAGGGACAAGCACACATTTCACCATCTATTTCAGTAAAGACAAAAGCAGCACTGAAAAAAGTTAATGAAAGTCTCAACATAGTGAATGCATATTATGTGTGTGCCTAAACAGGATGTCACCCACAACAAAGAAATGTGTTTGCTGAACTTCAGTGTTATAAAACTAAGGGCCAAGCACTTTAAAACATGAATTATAAACATTACATTATCCCATGTTTATTAGCAACAAAACATAAAATATATGGATATGTAGCATCTATATAAACACGATTACATTTTTGAGATGTTTTGCTAAACAAGACAGATGCATTTGATATATTAAACAGGGAGGTACTAAAATTGTGCAACTTTTCAGAATATGTTGAGAAAGGATGGTCTTTGAAATAATTTTGAAAATGATCATTGACATGTCATTCTGTGGCAAATACAAGTTTCATTATTTTTCTTTTACACTGGTGGAAGTTCAGCAGAACCATAATGAAACAGATCTGATGGAAGTAAAACCTTTGAGATGAGTTGACTTCACACTATACTTTAAATTTATGTCAAACTGCCCTTTTAGTCCAAGGTTAAAGGAAGCAAAGGAAAATGAAGAAAATAATAGTCTATTGTCTCTTCAGAATGATAGGTGGCAGGGCAAGGTGACACAAAGTATTACTGAGCTTTAGTCAGAACATTGAACTTGGAATGTTTCTGTATTACACCACAAGTCAGATTTTTCACATACCACTTAATTTTAAAATCAGTAATCAACATGTTATTGAAGTGCAGACTCTCAGCTTTAATTCACTGGATTTAACAGGAAAATATTGTATTAACTCCATGGATATTACAGCCTCAGGCTCAAACGTAGGTGGGCAACTGACTAACAGGCTGTTTCACAAGCAAAAGAAGTATATTCCTTCATCATTTCATGACAAAAATAAATAAATGGTAATATGTCTGTAATGGTATGGTAATACAAAAAATCTGACAAAACATCTGGAGTTGACTGATCCAAGTCAAGAACATGCTTGAAGGGGTAGGTGTGCAATATTCGCCAAATTATAATACTAAATATATTGCCAATATAAAAAAAATGTAAATCAAACAAATTTCTGATTACTGGTCTTGTATTTTTTCATTATCAAACACATATTATGAGCCATAAAATATATTACACTACTGTGCAGAAGTTTTGAGTCATGCATGATTTCTTTAAATTTCGCTATGGGGAATGGTTGCAACAACCTTAATCGGCAAACATGCAGGGCAATATAGTATGTATGGCAATACTGAGTTTGGACAGTTCTGATGATTTTGACAGTCAGTGTTTAATGTGATTACTGTCATTTTTCAACACAACTTTTTTAGACAAACTTGCTTTTCAGTAGTCTTCATTAATAGTTCTCCACTCTTCATTCAACTCATCCCTTTTCTATTCAGGTATGCTTTCACTGCATTTGCATTGTGCTTAGGATCATTTTCATGCTGAAAAATGAACCTACTACAAATCAAACACTTTCCAGATGGCATTGAATGCTGGATCAAAATCTAACTTTACTTATCTGAATTCATAATTCCATCCATCTCTTAGGTTCTATAGTAGGTCTTTATTGTTTGTTTGTTTTTTTCCTAATTCTTAAAGATGTGACTTTCGGCTGCTGTAGATAGGTTTTTAGACCTGCCACTTCTTTTGTTGCCCAGTTTCCTCCTCTTTCTAAGGACGCACTACATATCATGTTAAGCTATGCCAGGTTTTTGACTACTAGTGCTTTGTGAATCACTTTGTTGGTGTAACAATACTCTTTTATGACTGTGTTATCTTTGACATTTTTTGTGAATTCAGCTAAAGAAATTGGTACAAACTATAAGTGTTTTGTCATGGTCTCTGAGTCGTTGACCCAGGGTTTTGAGTTTTGGGGATGTTTTGTAGTTTTTCTCATTTTTTAAAAAATATCTTAGTACTATAGTTCTGTGCTACTGTTTTTAGGTTCATTCAAGGTAAGACGAGTCGTGTGTTTGAGCTCCATAGTCTGCTGTTTAAGCTCTGTATTCCTTAGTGCCTGTGAGTTTTATTATCTATCTTTCTGGTCCATGATTATGTTAGTTTGTCTCTGTTTCCAGTCTATGTTTCTCATTGGGTTATGTAACCTTTAGTAATCATTTTGTGTGTCATTTCTGTCTCCCCAGTCAATCATGTCTCTGTGTTTGTTTACAGACTCTAACTTCGTCAAGTTCACTTCTTAGTCCTTGTCTCAGTGTTTGTTACTTACTGATTTATTTTGATAGTCCCTTGGCTTCTGTGCGTTGTGTGTAATTTTGCTTCCCCATGTCTTGTTACTCTGATTCAGTTCAGCTGTGTTCCCTAGTGTTTCCTAACTCCCTAATTACCTGCTGTGTATATATTGTCTGAGTTGCTCTTTGTTCATTGTGTCCTCTCTGTGTTGTGGCGTTCCTTGTAGTTTGGTTTCCCTGAAGGGTCATAAATCTGGTTTTCTGACTAGTGTTATTGTTGTATCTAGTTTAAGTTAAATTTAACTGCTTTTAGATTACCTGTCATATTTCCTGAGTCCTACCTTTGGGTTCTATCCAATGCCTGCTACACATCCACCCTTGACACTTTTTTTTAACAGGCTATTAGTACCAAAGTGCCTGAAGATCATATTTAAAATGGATTGTTTGCTCAGTTGTATTGCATGTCCTCACAACACTGGTATCCTTTGAGTTAGGTGACTTTTTATGCTTGAATAATTCATAGAAAGATGTTACATGGTCAAAAAATGCCATTCATCTGAGAATGGTCAGGTGCAAGGATTGTGGCTGAAAATGAGTGAAATTACAGACAATGTGCAAGTTTGAAAGACATTCAGAAATCCTGGAGAACTATTGCACAAGACTTTAAAATTACAAGAAAGTCTGGTTTTTTTGGGGGGTTTTTTGGAAGCCGGTGGAATGACTGGTGATTCAACACTTTTGTACCAGACTGTATGCGTATTTTGTTTAAATTCATATTCTGCGATAAAATGATTTATACGATGTCCTAAAATGTACACCGTAACGTCATCATTTTATGTGAGTCACAGAGAAAAAAAGGTCAGAACTTTTAATATCAACCTGAGATCTGCCAGCGAAGCTAAAACTGAATTATTGAAACAACGGTTTCAGTAGCAGTTACTGATTGAGTAGATTATCAGTTCGCTGATGAATTGAATAGATTATTATCTTTGCCATTACTAGAGATTCCCCAGTGGCATTGATGCTTGCAGTCTCCTTCTATATCTATTGTTAAATCTAGAGTCTGTGATGGAATGCTACAACAGCACAATACCATTTCATGTAGCTTTTATTTATTAATCCACACAAGCTTCAGTCACAATCATGCACCGGGGTTCTTGGGTTTGACAAGCACCCTTGAGTCCACTAACTACATTCTACTGTTTGTTTGTTTGTTTGTTTGTTTGTTTGTTTGTTTGTTTGTTTTTACAACATCACTCCCTGTCAGAGTTTCCAGGCTTGGTGTATGCTTTGTCCACTAAAACTTTTACTTTTTTTTAATTTACTGTTTTCCTGTTTATTAACTAAGTCTGACCTTAGTTATGTAGTTATATAATGCATGCTTCAGAAAATGTAGTTTTGATCTAAAAAAAGGCATTTCATTGGCTAAAATATTCAGTCTAATCTTGTATTAAGATATTTCAAATTATCTAGACAATAATAGTAACAGTTTTTCTACTATCCCAGAAATTTCCTTCAAGCAGTCAATCGACCTCATGTATTCCTCTGCTGTACTTAAAATGACAGCAAGAATGATAAGGACTAAAACTCGGCTACCATGCATGCCAAGCATGATCAATGTCATTGATTTTATTTTGCTCGAAGGACCAGCTAGTATGCCTTCAGGCATCTTTTGTTTTGCTTTGCAGGAAATTTCTGAGTCACAGTCCAGATATGTAGCTGCAATTCAGTGACCAAAAAGTAGCAACAGAACTGCAGGGTTAACCAGCTAACCGAAAACAAGTTCAAGCAGAGCATGTCCAATAAAACAATGGCAAACTGGGTGCTATCTTTATTTTTCTATTTTATTTTATTTTATTTTTTTTATGCTCTATCCAATGTCCAACTACTGGTGTGATCTTTTGCACTGTGACTATACACAGCTGAGATGTTGCATGACAGTTCATTATTGTGCATTACATTGATAGAAGTCTATTATGTGGCAGATTCTAAAGGGCTATCAACCTGAATCAGGCTACTTAAAAAAAGTCTCACTTCATCATTTTTTTTACCCCAAGACACAAATGAGCAGCTGGTAAACTACTGGTTTCATAGCCATTGCACATGGGCAAAGTGGTTTTAGCATTGAAGGAAGAAAATTCCCTCTTAGTATGGGTCTTTAGGGCATTTTCTGCCCTTTCTTGCTTTCTTGGAGAGCAAAGAATTACAGATTAGCCACACCTCTCGCAACACACTGAGCAGAAGTATAGCACATTGCCTTTGTGAAGCGGTGAATGAAGGTGAGAAGGCAATCTATTTTATATATGCAAAAGACATGCCAGTCCACATAGACATACCTGTTATTTGATTTTAAATAAGTAAAGCTCTCAGAAAACACGTAGAGCTATGGCTAATCATTAAAACACAATTCAAAAACTGTTTTAATTCATCTTGATAAAAAAATGGTAATTGCCGTTGACACTCGAATAGATTTTATAACAATTCTCTCAAAAGGATTTAATTTCAAATTGATCTTTCTGTGAAATAGAATTGTAAGCAAACAAAAATCAAAGCTGAACAAGTGAGAAGAACACAAAGTGGACTCATGGAAAATACACCGAAGCAGATTTATAATGCACAAATATTTTTGTTTTTATGTTTTTTGCAATAGTGATAATATCTAAAATAAACGATTTCAGAGTTTAATCTAAAATAGCTTTATATTTATTAACCAAAATGACAAGAAGTTAGAGGAAGGAGAAATAGAGCTATAGAGGGATTTTTCAGGTAGACAGTGTGAAGAAGAGCAGCCTGCGACCTGCATCCCCCACCTTCCAAATCCCATTTGCCTCAATGAAATCAAGTGTCAAAGTTTGCAGAGGATGTAGTGAAAACAAGCCGAACTCAATAACGGTCGGAGTTGTCACAGCTATTGAGAGGGCCAATAAAATAAGGTCATAAACAATAGTAAGTTGACTGCGTTTGTGGACAGCAGAGCAGACATTTTTACAGTGGCATTTGTCCAAGAGATTTAAAAATACATAAATAAAATGTACTGAAGATTTAAAGTAGTAAATATCTATTGTGTGTAGAAAGAGCTTGAATATCACAGAATACAGAAAGCCTTATGTATGTATTTATGTGATTGTTTACTTATATGAATGCTTGGCTATAAATTGATGTGCTGCATTATTACTAAATTATAAATAATTAATTAATTACTTAAAATTAGTCAAAATTAACATTAAAATGACTTTTGTTTGTTTATAGTCTGTAGCTATGATTTCATAAAACAAATGTGATTACTTTATTAAGTGTTCAGTAGTTCAGAAACTACAGGAACATTCAAAATTCTACCATAAAGTCAGCAGGTGTCATGATACTGGGTCTGGGACCCAGGGTTTTGTGTTTATTGGTTAATTTATATTTCTGGATTATTGCCTTTCATGATTTTCTGCTTGTGTTTATTCTTAGTTCTCAGGTTTTAGGTTCCTGTTTCTTTTCCTTCCCAGTGTTCCACATATCATGTCATCATGCTCTTTGTCTCAGTCTAGCCCGCATCTTTGAGATTATCTCGTGTTTCCTGTTTTAATTTGACGATCCCTTACCCTATTTAGTCTCGTCTTGCTTGATTACTCCCAGCTGTGCTCTCCTCCTGTGTCTTGTTCCCTCGTTATCCCTCTGTGTATTTAAGGCCTGTGTTTTCCTCTCTCCGCTGTCACGTCATACCACTCCCATGTGCCGTTTCTGCATTTCCATGGTCCTTTGCCATCCTCGCGCCTAATTTAAAGTTTCTAGTTTCCCAGTGTTTTAGTTCCTTGTCCTTAGCTTCTAGTTTTCTGGCTTTTGATTTTTGTTTTTAGCATATTTTTTGCTACAGAGCAATTAAAGTCACCTCTTAAAGTTATCCCCATGTGTGTTGAGTCCTGCATTTGGGTCCACATCCTGCCTGCCACACAGCAGAACATGACAGCAGGGCCATAAGCAATCACAAATCCAAACTGAAGCCAGAGATCTTACAGAGAAAATTTACTCTTCTACAATTTTACTTATTTTGTGCATGTCTTTCTCTACCATATGAATAATGTATCTACCTCTGTATAATTTAAGTGCCTTCTCAATTTGGTAGACTAATTGGATCTGATGATTCTTAACCCATTAATATAAAAATCTAATTATATATCTTTATTTCTTTCATTAATATGGTACTTGTTGTACTTGTTATGTACTAAAGACATGATTATTGATTTTAGGAAGTCCTCTTATAGCTCATCACCCACTATCATTAAAACTGCCAATATTGGGATCGTTGAGAGTTATAAATATCTAGGTGTGGTACTTGACCATAAACTGTGTTTTGAATCTCATGCTGATGCCACTACTAAAAAAGTTCAACAAAGACTGTTCTTTTTAAGGAAAATGAGATCTTTTAACGTCTCATCTGAGATGTTGTCCTTGTTTTATAGAAGTTTTATCGAATCTGTGATGTCTTTTTGTATCGCTGCCTGGTTTGGTAACCTGACGGTGAAGAATAAGAATCGGTTGGGACTTCTGGTAAAAACTGCTAGCAAAATTTCAGGGCGCTGGCAAGATGGACTTTTGGCCATTTACAATAGAAATGTGCTTAGAAAGGCTCATTCTATTATCAATTGTGTGAACCATCCACTTCACAGTGAGTTTGAGTTGTTGCCTTCCGGCCGCCGTTTTAGAGTACCTCCGAGGAGGACTAAAAGACTCCAGGTCTCTTTTATCCCTACTGCGTCTTGTCTCCTTAATGGCAAATAATTGTCCTTGAATTTTCTATCATTATTATTGTTATTATTGTTTTATAGTATTGTTCTGTTTGTTCTTATCCTCCTGCTGCTAAACTAATTTCCCCTTGTGGGACAATAAAGAAATTGAATTGAATTGAATTGAATTGTTGTCACTGTGGCCACTTTTGCCATAATCCCAATATGCCAAAATCATACGTTATAGTCCTAAATTACATAATGAAACTGCCCAGCGCATTGCCGGAGCACCACTTCCTGCCATAAAAGACATCTACAGGAAGCGGTGTCTGAAAAGGGCTGGGAAAATCATCAAAGACCCCAGTCACCCATCACATGGACTCTTCACCCTCCTGCCCTCTGGGAGGCGCTACAGGAGCCTCCGGACTAAGACCACCAGGTACCGGAACAGCTTCTTCCCCACAGCTGTCAGACTCCTGAACTCTGCCTCCTGACATCTGACCCACGTTAACACATGGACTGGAGAGACACACACACACACACACACACACACACACACACACACACACACACACAATGGACAACTGTACCCTCAAAAACACAATAGTAACATGGACTGAACCACCACTCACAACCACTGGCACTTTATATAGCCTCTGTAGAAATTATCCACACCCTCACTTATCTTAACTGCACTACTGTAGAGCTCTGTGTAAATAATCATTCTGTACATACGATAATTTTTAACCCTACAACTGTTTACAACTTGCATAGTTCCCATTTCTGTATAGCTGTATATCTCATATTTCTGTAAAGTTATTTATTTCATATTCTGTATAGTTTTTCATATTTATATCCTGTTCATATCCTGTACATAGCTTGTACTCAATACAGCCTGTACATACTTATAGTTATAGAATATTCACAACATACTTCATACCGTGTACATTATAACATACCATAATAGACCCATTTCTGTAATATACTTACATATCTATATTATTGCTAATATATATTGTAATATATCTATATCACTAAAGCACTTCTGGATGGATGCAAACTGCATTTCGTTGCCCTGTACCTGTGCATGTGCAATGACAATAAAGTTGAATTCTAATTCTAATTCTAAATTACCCACTGTTCTGTTTTTTCTGGCACACTTAGCTAGTTGCAGCTTATACAATTAAAATCATATGTTGTGTATTCTTAAAATTTAAAAAAAAAGAGGGTTAAAGGATAGATTGTATTGGAAATAATTAAGTGTCCTTCATAACACTTTCAACAAACAAAAACTAATTGCATATGAAATGTGAATTTTAAGTAATTATTTTTGAATGACGTATGTTCTCATTCTCACTTTCTAATTAGAAAGAAGAAAAAAAAAAAAAATAAAACATCTTGCCAAACAGTAACAGTAAGTCGATAAAATACACAAACAGCAAGAAAAGTTTCTTTCCCCCCCCAATATTATTGTATCAATAGCACATTGTAGGTTCAGGGTGAATCGTAAAAATTGTCCAACTTGTTTTTTCCAATTAGTGCAGTGATAACTTACCGCATTGTCTGTATTCCATGTGTATATATTCCTGTTATTATCCTTTTACATAACAGACCAGTACTATAATTAATTTTTTAAACTGTAAGTAGCCTATCCTAATTTTATAATAATATAACCTTACACTTGTTCACAAATTAGACCAGAGTATCAGACCTGAGTGGTGCGATTAATTATAGGATAAGATCAGTTATTGAACTGTTTAGCCACTAGTCTGATTTCAGCAGTAAAAGAGGGTTGGGAATAGCAAGAAAAAGGCCGAGAATGACACCACAAGACCATAACGAGATGTGTCTTCCCCATTAATCAATGCCTTCCACACGATTTGCTGTGTGTGAATTGGGACTGACCTGTCTCAGGGGTCACTTGCCAATTTTCGGCTGCAGTCAGCCCATATAGCGCTGAGCTGTGTGCTTATGCCCAGTGTTCCTTTTGAGTGATTCCATCTTGAAGATCGTGGATGCTACATTCTGCTCTCTGCGAGTCTGATATTCTCATAAGAGACACTCAAACACATCAGCACTGGGGATTTAAACAGGTTATTTAACACTGCTAATGGTGGCTAGATAGATTCTGAATGTTTTTTTTGCTTTTGATCACGTCTTTGCAAAAGACTTAAGTAATCTCCATCATACTATTCGCATAGCCTTAGAGAGCATTTTCCATTAAAGGTTTGCTGAAAAGTTTCAAATCTCCAGTACATGAAAACAGAAATGTTTCCTATTCTAAAATTCCCTAAATACTAAACTAAGCTTTAGACTTTCCCTTCTGCTGCACTATATCTATTCTTTGCCCATTACTGCTGCTGTGATTCTTTCACTTTCTTGCATGGCTCATTTGAGATTTAAAATAATATAAACATGTTAAATATATATCTGGGTTTGAATTTGAGAAACGTATTTAGTGAAGAAACAAAATTTCTGATACGACAAAGTTTCTGGTTTCTATTTGTAGTGCGCTTTTATTCCAAGTTGTAGTAACAAAACACACTTGTGCGTTTGGGCTTTGGTTGCATACAGATAAGGCCGCATGCAGTCACACAGACCAAGATACCGGTAGGTAATCTCCTTTCCTCCTAGGAGAGGAATATTTCCACTGTTGTTTTCTGATGTTGAATTCTAGCTGCTCAACAGTCCTTTTTAGCAGTGAATATACCTTTCCAGATCTGCAAGCTATCAGTTCCATAGGCACTGAAGTACTCCCCATATGCTGTACCAACAGAGATGGTAGTTTGCAAGTGAGTG
Source organism: Aulonocara sp. 'chitande type north' Nkhata Bay (assembly GCF_057382095.1). NCBI lineage: Eukaryota > Metazoa > Chordata > Actinopteri > Cichliformes > Cichlidae > Aulonocara > Aulonocara sp. 'chitande type north' Nkhata Bay. The sequence goes on from NC_141350.1 coordinate 6,849,168, forward strand.
CTGCTAACAAGCTAGATGGTGTTTTTCCTTTTTAGCTCAGGAGGATGCAGTTTTCCAAATAGAATTTCACATTTCTGACCACAGAAGAGTTTTACTCTGTGTCTAAGTCCATTTTGAATGAGATTTGACCTGAAGAATGTGGTGGTGTTTCTGGATCATGTTTCCATATGGCTTCTTCTTTACACAACATATCTTTAACCTGAATTTGTGGCTAGCACGATGTATTATGTTCAGAGCCTTCCTGAGCCTGTGCAATGATTTCCTTGACAGAATCATGCCTGTTTTTAATAAATTGCTGCCTGAGAGCCCAAGATAACAGGCATCCACTATTGATTTTATGCCTTGCCCCTTGTGCACAGAGATTTCTTCAGATTCTCAGAATATTTTGATGAGAATGATTATGTGAGTCAGTTTATGCAATTTTATATTGAGGAATATTATTCAGAAATTATTCCACAATGGTTGAACCTCTGTCAATTTTCACTTCTGAGAACAGTTGCCTCTTTACGATGCTTTAGAGATATGTTTCTTTAAAATAGGCAACCGCTTTTTCTTAAAATTCTCATTTCCTCTGTTCAAACATTGAATATGTTCAACTACAGCACACTTAAAAAAATATCTAAAATTTGAACAGTTATGGATGCTGTTTCAAAGAACACTTTGAATGGATACTCCAGGAAATTACAAAATAATTTAGCAACATTGCTATCGTTCAAATTTCTACAGCTTAAAATTCAGCTCTAAGAATCAAAATGGAAAGAAGCACAATACCAAAAAAAGCAAAACAAAAGGGCAGTTTTTCTCTTCCCCAACTGGAAGGTTTAATCCATATATCTAATGGCAAGACACTAAGGGTCTGTGCCTTGTGCTGTGATGCAATAGAGGTGATTAAGCTGGCCATAGCAGGTCCCCTTTCACCTGTGACTACAGCATTTTTTAAATACCAAGCTGCCTGTCTTTTCTAAAAGCATCTGCTGTTCAGGAAAATGTTTTTGCATGGTAACTTAGGTAAGTCTACTTAAAATATATTTCTTAGTAACTGATACCTTATGTTGATGTGGCAGCAATAATGTGCTACATTTTATTTAACTTACACTTCTAACTCAGTGAAGAAGACACTAGTAGAGAAAAAGAAGAGGAACAAAAAGATATGCTAAAAGTAGGTTCCCCTGAGCCTATTGGTGCTAAAAGGTGCAGTCTCTCTCTAGTGTCAAAAAAGCATTTTGTCTTCAGATTATAGACCCATACCCGCAAACTACAGGATGCAGTATGAAATATGATGGATGTTTTTTTGGGACTGACCGATATCATGATTTATATAAGACTCTGCTTTTACAAGTAAAAGGTATCATTGATATCTGTGCTACATGGCCAACCACTGCATTCACCTTGGTACACACTGTCATGTCAGTGCATCAGTGGTGATGGAATAACCTGCTTCAAAAAGAGATAGAAATGCCCATTGTTACACAACTACAACAGCAGAGAACAAATATAATTTTTCATATAATTTCTGTGAGTGAAGATAATAGATGTCAATTACATGGTAAGAAATATGTAACCTGCTCAAAAGCAATATTTTTATGTGCATTAACATCATATAAAGGGTATACTGCTTATTAAATTTATTGGCTATCATAATTTTGCTTAAATAAAATAGGCCTCCACATGGATTTATAATGGCGATAAGAGCGTGGAAAACAAGGCAATGCAATTTAATTTTCCTGACTTAGTTACTTTCCCTGGTATTGTGCAGGAAAGAGGCATTAGTGAGTATCTCTTTATTAGCTCTAGTAACAGCAGCCCTTACATCTTCCAATGATACTCATTGCAGAATATTGTGGTCACAATGCAGAAACACTGACTCTGTGGGCAGCATGCCCTCTGTTCTAGTTGGTGTTGGTCGTTTATTTTAGTGTATCTTTTGAGGACAGTTTCAAGCTCCCCTTTTGCACACCCACCTCCCTCCCTCTGTACTGTGTAAGCAACAGAATCCAACAAAAACATTAATGTGAAACTTGCAACATCACGGTGACTCCCTAAGGAGCACAGAGCTTATTGTCTGGGCTAGTACTGTTACTGGTTGGTCACAGCTTTGGCACTCTGAGCTGCTGCCTCTATTCATTGTATTTTCTGAGCAGATGGACGATGGGACATAAAGGTGCTCTGACACCATTTTAAAGCTGCCACTGTATTGCAAATACACTAACCCTTAATATTATCTCCGCTTATATATATTCTGGGAGGTCGTTCTACATACCATCTCCAACAGATGACCTTTTTGAACAGTAAAGTAAAAGGTATGTTAAATAGCAATGTCATACACTGTAGTGCACAGTTTTTAGCCAGTATCTTTCAGATTAATCTGGTCTATGTGTATAATAAGAAAATATGTTATCTATGCAGTATTGCACATAGACTTACAGGCCACGGTTCTACAATAATACACATTTTCTAGTGTCAAAATGCCTCATTCAGCCTTGTTGCTAACTCTCAACACAAATCAATGAAAGAAATCAATGATGTTCATTAAGGTGGAATCCCATAGGATTAACTGTAGCGGGTTCATCACCGAGAAAACAAAAACACACACTCGAGCTGCTCTATCACTATAACTGGACACAAAAACCAAGTGACATAGAAGTACTCCGGCTTTTCACGCATGCGCTTTGCAGCACGTCAGCAGACAGTAGAATCATTTTTATCCGCTGATTGAAATTCATGTTTTCTCCAGTATCTCTTGCAGATATTACACACGCATATGGTTAAACCCTCAGTAAAGAAGCACTCAGTGACACATGTAAATTAAAACTCAAACAATGCAAACTACAAAATACATAGAAATTGTCTGACACTAAACCAAAGAACAATGCACATTTCAAATTCCTTTAATTTTAAACATGTTTATATTGTCTATCCTGTAAAATAGTCAGATGTCTATTCATATTAATGTACAGAATTCACCTGCTTGCTGCTACTACTGCACATTCACCCAATGTGTGTGTGTGTGTGTATGTGTATATATATATATATATATATATATATATATATATATATATATATATATATATATATATATATATATATATATATATATATATATATATATATATATATATTAGGGGTGCAACGATATTCGTATCGATATTGAACCGTTCGATACAGTGCTTTCGGTTCGGTACGCATATGTATCGAACAATACAACATTTGTAATTTATTTTATCAACTTTCCTTCTGACGATGCTGTCTGTGTGGAGCGCTCAGTGAATCTGCGTTCGACTACTCCGCCTAGGCTGCACTGTCGAGCGCAGATCCACTGAGCGCTCCACACAGACAGCATAGTCAGAAGGAAGAGCGCAGGGCAAGCTAGCGTGACAGAAGTTAAGCTCTCCTTGCAACATGGCAAATTGAACCTCCCCCATTCAGATCTGGCGTTTGGAATTATTTTGGTTTTCATGTGACGTATGACCCTGAAGGTAAGCGCTCATGGACTAAAGTAAAACAGTAGGTTGGATGTGCCACGCAATGCTCAATTACATGGGTGGGAGCTAGCGTGTTGGCGCAGTTAGCTCGTTAACGTGTTGGCTGTCTAGCCCCATGCACGGGGCTATCAGGGGTAGCTCGTTAATGGAGATTTGCCGTGTTGTGGCGTTAAGGTCATTTTAACGAGGTTAACCTGAAAGCACTAGTGGGAACACAACGAATATGACTGCACATTTACACCGACATCATCCTAATGCAAAGACAAAAACAACAAGCGTGCATGCTACAAACTTTACCCGAGTCATTTAGACAGCCGTTAGCACATGATTCTCCTTATGGGGACCTGATATGTTTAATATGCTGCTGAGAATATAGCCCAGAAGAAGCGGATACTATAGCTTTTATTTTGGAAAGAGCCATTTCTCTGTAATAAACTCTCTTTTCCAAAGATGAGTGATTCCTCAATCAGATACAGGGCTCGCAAAATTGCTAGCCCTACGTCCTGGGGCTAGAGATTTTTCCAGTCGGGCTACCAAAATCTATCTCTGCCCTGCCCGTCCGGCTATCGTAGGAAGGAAAAATATATGTCAATGCTTTTGCATTCTTTCGGAAATGTAGCTGGGTAATTATGTCATTGGCATCGGTGAGCCACTGTCAATATGTGACATATTGAAATCGTGTTTGAATTTGCGCTTGTTTTTTGCTTTCACTTTGCAATCGCGTGAACTGTGTATAGAGAGCAACAGTACTGATTGGTGAGTGATGATAATTTGCGCACCAATTCCTCTGACATTGTCTTATTAATCGTTAGCTTACTACGCAAACATGACAAGTGAAATCTCCCGCAGCTTAAACATGTGAGAGGTTGATCGCGCAGAGAATCGCTGAGCTTATGTGTGTGTGTGTGTGTGTGTGTGTGTGTGTGTAAAAGCAGCAGGATTTATATTTCAGTTCTGCTGAGCCAAATAAGACAGGTCAGGGTGAAGAAGTGACAGCCAAAGAAAAGCTTACCACAAAACGGAAAAGTTATGACAAATCAGACTATAAGGCAAAAAGAAAGTGCAGCTTTATGGTTTCATGGACAAAATAATTTCTGTGGCTGCAATATGACGAGCTAAATAACGAGGGGTGCACATAAGTGGTCCGCAGGTGCGCATTCGCTGTCAAAATAAAAAACACGTACAAGGGTTAGGGTTAAATTTAAAAACTGTACTTTTGAGTTAAAATATATATTTATACCCGATTCTTAAAAAAAGAAATTCTGACTGTTATGACCTTTCAAACTATAGACCGATCTCTAAGCTTTCGTTCTTGTCCAAGATCCTGGAGAGACTAGTTCTCTCCCAGCTCCAGGCGTACTTGGACACGAACAATATTGCTGAGAAATTTCAATCTGCCTTTAAGCCATTGCATAGCACTGAAACAGCATTGGTTAGAGTTCTTAATGATATTCTTGTAATCACTGATACTGGACGCTCTATGGTCCTAGTTTTACTGGACCTCTCTTCGGCCTTTGATATGGTAGACCATAACATTTTATTACTAAGACTTGAGCACACTGTGGGTATTAGAGGCACTGCCCTCGACTGGTTTAAATCATACCTCGCTGATAGATCCTTATCAGTTCACTTAGGCACCTTCTCCTCTTCCTCCGCTCCGGTCTGTTGTGGTGTGCCTCAAGGATCAGTTTTAGGCCCTATTCTCTTCTCATTGTATTTGCTCCCTCTAGGTGCAATCTTTGAAAAATACAATATCGCCTTTCACTGTTATGCCGATGACATACAGATCTATTTTGAACTTACTGACGACCTTGCTGTGTCCCTGCACTACTTTCAAGAATGCATGCGGGAGGTCAAAGAATGGTTCCTGAGTAATTCCCTCGTTTTAAATGATAAGAAGACTGAGATTGTGGTGTTCAACAGTAAAATCCCTCGTGCCCAACTCTGTGCTGCCCTGGGTTCCTTTGCTAGTTTTTCTTGTGACTATGTCAGTAACTTGGGTGTACTGCTGGATAGCTCGCTCAAACTCGATAAGCAAGTGTCTGCTGTAGTGAGATCTAGCTTCCACCAACTGCGCCTTATCTCTAAGGCTAGGCATTATATTCCGCATGAGGACCTGGAGAAGCTTATTCACGCTTTTGTGACCTCCAAGTTGGATTATTGTAACTCCTTGTACTATGGTCTTCCCTCTTCTCTTCTTCTTAGACTGCAAACAGTCCAAAATGCAGCAGCCCGCCTTTTAACTGGTACCAGGAAATTTTGCCATATTACCCCTGTCCTAGCTAGCCTGCATTGGCTGCCCATAAAGTACCGTATTCAATTTAAAATATTACTTCTTACTTTCAAAACTATTAATAAATTAGCGCCAAGTTATCTTAGTGAACTTCTCAAACCACATACTCCTGCTAGAACACTCAGATCTGCCACTCAACTACTTCTGACCCAACCCAGATCTCGACTGAAGTCTCGGGGTGACCGTGCGTTTGCTCTGGATGCCCCGGTACTGTGGAACACCCTTCCTCTCGACCTCCGCGCATCTGATTCCATTGCACTGTTCAAATCACGATTAAAAACCCACTTATTCAATCTTGCCTTTCACTCTAGTTAATATTTCTTTTATGATTTTATATCATGCACTTTTATGCTCATTTAAATTCTTGTTTGCTCTGTACCTGTTGCTTTCCTATGTATTAGTGACAGTTATCTGCTTGCATATTTAGTACTTGCTTTGGTCCTATTTCTATTATCCTCCTCCTATACTCTATTTTACTTGTTAAGCACCTTGGCATACCCTTGGTTTTTAAGTGTGCTTTATAAATAAAGTTTATTATTTATAATTTTAATAAATGACAAATTAAAAAGGCATGAACATTTTATTTTGTATCGAAAAAATATCGAACCGTGACACCAAAGTATCGAACCGAACCGTGAATTTTGTGTATCGTTGCACCCCTAATATATATATATATATATATATATATATATATATATATATATATATATATATATATATATATAATGTTCTTCCTCTACAGCCCCCCCCCCCAATTTTTGCACATGTCGAGGAGTGTGTCAGGCTACATTTCACTGTGTGTTATACTTGTATAACTATGCACAAACTATGTGACAAATAAAGAACCTTGAACCTTGAACCTTGAGAAATTACAAACAAAGTGCATTTATCCTCAAAGTACCACATCATTTGGAATGTATGTTAAATGTAACCCCAATGATAACTTGTAACCTGGTATGTAGACGATTCCACTCACCAGTCAGTTCATTAGGTACGACTCAGCTGCTTCATTACAGACATGTCTGATCTGCCTTTCACATGGCAACAACTCAGTGCCTTTAGCAATGTAGACATGGTCAGACTCTGAGTCAGAGACATGGTCTCAGTACTTCTGAAATTGGTGCTCTACTTTCTCTAGGGTTTATAGGAAGGAAACAATATCTCAAATAGTTCATTATTCATAATAATCAAGGTATACAAAAGTGCATTTTTCAACCCACAGCACATCGACCCTTCAAGCAGATGAGCTACAGCTGGAGAAGACCACAGTGGCTGCCACTCCTAAAGCCAGAACAGTGAATTGACAATTTACATGGACTCACTAAAACTGGAAAACTGAAGACTGGATAACATTACCTGGTCTGAGGAATCTTGATTTCTGTTGCAACAATTAGAAGGTGGAGTCAAAATTTCAACAACATTAAAACACAGATGTATCTTGCCTTGTATTAGTGGCTCAGGTTGGTGGTAGTGGTGTTATTGAGTGGCGGAAATTTTCTTTACATGGTTTGGAACCCACTTACAACAACATCAGCATAATATTAAGGGACTCAACAATGGTACCAAATGCAAGACATACCTGGGTATTGTTATTGTCCATATCCACCACTTTGTGGACATGTACATCAGGTCGGCGTGGACATTTTCTGATGATGCCTCCAGTAGGATAATGTGTCTTGTTACATATTTTAAATGATCTCAAGCTGGTATTTAGAACATGCATTCGCTTTACTCAGATAGGATCCACAGTCAGCAAATCTCATAATCCTTTGATATAATTCAGATACTGGATAAAGGATCAGATAAGTAGATGATTAGCAGTAAACTACAAAAACAAACAAAAAATAAAATTAATATCTTCATAGTCCCTTCTGTATTGTGTCACAATGTTAGTTAAAAAGGGGCATGTTAAATTGTGTCCCAACAGAAGAAAATTCCACTGAACTCTATTGATCTTCTCACCCTCTAGTTGCTGCACATCATGTAGAGTCTGGGTTTTATTTGATTAGTTATCTTGAGTAGCTATCTGAACAGTTGCTTATTTATGTTTTGGGAATGGCATTAATAAACCTAGCTGCAAATCATCTGGGGAGGAGGCATGTAGGGCCTATCTCTCTGGGATGGAATGATGTTGGGTAAGGGCACCAATCTATAAAAGAGTTACATACCAACACCCCATAGCAGAACCACGTAAAAGTGTTTATCAATCAGGTGATGAAATTGTCAAACAGATGTAATTCTCTAGAGCAGTGGTTCCCAAACTTTCTTTGCTAGGCCCCCTTTGTTTTACAAGAAAAAATTGCCCAACGCAGGGAAATTCTGCAGGGGAGACCTACCTTGGCACTTGTGCAGGTGAAGCCAAAGGGAAGATATGCTTAACCATATTTTCTAGTCTTTGGCTTAGAATGAAGTTGGTTTGGAAACATATTTGGCGATGCTTCATCTCCTGATTTACGTTTGTCTGGAAGCCCCGTCAAAAACCTGTCAATTATGCTAGCAGTGTCCAAGCATTCTTTTTTTTTTCTTTTCATTCATGCCTTGAGTTGAGCTCTCTCTGTCTCTTCCTTTCACTCTACTTGCAACCAGGAGAAGGAATATTGCTTTTAAAGATGTCATAAGAAGTCTTAAACATTTGACCAAAACTGACAAATACTAAATAGTGGGACAACCAAAAATAGCAAGACTTAAGCTACTGTGGATAATCGGTCTTAATCATAAAAATACATTCAAAACAATATTAAAATATTTTCATATTTCGGTATTTTCAACTGAAGAAAAGTCCTCAAATGTAAGAAAAACGGAATAATGTTTAAGGTTTTTTTGCTGCTATCAAAATGGGTCAGATATGACCTGAACAGTAAATTAGAACTTCCTATTTTAAAGCTCAAAACAACACATGCAAGGATAGAGTGCCTCTTTAAGGTTGCTGAAATGACAGCATAGCAGTTAGCTGCCATATATCAGCCTGTCAGTCAGGCCACATTTGCTCATTTATGAGTAGCAGTGTCTGAGTTTTGCATATCAACAAACATCTTACACTCACCCATAAAGTGCTTGTAAGCAGTCTGTTGTGGTGTAATAGCAGCTGCATTTCCCATTACCCAAATGATGACTTCATTTTTCAAAAAAGTAGGGATGTATCACTGTTATTATACTTGAGACTCAAATCAAACTGTCAGAGTTATATTTATGACAAAAAATAAATTTGTTTCTAATTTACTGGCAGTTCCAGTCAGCAGTTTATATACTAAGAATCAGGGCTTTTTACAAGACCAATAATGCTTACATATGTATTATAATGGGAAACTAACACTGTGAAACTCAGTGGGAACATGTACAGGCATGAAAAAATAAGAAAGGAGAAAAAAAACTGTCTAACTCACTGCACCAATAAATGCCAATGCCTTAAAGGCACACTGGCACACAGCTACTGCTGCCAGCGAACCCCATTTACTAAACTTTCAAACATGTGGGATTTTGATAGATTCTTCAGAGTGGGTTCTATTCTTAAAAGAAATATGCTGGTTGCTGAAATGCTTTTTAAAATCCCCAGACCATCTAAAAAAAATGGTGGTTTGTGAATTCTGAAGAATACGCTGTATTGATTTGAGCCTACCTAACACACTTGCTTTTTGGAAGATGGAGGTTTGGTGTACTTTATGACTTGCAGAGGAAGATGTATGCAGAGAAATTGCCAACCTCATCTGGACAACGGCACAAATAACTGTTTATTTTCTCCACTGCTCTGTGCTCATACAGAGATTTTCAGAGAAATGTCATGATAATATAACAATGACAGAAATTAAAGTAAATGTTGAAGGAGCATAAGAAATTGCTTATGTTGTTACCCTTTTATTCCCCTTTTTTACCCCATGTGGCACATCAGGGAGCAGGATAACATTGGTAAAAATGCATTTTTTTTCCTGTTAGAAAAGGTGCTAAAATACTTTAGAACAGTTTTTTTTTGTTTGTTTTTTTGTTTTACGCTCTTTAAATAGTATTTTTTTCACAGCAGTCCAATTATGAGACATAGCTTGGTCAAAGACTCACAGTAAACTAAATATTAGATGTTAAAAACATACACCATCATATTGTCCACTATTGAATTTATAATTATTGGAAATAATTATTGTGTAATGCCCAAAATTATAATATATTTATTTAGAAAATTAGAAAAAATTGTTTTACAGCTAGCTTACAGCTGTGTGCAAAAAAGAAAAAAAAAAAGTCTAATATAGACAAGAATCACTGAAAAATCATGATGCTTTGTGTGATAAATTAGTGAACAAGTGCTGGTAACTGGAAATGTGTGCAATATAATACCGCACGTCTTGATTTTCATTGTTGTGGTGATGATGTATGGAAGAAGATTAGGGCCACCGGGAAAAAATGTAGGGACGTATTTTTTTTTCTTACTTTCCAGAATTCTGAGAATAACCTCAAAATTCTGACTTTTAAGTCATGATTCTGAAAAAAAAAAGAGAATTCTGAGAAAAAAGTGAGAACTCGGAGGAAAAAGTCAAAATTCTGAGGGAAAAGAATTCTCAAATTAAAGTCAGAATTCAGAGGAAAGAGAATTCTGAGGAAAAAAGTCATAAATCTGAGAGTTAAGTCAGAATTCTGACATGACTTTAGGTTCAAAATTCTGAAATAAAAGTCAGAATTATGTAGAAAAAGAATTGTGACGAAAAAAGTCAGAATTCTGAGGAAAAAGAATTCTGAGATTAAAATCAGAATTCTGAAGAAAGATTCAGTATTCTGAGCTAAAAGTAGGATTCTGAGGAAAAAGTCAGAAATCTGGAGGAAAAAGAATTTTGAGGACAAAGAATTCTGAGAAAAAAGTCAGAATCCTGACTTAAAGCTCAGAGTTCTGGGGAAAAAAAAAACAGAATTCTGAGAGAAAAGTCAAAATTTTGAAGAAAAAGAATCCTGAGATTGAAGTCAGAATTCTGAGCTTAAGGTCAGAATTCTGAGGGAACAGATTTCGGAGAAAAAGTCAGAATCCCGAGATTAAAGTCAGAATTCTGAGGGAATAGATTTGTGAGATGAAAGTCAGAATTTTGACTTTAAGCTCAGAATTCTTAGGAAAAAGTCATAATTTCAGTGGCTCTAATCCTCTTCTGTAGTTATGGCTTTCTTAGAACTGCCAGGAGGGATCAATAGCAGTAACGGCATGAAGATGTTAAGTTGTTAATTTTCATCTAATTTACCAAATTAGACAAATAATCAGAGGTGGCAAAGTAGAGGCATTCTTTACTTAACCCTTTAAAACCGGTCAGAGCAGCACGCTCCGTTTAGCGTAACTATTTTTAAATCCCGGTAGCACTGCAACCACGTGAGCTAGCGCAATAATTTTTTTTGCATATGAAACCGGAGTTGTACTTACATCTTATGCCATCAGCTTGTCCTTCCACATACAGCTTTGCAAAAACGGCATAAAAAGCACTTGCAGCAACAAAAACACAATATTCCAGAAACACGCTTTGCCGATCCGATCAGCTGTTCATAACACTTCCTACGTCCATCAGCACGAACTATCGCATGTCCGCCATGACCTGCCCGAAACCGGAAGTGACATCATTTTTGCGGAAATGTAGGGGTTTTTTTTATCATCAAGGCCTATGAGCTTATACTGGTGTTTTTAAAAGTTATGTTTGACTTTATGACTTTCTGTGTCGTTTCTGGGATGCTTAAGACTCATATTGCACTGCTGGAAATAGTTTATTTTGATGCATATGCTGCATTTTTGCAAATTTGCACTATAATATTTATTTTCGTTTTTCCTGCAGTGTATAGAAATTGGTGTATTTCAAAAATAAAACTATGAAGACACTCAAAATAAATTTCCTGTGGTGGGAAACTATTTTGTGCAACTTTTTTTGTATTTACAATTTTGAGGGATAAGCCTCTTAAATTTCTCTAACTAGAAATATATGTTAAAAAACAAAAACGATTTTCAATTTTTTTGTAGTTTATTGCACTTTTTTGCAATTTATGTAATTACTATGCACTTAATGCATGCATAATATTAAAATTTAGGCTGTAATGGTTGCATTGATGTATAGCAACTTGAAATGCTCCCAAAAATGGCTCTACAGCATGTAAAAATATAATATAGGCTCTGGCAGACTTGGTTCTATGATAGGTCTTAAAGGGTTAAGTAGAAGTACAGATATTAGTGTTGAAAAATACTCCGGTCAAAGCTGAAGTACTGATTCAACTTCAAAGTAGAGGCTCCGAAATCTAAGAAAATAAAATAGCAGCCCTACTAGAACCTGTCATGGACATTCTATTGCTTCTCTCTTCTTCCCCATTCTGGCCAAAAGACTGACAGAACATTTAGTTTTTTTCTGGTTTCTTACATACACTCACTTATACAGTTATCATACACACAGATATTGCATACATACTGACATGCTAAAGGCCATGCATATTATCAGCTTTATTGAATTAAAACACAGAACATGATCCTAAGATCATGTGTGGTCAGTTAAATCTGATTTTGACTCAGTGTCCTGGTCTTCAGTTGCTTGTGCACCTTGAAAGCCACACCCTCTAAAAATAAGTGCTGGATGAAGTGTAAAGTGCACCATCTTTAAATTATGGACAGAAATGACACTATGGTCGTGTCCAAATTCATGGGCTGCATCCTCCTGAGGCCGCATTTGTAGACCTATTACGTCACAGCGACGTGCCGAAGGCTGTCCAAATTCGTAGACTCCTCCGAATGTAGCCGACAAATGCGTCCTCCTTTTCCCCGAATTTTAAGGATGGGTCGGGTGTGTCCTTCGTGGCCTACCATATCCCAGAATTCATAGCGCGGCCCAGCCAAACTCCAGTTTCCAACAATGGCGGCCGCTACTAAGTTTTAAAATTACTCATACTAATCTTTCTGGGTCACAAAATAAACTTTTAACATTTTTTCAGGCGAGGAAGTAGCTGTGTAAACATCAAATATCTGCTCGGTTTATCAAGATATCGCATATTTGCAAAAGTGCTTCGACGTTTTCGGAGGCGTCTGCTACCCACCAGCTCGATAGCTAGCCGGGAGCTCGAGGGTTACTGATGCGGCCGAGAACGGCACAACTCCCGGCACATCATTTTCAGATCACCGCGGACTTTCGCTGCTCGGGTTAAACGTAATATATAAGTCACTTAGACAACCTAAAAATGTTATTGTTGGGCTTTTTTCAGTGTTTTGTTTGTTTGTGAGTAAATCGGTTTGGCTGAGATTAAAGTTATTAGATAAGATTAGATAAAATAAAACTTTATTAATCCCCTGGGTGGGTTCCTCCTTGGTTTTTACACAGCTGACTAAACGTCAAACAGAAAACTGATTAAACAGAAGTATGAGACAGTCGAGAATTTACGCCAGTGTCCTGTTATATTTTAGATAGCAAGGAGCAGACGGCTGAGTTTATTAAACTCCACCGAGACAGCGGTGACGCTAATCAGAAGGCTAGACCGTCCAATTTCACGGCCGTTTACTTCCGGCCTACCCGACCTTCTGAGGACCCGGCCCACGTAGACCGCGAAGGCCGGGTCCTCAGGAGGATGCAGCCCATGAATTTGGACACGACCTATATCTCACATATTGCTGGGAAGTACAAAACTGTGAGCTGCCTTCAAGTTCACTTCACATTGGAAAGCCATTTATAAACCTGTCAGTACACAAACCAACTTCAGTCTGACTTTCATTACAACTGTTATTTAGGGTTCTCTCAGTTCTACGCCATCTAGACAAAATAAGTTGAGGATCAGCCCTTCTGTTAAAAGCATGAACTCAGAAAGGAAACATCACCAGTCTATATTTGCAGTGTCCTCTAGGCACTTCCTGCTGTACCCTAGGGCAAGGGAGTGTGAAGTAGAGCTTAGCCGCACTGCAGTGATGTGTGTTTGACTGTGGCCTGATCCATCTGTGGAACTGGTACATGGCTTGGTTGGTGATTGGTATTTGGATGTGTAAACCCAGAAACACAATGCTGTGAACAACCTTCAGGGTCGTTACATATTTACAATATAGATTTTTCCTATGAGATCGAGAGAGAATTAATATTGAATTCACTCGTGAGACATCTTGAACCTGATCTCAAGACCCTTCAAACTCTAGAAACAGCCTAATTTTGAAGACAATTAAATTCCACCAGTGGATACAAAGGTGTCTGCTGGGCTGACCTCTGACACATTCAATGACCCCACTCCACAACCCACACCTTTTGTGAAGCGCTATCCGTTATTGCTCAATTTATTTTAGAAGGTGGATCAAGACCCCATTACCACCCCATTTGTGCTTCCCGACCTTTTTTTTATTAGCAGCATAATGGCACAGATAAATTATCAGAGTTAATCAGAGCCAAATGAAGAAAAGTAGTGGAGTGAGACTGTGGGAATGCACCTTCTTCCCCCAACTCACACCCTACCCCCTCCACTGCTGTCGGGGCTGTGTTAACATTTTCCAACTTTAAATTTTGTACCCCTATCCCACCCACCTACCATTTATTTTCTTTCTCTCTATTTGAATCCAAATGTTATGCTATCTCCGTCCTCCCACACATCTTTTCTTTGTGCCTCTTCTCTCTTTTACTCTCTCTCCTCAACATCTTTACCTCTTCTCTTCCTTGGGGATTGCCTGTTTGATATTCTGCTTGTGTGGTGGGCCAGCAGGATGGATTAGAGCATGGACAGGCCCCACAAACCACCCTGATCTACAGGACAGCTTTTCAATCACTTCTCCAATGCTGTTCCACCTATATAAATATACCTACAGGGAGAGAGCGAGAGAAGCAAAAAGAAAAAAAAGACGTGAAAATAATAGAGAAGGATAAAACAAACAGGAAAGGACAAATGTAGAATTTTATGAAGTACTACTGTTGCTGTGCAAACAGGGTGAAATATGTCAGAACCTTAGAGGTACATTTCTACTTCAGCATATAAAAAGTGTGCCAGCACTGCACACACAAGTCAGAAAAACAGAGAACAATGGCTCATTTGCACCTATAATGGCTTGGAGCCGTTTCTGTTTCACAGTGGTTGGCATACATGTTCCTTCAGCTTTATTGGAAGGTTCAAGTTTGTTTTTCCTCTCCATGTTTGTTTATACTTTGTTGTACCTTGATACTTGTGAGCTTTCGCATATAAATGAAAATTGCAAATGCTTTATTTTAGGCTGAAATTAGTAGCCATTATAAATAGGTTACAATTGAGAGTGTTTAGACCATTGCACTCTCCTTGGGCACTCAGGGAGAGTATTGATCCATTGCAACTCATCAACCTGTTTTGTTGCAAAAGTGACACTTGAACAGTAATCACCTTCAGAGGGTGAGATAATAAGATGGTGTGTAATTGTTGTGGCTTAACAAAATCACTAATGACGGATGCTGTCAAATGCCAAGTTTGTAATCTGTGTATAACCAGAGAGAACTTCAGAGGAACCAAGTTGTTTGTTATAATATATCAAAACACATGTTTTCTAATATCTATAGCAACATTTTAAGACTTTAAGCTTAAACTTTAAAGTGTAGGCAAAATGCTTGTCGTGAGCTAAGTCTAATCATAGAATGATTTATTCATAGTCAACTATTTATTTTTATCTTAACAATTAAATAAAAAAGGTTATATGTGCAAGGACAAGTGCAATTTCTATTTAAGTTTGTATGAAGTCTGTGTAATCCAGAGCATATTCTATAGAATAGGCCTGGAATAATTATTCATTATTCATCCCACACCTTTGACAGCTAGGCCTGTCATACAGCATGACAAAAATGACTCACTAAGTAGAGTGGTAACCTAAGGAACAGACTGCTTTGCCCACATGATTGATAGATACTAAAAAGCTTGCCATGGCATTTTTGCAACAGTAATGTTTAAATGAAGAAATAAGAATCTTGCCTTTGGCTGCATGTGTTTACACCTGTATCGCTTACATGTGATACATTAATATATTATCAGTATTATTACAATTTCAGATGCTGAGTTATTGTTTATAACTTCGAGTAGAAAAGAAAAACTGATCTCCACATACATATTGTATTCAGCTTGGTATGCACCTGATGCAGATGCATCACACTCCAGCTCTAGTAGTATTTTGGACAGAAGTCACGTCAAGTTGCACAGAACAGATGATGAGGGCAAGAGGTCGGATACAGGAATTGCATAAACATTCTGGGCAATTTTCAAAAAATAGAGCCCTTAATGACTAAACACTCACATGTGTGAAACACTCCTGGTATTATTTGAAGCACAGCAAAAGATGGAAAAATATTTTGTGGAAGATGCAAAGCCACTGGTATAGTTCCTAGGTTGCATCACCAAATGATTTAGGACCAGATTATACAGGACATATGACTGGTTAGTAACCCCCAGCAATCACTGGTCAGGAGGGACAAACAGTTGTCAAGGGGTTGCTGACAGTTGCTGGGTGAAGCTGTTTGTAAAGAGGTGAAGGGTCCTTTACCAAAACATCCTTGTAATTTCTTTTGTCAGTAGTAGGTTGCTACAGTTGACTGTTATTGGCATGGGAAGCGTTGGCTTGTCTGCAAACATGCATCAACTGCTCAAAAAAAAGGTGGTGAAACTGTGAAAAGTGCAACAGGAAATTGTTCATCTTCAAAGTTGCACATTTTTATACCTGCTGGCTGAAGTGGAAGGTGTAGTGTAACTTTTACTTTAAAGGTGAAGGAAGTCAAACCTTTTTGTGCAACTCGGCAACCAGTCAAGTGGCTCTCGACTGGTTTCTAGGCCTCTGTGACCAGGGCCTTAGTTATATTAGTTTTATTATGATGTTTGGTACTTTTACACTCACTTTACACACATTCATCATATTGCATTTTGTGTGATACATAACTTTTTTGATTTCTGATATGTGAAAGCTTTATATATTTTATATTTATATTTTGTCCCATTCACACTGCAGAGCTATTGAAAGTTTTGATAACTTGGAGTGATGTCGCAGTGGCATATATGAACACTAGTATACATAAATTATCGCATGTAAGTGTTTTTAAAGCTAAATTATTATTAATGATGATAAAGGTATAATAAAGTATGTATCCTTCTTTAAATAAGTTCAAAATGCTGACCAGGAAATGGAAAACAGATGTGGATATGTAAATTGATTTGAGGTCTAGATTAGTTTTGTCATGTGCATCATGTCATAAAAATATCAACTGAATGACATGAGCATTTGGCGAGGATTTGACTTGTGCTCGGTGATAGACTGCTGACCCTCCAGAGCTTTTACAACCTCTTGTCCCACCTCTGCTAAATTAAACTGCAGCCTTTGCCCTGACAAGGATCTTGCATTCAAATCTGACATAGTGTCATTAACACCGCAGCATTTTTCACTTCACTGTAAGCATATAAGCACACAAATGGATATTTCCATAAAATCCATCAAGTGTAATTTTTATTTTTTGTCCATCAGATTTGATGAGATATTCAGCAGCTACTTATGCTGTCATACATCTTAAACAGCTTAGATATTACATTGTGCTACTTCAAAACTCATATTTATACTTGAGTGCTTGTCTTCACAGAAAGTAAATAATATACATTAAGTTTTTGAACAGGATAATGAAATCGCTTTTCCTCTCACCATTTACCACCTGTCTCCCTCCCATTACTGTCATCAGACCGTTGTTTCCTGACTTTGATAATGCACGGACATGTCCTGTGCAGAACAGAGTCAGTGAGTGATACGGAGAGCTGCAGCCCTCCCAGTGTCAGTCACTGATTGATGTTTGAAAATGGTACAAAAACCTATGACCACCTTGCCTCATAGCCAGAGGCATTTTACCCCCCTTAATGAAAGAGAAATTTGAAGCAATATGAAATTAGTGCTCAACCTGAGCACTGCCTGGATTGAAGAAAGGATGCAGGAGTACTGGAGTGCTTAGATTAGTACAAGGCTAATAATGTGCTAATAACATTAATCAGGGACTATATGTGACTTTGAAAACATCACTAGAGGCCTGCCCAAAGGGAAACTAATAAAGGGGATGCGCCGTCTACACTTCTGTTCTGGACATGACTCAACCTACTAAGTCAGCTCATCACTAAGAACAGATACAGACTCATATTCATGAGTGAAGTGGCCATCACCCATCTCTTGTACATGGATGGCATCACCTGTGTGCCACATGTGAGCAAGACCTTAACTAACTGATATTACTAACCACGATCTATAGTTGGATGTATGAGGATGTTATTGCACATCTGATTATGACCAAAATGCAAAGCATAATGATGGTCTTCAGTTATTGTTTATTAGTAAATACTTATACTTAGCATGCTTTACTTGATACAAAAATTAAAATTATGCAATCATAAATGCATTCGTGCCATGCCCACTAGGGCATTTGTTCTCTCTGTTTCAGTTTATAGTTGACCTTCATGTGCAAACAGAGATCCATTTGTGTTTCCTTTGTGGTTGAGATTACAAAAAGTATGTTATGGATAAATGAAATGCTCATGTCAACAATGCTATTTTTAAATGGGTGGTCGTTTCGATTAAAATGTCATTGCCTCTGTTCATTTTCTCTGATGTTTCTGTTGAACTTTACACACTTGACTTGGTCTGTCCATGAAATATGAATTATCTTCACTGGCTTCACAAGACCTTGTGTATCTACATGTACATGTGACTGCTCACACAAGTATGCTTGGCAGAACACCAGAAATGGCTTTTTTCCCCCTTTCTATGAGCAATGTGTGCCTTAATGATTTGAAAAGAACTCCACTTTCCGAGCTTATCAAGCACACAAAAGTTTTATAGAATTCACCAGTTCCAAATGATTACTTGCAATTGTCACTTTTTGTTGAGCACAATACACAAAGTCTGTTATTTAGCCCCAGCACATAACTGTGAAAAATAGAAATTAAAAATAGGGCTCCATCTATTGATGGAATAAATGGAAAGTCACTTAGAAGAAGATGAGAATGCTGGTGCATCCCCTGAGAAGATTCCTGGAACAAATGGCTGCGGCAGATATGGGCTAAGAACTCTTCTTGAGATTGACACAGGTAAGTGGTAATGCGAAAGCAGGGGTGCCATGTCAATTAAGGTGCATTGAGGACTGCTGTCTGTCTGTGAGAAGCTCATTAACACCAAGGTCAGTTTCATCAAGCCCTCAAGCTGTCATTATTCTCATATTACCAGCAAGGTGGGAAATAAAAAGGTGTATTGGGCATGTTTTGTAAACCTAAGAACTGCATGCAAATTCTGTGGTATTGATGCAAATGCATACAGTACATATAAAGATGTGAACAACATTGCAATTCAAACTGCTGCTCCCTCTTACACATGTCTAGACACACACACAAACCCTTAGTCATGCACCAAATGTGTATATTTTTAAAGCTGTTTCTCAAGCGAGCTTTTGGAAATTAAGAGCAGGTAGCAGGTGCTTGTTAAAATGAATATTACACAAATATTTATGCAAAGCTATTTTATCAGTGATTGCAGATGGTCCTGTTAGTTTGAGTGGCTGAATAACAATCTATATCTCTGGAAAACATTTACTCAAATAAATCCATGTATTATAACTTGCAAGCTTCGTGCAAGTCTAAGATTGTTTTTCCTCATGATTATCAAGTAATTTAATGCCTTTCACCACAGTTTTCTATATTGTGGACCCTGAAAGAAGCTTCAACATGTGTTAATTTGTGAACAACATCAGTACAGAATACATCGATATCCCGAGTGAAGAAATGCCTCTTAAGGAGACACAGGCAGGGGCAACAGGCAACATTAGCCTACACATCAGCCATGTGGAGTTAAACTGTTAATTTTCCAGATCAGTCTGAGTGGTTGGTGCACAAGTAGAGCAACTTTAAAACTGAATCACTGACTGCTGGTTGTTTTAGCAGCTAGTTTTTCTCTATATAGTCTGACACTGGACTCTTTCTTGTCTTTCCCATGTTACTGGAAAGCACTGATGGGAAACATATAAACAACCAGACAAGGTAATTGCCACCCCTGTGCCCTAAGCCTAGCTCTCAACTCAGCTGTCAAAATCTAAAAGACAAAAAGCTTCTTGTTACTGTGCTTAGGTACATGGCAACATGTTTGCAGAAGACAGATTTTCAGAGACTGAGAGTCACTTGTCTGCATCCTTTGGTCTTTTTGCTCCTTCTCTGGATTGTCACTCAGCCTCCTTCTCTCCTCTCCTGTTAGTAATGCCTGTGTTATTCTATGGATATTCCTGAGCAGTTTGGAGGCAGCCGTTCCACTTGTTTATCCCTTTCTCTTTCAATAAGAGACTGAGGGAAAAAAATTCAAACTCTAGGTGACAATACATCCCAATCCATTCCATTCTCTACTGAGATCAGTGATGCTCTCTCTCTCTCTCTCTTTTTTTTTTTTTTTTACCAAACATATATAGACTTCGAATAGCAAGGTTAACACAGAGTGATTTTTACCACTAACACAAACACCTGTGCAATTTATCTCCATAAAGCAACAATGTAAATGTTATTCTTGGTTCAATACATAGTCATGACTTCTCTGTATGCTGTGATAACACTGGAAATACAAAACTGTCAAAACACAATCAATCATGAGTTTTAAATAAAAGAACATCACCAAAAATGTCAATGTGTGTAAATTACACAATAAAATTAAATCAAGCACAATTCAAAACTGCATTACTAAAACACATTTAGCATTTGGTTTATGGTAACAAACGTAGAAGATCTTATGAAATATGTATGGTCATACGATCAACATAGTAGCTAGAAGAATACCAGGGTTGGCAACAGAGCATTTGGTCTAGAGGGACAAGCAGTTTTAATGAGAAGCTATTTTATTCAAATAGGATAAAGTACATTCTTTCTCTCTTTACAGTCACACAGGCTATGTCCACAAAACAGAGGTTATGAACTAAAATTTAGTAAAAACTAGTAAAAAAAAATGTATCAAGAGGCAGTACTGCATAATTATAACTTCTACACAGGAATTTGGAGTGGTGAGTGGTATTCTGAGCAGAAGGAAACAGTCAGCTAAGGGTGCTTCTCTCTCTAATCTGCACCATCAATGCACTTTCACTGATCCACTTAACATTATCCTTATATCCACTGCAGCAGCTGTATATTTGTTTGCAGATGTTGGCAGCTATCAGCGAATAGTTATCAGCTATTTTGAAACAAAAAACACTTTTTATCCATAACAAGATCTCCATAACAGCAAATGAACTGTACAACAGAAAATACAAATGCTATTTATGGTCTCCTCACAACAATGATAAGAAAAACAAACTGGGCCAATATGGCATGTTTGTTAATACAGAGATACACATGTTAATGTGATCTCTGGTCTCTCACTCAGAGACACAGGTCTCCAAGTGTCCAGCATTCAGGTGGCTACCTGAGGACACTCATGTGAGAGAAAATCTGCTCACACAGATATGTAGAGCAAAATACAGCAACAAATCCAGCTGCGTTCACAAACTTTGACCCCCACAGAGTCGAATCAGTTGCTGTCCTCTGTGTCCAGCCAGGCTAATCCAGCTGCTCATAAAAGCTTTCTGGTTTGATCAGAAAAAAAACATTGGTCCATACACCTGAAAGTCCCGAAAACACATTGGGAATTCTGTCTCGAGCCTACGGATGTATCCATGTATTTCCGTGGTGCTGATGCTGTGCTGAATGGACAGATCCTGAAGCAGATGGTCAGATGATTTCTATACATTTTACATCAGATAAAAACTTTGGTTCTAACATTCAGATAATTATGTATTAAAAGCCAGACATTTTAAATGAGAATAAGAAAAAAAGTATTTCTTTGTGCCCCCTTTCCCTGTTAATGCCCCTACCTGCCCCCCCTGGCAAAACTAGACCCGCAGGGAGACTCTGCTGACCGTCTGCCCCGCGGTCATGTAGGCTC
Source organism: Aulonocara sp. 'chitande type north' Nkhata Bay (assembly GCF_057382095.1). Taxonomy (NCBI): domain Eukaryota; kingdom Metazoa; phylum Chordata; class Actinopteri; order Cichliformes; family Cichlidae; genus Aulonocara; species Aulonocara sp. 'chitande type north' Nkhata Bay. The sequence continues at coordinate 6,870,823 of NC_141350.1, forward strand.
TCCACAAGCTTGGTTGTCTGTTCTTTGTGTGTTTTGATTAAAGAATGTTAGCTACCGCTCGTCTGCAGGCTTTATTTAAATGGAAAACTTCCACAACAAACTTGGTTTATATCTGACCCAGATAGACTGCAGGTCATAACTTCTTACCTGAAGTTCAGTTCACCTGACACTTGGACCGGTGTTGTGCCAAAAACTGATTTCCAATGTTTCCGTGTATTTTTTATGTGTAACATCTTTATGTATGTTGGTAAATAGACTTCGGTGAACAGCGTTTACAAAGGGGTTATATATAGAATTAAAAAATTATGTGTTTTTTCAAGTATCTTTACAACTCTGTGTTATTGTACTTACATTATAACCAATCCGGTCCTTTATCCCCACTTAAAATATTTTTACAGAACTATTGTAATATTTGCTGCCATTTCTGCTGTCCTCTTGGCCAACTTACTCTTACAACATTGACAAGAGATACCTTTTGAAGGATCATGTGTGGATAAAATCAAGCACTGAACAGCTGGGAGCTACATGAGACCAAACTGCTTTTGTATGGGGTTGTGGCAAAACAGGGACTTTCAGTTATGCTGAGAGTGGAGGGAACAAAGCAAAGGAACTGTTTCTGTGTCAGGAGGGTAGTTAAGATGCTTCTTGTAAGTAGGTGGAAACAAGGATATAGAAAATGCCCTTTCCCTGTATATATGAGGCTATTGTCACTGTGTGTCTGCCTGCTGCTTTACTGTATCAAGGCAAACGCTCCCACGGGCAGGTCGCCTGACCTCACTGTTTATTGTTTGTGTTTTGAGTGGATGTTTTCTAGTGTAACAAGATATTATTAAAGATGTTCCATGGTTAGACTCCAAGGTCTCAGCATGGACCAACCAAGGTCCATTTATTTCACCAGGATAACAATCATATTATTGTGGTTAAATAAATACAATATATTAAGAAAAAGATTAACCAACCATGACTTTATCAATTAGTCTCTCTCGCTCTCTCTCGCTCTCTCTCTACATGTATGTGTGTGTATTTGTCTTTTCATTAACATATGTCTACTATTTTTGACATAGTGTATGTCAAAGAATACAGCATATATACAGCATATACACACATTTAACTTTTAAAACATAAATGTAAACACGCAAGACCTAGAACTTTAAGATAAATAAGTGGGTTTATTTGTAACGGTCTATATATACCAGATCCTACCAAGTTTAGAAAAGATGAAAGCTTGACCTTAGTAAGCACTTTAGGTAATTGAAGGTAAAGGAAGGGGGTGCTATTGAATGAACAAACCTAAAATTAATCAAATGAAAGATTAAATTCATTTCAATAAATTCAAACAAATTCAAGGTAATTCAGATTATTTTCAGAGTATCATCAAGCATCTGAAGTGAAGGTTGTTCAGTGTACGTTTGAAGTAAAAGACTGACTTGGGTCAGAACCACCTCTCTGTGGGCTGAAGATTAGCAGTAATTGCAAGTACTTGTCCTCAGGATGCACCAGCAGGTCTGCAGGTATCATATAGCCTTTCAGAAAGTCTGGCGGTCGTGGCAGAGAGGATGAAGCAGATTCAAGCAGAGTACAGCCACGTGATGTTGGTTTGTCAGGCTAACACAGTCTGGTGAGAAAATAGCTTTTGGCCCTTGACCTGTGGATGTTGATTTCTACTCTGAATTGATTTAGACTCACTGTTAAAGAAAATAATAATTCAGAGTCTTCAAAATAGGTGTTGTGTTTATTTTGTGGGTCAAAACAAAATCAAAGCTTAATGCCAATGATCAATCAAATTAAAATCTTAAGGCTTTGTGTCATGTGGGCACAAAGGCCTGTACAAAAGTTAACTCAAGTGCAAGACTGATGTGTAGACGTGGTACAGCTAACTTAAAACAAACTTTATTTTAATGTTGTATTCTATTCAAACTACATACTTTGGTGTATCTGTGTACAGGCGAGAGATTGAAAGATGGACCGGTGTGGTGTTGGCAGTGATATGGTCACTGCAGTGATCTGTTGTTGTGAAGAGAGCGCTGAGTGAAAAAAAGAAGCTGTTGATTTAGCAGGTGCTCTATGACACTATGAGGAATGGATGATTAGATGAATTCGATAGAAACTTATGTCAATTATAAATAGTTATTTGCTTAATGAATACAAGTAGTTTTCATGTAACTCGTGAAAACTATTATATGAATCACTGCACTTTAATAATTAAATGTAACATTTTTAGCTCATAGTATGTTTAAGTAAAGGTAAATAAATAATTTTGCAAACAGTGACTTATATGAAAGCCTTGCAAGTTTATAGATATAAAATTAACCACTTTATAGAACCAATGTAACATTTGCTTCAGTGAATGCAGTGTATCCACTTCTGGTATCCAGAGTTAAACAGATCTGGGGGGGTTTCTTAGTTGTTTTCAGGTCTTGGATATGTAGACAGTTCACTATTTATGTAAGTATGTATGACAGCCTGTGTGGTCTTCAGATCCCGTTTCTCTTCTTCTCTGTCTTTTTCCTGCTTTCTCTATATATGGGTTTCATAACTTTGTGCTCTTGTGTGGTGTAGTTCTCATCTTATCAACCTGCAGTTACTTTAAAGACTGGTTCAACTGCAGTAGTTGCACAGTGAGACTCTTTCAGATTTTTGTTTATTCTTGCTCTGTGTATTTACCTCAACACTACCAGCCTGGATGATTCACCCCTTGCTGACCTTGTTAAATCTCATTGTCGCTGTAATAAATATACTAAACTGTACTAGTCTCCAAGTCTGCATTTGGATTTAGTTGTTTTAGTTAAATATGGATACAGTTAATGGACAGAAATGCCAGTGACCTTTAATCCAACTAATGTTATAAATTATTCAGAGAGGTCCTCAGAATGATTTTAGATTTGAAGAATTTGCTTTATTGTATTTAATGACTGTATTTCATAGTAGAAAAATCTAAGCTCAAAGATTGCCTCATGAACTACATTTTGTGCAGTTTCAGCCCTTGAGTCATTTCAGATGCACCTACAATCATCTTCACTCAGAAATATTTGCATAATCTTTTGTGTTACATGTTCCATCTACATGCTCAGTTATTGTAAAAACATGACAAATGCCTGTTTGTTGGTCAGTGTGTTACATGTTTAAAACCTCATACAGATTTTTTGTTTCTGTTTGATTGCAGGCCACCGGTAGAACACCTGCAATTTGTAAATGTTGACAATTTACCAGACATTGCAGACTTTTTAGTCAAGATGAATCCACATCGTCCAAAGGTTATTGTCACCGTTGCTGCACTGATAATAGATTAATCATGAAATCGTGTTAAATACAGTCTTTGCATGATCAATGAACTGAACTCTGGAGATTTTTTAGTGAATCCACACATTTGGTATGTATATTCACCAATCATCATTTTGAATGAGAAAATAAATTGATGTGTCAGACAACTACAGTTACTATGACAACTGAGACTGATTTTAAATGAGCTCCTTCATATTACTGTAAATGAACTTGTTATTTATTTATTCTTTTTAATAAACCAACTTTTTGGAACAGACTCCAATGCAGATTTAAGCACAATTATTATTTTTAGTATTATTTATTTATTTTTTAATTTAAAAAAATCTATATTTCTTCCATGAGCTTTTTGTTGCTGATTAGCATAAAAATTTCAGCTGAGCTCAGTGCAAACATGTTCTGTACAAATACATTATCATACAAGCACAGTTGCAAAAATAGACTTATGCCTGAGGAAGGTGCATGAAGAAATGGGTTCACGAAGCTTTGCATTTAGAACAGAATCAGTCAACAGATATTTCAGTAGTGCAGTTGTGCTATACAAGATACACATTGAGCACTTCCTTACGGTAATTTTGTCCTTTTGCTTGTGTGAAAATCTAAAATGTATTATTCATAGTAGGTGCATGATGAGCAGGGTACACATCAGGGAATCTGGTAAAATCTCTTCTATTGGCTTCAAAGTAAATTTGAAAAAGCAAGCTAAAGTAATAGCATGCTGGTTACTGTAATTATGACCATTAGAAATATTTCAAAAGAACAACAAAACGCCTCCCCATAGAAACATGCCATGAAGAATTTATCCATTTTCCATTGTACAGTTAAATGACCCCTTTAATTTTTATTGTACACAATCTAGAGATTCAAAACTGGTCAAGTGTTTGAGGCATCATTCTTTCTCACTTAAATTTATTGCTAATGATTTCATTATTCTTTTGTTGCCCCCTCAACAACCCCCCACTCCCGACCCCCCCTTCTCAAATCTTGCCCTAGAGGCTCAGGGCTGAACACCATTTTGCCTTTAAATGGAACACTGATTGTTTTTCATGTTTATTCACAACCCACGGGTCAGCAGCCTCCTATAATCTCCTGTTTCTTCCAAGGACAATTTGGGGGATATCATGAATAAAAATGATCTTAATAATAATGCAGTGAAAAGACCCATGGCAACTATGAATACCATTAGAGTCTGATCAGAGGCCGTTAGCGTCACATTTATATGGCTAGAGCTAGTATAGGGCCTGCATGAGTGACTGAAGAGGCTGGCAGTTTACACTCTTTTTTTTCATTGATTCTCTCATATAGTTTGTCATCCTATATCAAGGTGGGCTTTCTATGATCACTAGAGGCATTGTTATGTATATTTGTTTGATAGAAAGTATGCATTTTTCTTTTCCAGTTTATCTCAGATTGATAATATTGAAACAGAAATATAAGAGAAAGTCATTGTGTCTTTGAAAAAGTATCTTTACTGTGAAGCAAGCTGCATGGAGCAGTAAGAGCAATTTGCCTCCCTCCAATACCCTTGACCTAGATGGTAAAACTTCCAGGGGAGTAGAGAATTAAAAGTGAGAGAAAAATACAATTATGTGCAGCAAAAAAACACATTAGGTGATCAAATATAGTATTTCCCTTGAACTGTAGGGTAAGGGGAGGACTGTTCCCACAATATTAACATAAAGAACAGGAAGGACTACATACCAAGGGGTATGTTCCACCTGCAGAATCTCATAGGAAAGAACGGGCTACTACAAAGGTTGTTAGGACCTACGAATTACATGTACTGTGACTTAGTGTCTCAATTGAGATATTCTGGCTGGGTGAAGTTAAGATGGGAGCTATTAATAGGCAAGGGTTGCAGTTTAGCAATGCCCATGGTTGGTCTCTGTTAGTTTTGTATATAATTAATCCTGAGGACAAGGCCACTCTGTCCCAACACCCTTGTCATATTCAGCCACTTCTTTTTCATACCTGTTTCTACTCTCCCAAGTTCTATATATTTATTCTCTTCTCTTGACTTTGAGGTCTCTGTTTTAATAAACCAAGGTGCAATGTGCAAGCCACAGCCAACTGCGCTATGGCAATGGGGTGAGATGAGAAAGAATTCATTATCATACATTATGTGTCATACATTATGGGTGTGTTAGGTGTTGTAACAATCATGGCCAATCTCAGTTGTTTCTTTGATCCCTTTAGAAGCTGCAGCAACCCAGTATAATGTATTAACAATAAAGGTAATAGAGCAGAAAGTCCGGGAAACGTTCTTCAGAAAAAAAAATTCACAATGAAGCAGTTGTGGAAATTCACATTTTAAACTTAGTATGTGGTAAAATAGGCAAGAAAAAACAGAGCTGTTTTCCCAGCCCAATTTTAGTGCTGATCTCAGAACTTAATTTCTGCTAACTAATGCTATGACAGGTCAGTTCTTCTGGGGGGGGGGGTTGCCATATTGTGGGAGTGAAACATTACACCCTGGCAGTCTAGGCAAATGGAAGATAGTTTGAAACATGGTCTAAGCTGGTGCTTCACATGTTTAAAACATGGTTAAACCTTTCAGCAGGATAATGGGCCCTGCCACAAACCAAACATGGTTCAGGAATGGTTTGACAAGCATAACAATGAGTTCGAGGCACTGCCTTGGCCTCCATATACCCTCTCAATCAAATCGATTATCTTAGGAATGTTGCAGGCAAACAAGTCCTAATGATGGAGGCCAAGGCTGGACTGGGACAAAAAATCGGCCCGGGCATTTTGACTAGAGACCGGCCCACCAGGATAAAGATTGAAAATGTGACGTCATTCAGGGGTAAAACCGCAAAGGATTCTGGGAGCTTGTGGCAAGAGGTACTAGCGCACGCAGGCTTTCAATTGAACTCAGTTACACAGCGATAAAAAGAAACACAAAAAATGGCAAGAAGCTGTTGTATTATTAACTGCAACAGCCACGGGAAGCCGATCGTTTTTTTTAATCGGATTACGTCGTTGAAGAGAAATGTTTTAAGCCATGTTTCCGAAGTAAGAGCCGACGGATGGCCTGGATATACCAAATATAACGTCCCAGAACACTCCAGCTCACATGTTAGTCTGCTCCAAGCATTCCCACAAAGGTCAGAGTTTTTTAGTAGTTAATACGTCATTTTTCTTAACATAATTGGTGATATAGGTTACAAGCAAGTCTGCCGCTGAACAGAAATTGTCGCGCTATGCTCCTTTATTTATTGTGCATAAATAGTGAATTGTCCTGACACAATATTGCGTTTCGCTTCTGTTATTATGGCACATTGACAAAAACATATACGTTTATTCACAGGATAAAACAGGTTTTTTGTATCACTAATTGTCCAGTACGATTACAGCATACAATATTATTGTCACTGCTACATTTCTGTAATGCGAACCAGAAATTATTTCCACTGCTAATTAATTACCATTGAGCTCAAAGGTTCTATTAATAAACGGTTAACGAATGTGTATTTATGACGACGATTTGTGAGACTGGTAAACTTATGATATGTACGATGGTCTTTCGTTCTACACGGTGCATTTCAAGGTCCTGTACCCATCCGTCGGTAAACTGTACCTGGGCTTGTTGCAGTGACCTGAAGTTACTAAACTTCATGAGTGTATGCACTCACTCCAAGAAGCGTATAATTGTAAATCTGAGCGTGGTGAAAGTTGGGCAGCACGCTAACGTATTTTGTCCCTCTGTGTGCTCGTAAGGGTCTAACCCTTTCACTGGTTTGATTTTTCCTCGTATCTTTTCTTTGTCTTTTCGTCGAGTCTGTCTTTGTACGGACCGGCATTGTTCTCCTTTTGTTTTGTACATTCCTTTTTTGTGCGGCAAAGAAAAAACAAGAAGGTATTGGAACCGGAGAATGAACGTTTTGCGGTGCTGCAAATGCTTGCATTTGATGCGGTACTTGGATTGTTTTGCCACGAGTTCCCGGCATGCAATGCGCGAAAATCACGTGATTGCTAAACAAGGGGGCGGGTGCATTCGGCCTCCTCGGCTGTAATTGGTCCAGCCCAGAGTCGATCATGACCAATTGGCCAATCCAACACCTTTCATTATACCCTTCCTAAAAAAATAAAAATAAAAAAAAAATCCATCGGCCCATAAAAACAAAAAATCGCCAGCGGCCCACCGGGCAAATGCCCGGTATGCCCGATGGCCAGTCCAGCTATGATGGAGGCCCCACCTTGTAACTTAAAGGATCTGTTGCTAAAATCACAGAACACTTTTAGGGGATTCCATACCTTCATGGGCTAGGACTGTTTTGGCAGCAAAGGGTGACCAACACAATATTAAACAGATGGTCATAATGGCCTGATCACTGTATCTCATTGAGTAGCAGGTGACCAGTATGCTGAAAAGCAATAGGCCTAGTTATTGTTCCACTGATATCTGCCCCTCTTTTCCTGTCCCCTCTACTATCTTGTCATAAAAATAACAATAGCCAAAAATAAATATTAAAAACAAATAAATAATCAAGATAGTGAATGTATTTGAGTGCAGGCAGGACTAACCAGCTTTGTAAGGTCCTCGAAGTTAGTCCCACCAGCTGGCTTTCTGACTGACACATCTATATCTCATAAGCTCATCACCTATCTGAATATTTTAGATCCAGTTCTGCCATTCACTTCTCACCAGGTTATTAAAACTAATGAAATGGTAACACATTCAGCCTCTTTTCCCTTCTTGGTTGTTTAAACTGTATTACTTTCTTCTTGTCTCCCTGATTCAGATCCTCTTCAATGTGTCAGACAATGTTCCTGCTGGTGTCTCTGAGATGTCTGGAAAGACTCCTTTGAATTCAATAAACATCTCCAGGAGAGGACTCAACGTACCTGGCAGCTCCATGTGGAATAAAGTCCCCAGCCAACCAATAACTCTGTACAACCCACTTCAGTAACTTACCTTTGCTCCGGTCATTGTCAGCATTGCAGCCAGTTCAGCTCTATGTAGTACATTAAGAAAAGTTCTTAATAAATCGATTATGCCTTCTACACTAAAATAAAAATAATTTGAAATAAGTCATGCCAACATTTCACAGATTCTTAAAAAGTCTTTAAAAAACCCTCTTGAGTCTTGCTCACAGGAAGGCTTATAGATTTACCGTGAACATGAATGACATCACTTGTCCTGAACGGATTTAGACAGTGGTAGTCAGCTCTAAAAATCTGTATTATACAGTAGCAACATGTGAGAATTACTCTGACATACAATTGAATTTCATCAGTGAGTTAAAATACCTTTTCTTACATTACAAAGAAAGCCAAAAAGGTTTTTCATGTGGGCTATTAAGAAAATACAGTATTATTAAGAGAAATCTCATCCAATCCTCTGGGGTATCTGGCTTAACCCTAAAGTGAGATACACACAAAGCGTAGTTAAAAGTAAGTTTGTGGATTAAACTGTCTGGTTAAACAATCTGCCTTCATTATTAAGTAATTAGCTACATTTAATTGCTGCCTGACATCTAGGATTACATCGTATTTGTACAATTAGAGCTGTGTTTGATAAGCTAGTAATGTATACATTGTGGCTTACTAGCTTCTTTTCATCCTCTTACACCCTATACCCTATTTTTCTCAATTCAGTATATATAAAAGCATGTAGTAAGATTTGGATGGTTAAAGTTAGGCAAGATGTCATAAAACAATTGGTTAATCAAGCTGAATGATTATTTTAAAACCCCTAGGATGCAGTGAGGTAGCTCTGACAGCTTTATCACTCTGCAGGTTTAATATGCATGTTACAGGTTAAAGCTGATGGTAAAGACACCTCAAAAGTGGCAGATCTTTCAGCACTGCACCTGCCAATCAGCAAGACCTCCTTGCCCCTTTTTTTATTATTTGCTAGTAAAAAGTTTCAAAGGAACCCTGTTTCAGTCAGGATGTTATCATCACAATCTCACCACTCCTGGCTCCTAATCCACATGCTGTGTGCGATTTCTTTCTTTTTTTTGTTGTGCATATGGGTCAGCTGAAAGCCACACTGAAATTGAACATTCACTTAGTGTTTTTCAGAGAGAAAAACAACTATCAGAATTGGCTACCCTTGCAGCGTAAACGCAGCCTTAGACCTGTATCAGGTCCAAGGCCAGACATTACTTTTTGAGTGCAAGTGCAATTCTCAATGTTTTTTCACACAAAACATTTCACACATACAGCATGGATGCTTTTGCAGATCTGCTCATCTTTTCACTTCAGCTGCACTGTATTTGTGCACTGAGAGCTTGAAGCCAGCTTGGATCTTATATCTCTAGACCTACTGATATTAACCCCCACTTCGGGCCAAACAGAGATGGCTGGTTATCAGAGGGGCTTTGGCATGGATTGGGGAACTAAAGAACCAGGAGGCCCATAAAGGAGATAAGCTGGGGTTTTATGGGTTAGCTGAACAGTCCAACATACCCTAGAGGGATCTGTGAATATACGGAATGTGTGCTTGTGTGTGTTCACGTACAGATATTCTGTATGTATAAGTATTATATGTGTTTCTGTATTTGTGTGTGTGCACCTTACGTGTATTTTAAGATTTAGTCACATACATCTTTGGTATACACTGAAGTCTATGAATTTACTGTTTGTAAGCAGCAAGCTGCACTGAAAGGAAAAATAAAAACAAGGCCAAAAGTGTGGCTTCCCTCAAAAGCTCCTTTTTGGCACATGCCTGACTTGTACACTCTGTCCTATGTCAATCTTACTGTCAAGGGAGTAAGTACCCCAGTTCTGACAACTAGTATATCACCCATTCAACTTCCACTCTTGGCAAACAAATTATTTATCATGCCTCCACGCATGAGAAACATTCATGAATATATGTGGCTGTGCTTTTCTCCGATTCGAAAGCATTACACAATGTCATATATTCTCCAGACTTTGAACTTTAATAAGGCTATTTTAGGATAACTGATTGGGGGGGGAGACACATGGGAGTTGACTTCACTTCACCTGTTGAATTCAACGGCTAAACTCTGTGCTTGAAAAATTAAGACATGTTAGTCATGCTTCCTACCAGGCAGGAGAATATTTTAAATAGCTTATTTCCCTGTTTGTAAAACCTGTACAGGGCTTTTTTAAATGTAAAACTGCCCCATTAAAATTGTATTAAGGCTTTAAATTATAAATTATTAGTGGCATAGCAACTTCAAATGAGTGCAGAGACTGTCTGCTCATTGTTACCTCAGCTAATCTGGGTCATATGTGTGATTAGTTGGTACCAGAGCTGCTTTCTAAGAGCAAAATTCCTGACCAGAGTATCATACAATAACAATTTTAGCATAATGGATGGCATCATTTTAAGACTTTTTACTGTATTTTGAACCAAGCAAAATCATGCAAATGACTAAGACTGAAGTAGCTGCCAAAGGTTCCAGCTGTTAATTTCATCCTAACCAGTGGTTTGAATCATTACAGCCTTCTTACTGACACAGCATTATTTTTGTAGTTTTTTTGTTTTGTTTTTTAACTATAGATTGAAATGAGCAATGGTTTTAGTGGCATGATTAAAATTCAGAATGCAAGTTGTTCATCAACTCAAATGAGGCTGATATCCATGTTCTAGTAATAATATTGTTATTAGCATTTGTCCCTGTGTCCATGAATACTCCATGGGTGTACTGAGCTGAGCAATCCATCCACAGCTGCTGATATACACCATTACATAAATATGATCAATTCTTGTCATTACCACAGTGGAAGCTCTTTTACTGAAGTTCACAAATCAACGGGCAGCATCACTGTGGCTGCATGCATCTTTTATATACATATTTGTGAACCTCTATTATCTTGCCAGTCTCCAGTGGCATTTTGTTTAGCCTTGACTGCAGTCTCAAAAAATTAGTGATTTGCTACTTGGCTTTAGGGTTTAATGATGTGCAGAATGTGAGCAGAGCGTGGTGAGTGGGTGTCTTGGTCTGTGCACTTGAGATACTATAGTAAAATAAGTGTTGTAACATCATTTTGACACTTAACCTGATCTGAGAAATAATTGAGTTTGACTGAGTTGACTTAGTATGTAATGACATCAAAGACATGCACTTACCCCCATATTTGTGTATCTCCCTTTAGAGTTGGCACAAGCATTTGGAAAGCTTTACCATCAAATTGCTGCTCTTGAGTAAGAAATGGAACACAGCAGGGGAACAAGTAGGTTGGAAGTATATTCCTCAGCCAAACTGAAGGGATCAGACAGCTACATAGCAGATTATTTTATAACACTAATCCTGCACATGCACATGCAACTAAACCCGCACCTGCAATTTCTGTCTGGAAACTGTTTTTAAAAAAGAAAACTGTAAAATCAACACAAATAAATGTGTTGCATATGTTTTGCGTAACAACTCCTGATAATACAACAGTACAAAGAAAAGAACAAAGAAAGTGAAAGAAGGTTTTTGTGAAATTAAAGCATGCACACTCTGCTATAAGATCCTGATTAGTGCATATCTGGTACATCTGGTTGCTCTTTATAATGAGATCCTGTTTATCAATGAAATTTACCTGTATCAACAAGGTAAAATAAAAAATATATATATAATACAAAGATGATAGAAACAATAAATAGCACCACTTACTAGCAGGCAATTCAGAGTATTATAAAGTATTTGAAGAAAGCATACTACAGATGTTTACTGCTCCACCGTCCTCACCTGGCCAGAAGCTCCGGTTAGTTATTAATGAAAGAATTTACAAGCAGTAAATGAGCTTTCTTCAAAGACAGCTTAACTTACAGATAGCATAGTACCGGCTCACTCCCAGTGGCTACCTGGCGGGGCCTGGCGCCTGTTGCTCGTTCAGGCCACCTCCGTGGTGCGGGGGGCCCTCAGGCCTCCGGCCTCTGGGCCTCCGGCCTCTGGGCCTGCGGCTCGGTTCACTCTGGCACAGCTAGCTGCCGGCAGAGCCGGCAGGCACGCCGGTGCAGCCCCCTCTAGCTTTTGCTCGGTGGCTACTGGGTGACGCCTCGTCTGGGGATCCTCAGCCCTTCCCATGAGGGTGGCACAGATGCCCCTCCGATGGTCCTCTTTGGGCTCTCGTGCTCTGGGAGCCTCTGGGGCTTCCATACAGCACCTGCATGTGGATCAATAGCTTCCTCTCGGGCCGTAGACAGAGAGTCAGAGTTGGCCATCACACATCCTCAGCCCTGAGTCTCAGCACTGGCTCACCCCAGGGCTGTGTGCTCAGTCCACTGCTCTACTCTCTCTACACACACGACTGCACTCCTCGCCACCACAGCAACATCTTTGTGAAATTTGCAGATGACACCACAGTGGTGGGGCTCATTTCCAAGGGAGACGAGTCTACGTACAGAGACGAGGTGGAGCAGCTGACGTCATGGTGTAAGGCCAATAACCTCCTCCTCAACACTTCAAAAACCAAAGAACTCATAATAGACTTCAGAAGGAAAAAGGCAGAGATCCAACCACTATTCATAAATGGGGACTGTGTAGAAAGGGTGGCAAGCTTCCGCTTCCTGGGAGTCAATATAGAGGAGAACCTTTCCTGGAGTGTGAACACCTCCGAGCTGCTGAAAAAGGCCCAACAGAGACTGTACTTCCTGAGAATTCTCAGGAGGAATAACATCACACAGAGACTGCTGGTGTCCTTCTACAGAGCCACCATTGAGAGTGTTCTAACTTACTGCATATGCATCTGGTACACTAGCTGCACAGGGGCTCAGAGGAAAGCACTCCAAGGGATCATTAACGCCGCCCAAAAGATCACTGGCTGCCCTCTCCCCACACTGGAAGTTCTACACAACGCCCACTGTTTTAAAAAGGCCCAAAACATCATAAAAGACACCTCACATCCTGGCCACTCCCTGTTCGAACTGTTGCCCTCAGGCAGACGGTACAGGGCAATCAGAGCAAGGACTAATAGACTCAAACACAGCTGTTATCCAACTGCAATAACACATCTGAATACTACAAAAAAATGTCCATCACGCCACTCTTGTGTTAATCTATGCACGGTCTGAAGCATGTGTGTGGGAATGTATGTGAATGTTTTACTGTTATATCTTATTAGTATTTTAAGTATTCTATCTATTTTATTTATTGAATTTTATTGTTTTATTTATATTTTGATATTGCTAGGGATGATGCAATGATCGGGGACCATTCTTAATTTCGTTGTTCTCATGACAATGACAATAAAGTTTCTGATTCTGATGTCTGGGGCCTGGATCTCCTCCATGCCTGCTTCATGCCCTGGGGGACAGGGCTATGGCTCGCTACATCCTCTTGCAGACCATTACATGTGGAAACCATTTGAATACAAGCGCGCTGATCCACACAGGTATGCACACGGGTGTTCACTGCTCGTAGACTTAAATTACACCTTTCTTGGCTGCTACTTCAAAGCACATTGTGCGCTGTCTGTCCTGCGTGCTGCACAACAACATTGAATATTCAGTATTTACTGCTGTTTACACTTAGCTAGATTAATGCGATGGTGTTGTGTTTAGTATGTTGCTTTGGGTTTTTTTTTTGCTTGTTTTCTATTCTTCTCTCAACAGGTGATCCAGGAGATTTTTTTTTCTCCCCCCCTTTCTCACTGTTCCTCTTCTCTTCTGTTTTTCTTTTCCTTCCTCTTTCTTTCTCCCTTTCCTATCCCTCACTCATGTCTGCCCCGTCTGTAACATCTGAAAATAAAATATAATAAACAATAAAAACAAAGGTGGATCAAATGGACCAATATGGCAATGCCACGATGATCCATTTGGCAAAGTAAATCCATTGGGTATCCTTGTTGGTCTTCAGACAACAATTCTGATGGCTAAAGAACCAAATGGGACAGGCAAAAAAAAAACAAAAAAAACTTACAGATAGCATGAAGAGCTCAGCCACTGAAAAGCTGCTGGTCCTCTGCACCAAAAAGAACAAGCTAAAATTATTTGGGAATGGGACTAAGATGCCTTCTGGACAGGTGAGGCATTTTAGACACGTCCAGGGTCAACACGTTCTCACTCCCAAAGCATGACATTTTACACTAGGTGACAAATCGTCAATATATTACACCTCGGGAGTGAGAACGGGCTGCCAGGGCAGGATGGATGGATAGATACTACGTTTATTTTCATGATCTACACTTTCTGTATTAGCAGCTATAATTGTTGTGTGCTTTAGAAAGCACAGACTATTTCTCCAGTGGTTAAATGGTAGATACTCAAATTATGCACACCTGCAGGCAGTATTTGGCTTTCCATCACAAAATGTGTGGAGCTAGATCAGCACGATATCCTGAGCGCTTATGTCCAACAATAAATTGTCAGTCCAAAGTACTTCATGAGTGTTAATGCATAGAATCATCATTATTGTAGAACCACCAACAATCTGATTAATAGTTCTACTGTTCATGTGGCTTTCAAGCCCTGCTTAGCATGATAAAACCAACCACTGAGAACCCCTCCAGCTATAAACAGATCCACACCATTTATAACAATAGATTGTAAGTGGTTACTATGATTACTGCCCTTAAAATTATTAATCCTCTTTTGTGTGTATACATACAAATACAAACTCACTGGACACTTTGGCTATACTGCACATGTTGTGCTGATTGTTAGCGTGAATATTTATTCAGGCAATTGTACACTGGCAACTCAGTGAATTAAGATATGTAGACAAGACGACTGGCTGAAGTTTAAGCTGAGCATTGGAATGGGAAAAAAATTGTTTAAGTAACTTTGACCATTGACCAGTTCTTGGTGTCATAAATTGCTGCTCTATACAGAATGGTCAAGAGAAAATATCCAGTGCATGTTAGTTTGTTTGGTGAAAAGGCCTTGTTAAGTCCAGAGGTAAGAGGAGATTGGTTGGATGCTTTGAGCTAACAGGAAGACAACAGTAGCTCAAAGAATCATTTGTTATGACCAAGATATGCAGAGGAGACTCTCTGAGCATGCAACGTATAAAATCTTGAAGCATACAGGCCACAACAAGAGAAGCAAAATTGGACGATAGAAGATTGGAAAAATGTTGTCTTGATTTCTGCCTCAACAGAAAGGTTGGGTCAGAATTTAATGTAAATAGCATGAGATTGAAGTGCTTACTGACTTCAAATGACGCCCCATTGAAAGAACAAACAGAAGTTTTTTTTTTATTAACCATGCGTTACTCTTTCATTTGTCTACTATCAATACAGTTATTCTTAAATAATGCCACAATTAAACTGATCAGACAAAAAGCCATTACATGAAAATATGACTGCTGAGAAAATAATAAAAAAATATAGACAGAAAGCAAATTTTTGTCCTGTGCAACATTTCCTCTCATGCGTTACTTTGCTTATACAGTACAGTGAAACTGATTTCAGACAAATGGTCTGTTGTATTATTTACAGCATTATACTTTAATCATGACCTTGCAACAAAGGCAAGTTGCAAAAGCAGTTAATGAAATTGTTGGATTAAAAGCCTTTAATACTGTGATCAGCCAGTTTACTACAACAGACTGAGATGTATCAACAACTGAACAAATAAAAAGTATGCTTTCTTATGACTCTGCTAACTCCCTGACTCAAAGGCAGATTGAAACAAAAATTCAAGCTGAGAATTTGGTTCCATCCCAGCCCCCCCTCTTTGCTTGTTGTACCAGACCCAAGTTGTAGCTGCACCTTTCTTTTTTTCCCCATGTGTTTTGTTAGAAACTTGCATAAATGTTGTCAGTAGAGCTAATTAAATGGTTGCTGTGTGTTTACTAAATGATGTGCTGCTGAAACTAGTTACTGCCTGCTGACCACTAGAAATAATACTTTTGGGACACCGACTCAAAAGCTATCTCCATCTTTTACATTGTGTTAATCCTCACAATTAAAATAATACTAAATGAGAATACAAATAAAAACACAAAACAATTTATAACAATAATTGTTTATATGCACCAAATGCTTTGTAAGTTAACTAAATTGCAGCAGTGAATCTGATCATCAAAATAACAGATTAAAATGCACTGACTTGAATATGGAACTAAATGAATGAATCTGACAACAATTTAAAGCTCTGCGTGATATAGTCATTATTCTGTTGCATGTGGGTGGCAGTGTGGCACTTATGAGAAGTGCAAAGAAATGACTCTGTACAATAAACATTACACCAGCCTCAGTAAATAGCTGTAATGTAGACAGTATATAAATACAGCTGTATCAGTGAGTTATTACCTGCACTGTTTTAACCAGAGTAAATTAACAAGTATTGAAGCTAATTTTTTAACACGGTTTATGGTTGGAATACTTCCATTTCATAGCTGATTGCTATTTAGGTCATACCAATATAAAAGCAGACTAAAAATTAATGCAAAAAAATTGACTCAATTTGTGCTATGAACTGTGAATAAATTACTACTCCCTGAGAGCAGTACATACCAGTATGAAGTGGTATCGTAACCATCAAGATTATAAGTAGACTGCTTGTTTATTCATTGTGAAACAACACAAACTATAGAGGCCTTTTTCCAGAACAAAGACCTGCAGCAAGTGTAAAGCAGGATTAACTGATGACCTTAGACTACAAAGATTCATGCTGCTTTGTTTTTACACCCCTGGCACACAGATGTCAACGGATGCAACAGAGTAACACTGCATTTGAGGGACGCACTGGCAAGGTCAGGTTGCAGAAATCCTCAGCTGGATTATTCCTGTGAAATGAAACAAGTTTCCCTTGAAAGATACTAATGTTTATATCATTGTAAAAGTTTGCTGTAACGGTACTGGGAAGTACTTGTATGGTTTAATCTCATTTGACAAATTATTATAAGTCTGAAGTGCCCAAAAGATAAATGTGTAATTCTGTTTGTAAATTTTGTGAGGACTTTTTGCATATTATAGAAAAAAGAAGAAATCAAACAGACATTAATTTACTTTTGTTACACCGAAACCTTGACTGTGGCATTCTTTGTAATTTTTCATCATCATATTGGTTCCAAGTATTGAATTATTAAATTACAACTGCTTTCTATTTTTCACCATTTTAGTTTTAGCTGATCACCACTGTATTGCTCATATTAAGCATCTACCTGTGTTACTGCTTTGTTTTTGGCTCTGGACGGAATGCTACGTGTTTCCTCTGTTGCAGTAACACCCTTACTGTGTAGAATTGTTGATCTAGCAGCTACTGAAAAGCAGATGAGAAATGGTTTTGAGCAATCGAGGACTGCGAGGACAATGTGTGTGCCTGATAGAGCTGGCACCACTTCCTGGATATAAGTCATCAAAGCTTTATCCATTTAAAGCGTATTAATTACCAACCAAGAGGAAATGCTTCATTACAGCTTCACTGCTGGCACTGTACCATGAATCAGTCATACGCAGTGGTCAAAAGGACTTTGGAAGCAAATTCCAAATTATTTCAGAAGGTTATACACTAAAAGTGTAATCTGTATTTTGAATTAAAAAAGAATAATAGAAATATTTCATCCTGCCCTCCAGGCAGCTATAATCTTGGCATGTCCACACATGTAAATAGCTTTCAGATGCACATTTTCCTCTTGGATGTCAGGCCTATTCATTTTCATGTCACTGAATGTAAATCAAACTAAATAATAATGGATTTCAACTAAATTATCCCCCTCCTTTGATCTGTACGTTAACATGGCTGCTTAATGCTGAGAAGAGGCAGACTGCTTTTTTCTCCCTTTCTTTTCAGTCCAGGTGTGACTTTTCTGTGTCCTCTCTGACATGGTGAGATATTATCTTTGTCACATATTTACATTTCTATGAGACAATTGTTGAATATTCAGTGAATTCAGCAAAGACAAATTCTGTTATTATCTGTCATTGCACTCATTTTATTAAATTGGGTAAATCCAACTAAAAGTTATGTATTTTTATGCATTTCTAAGGAAATGGTCTACTTTTTCAACAGCTGAGACAGAGACAGAAAAAAGATTGTGCTTTCTGAACTAGATAAACAGGACAGATATCAGATCATAATGGCCTTGATGTCTAACTCTGGGATATAGTGAAGGGAACCAGGGGACAGGATAAGGGAGGACACTGACAGCTTGTACCCTTGATGGCCAAATCCCGACCCCTGTTGTCCTTCCAAGTTCGGGAGATTTTCCAGCTGATAGAGACTATGTTGTGTGTACCCTGTTTGGCACATGAATTGTTATATCTTTGTATTACGTCTTAATCATTCTATTTATAGTGTTAGGCTATTTTTTACTTGAATTAATCATTTGTAATATTCTATCTTTCCTGTCTTTCTGGGGCTGCTGTCCTCAAGCCATTTTTTTCAGATATTTTGAGGCACAAGTACTCTATAATGTCATATAGATTATATCGATTTGTCTATGCAGTAATTTTCAAGCAATATATTGTAATAAGGCTGAACAATGTACAACAACTGAATAGTTTCAGATGCACTTTATATGTAAACATGATAGCTTGAAAACTTTTAACCTTTTGTCCAAGGTCTTAAAAGTCAACTTAATGATTTTAGTTGTCAAAAAAACCCAAACTTGAAAGTGTGGTATTTGTTACCAAATATCATATAAAGATTTAAAATATCATGTTACAATTGCCCTCTGACCTCCTTCAAGGTTAACAGACTGATCTGAAAGTCGAGGTGATAATAATGCTTTTATACAGCATTTAAAATGTTTCTTACTGCGATCATTTGTTCTGACAACATATAGGCATACAGGGAATGATTGCAGAGATTCTAAATATGACTTATTTTATTGTGACTTTGTTATGTACATTGTAGTAACAGGTAATAACTGTTTAAAAAGGTATGAAAAATGAGCACTGAAAAGAATAATTGCAAATATGCTATTAAGAAATATTAAAGGGAAGCCTTTGGTGCAATTCTGACTGACTGTTGATTTTGGTTGCCAGTAACTGTTGTTCTTAACAATTACATACAATTACATGACTAGTGTTACAACCATTTATCGCATGTGTTTGTTTTGTGCAAACAACATATTCCTGTTTTGTTGTTTCCTTCTCATCACGCAAATGAAACAGTGATTTGTTTTTTTGTGGCAGCTTGGGTCCTGGTGGGTGGGGGGTGGGGTGCTTCATTCATGTTATGACGTGGCCCCTAGAGAGGTTGTAACACAAGTATGTCAGGAAAGATTTAACTTGAATGATTTAAGCATTATTTTAGCATTCAGTTTTTTCTATTTGCTTATTTTTTAAGCAGTGTAAATTTGGTTAGTTGGTGAATTAATTGCAAAGTAAATAACACTAATTGTCTTTATCATTTTTTTACATTTCATATTACAGAATACATATCTTTTTAAACATAACATAAGAAATCCCAAAGTGAAAATTACTACATTATCATTTACATCGGATTCCAAACGTTACCAATTTGCATGACAATCCATGTCGTATTAACTACGACCGACTAACATTTGGCCTTGTTGAAAAGGTCTCAGTGCCCAGACTAGCAATGTCAGTGGAGCCTGTTGCAGGATTTGGGCAATTCTTTAATAATAATAATAATAATAATACATTTTATTTAAATAGCGCCTTTCAAAGCACCCAAGGACACTGTACAACAGATAAAAACTGGAAATATACACAATGATAAAAATAGAAGATAAAAGTTAAAACATACAGAAATTTAAGAATAGGCAATTTTAAACAGATGAGTTTTGAGGGTGGACTTAAAAAGAGAGAATGAACTAATATTTCTGAGGTCCGGGGGTAGGGAATTCCAAAGTCGAGGGGCAGAGCAGCTAAAGGCCCTCCCTCCCATTGTGATCAGACGAGCAGAGGGAACAGAGAGAGAAAGAGAAGATGAAGATCTGAGGCAGCGGGATGGGAGCTTCTTTTTTTTTTTTTTTTTTTTTTTTTTTTTAAATGACATCAGAAACAGCAGTATGCGACATTACGTGATGGCAGAGCTTCAGTTCATCCTTTGTCATTTTTTTTTTTTTTTTTTTTTTTTTTTTTTAATAAATAGGACAGGGGGAATGAATGAGAGAGAGAGGGGGAGAGAAAGAAAGAAAACCCAAGGGGAGAAGAGACGGTGAGAAGGGGGGGGAAGAGAGACAAAAAAAAAAACTCCTGGGTCACCTGTATGGAGAAAAAACAAACAAACAAACAAACAAACAAACAGAGGAGACAGCAAACAACAAAGAGCAACATAATAATAGAGAAAGCAAAGCACCATCACAATAAACTAGCTAGTCATAGATATCAGTATTTACTAAGTAATAAACGATATTGTGCAGCACGCAAGATAGACAGCGCACAGTGTGCTTTGAGGCAGCAGCCAAGAAAGCTTTAGTCCGCGTCTGTGAATACCCATGTGTGCATACCTGTGTGGATCAGCATGCTTGCATTCCAAAGGTTTCTCCATGTAATGATCTGCTAGGGAGTGTGGGGGGGCCACAGCCCCGTCCTCCAGGGTGTGAAGCGGGTATGGAGGAGATCAAAACTCCAGGGAGCTTCATCTGTAATAAGTCAGAGAGGTACGGTGGAGAGAGAGAATGAATAGCCTTGAATGTATACAGAATTATTTTAAAATGGATGTGAAATTTGACCGGGAGCCAGTGAAGTTGCTTCAGGATTGGGGAGATGTGGTGGGTAGAAGAAGTCCTAGTAATAATACGGGCAGCAGAGTTCTGGACACGTTGGAGCTTGTTGATAGATTTTTGTGTAAGGCCAAATAATAATGAGTTGCAGTAGTCAATTCTAGAGATAACAAGATTATGGATGAGAATGGCAGTGGCGTGAGGTGTGAGGAAGGGGCGGAGGCGATTAATGTTACGGAGTTGGAAATATGCTGCACGTGTAATATTATTGATATGTGAGTTAAAGGATAATGTGCTATCGAGAATGACACCCAAGCTTTTCACAGAGGGAGAGATAGGGACCAGCGAGTTATTGATGGTGAGAGAGAAATTGTTAATTCTGGATAGCAGTCGTTTAGTGCCAACCAGAAGAAGTTCCGATTTATTGCTGTTGAGTTTAAGAAAGTTGGAGGAGAACCAAGAATTAAGTTCAGCTAGACAGAGGATGAGGGAGGGTGGAGGAAGAGTAGAGTCAGGTTTGGTAGAGAGATAGAGCTGGGTGTCATCGGCGTAGCAGTGGAACTGAATATTATATTTACGAAAAATATGTCCGAGTGGAAGAAGGTAGATGATGAAAAGAAGGGGCCCGAGGACAGATCCCTGGGGCACCCCAGTGGATAAAGGAGAAAGCTGAGAAGTGAAGGATTTTAATTGAATGAACTGAGTGCGGTCAGATAGGTATGATTTAAACCAGGCTAGTGGAGTGTGAGAGAGACCAATAGAAGCTAATCTGCTAAGGAGAATGGGATGAGAGATGGTGTCAAAAGCTGCACTCAGATCAAGAAGGATAAGGATGGAGAGGAGACCAGAATCAGCTGCTATAAGAAGGTCTGTATGTCTGTGTCAATGCTGATGATTCTGTTGGGGAGGAATTGTATGATTGTTATAAGGTCAAAAATTCAATTCTTGTGGGAATTTTCACTAGAGTTGATTCAAAACAGTCAGCTGTTTTATAACTGTTCTTAAATTACTTTATATTTAATTTTGCTAATGAAACTAGACTCAGACTAATTCTGTTCAAATTAGAGGTCTCAAGTAAGTCCACAAATTTGCAGAGCACAAAATTCTTATTCCTTCACAGTGACCACTCTGACATAACATTACTTCTGTTGAAGATATGGCTTCTAGTTAGTTGTATAGAGTGATAAATATAAAAGGACTGCATACACATTCTGGCCTGATATGACCAGCGCATTCTCATTCGAGACCACCAACTTGTTAGATAAACATACATACAAAAAATGCATTTTGTATATTTTACAAACTTTGCAGATGCATGTCACTAAAATCAACATAAAGTTATGGTGAAAGATACTCAAATGCATTCATCATTACTGGGATACTGAATGTATAATAATGGAGTTCCATTGGATAGCCTCTCATTACTTTTTAATGATGTGTCTTCAGATATGGCCTTAAAAGCTGTCTGTCTCTTTGGGGCTGCATGCTAATTGAACAGAGGTTTCAATCTGGAATGTGAAGGCCAATAGGGATATTTCTGAAAATAACCCCATTTTAATGAGCTTGTTCATTAAATATTTCCATATAAAATCTAGACAGAATTTCATACAGAGGGTGATCACATATAATGACAAATTAGAGGATGGGAAATAAGTGACTGGCATAGCAGAAAGGCATTTTACGCTTTCATATTTGGCAGACATTGTATTCAGTGTAAATACCAAAAAAATGTGTAGCTTAGTACATAATATAACTAGAGAATTAAACAATATAGGCATTGAAAAAATAACTTTTATGTACCTAATTTAAATCTCACCAACTACTACAAGTGATAACCAATATTTTGGTGGTGTTAGTTTAGTCTTTAACTGGATTAAAGCCCTCATCACATTTTATAATGCATTTAGATAGGTGTAGATATTTGAAGCACAGACACATTCGTTGTCTTGCTTTGTCTACAGCAGAGGAAAAAAAATAACAATAAAGGCCAGTTCTGGTAAGTGTCCCAGTAGAATCCAGCCATCAGTAATAAATCAGTGATGAATCAAACATATCTTCTGTCAACAAAACCCTAAGCACTTGGTTCTTAAAGTTTTTCTGCTATGTCCCACTCAGAAGATTAAAAAAAAACACCTCACGACTCACAGATCTCACATTTTATTTACATAACACAATAGCATTTTCATTCAAGAATATAATATATTAAATATTCTTATTCATTCTACTTCCTTAGATTCCAAGGATTACATCTGGTCATCTGTGCCTCACCTTCAGTGGCTGCAATAAAAACACTAGGCTAATTTACTTTATGTGATGCAACAATCTGAATGGGACCTTTACTGTTATTACTTACTTTTCCTGCTATCCTGTTGACTGTTAAATGGATTGAAGAATAACTGCACGGCTCATCCTTGTAGTTGAGACAGTAAATATAAGGCAGCAAATCAAAAAAAAATCAACACGTGAAATACGTATGGCAGTCAGCTGTTCATTTGTGAATTCTTGCAGATTGCGGTTAACAACTTACCTGTAGTGTTTTGTTTTGTTCCCCCTTACTCGTTTTTCAACCCAGTATTAAGAGTACATTTTGATATGTCAATTTGAGACCAGACAGCAACTTAATCACCTCTACTCTAACTTAACATTTGAAGACATTGTACCAAATTGGAAATAAGTGCTGTCTGAAAGGCCTAATTTGAGGTAAGAAAGGAACCTTAACCAGAGAAGCATTTTTCTTCATTACTGGATCATAGAACCAGACAGTGGCGAAAATTCAAAGTGCCTGGAATATGTATAAAAAGACTGAAGATGCTATACTTTTCAGCGTCTTAAAAAACTTACTGCACAAAATTACAAATACAAAGACTTTCATTGACATAGAATCAAGGTACCAGGTGCTACTGGTTGTGGTATTCCCTGCGCATACTACACCAGCACAAAGCAAGAATGATCAAACTAACAATAATGTATAGATAATTAGGATTACTGTGGCACTGTATATGAAGTTTCAGTGATACTGGCAGTGGAAATGGCACAGAGGGTAGTTTTTATAGTTTCAAGCATCTCCTCTGATGGGACATTGTCAGTGAACTTGAGACTCAAACTCTTGGTTGGGTGGCTACCTTGGGTTTAGCCATAATCTTCAGCTTCAGCTTAGTAGATGTATCTGTCACTGTATTTGGCTGGGCGTAATTTAATTCAGTTCCACTGATTGCTTCTACCAGGCTTGATTCACTATTTCCATACTGCTCACTATTATTTCCATCGTACTGTGGCTTTTCAGTCTCCAGCTTCAATAGTAACTGCCTTCTATTCAAGTTATTGCACTGGGCACAAATAAGGACACTGCTAACAGCAGTTACATACAAACAGACTAACACAGTACAGAATTGTCCTGATCATAAAGGATCTCCCCAAAGGTAATACAACATAGGCCGTATCTAGCTCACCACAACATGAAAATTCCTGCCATCGTAACAACCAACCCGAGAAGGCACGATACACGAGCACAGCTTAGAAAGCACTGGAAATAACACCTGAGGGCCAAAACACTAACTCCCGATTGATAAAGCAGTACACCTGAACTCTAAGACATGGCAAACCAACCTGACCACCAATAACATTCATCAGAAACTCACTGAGACTATGGCAGACAATGCAAAGGCAACTGCACAGATAAACAGATTATACCATTAAGATGCACAAAGGTCAGTCATAAGACCTTCAGAACGTAAGACAAGTGCTGAGAAGAGATCTGAACAGTAGGGATAAGATCCAAGCTGTCAATTCAGATGCCATACTGATCATCAGATACCCAGCTCTGAACACTAGAAAGAGGGAGGGCAAGAACTAGTAAGATTGTGCCAGAGCCACAAACATGGATGAAAACTGGAGCATCTACAAATACATCAGGACAATGGCTTCCCAAAAATGAGCTGCTAAGAAGGCCTCAGGCAGCTGAAGAGAGACACTGATGGGGAACAGGAAGAGGAAGTATCATGGATAACCAGGATTCATAATGGTTGGAGTCTACCACAACCGACAGGACCTAAACTGTAGACTGTGCAAAGGTGCCCACAAAAAAGTCCTAGTGTACCCCCAGATGTAAGATCCACAACCAAGTGGCTGGAATACTATAAAGGAACATCTGTACCACATATGGACTAGAAGTGGCGGACCACCAGGTGGATCAGAAGGTTGCGTGTTCAACTTACGTCGGAGTCACCAATGTGGAGGTATGTAATAACGACAGGAGAGGTCTCAGTGTCTCACTCCAACTTTATTAACTGACTCTCAGAACTTCACATATAGTAAGTGCCAAAATCTCCACCCCAGCACTTCCCTTCAACTTGGGTGTGAGTGGAGCCACCTGGTGGTCCGCCACAACACCATCAAAGGTGGTTGAAAGCAACAAACAGAGCTGAGTTTCTGTGGGACAGATAAACAGTTGCTGACCAACCAACCAGACAAAGTGGTGGTTCACAAGGAGCAGAAGCCTTCATTTGTGATCAACATCAGGAAAAAGGACCACATCACAATAAAGATGTTCCAGTGACTGGAGCAGATGTAGAAGATAAAGTCCAACAAGGTGTTAATGTTAAACGGAGCATTAGAAGCACATCAGACATGTCAGTATAAAAGAGTGCAGTCCTGGGAACTATATTAGAACAGGTCTAAAGTTTTGTGTCTTTCCATGTTTGTAATTGTCTGAATGGAAAAATTTTAGATGAATACAGTTACAAGCATTTTCTTTTTTTTTTTGCATAAATATGACTAATAGCATGAGCTGATTTTCACTCAAATCCTAAAAGTAGAGAGATAGCCAGCATATTGAAAATATTAAACTTGCTTACTTATCAGTGAGCAAAAATTTAAAAAATAATAATATTACAGTTTATTTCACAATCAAATCATTTTCTAATTTCTCTCTTACACCTGGTCATGTTACTCAGTATTAACATTCTCACATTATCAATACAAACACCAAAGCGATGTGTGCTAATGATGTTGGACACTGCTATTAGATCCACTGAGTGTCCCTTCCTTTTAGACACGTCACTCTATGAGCACACTTTCCCCATTCTACCCATTTCCTAGACCATTTATTCACTCCAGGTCTCTATATCTCACACAGCTAATGTGACATTTATCCGTAATTAGACTCTTACATATTTTAATAGAAAATGATATCCCTTAAGGTCTCCCTGTCATTTGCATGGGCAGCTCTGATGATAATCGGGTCCTAGAAAAAACATTCTCGATGACATGGGCTGTCATCCCAAATTAGCAGGCGTGAAATCCTTATCAGGGGAGTGACCTTCCAGAGCACTGCTCAAACTTGGGCAGCATGTGTGAAGAGAATGGTCTGTAAAGACACATTTCTTATTTGCTCTTTGAAGCCTATTATATTAGATGTCCAAGACCACTGACCACAGATGTTGTATTGCACATTATTGTACAGTGCAATTTGCTGTACAAAGAACTATTTTTACTTTGATATATTAGGCATATATTCATCATATTGCAGGGTGCTGGTTCAGCTTTTAACCAACTTTATTGTGCTCAGCTGAGTTAAGGCTCTCATTTTAGTTGCACTGTTCTTTTCTCTTCTTAAATTAGGCAGCAATTTGTTTTGTTTTTTTTGTTGACAGTTTGTTTAGGGTTGCTCAGTATGCTTTTTCCATAAAACTATTCTTGTGAAGGCTGCATTCTTATGACCAACCACTAGTGAGATACATTAGTTGTAATGATTAAACATGTCGCTTACTTATTAGACTATGATATGGTACACAGAACATGACTTGTTACTAAGGAATGAACTGATAATGAAGCATTAGGTAGTTAATGACATTAAGCAGCAAATGGTTATGATCTACAGGCAAACAGATGAGGAGAATAGGAAAAAGACAGAGGTCTGATTTTAGCTTTGGTATGGCTATGTTTATGCTTATTGGTATAAGTGTGGAATGCCAACAAACACAATATGAGGCAGACTTTAGTGTGCAGTGATATTGTCTAGTTTGCTGATGTGGATGTATTGTTTCAAATTCCCTTATTTTGAGCTCCGTTTCCCTCAGATCTCAGATGTAGTGACACCATACTCAAGTTGACCATGTTCCAGTATTAGTGGGAATAACAAGATTTCTGTCATTCACACTTGTAATATCTAAATGCAACACCTGTTTTTTGGTTTTAAACACACCTCTGAAGCACATTGACAAGTACTCTGATCTGGTCAGTTTGCTGTTTATGGTTTATTAAGGGAGCACAGATAACAAAATCTAGAGTTTTTCTACGGTTTACACTCGCAGCTGACATCTTAAATTGTGAAGTTGGGGTTGGGATTTCTGACTTTCCCCTTCAAATGGAATGTAGGATAACACACTTGTCCCAATGCAACACAGGGCAAATACATGAATGCATACAGTACAAGTAACTGTGTAGTAGATTGTAGCCCAAAAAAGAAATATTTGCATCTTTCACCCAATAAGTGCACCATTATTCCAAAGAAAAATGAAGATATACATTAGTGTGCAGTGGCAAAAGCTTCTGGTCAGATGATTTTTGTCACAGTATACATTTCAAAGAAATAAAAGGAGCCATTTAACTATATTATTATCATCATCATTTACAGTAGAAATTGAGAGCCTTTATGCAAATTACACATTCATATGGTACATTTTATGTGGTCAGTGAAGGTTCTGTTTTAAAATGACTATACCTGTTATATTACAATGGCTCCCTTTAAACAGTGAAAAATTCTAACTGTGACATATTGTGATAAGTCTTTCTATTAAGTCCATCTGATACTATCCTCTGCTTCACTTCTGTACCAGCTCTTTTGTTTTCTCCTGTATGTGTCACACTACTCTCTCTCCTTCAGTTCTCATCTCCCCATGATCCTGGTCATAAAAATGATGCAAACACTATATCACTATATTCATGTGCTTTTTTTCTTTTTTCTTTTGACGGTTAAATCACAAACACACATTTTTTTTAAATCTCCGTATCAGTTATTTTATGGTGCATTATAAATGCTTTCATGACTCAGGGTACAGGTCTTTTAACCAATTTACTGATCTTAAATCCTTTGCATAAAGAAACACACACACAAGACTCAGGGCCTGCATGCATTAAATAAATATGTTGTCAGGTTCAGAATTGCTGAGGAAATGAAAGCATCAGTTTAAAACAGGACATTGGTTGTTAAGTAAGGATTAAAGGAAAGGTTTTTGTTTTCAGTATCAACTTGCACAGGAATAAAGTACAATACTAATCCAACTTTTGTGAGAATGAGCATTCCACAGATGCATGAATTAGTGTGTCTGTGTACATGTAAGGGAGACAGAACAATTCAATATCTATTATAATTTTCTGACTAACTGTGGTAATAACAAAACATTCATATTCCCGAATTGTTCATGACTGCGTCATGTCTCCAAGAGAAAGACATTTTGCTATATCTGTTCAGGTCATTTAATTAAAAGTCCCATTGTTTCGCATTGTCGGTGTTCTGCAGTCCTCTCAAATTCTTCCTTAATTCAAATCGGAATGTTTTACTTTGCCTTTTCGAGCAGAAAGTGACTTTTTTGCACAGCTAATCCATAAATATTCAGCCTCATAGCTTAGTACAAGAACAAGCTTTGACTTCTGTAGTTTATGATAATATATAATTTTCTGCTCTATGACAACTGCACAGGAGGGATTTCCTCACTACTGTAAATTTTGTAACACTTACAGTTATGCATCATTTAAGAGAGATGTGACTATGGCAGACATGATGGTGGTACTTTCTCCTGCTGAGTGTTAATTTCTGATAAAACATGCTCTGTAAATTGGCTGTTCCACCTCTTTATTCATTTTGTTTGAAAGATGTTATTCACTTGCAAATGTTAGCATCCCAGTAAATTATGGACACACCTTGAAAACATAGCTGACAAGTGTTAGCAAGCCAATTCCCAAGGTCTGCTTTTTCATCCAACTTTTATGGCATTTGGCTTAAAAAATAAAGAGCTATGTAAATTTGGTGAAAGCCAAATTTCAGGCTTTACAAACAAAGTGGCTATAGAGTGGCTATGGAGGCTACATCTAAAGTCTGTGTGATTTACACAACTATAGGCGAGCCATTGTGTCCCTTGAAAATGTATATTTTCATAAATGATGTGCATTGTTCGAGAACCACTAAATATAACCATGGCAGCACTCTGCCATTCTTTCTCTCCCTCTCTTCTCTCTTTTTGAGTATACTTGACATCCTTGACTGAAGTATTGCCAAACTGAATTAGACATCTTCCACTGCCTCATTTACCAACAATGATAACCCTTGTAAATTGTGCATACCCTCTCTCATTTCTTTGCATTTGAAGATGAAAGTTCTCTTACAAAATCATGATGTTGCATATTTCTAATTACTTATAATTGGATATAACTTTATCCTTGAATTTTATTATGGGGCGATCGTGGCTCAAGAGTTGGCAGTTTGTCTTGTAATCGGAAGGTTGCCAGTTCGAGCCCCAGCTTGGACAGTCTCGGTCATTGTGTCCTTGGGCAAGACACTTCACCCATCGTCTACTGGTGGTGGTCAGAGGGACCGGTGGCGCCAGTGTCCGGCAGCCTCGCCTCTGTCAGTGAGCCCCAGGGTAGCCGTGGCTACAACTGTAGCTTGCCTCCACCAGTATGTGAGAGTGAATGAATAATGGAATTGTATAGTGGTTTGAGGTTCTCGAAAAGCACTATATAAATGCAATCCATTATTATTATTGAATGTGTAAGTTATATGTTTCTGAATATTACTCAGACAACACCTCTGCTAGTATGTATTATAAATATAAAGATGGGTACTCAGATACTCAGGATTGAATGGTTAATTGTGTGGATGCCTTAATAGGCATCCACACTATTGAGTTCCTGTTTCTCTTTATTCTTTATTATTCCGGGTGTTTCCGTACACTTTTCGCCGTGGATCTACTTCCACAATTTTTGTGCTATTTTCACCGTTCAAACTCTAAACTGTTCTGCTCTTTCTGCTAATGCCGGCTATGACTTTTGGTGTTTATTACTATTATACTTTTTAAAATATTACACTTTTTTCCTTTAATTTGTCCCATTGAAATGAATGGGAAACTTCCACAATTCTGCTAAAACTTTCTTGTCTTTGAAACTTAACTACTTCCTCATACTTTCACCTAGAAACTCCATTCAAACTTTAAAACGTTCTCAAATGATTGGGCTATTCCTGTGTGATTCAGCTTTTTCAGATCTTCTACCGTTTTCATCTTATCTCTCTTTAAGTCTTCAGTTGCAAAATTGTGATTTTTCAGAAAATACATGCGTTGCTATGGTTGCTATGCAATTAACTCAGAGGGGACAGTGAAACTGTTTAAATTTTCTCTTCATGTCCAAACAACTTCTTGCTACTCGCTCAATTTCCACTCAAGCCCCACAAATTATACATCAAGACATAGGTATTTTTGCTGGCTTTCAGAAAATGTCACTATCATTGTTGTGGGACTTATAGATACTTTGCAAATCTCCTCAGAGTAACACAAAGTCAGAAAACTCTCCATATAAACTCAATGGAGAGTTTGTTCAAAATCACCGCTGGATTTCTCTGATGAGAGGCATTTTCAAATTGTCATATCTCCTTAACGAAGCAAAGTTAAGACATGAGGCTTGTCCCCGTATATGTTCAGACACTCCTGACGCTCACAATTCAAGAATTTCTTTCTCACCTATTACCGTTCTGAAATGAGTTGGACTTGTTTGAGGGTAGGAAATTTGTCCCTCGCTCAGATTTCATCAGATTTCAATCTCTGGAAATGAACCACTTTTTTCTCTCGTCATATCTTTTTGATGGATTTCCACAGAGCCCTGAAAATTTCCATGACTGTTCACCAAAGCCTGCTGTTTCTTACGGTGAAAGAATGATTTTGATGCTCCATATAGATTTAGAGTTACCAAAGGTTGTTTGAGCGCAAGTCAAGGCAGTTTTTGCTTCGCCTCTACTCAGTTACAGTGTATTACAAGTCATATATCTTTAAGAATTTATGTTTTATCTCTGAATTATGAAGACCTGAAGATTCCCCCATCTCTTCTGAATAAAACGATGCCTGAATGACCGTTCTAGCCTCTACGGTTAGGAAATTATGGCCATTTGTTCGAGGGGAATCCTGAATGTCAGAAATACACTGAAGAAAACTCACACCTCTCTCTGTGTCTGTGTGTGTAAGGGCTGACTACAGCAGGTGCAGCTAATTTAACTGACCTACATATACCAAGCCCAGACTCTCCACAGCTCCTGTTCCCTTTACTGTGTATGTGTGTCTGTGTATCAATATTTCTCCTATGTTTAGGTATTACTCCTCAATCATAGTATTTCTGCTAAAGCAAAGTACTTCTACTACATCTAAGTACTTTTGCCAAATCATAGTATTTCTGCTAAATCATAGTATTTCTGCCAATTCATAGTATTTTTGCAAAATCATGGTATTTGTGCAAAATCATGGTTTTGGGGCCAAATATTTCTGTTATTTTATAATATATGTGCTGAATATATTATATGTGCCAAATCATAGTATTTATCCCAAATTATAGTATTTATGCCAAATTACAGTATTTCTGCTAAAACGCAGAAATAGTACCTTTTAGCAGGAATTTCTACCAAAAGATAGTACTTCTGCTAAATCAGAGTATTTCTGCTAAACCAGAGTATTCCTGCCAAATCATAGTATTTGTACTGAAACATGGTACTTCTGCCCAATCATAGTATTTATACCCAATCATAGTATTTCTGCTAAATCATAGCATTTGTGCCAAATCATGGTATTTGTGCAAAAACATAGTATGTCTGCAAAACCATAGTATATCTCTTATGTTATAGTATTACTACTAAGGCATAGTATTTCTGCCAAATCATAGTATGTGTGCCAAATCGCAGTATTTATACCAAATCACAGTATTTGTGGTAAAACATAGTATTTCTGCCATATTGTGGTATTTGTGCAAGAACATTGAACTGTTATGTTATAGTATTACTACTAAGTCATAGTATTTCTGCGTTGTTATAGTATTTGTGCTAAAACGTAGTATCTCTGCCAAGTCATAGAATTACTGCAATTTAATAGTTTTTTTTAGGAAATCTGTTATGTTATAGTATTACTACTCAGTCATAGTATTTCTGCCAAATCATAGTATTCGTGTGAATTTGTATACTGTAATATCACTGTATTATGTAGTGGCTAAGTAGGGGCTGTTTACTAAGTGCATCAGTGTAAATAGGTCATCTCTTGTGTTGGAGTGCCCTCTTGTGGCGCCTTTTGGGTAGTGCCTTAGTAAACGGGAACCCTGTAAAAAGTGGCATCAGACTGATTTGTAGTGGAGGAATTTGTTACCAGTTTTCTTAATCTTTAATCTGTATGCATGTTGTAATGCATACCCTGTTCTTAATCATAGAAACCACACCATATCACCTCTCCACATCCTCCTACTGTATGCCATACCTCCCTGTACCATCCATCTGACCGCAATAAACTCCACCTGTGGTAATCTAATCCCTGGATGTCAGCCTCTCCTTCTGACCGAGGATAGTTATAGTATTTGAGCCAAATCATAGTATTTGTGCTAAAACATAGTATTTCTTCCAAATCATAGTATTTGTGCCAAAGTATAGTATTTCTTCCAAATCATAGTATAACTGCACAATAAAGGTTCTTGAGCCACATCAGTGTTTGTGCCAAATCTTAGTATTTCTTCTAAATCCTAGTAATTCTGCTCAATGATAGAATTTCTGCTATGCTTTAGTACTTTTTTCCTAGATTGTAGTACTTCTGCTAAGTCAAAGTATTTCATGTAAATCATAGTATTTCTACCAAGTCCCAATGTTTCTGCTAAATCATAAATAATGTTTTAGTACAAATTGTATGATTTGGTGGAACTTTCTGTGTTCCAGCACAAATGCGATGATTTGGCAGGAAAAAAAAAATATTTAGTATAAATACTAAGTTTTAGCAGAAATGCTATGTTTAAACTTTAAAAAATTCTGCTATTTCTGCTGATGTGTGTTATGACTTTTGACCATTGAAATGAATGGAACACATTATCAATGTGGTCACTGATTTTGCATGATGGGCTGAGCTGTGCTTTACCTCAGTGAGATAAGCATCCGTTCTCAGACTGGGAGGCCTGGGTTCAAATGCAGCTTATGGCAACATTTCTTTCACTTAACAGTTAAACTTTTTTTAAACTCTTTTCAACACAAATTTCATTTTATTCACCCCTTTTCAGCAAAATTTTCAGTTTTTTTAACCCCTTTTCAGCACAAATCCAAACTTTATCAGCTCTTTTTCAGCAAAAACCTCTTTTCAGCAGAATTCTGCTCATTCAACTCTTTTCAGCAAAATTTTCAGTTTTTTCTGCTGTTTTCAGAAAAAAACTCTTTTCAGCAGAATTCTGCTCATTCACCTCTTTTCAGCAGAAATTCTGCTGATGGAACTCTTTTCAGCAGAATTTTCACCCCTTTTTTTTTTTGCCCAAATTCTGCTAGCACAATTGTCAATCTCTCCACCTTTTCTTTGTGAGAAAGTGTTTGGCTCAGTGAGCTAAATAGCTGCCCTTTGATCAGGAGGGCCAGGTTCGAATCCTGCTCAGGGCATCTTTTTTTTTTTTTTTTGTTTCAACTTTTTCAGCTTTTTTCAGCAGATATCTTCAGCCGTTAAGGCATCCACACTGCATTTTCGCAGGAAATGCAAATTTTTCTAGTTGTTTGTTTAATTTGCTCTCATTTAAGCAAATCCTAATATGTTTTACAGGTGTTGGTGTCACTTTTATAAGAAAACAATTATTATCAAAGCCTTCCATCCTTCCATTTTTTGCAGCAAAAAGACCCACTGCTATTACTTTTTAAAAGTCAAAGATGAAAAACAAAGTAAAGCTAAAGATTTTTTAAAGGCTAAAGAGATTGTATACAAATTCTAGATCCAAAATAGAGCTGTTAGTCTCCAGTGTTTTTATCTTACTGTATACATGCCAACTTTTTAAAAAAATTCATTCTCCACTCTGTACTATGTCTCGTTTCTCTTCAATCTGTCACTCTCTCCATATCAGGGGAACTCTTTACTCAAGAATGAGATTAGATGAGTAGGTGGCTGAGTGCAGCAGATTGGGAGTAAAAAGTGAGACAAAGCAATTGCATTTCATATTGAATTGGGAATAAGGGACAACCTGGACTCCCCTTGCTCACCTCTCATTGCCTGGACTTTCTGAAGAGGCCACTGAAAGTCCATACGAAATTGAATGCCTTATCAGTTGGCCTGATAAACCAAAAGTTGTCATTTGTCTTTTAACTTTGACTTGCATTTTTGTGGAGAAATCAACGATGGGTGTAGTCCATGTGATGGCACAAATTGGTGAGACTCCCTTATTTCAAGGAGTGTTTTGGTTGCCCACATTTGTGTTTTTGTTTTTTTTTGTTTTTTTTTTAAACATATTGGGATGAGATGATGGAGTGCTGAGTTATCAGCTATAGTTGCAAGCTTGGTTAGCAAAAAAGCATTAAAAAATTTTACAGTCACACACAAACCTACAATATGGTGCTAACTGGATCATTAATGAAATACCAGAATTTCACTCGCCAACACTGAAGTGTAATACATAGCAATCCAGATTTAGTCCACATGACTTAGTAAATTTTTGAATGTGGGTTTTTTCTGGGTTTATTTATGTTTTTTGGGTTGTATTCTTGGAGTTCTTGCAGTGCAGGTCGTTGGTTATGTTTCTCCGTGTGTCATTCAGTTTTGTCTATGTAGTGCTGTCAGTGCGCCCCAGGGCAGCTGTGGCTACAATGTAGCTTGCCATCACCAGTGTGTGAATGTGTGTGTGAATGGGTGGATGACTAATTGTAGTGTAAAGCGCCTTGGGGTCCATAGGGACTAAGTAAAGCGCTATACAAATACAGACCATTTACCATTTATGTAACAGTGTAGCAGTTAGTTCCTGTTTTACTTTGGTAGTTTGCTGTCTCTGGTGTTTTTCTTTGAGCTTTACTCCCCCCCGAAGATTGTCAACATTGTCTACACCCATGTTTTATTCCCTCAGCTGTTTCCACTTCCCTGATTATCCTGTGAGTATAAATAGTCCTGTCTTCCCCTTTGTCACAGCATCTGTTAAGCCTCCCATTCTGTTTCCCTCTCTGTACACCTGTGACTGATTTGGATTTCTGTTTGCTCGCTTTTGGGGTTTTATGCATCAGCTTAAATAAAATGGCTTTCCCTTTGTTCATTTTGTCTTCTGCCTGTGTTATGCATTTTGGATGCTCTAAAAAGTAACAATCTGTCACAGTTTTTTGTGGCTTTAGATTTCTGATTGCTCTGATACTTTATTACCTTATTGTTTTAAGTGATCTATTATGGTTAGTATTATCATTTTAGTAATCATCATTTGTTGTTGAAAGTTTATTGTGTTTTCTGAAGCTTTTGTGCTTAACCCTTGGGTTTTTACTGTTAAAAGGTGGTTCCCTACTTACCAGGGTACTTCACCATGTTAACTTATGCTCCAGACCTCACCTGTTCTGGTGGAGATTATTTTCAGGTATTAAATCACCAACTACTGACAAATCAGTTCCACGGAAGAAGTCGTCATGATTGTGAGCAGTAAGAGGGTCGAAGGGGTTTCAAGCAGGGGTTTATTATTCTATATTTTATTTTCCTCTTGGCTGCAAATTGAAAAATGTTAATGTTTTAAAAGTTTTAATGTATGACTCTAAAACAGGCCATCTGCTTGTACCTGTTGTCCTTAGATCAAATTTGCAGACTATACCATGAAAAATGTTTTGTATTTAATCTTTACTTTATGTCCTCTCAGGCCTTCAAAAACCTCAGAAGCTGTGGCTTAAAGACTAAAAACTCAACGTATCTTACACACGTAAACATTATTTAATTCAAAACCTATTTGTAATCTGCAAGATTGCCCCCTATCTTAATGATAGGAATATGATATTGATAAATCAGTTGAAGTTTACTTAACTTCATATAGCTTAGACTCTATTAACAAAGTAGTGCTTTTCCAGTCTTAGTGACTAGACTCACATACATTCATACAGTACTTTTAATATTGCTGATTTGTTGCTTCCATTCTATATTTTATGTTTAACATTTTCATTTCTTTCTAATTGAAGTTATCTTGCTTTGTTAGTTGCTCTGCTGACAGTAGACTTACTCATGTTTGTAACTGGTCATATGCTGCCAGCACCACACCTTTCATGCAGACATGGTCAGAGCTAGATTGATCAACCCTGGGTTAACCTATTGAGCTGATAAGCACTTTCGTGTGGTTGTTTAACCTGATTGATGATGTGTAGCCAGATATGTTGAACAGATATGCTGTACAGGGCCCTAGTCACCTCATAGTCACAGTTTAAGTTGATTTCGCCATTAGAGCCAAGCTTTTACACCAGTAATCATTAAACATTAAAACAGTTCAGTAGATGTTTTTGCAGGACAAGCGGGCACACAAATATAAATAAATGGGTTCTTAAAGAGGTATTTAAAATAGCTGAGAAAGGAACGCCTGACTGATGTAAGTCTCTCACCTCTGGTGTAAGCTGATGTGACCCTTGATTCTTTTACTGCATATTGATTAGATTTGGACCTAATTTTACCCCCAGCCCAGAATTCTATAATCATCAGCTCATATTTTCTTGTAAACTTTGTTTGAAAACAATAAAACCGTTATAATTCAAATCCTGTCAATTATTAACATATCATCTCCATATGAGTAGTATTGTAATACAAGTATATACATAAAGAAATCTCTGCACACCTGAATCAATGCCAGGTGCATAGAGGAATACTATTTAAAAAAAAAATAAAAATATGGACTGACGTTAAAAGAGATGCAAGCTTCATACTGCTGACCTCTGTTGTGATGTTGCCTTAGGTTGTTATCTTACAATCCGTTTCTGGCTCTTTATCCTGTAACACATCTGTCATGGGTGTCATTGGAGACTGACAAGGAATGAATACAGAAAGAGAGTTTTGCAAGATACTCTGTGCCACATCTGTGACTGATCTGGGAAAATCCCTAACATTTTTTTGTGCAGTTCAAAGATGTAGGGTCTGTAGCAAGAGCTAATTTTGTCACCGTTGCTGGCCTCACTCTGAGATCAAGAGTGTAGCCTACAGGTCTGTCTGCATTGTCCCACTGCACTATAAGGGAGCAGGAGAACTGACCATTCTCCCCCAGCAAGAGAAGCTCAGAGAACAGAAGCTGTACAGTGTGAAATCTGTGTCATGGTCAAATGTTTACACCTCTGTCAAATGACTGGCATCCTACAGTGTCAGGCTGTCAGAAGGCATGTACCAAGATATATTACATATAATACCAAGTGAGCACCAGCAATGTATTTCAGAAACCTCCTAGGTAAGACATCACAAAAATAAAGGGTGGACATTATAGAGGTTGTGAAATTCAATTATTGTCAACAGTTTTAGAGAAATATGTCCCGTGTTTACAAGGGGATCAGAGAATCTGTGAAATAGTCAGCAGCACTGACCTGACATTAGTACTTTGTGTTGTTTTTAAATGTTGCTACAGTACAGACAACATTCAGAACAACTCAGTTTTGCACAGGAGGACCAACACTGTAAATTGGAACAAGCAGAAACATAACCACAGCAGCTTGGAGGTCTCTCCATCTCAGGACAGCCAGGCCAGTCTTTATCCCACTCTTTGCTGGAGGCCTTTTTAGCTCAAGAACATTATTTCAGAGGAAGAAAATCTGAAATGTTGCCTCCAGCTGAATGTACTAGACTGCACTCTTCCCTTTCACTTTTCCTGTGTGGGAGATTGTGTTTCTGTAAACACAGGAAGGCCAAGGCTTCTAAGAGAGGTAATGGAATTTAAGTCATGTCACTCTGCTTTTGTGCCTCAGTTTGTTTAGTTCTTCTGCATCTTTTTCAGAACTGAAAATTTTAAAGTGGAAAGTAAGTGTGTGAAGACTGGACCATTGGATGAGTTTGTATCATGTCTTATTTTAAGGTTTTAAAGGATGGAGTCAGGGTGGAGGGTGGTCTATTCTTTATTTAAATAGCAGTGTTAAAGGGATATCAGGAAACAAATGAGACTTGATTGGGCAGGTTGCCTGTTGGCTTAATCAAGTGTCTTCCTTTCTAAAAAAATATCTCTTTCATTTATTTCCACAGAAATGCTTTTAAATGTTTCTGTTCATTTCACTTTGGCTTGTATTACTTAATTTTAATGAATACACCATAAATGTAGGAGAAATGTATGTGAAGATTCATTTTTTACAGTGTCACTATTTCTACTTACTGGAAGTAAAGTAAAGAGACTGGGAAGCACTTGGGGTTCATCTTATAAAACTACTCAATGCTATCCACTGTCACAAGTAATATGTGATTTGGCTTCATTGAATCCGGTTGCTCAAAGTAATTTATATTTAATATTCAGTGACTTTTAATGCAACCATAATTCTATCACATCAGTCTTACCAGTCTTCCTCTCCTTCTTTCCTTTCTTGGCTGTCAGAGGCCTTGTTGACCTTATTATGAATAGTTTGACCTTTTCACAGGCTGACTTCACCAGTTGTGGACAAGGGCACATTACAGGTAAATGATCAGCCGAACAGAATGGCTGACAAGGGCTCAGATGGACAGGACAGTAGGTGGTAGAGTGCTGTAGTTGGGACATGGGCATGGAAAGCTCTTGGATGTTAGAAACGAGGGCAGGGATGAGGGGGAAAAAAGATGAGATACACAGAAGAGTCAAGACACCCTGGCATGCTGTTCACTGTCCAGATGACCTCTCTCACTTTTTCACAGCAGAAGGATAAGCCTGCCAGCAACTCAGTCCATCATGTTGACTCCAACAGCTGAGCAACATCTGTTCATTAGACTTGACAGATGAAAGAGGAGCCCATGAAGATAAAAGAGAGCACATCCAACATAATATATCTCACATATAATTACGAGGACCTTGTATTACATAGCAGCCCTACTGCATTTCCAGTCTCTTGCACATGTGATCTGCACACCAAGCTGCACAGATAGGTAGTGAGAAAGGGAATTGTGAGTGGTAATCGAGGCGTTTGCTTCATCCGTCACGCTTCTTTCAGCTCTATTGTACTGTGCTGAAGGTCTTTCTCTCCATTACATTGTTTTGTTGCTTTTTTCCTCAGCCTCTGAAATGTCACAGGGAAATGGGCACAAAGCATGGACATGGATGAGAACCGATGAATAATGCAGCATACATTAACATCCCCCTCTCCTTTACCCACATCCACCTCGTTCCACCTGCAGACAAGACGGTATACACTTGCGCGCACGTTCCATACACATGAAGAAACATGTAGAAATCATTTTTATTATTTATAATCAAAATGTTTAATATGCGTCTAAAAATGATCAGTAGAATTAATGTTCTGCTGATGTAAGAACTTTCTAATTTCTTTACTTTTTTTTCTATATTTTATAAGTCAGTGAGCATCTTTCAGGTTTTTCAGGCAAATTTAGCTCTGTTGCACCTGAAGAGGACATATGTCATTGTTGCGATAAGCTTGCAATTGCGGGTAAAGCCGTATCCACACAGAAAGCTTTTCAGCTGTAATTTTCAGTTGTCCATTTGACAAAAAAAGATGCACTTCAATTTTAATTATTCCAGCTGCCTAAACTGGTGCTATAATGGCTCGAATTTTACCCACACTATACGCACTTGTACTTTTGCAATTCTATTTTCCTGCTTTCAGTGTGAGGAGCTACAGCGACTGTGTATTGGGCTCTGAGTGTTGTCAAAATGTGGGTGACCTACAGCTCAGTGTTGTGTCTGAAAAAATCCTGATACAGGTGCCTCGGCTGAATTGTTAAGGGGAGGCTCACTATGCCTTCTGCATAGTTTTTAAATATAGTTTAGTGCATTGTGTAAACAGGTTTTGCACCCATTTTATGCATAATTGTTGATACATTATATTTTGTCTAAAACACTAGTGAAAAAGTAGGTAACACAGATGTTATTAACACCTTTTAAGGAAGGATGTGCACGTTTTACTTTATGCATACAAAATACAGATGATTGTCTCTGACCATTACCCATCTGATCATCCGCATCATCTCATTTTGTCATGTGGAATACATCAAGGAACACACTTGTCAGCACAGCTTTTCTTGGCAGCCAATTCTTATAGGTCTTATGGCCATGCTTCAAACATCAGAAACACAATCCCCTGTCTTGCAAAAATTCTATTTTCTCCTTGAGTAGTTTGCTTCTCATCTTTCTACATTACTCTCACTGAGGCTCTCCTTTACAAAACAGACCATTACTTCAGAACAGTGAACATTTTGAACACTCGCCTAAGCGTGTTCTGCACAGTTGGTGTGCATAGTACTTCCCACCATGTTGACATTTTCATTTGTGATTTAAGCTGTGCATGCATTGTTTGGTTATGAAACTTGTTTGCAGAATGTTCAATCAAAGATTAGATGCGTGGTAGTTTTGGATCTAGTCACAGAATTAATTATAATGATAATATATAAAGTAACTACAGTGTAAATCATGTCGCTGGGAATGCATAACAACTTCTTCCA
This sequence comes from Aulonocara sp. 'chitande type north' Nkhata Bay, assembly GCF_057382095.1. Classification (NCBI taxonomy): domain Eukaryota; kingdom Metazoa; phylum Chordata; class Actinopteri; order Cichliformes; family Cichlidae; genus Aulonocara; species Aulonocara sp. 'chitande type north' Nkhata Bay. The sequence goes on from NC_141350.1 coordinate 6,911,183, forward strand.
TATTCAATGTCCAGAAACAAAAAGTGTAAAACCTGCAGTACAGGTTCAGCTTCTCATGGTTTTAAGTGTTTACGAGTAACAATAGAGGAATTAGAATTTACACTGCTGGCTTTACTTTAAAAATATGCTAATATATGCTAATGTATTCCCTTAGTAAAACCTGAAATGAAGAAGTAAGGAGTTCAATATACTGTGCCAAGGTTCTACAAAAATATTTTAATGGCTGCAGTTAGGTACATTGATTCCATGTCTATCTCCTTACTCAAATCTCAAATAAATAACTTGATAACCACCAGTGTGAAACAGTTTAGGATGACTGCAATATTTAAGCTGAGTAAAGTCACATAAGAAAGCAAATAAAATATACAACTTGCTTTATAAGACATGCCCCAGATCTACAGTGCGTGAAATTATTATTTGATTCCTTGCTGAATTTGTAAGTTTGCTCACTTATTTAGAAATGAAATGCCTTGGGTTTTTATGATAGTGTCATTTTAATGGAGAGAAATAGAATATTACCAACAATTTATAAAAATATATAAATGTTCACTGGCAAACTTAAGATGGGCCTATGCATGTTCCTTCTTAAGTAGAAGGACATTCTGAAGGGCTGCAAGATTTCAGTCATTAAGGCGTAGTGTTGTGTTTTGGGGACTGTGGTCTCAGCTGCTTTCAGGTCATTAACAAGGCGTTTCCATGTAGTTTGGGGCTGATCCACCATCTTTTCATGATCATTGTCACGCTAATAGATCTTCCATGCAGCTCCAGTCCAAGGACGATTAATGGTCATTTTATATTTCTTCCATTTTGCACCAACCGTTGTCACCTTTTTCATCAAGCTTGTTGCTGGTGGTCTTGTTGCCCATTTTAGCCTTATGCAGGTTTACAGTCTTGTCCCTGATGTCATGGTGGTGGAGAGGCTAGATTGGAAGAAATGATTCTGTGGACAGGTGGGTGTTATTTACATAATACACTGAGATCAGGAGTATCGATCGGTTGGTCGGTCGTGTGCCCATGTGGCCCACATGGGCACACATCCAGTATATGGGAAAATGCAATTAAATTCATAAACTTTTTTTGTTTTTTTTTAACAGACACTGTTAATTTCTTTGTAAGTGAGCCAACTTGCAAATTCAGCTGGGAATCAAATAATTATTACCCTCACTGTGTCACGGGTAGTACTATAATACAGCATGCTCGCTGTTCATTTAAAGAAGTGCTCATTTACAGTAAATAGATACTGTAGGAGTGAAAGTGAGTAGGGATAATACACCAGATTTAAAAAAAAGCTGTGTTATGTTTAGTTGTTTTAAAACTGGAAACAAGTTGCTGGATATATATGCATACTTCAGAAAGCTTAGAGGCATTTAAACACTTTCATCCATGACTTCTGTTGATCTTCCTTTGTATTTCTTTGCATGGCCAAATTAGATACAAAAAATTTTTCTCTCACTGTTGATGATGCATTTACCATATATGAATCAATTATTTCTAAATGTTCTCTTTAACGTTTTTTCTTTCTACTTTGTCACTCTCAAACATCATCAAGTTGTCTTTAAGTAGTGTGAATCATGTTTCTGTCAAAAATACTGTAGTTTAGTTCTAGCCCTAAATAACAAAAACAAAGAAAAAGAGATGGAAAAAGAGGAAAAGGAAGACAAATGCACTGTTTTTTGTTACCCTAGGAGGCACTGTTGTTCCTAGATTGAGGAAAGCTGATTTGCAGCCACAACTGATCGCGCCAGCCCTCTTCAATATGGAGACAGATTAAACATGAAGGAATTCAAGGATAAAATGTTGGGGAGATGTATGAGAGCCACTGGTTCATTCAAACATACATAAATTTTGTACATACCAGTGGTGGCTGGTGACACAAGAAGGATCAGCTCCTGTGGAGGACATGAGGAGTGAAAAGCTCCACAAGAGGTTTTAAGAACAATTTGGATAAACCTCCTCTTTAAATAGTCCAGAAAAAGTTAATGCACAAAAACAGCAGAACAATAATCTGAAATACTGGAAATGCTTACTGTAAGTTTATGGCCCATGATCACACTTAATATGTGGATCATTGCTGTGAACAGATGTGACAGCTCACCTGTCTGATGGTCCTGATTGATCCTGTATTTGTCTAAAATAATTATGAATATTAATAATATAAAACTATGAATGTTCTAAATAATAATAATATAAATAAATATGCTCGAAAGCATAAAAGCATCTATGAAGCAACACAATTTTGTGACAAAATAAAGGACCTAAAGTGCATATATGCACTTTAGGTCCTATTTTTATCGTTTGATGATTACTTTCATTGGTTTACCAATAATGCTCTGTGTGATACGTTTGGAGAAGTCTTTGTGCTAAAATGTTCAATGTTAAAAAACAAAAACTTACAAATTGATTCCAATTGATTCATTTGTTGACAAATGAAATTTAGCACCAGCAGCAATTCAGTGTTCCAGCTACACACATGAAATACGTAAAACTGTTATGAGGAAGGGAGAAGGGAGAAAAAGAAACAAAACCTCTCTGTCTCTGGGTACCCTCCATACACCCCCCCGAGCTCATGTGCCAGGCAGTGACAGGCCTTAGCTCTAACTGATCTGTGAGTATGAGTGGCAGCCACTGATCCTGCCTGGAGTGGCGCCACAGCAGAGCTAGCATTGCCCAATTTCTTTCACTGAATAGGTTAAATGTTTAGCTATTTGCAAACGGGTAACCAGCAGATCTGTTTCAAGGTCTCAAACAGGGGGTAGTGATCGGCTTGTTTCCAGGGCATGATCCTAGCTGGGTGTGATGCAACAAGCTGGAACATTTTACACAAGCTTTTATTCATCACCAGGAATGAGTCTTAAATAATCAATTCTGAAGGTAAGATGTTTTTTAGAACATATATTCTAAATGGATGTTGTATTGCTAATATAGCAATCCAAGTCAGACTAAAAAAACAAAAACATTACCTTTTTTTTTTTTTTTTTTCCATTACCGATCACTGCAGGGACGTGTATAGGCCCTGCATTTTTGTAATACATCTCTCACACAGCAATATAAATTCATTAGTTAGCAAGTTTTCCCATTTATAAATTAATATAGTGAATATAAATTTTATAACACCATCAGCCATCACCATCTTGCCAATAGTCTTTACGTGACTGCACGATCTATCCATCCAGCCTCTTCCGCTCATGCTTATCACAGTCGGGAGAGGAGGGGCTAGAGCTATTACCAGCTACCATAGGGTGAGATGTGGGGTACACCCTGGACAGGTCACCAGTCTGTTGCATAACTAACACAGAGATACATTAATACACAGTTAATCTAAGGGACAAGGTGAGCAGTTCCATGTAGTAGTTAATACACACACACACATAAGCTTCATGGTTTGAGACAAGGGGGAGACTCATGCTAAGCCTTAGCGAGTTACAAGCTAATGTACTTCAAGTGATGGTCCCAAGCAAAATCAAACATCCAAATTAATCTGCTGTGGCGATCCCTTGGAAATAGAAGAGTAGCTGAAAAGTACCTAAAATACATTCACTTTAAACTCATGGCATACAATGATATACTAAAAATGTGCAGTTCTGTGTATGTCCATGTATGCATCTGTGTGTGTGTGTGGGGGGGGGGGCAGATTGGGGTGCAAAGCTATTTCTACACTGTCAGAAAAGAGGGCAGTGGTACCTGTTTTACAGTCTTGTTCTTGCTTTCACACTGTAGTGTCTTCCTAATGGTATGAGTGTGAACAGTGTCTGTCGAGGGTGTCCTTCTGATGACTCTACAGACTCTACAGATGTTGGTTAGGGCTGTTTCAGAGATGGGCTGCTGTCACCACCCTCTGCAGGGCCTTACTGTTCAATATTGTGCTAACAGCACGTTTAGAAATGGTACAACTTAAATAAGTAACCAGTTATAAATTAAGCAAAACTTTTCAAATCTGGAGACTGATAAACCCTTAGGTGGCATCTACATGGTGTAGATGGCATCTCAGTGGCAGATTGAAAAAATTTCTTGCTTTGCATGAATTCACTTTACTGATGTAATTGAAAATCCAATTCTGAAAGTAAACAAATAAAACAAATGATGATTTCAGTCAGCTAAATGAGCAAATTTGCACTCAAAAGACAGTTAAAGAGAATTTATATCATTCCATCTACAAAATCTTTACAGAAATAACATTTTTAAGAGCAAGATTTCTCAGAACATGATACCATATTTGTAAATGTTACAGTTTAAGTACTGCTAAATATATAGTAACTCCCCTAATGCTGAAACATGTGCCATATGTTCATCTAGAAAGACATCTACCCAAAGTTCTTATTAAAAAATGGTCTAGTTTTCAAGTTATACTAAGACTATAGACATATCCTCAAAGAAGGGAAATGCCCTGATGCTTCACTTGTGTTGGTGTAAATGGTGTATGGGCATCTCTGCCGTGTGTGCTCCTGCACTGAACAGGAGTGTCAGTAGCATTTTGTCCAAAAATCTCCACTGAGGAGAGATACGTGACAGGGAAACAGTGCAGCTTTGAGATTTAAGTTGGCTTATATATTTTTTAAGTGAAGGGTAGTTCTGAAACAGTCATGGGTCACTGCTCCAGTTAACACTGCATGGTTTCAAATTTTATTTTATAGTAGATCTTTAAGTAACATGAAATATGACGTGATAATAGAGTAGAGTTAGTGGCCCATCTTTTTTTTGTGTGTCTTTTTTTTTTATTGACCATCTGATGTTACAATCAAGGTCATCTTCCCTAACCTGCTCACCACCTGAGGAATTTCAAATGCTGGCTGCTCCTAATTACCTCCTTGGACAAAGAAAAGAAAATTGCAGTATTGCAGTGCACTTGGGACTTGCAGTTGATGGTGGAAAGTTTTAACCCTGTAGATGTCTTGAGCTTTTGAAGTAGCTGCATGAGGATTCACCGCATCTTCCATGTTTTCTGTGTCTGACCTGTCAGCAGTAGTTCACATGAATAAAAGGTGAACTGTTTGATCTGTGTCTCTGAGCTGCGCTATTCAATCCTGTTTTGTTTTGTTTTTTTTACTTGCGATACTGAGAGCTTACTTTGATGCCTTTGTTTGCCTGCTTGAGCTCCATTCAAGGGTTCCCTTGGTCCATTACCTGCTGCCATATTCATGATACACCTTACTGTCATACCCCCCATGATCCTATTGGCACACAGATTACCCACATCTGCTCACACTTCCTCCTGGGCCTGACAACATCAACATTTGCTTTGGTGATTTAGCTAAATGCCAAGTGAGGAACTGTAGCATTTTATGTTAGCTGGCATGTGAAGCAAGACTGTCAATAATATCAGCTCTTAGGAAAAGACGAATGTTTGCAAAATATGGATCTATTTTTTTATTATTAACAACCATCTGATTGCACTTCATTTTCCATCACATGGAATAAGTAAAATTCATAACAAAATAATGAATTTGAAATTAAAGTTTGGACAAGTAAATACATTTTTTATTTTGTTGTTTTTTCACAATTTTTATCTTGGTATGCAGTTTCCTCTAGCAGTGACATCGTTATCGGTTTTCCTCATGGTTACATACTTTGTTATAGGTTAGGGAATTCCACTGTGCAACATCACTGGGATAACACAAAGAATCAACAATTAACCTGACAAGCATATCTTTGAACTACAGGAGGAAACCACAGCACCCGGTTAAAATGCAGGCAAAGATAAAACATTCACACTCCATAGACAAAAGATCTGTAGCATGAGGTGACAGTGCTACACACTGAACCAAACAAGAAATATAATTAGTTTTTCTTCTGTTATCCAAGCTGTCATGGGGTGAGAGGCAGGGTATAGGGTCCTGGGCAGCATGGTAGCATGGTGGTTAGCACTGTTGCCTCACATGCAAGAAGGTCTTGGGTTTGAGTCCATCATGTGGACTATGCATGTTCTCCCCATGTCTCTGTGGGTTCCCTGCATGTACTCCAGTTTCCCCTATAGCCCAGAGACATGCAATTAGTGGGGTCAGGCTAATGGTGAATCTAAATATCCCATAGGTGTGAATGTGAATGGTCTGTCTCTTTGTGTTAACTCTGTAACAGGCTGGCGAGGGTGCACCCTGCCTCTCGCTCTATAGCAGCTGAGATAGGTTCCATTGCCCCCTCTTTGACCCTGAATTGGTATGCTGATAAGCTCCAATCAGTGCCTCTGGTTCTTAAGACATAGCTTTTAAAACTGAAAACAAAAACATAAATAAAACTCTAATAATTTTAGAATTAGTAGAATATATACAATCACATTTTACCAGGTTTTTTTTTTTTTCTTAATTCATAGTCCAGAAGATGCACTTTTGCATGTTGGTCAGTTGTGAGTAGCTTTGAATTACTCTGCCACATGCAACAGTATTGTCTTTCAAAATGAGCCCTTCAATATCGCTGCCTGAAAGAGTGAAAAACATATCCTCCTTGCTTGTTTCTGAATATGTTTGACTAACTGCCTCACTGTATTACTGTTCTGGGAAAAGTCAACAAAATAAATATCCACACTGCCTGAAAATATGTGATTCAGTTCAAAGATTCACAATAACCATCAGCTCATGGTTTGTCTTCCTGGTATTAAAGTGTAAGCCAATATGAATGTTTCCTGGAACTGGAACTACACACAACATATCAAATGTTCTCTGCAAGTAATCTCTTTTGGAAAAATAGTAAAACATCTTTAACTAAATGAAGGATAAGATACCTGAAGAAAGTAAGACTGCAGAGATACTACACTCGTTTAATCAGTTTGAGCTATCCAAAGATAACCACTCTTCAGAACATCTAGTTTTTCAGAGTCTGTAACTGATCATTTACCAACCGATTCATTTGCAGCCTTTTATTCTTTCTCATTTTGTTTTACCTTGGAGGCATCCACATTTTAATCATCATCACCATGATTGTAATTACCATTCACATAACTATAATCCTAAAGACATTAAACAAGCTGCTGGTAATTTCTCATGACAAAAAGCATGGGTGCATTCAGTAGCCTGATTGTCTCGCTTGCTGAAGTCCCAAATGAGGTTGGTACTAAGAACTGACAGGCCATTTTAACCTTACTATTGCAATTAAATGCAAATATGTACTGTAATTTGGTGAGCCGTCAGTCTGAAATACTGTAAAAAAACAAAAAAAACAAAAAAAACAGAGAACTACAGTATTACACATTTGTGCCAAATAAGCGAACATGTCAGTGTGTTTGATGAATTTAAGAAATGAATATGGAAAGCAGGTCTATGCATCATGAGATTTCCTGAATATTGATGGTCACTGTCTTCTTGTCAAAATCAAGCTTGAACCAAGTGCATTGTACAATTGGACGCCAAGAATTCCACTAATGGGTTTCTGAGAAATAGCAGTACATAGCTGAATGTGCCTTTTTCTTTGTGAGCATAGTCACCACTTCATCTTATCTTTTCTCCCTGAATAAAACATTTACGCTTAAAATACTTAAATTGCTCTTTCATATCCCTTGCCATAACCCTGATCGTCTAATATGTTTTTATTATTATTATTATTATATTAAATGATTAAGTTAAGGTAAAAAACACAAAAGCAGTCATTATCGCCAATGAGAACCTTAATCACTACAACACTTGAGAAATGCCCCTTTTTGTAATAGGGACAGATGAACAACATAAAAAAATGTATATGGTGTGAGAGAAAGTGGAGGTATGTTTGCAGTATTATTTTCTAACTTACTTAGAGTTACCAAAATTGTCTTACTCATTTGCACTCTGACAAAGCACTCCAGATGACATTACATTAACCCGCATAATTTTTTAGAGCGCTGGACTAACTTTACCCCTATTTTTATCACTTGCCTTAATTCGATCTTTGCCATAATTGTAACATAAACCAAAATCTACCTTTGCCCTAACAATTAAAAAAAAACAAAGCCTTTTATCCTCCAAGACTCTCTATAAAAGATGGACAGAGATAATAATGTCTCATTTGATTGTTGACTGGTATTTTGAAGTTTAGCTTTAAGCTCAGATATGTCTTTAATTTTTGAAGCAAAGAGTGATCATATTTAGATCAGACGTTAGACAGATAAGTCCATCCATTCATCCACCCATCGATCTGTCATCCATTCATCCATCCTCTTCCCCCATCCAATTCAGGGGGGCTGTAGCCTATCCTAGCTACCATAGGGCAAGAGATGGTGTACACCGATGAGAGGTTGTCAGCCTGTCACAGGATTCATGCAAAAAGAGAACCACTCGCATTCACACCTATGCGCACTTAGGAAGCAGAAATACCCGGAGAAAACCCAGGGAGACACAGCTAGAACATGCTAACTAAACACAGTGAAGTAGAGTGATTTCTAAGTCCCTCATGTTGCTGTCATTGGTTTTATGCACACACAGCATGAGTAACACAAATGCATAGCACATCTATGCAGACAGTTTTATTTTATTTCTTGTAGTTTAAAATGTTCAGAAAATTTTGGCAGTGTTTCATAGTAATTATATAATGTGATTTGTGCGAACGTTTAAAAGGTTATTTTGAGGATGCCAGTTTGCGTATATAGCGACTTCTTGATTTTGGATTAATATCCTGTAGGTTTTCAGTGCTATGTCATTGTATAACCCAACAAATCCTTTACAGATTTCCATACCCTACAGATCAACATTATTCATATGTTTGTTCAAAAAATCTGATACTATACATCATACAAAATAGTCTGGTCCAGTACACTTTATGTCAGTACACTTTATAGTTTGTACTGTGGCAGTGCAGGCTATAAAGTCTGTAATGCAATGTAGCTTCTCAAAACGAAGAAACAACATGACAGAGATAAACAAAAGAATGTTATCTCTGAGCAATGTTTCTGTGAATTATGCAATCGCACACACTGTCAAGGAACAGCAGAAGTGCTGTGAGGTCTGCTTCTACTACCTTTGGGATGCTGAGGAGGCATCACTCCAAACTAAATGCGGCAGCTTAGATAGATGTTGATTTATGGTGCCCCTCTTGCCCTCTGCACCCCTATCTGTCTTTACCATCAGGCTGCATTTGCAAGGTTTGTACTCAATATGAAGTGCCAACCACCCATACACCCATCTTTTTCACTGTGCCAAGAGCACTGACCATGGACTGCTGCAGGTCCAGATGTAAGTGTGGTAGACTAATTAATTTAGTTTGTGAAACTCTATTTTAAAACAAATGAATTGACAACTATCCAGCTGTGCTAAAGCCATTTTAAGAATTAACTTAACTGTTATCGGGCAGAAACAGTACTTAGAGAGAATGGAGATTTTACAGTTAAAACATTCATATCAAGCTATCAAAACCATTTGTGGAAACTTTTTCTGATCTTTTCAGTCTGCTTTAAACCTGCAGTTTCTAGCAACTAGGAGAATTTTCCTATTAATAATTTTATGCAGGTTTAGCTTTACAAGGATGTTGCATCAGTGATCATTTCCAAGAATGTGACAGGAATAAAAGCTAGGGGTTTTCTAAATTAAACCTACAATTAAATATATTACAAATTTGTCAACATACACACAGCTTAGGATAATATGTTCTGGGTTAATATTTTTTCACATACACAAGGAGATTCACAAATCAGCATGCACTGCCCTTGACACTCTGCATTGCGTGATTAGTTTTAGTGCAGCATGTTCAGGGTAATGCAAATCACATTTCTTTGAATAAGACATAAAGTTGGGTTTTCTAAGTCTTTCTTTGTATATGTAGGTAAATACATGCACTTCTTACCACACCCTGAGTCTTCTTCATACAACTTGAAATTTAATTCTGGCTAACAGCATGGTTTCTTGTTTCACAAAATAAATACATTTCTTCAGCTTTCTGAACATAGACAAATACATGATGGTGGGCTGTTGAGGGAAATGTACGGTAGACTACCGAGCAATAAACCTGAGCACAAAGCTGTAGATGAGAATTTCCTTCTTTTGAATTTACTAGAGAAAAAGATACCTGCTCTATTTAGTTTTCAATATCTATTTATGTGTCCTATTGCAACAACGGAAACAAAATTATCATGAAGAGTTTACTTTCGCACAACCTCTGTTGAAGCTTTTTATTTCAGTTTGAGATCCAAACTCTCCAACTGGTGCTCTGTTACTTTTCACTCAGTCAGTACACAGGCTTGTTTGCTTTCTGTAAGGCAGTGGTTTCAAACTTTTTGCAATAAGGCACATGCCAAATAACCCATACCTACATTAATTTCTCTTCAATATAGAATTATGCTATCTGTTACGTTATGGATTTTTGCTTTGCTTCTATGGTGAGATGAAACCATTTTTGACAGCCCATTCTAAACATCTGTGCTATGAAAAATTATTCCAGATTTCTTCTTTCACAGCTAGATGTTTCAGATCATCAAAAAATATTAGACAAAGATGACCCCAAAAAATACAAAATACAGCTTTTAAATTACTTTATTTATTAATGGGAAAAAGCCATCCAAATGTACCTAGCTTTGTTTGAGAAAGTAATTGTAATCTTAATAATCCTAAAGACGTTTGGGAAAAATATTTTGTGGACTGATGAGACAAAGTTGAACTTTTAGGAATGTTTGCATCCCATTACATCCACCGTTACATTTCATAAAAAAGATCACACGAACAAGTCAAACATGATGATGGCAGTGTGATATTCTGGGGCTGCTTTACTGCTTTAGGACCTACATGACTTGGCAAACTCTGTTCTCTAACAGAAAGTCCTGAAGTAGAATCTCCAGTCATTAGTTGATGCCCCAAAGCTCAAGTGCACTTGGGTTGTGCAGCAGGACAATGAGCTTAAACACGCCTGAAAACCAAACTCTGACTGGATCAGAAAAAACAAATGAAGGTTTTGTAGTGGCCTAGTCATAGTTCTGGGTTAAATCAGATTGAGATGAGTTGACATGATCGTCATGATCCCTGGAAATCATCATCACTTGAATTGAAACATGCAAATGTGACAAATATAGAAAATATTGTTGTCTTGTCCTATGATTAATAACCGCCTTGCATCAGAGAAAGACTTGTTTTTTGGGGGTTTTCGTGTTTTGTATTTTTGTTGTCGTTTTTAGGGAAAATAATTATATATGAAGTGCTAATATGGTGAAATAAATGGTAATTAGTGATTCTTTGTGGAGTTATTTGTTGCAATACTGATGAATGGTTGTCACAAAATCCTAAAACCAGCAGTACTATTCTCCAGGTTTTTGATACTTAGCTACTGCAAAAACGCACTCACTTATCTGGTCCATGCATAACACAACAATTTAACTACTCAAGGTTTGAAATACGGCAGTTTGCCAGTTGTGATGTAGGAGAAAAGCTTTAACTATATTGACTGTTACCCTGGATATTTTTATGTATTTGTTTATTAATTGTATAATATTATAATAGTTGAGAGGAGAGTTTATAGCTTTGCTTGTTTTTCTATATATTTATTTTGTACTTTGCTTTTTTGTTTGTTTGGGTTTTTTTTAAGTCCCTGCTGTGAACTGGTGCTATATATATGTCATGTCTTGGAAGGTTGCAGGCTAGTGCCCAAATGCAGGACACAGACGCAGAGTTAAAAGCTAAATGCAAACCTTTAGTATGACTGGTAGACTAAATAATAAATCCAATAAGTCCAAAATACAGTGCCAGAAATCCAAGAAACGAACAAAGGAACAGGCATCAAGGGAAAAAGTACAACACGACAAGCAAATACAGGAAAACTAACACTACTTACATACACGCAAGGTAATGATGTAAGTGGAGGCAGCTGGAGCAAATTAAGAGAGGTAACAACTGACAATCAATACACTGAGGCAGGGAAAGAAGTGAAATAAACCAAAATCCACAAGAGAGAAAAGATGACCAAAATTAAAAAGGAAATGAGAATAAGTAAACCATAAATGCAGACACAGCACTAAAAGAGAATTGCAACAGGAAGAAAAGGACTAAAGACTGAAAACGTTAATGAAAACACAAAAACTTACAACAGGCAAACTAAGAATAACACAGAAAATACTAAACATACAAATACACAGAGCTTGAAAAACTCCAAATAAGACCCAGGACCATGACAACATACCTAAAAGTAAAATGAACATAATTTTTGTTGGTAGCTTTTAAATGTTTTTGCACATTCGATTCAATTTTGAAATGAAACACTCAGGCTTAAGAGGCAGAAACAAATTCTTCACACGCAGGAGATCTTATGTTCCTCAGAGAAATTAGCATTAGCTGATTGTGAATAAATTTTGATTTAGCAGGACCAAACTGAAATCATAATTGGATTTCTATTTCATTTCCTTCCCTTTCTCTGAGTTATTTAAACATTGTTTTCCTATTTTGTTTCATCTTTTTTTATTAGTTGACAGCTCTTTGGCACTGTCAGCCAGAGCTCCAGAATCACCAGATTACTAAAAAGCTTGGTCATCTTTTCTCCCAGTGGGTTCAGAAGCCATGATGAGAGTCATTTTACTACACATATTGTTACCTCTGGGTAGAAATTGTAGTGAAAAACACTTTGCTAACAAGAAGCAATGTACATAGTTAAACTAAGGGTATTTTTGTCCAAATGTAAATTCCAACCTATTTACTTAAAGTGCTAATGAAAATAAAATAAAATCTGGCTTGGTACAATATGTTGTGTTAATTATACACCATGCTGTGACTGTGTTCTGCATTTCCCTGAACCTCTTCAGTCTTCACTGTGGCATGGTGGCCTGTGTGTGCCCTCCCAGCAGGTGGGCATGTGTCCTGTCTGTGTTATATCTGTAGTTATTCATGGCAGCAGGTGCTGTCTCTGACATTTGTGGGGCGGGTCTCCAGCCTTTGTCTTCCAAGCCCTGGGGGAGAGCAGCAACCCTGACTTCCTAGCACCTGATTCCCTCTATGGCATACGCATTGCCCCATTACTCTCCCACACTCCCACACCACTGCAGGACAATGACTGTAATCTGGAGGCTGTATTATTAGCATGCCGAGAGGCATAGGGACTTCTTGTGTATTTTCATAGGAAATAAAGTTTCTGGAACAAAATGTAACATCAGACTGCTCGATTAATGTAATTTCCGCTTTGATGTTTATGCTCAACATTCCAAGGAGACAAACTGTGGTGGAGGCAGAAGGGACTCAGGAGACAAAATGCTATTTGGTCTATCCCACTGCTAGCAATGCATTTCATTGCATTGCATTTCAATGCATCCCCAGGCTTCTACCTTTCTACCTATAAAACCCGAGAGCAGTCAAATGGTGGAAGTGGCTTCTACCTTTCTACCTATAAAACCCGAGAGCAGTCAAATGCTGGAGTCATTCATATGTATATTAGGTCGTTACCTAGGAATTCTGGAGGGAGGGGAGTGGGGGTGAGTGATTGAGGGGGGGGGGGGAGCTGCTAAAAGCTGTGAACTTCCTTTTGTGTTTCATCTTGATGCATTCTCAATCATCCAGGGAAATAAATCTCCAAAAGTCACCAACTTGGAGTGTTTCAGTTTGCCATCTTGGGGAGAAATCAACACACATGGGTGTATGTCCTTTGTTGCTGACATTTATTGATAAAAACAGTACAAAAAACCAACCATTTGTACACATATTTACAAATAATTCAACATTGTCAGCAATCACTCACAATCCTGGCACTGCCACGGTATCTGTCGTCTGCATTTACCACATGTGTACCTGTAGCAGTGAACACATCGCACAGTGGCCTGATTTTTTTTGCATCTGTGTTTGACCTGACACATGGCCCTTTTTCCAGGGCTCGGTGTGGAGGGTTCTGCCCGAAGCAACTGATCTTTTCTTGCCTTCTTCGCAGCTACATGAGAGTGAGCCAACTCTGTTGCAAGCGCCACCAGGAAGTCCACCCGTTTTTCCTTCGTCCCGGTGCATGCTTGATACAGCACATGTGCATTCAGTGCTGCCATGTCAATCATGTTATAAAACACGGCGGCTGGCCAGCGCCGTGTTCCTTTGCGGACAGTGTACTCCCGAACCATCTGGTCCATCACATCCACGCCACACTTTGTTTTGTTGTAAAGGGTGACAGTGTTTGGCTTTCTTTTGGTGGTGTTATCAGTCTGAACCACGCTGTGCATGCTGCTAAGAATATAGACTGTCTTCTTCCGTTTGGCCACATACGCCGTCAGCGTGGCAGCAGAGGTTGAAAACACCTAAGAAATAAGATAAATTGTTATTTTCATAGCCCTTTTACACACAATGAAACACATAAACATAGAACCACAAAAGACCTGCAACATACCTGAGTGGTGAATTCATTGCGATCTGTCTGTCTAGTGGATTGAGGAATTTCCCTGCGAATCTTGTTGACTGTGCCGAGGATGGTGGTTTTCCGTCCAAGAAGTTTTTGCGCAAGTGAAAGCGATGTGAAAAAATTGTCCGTGGTAACATTTCTGCCCTTGTCTAGGAATGGTTCCATCAGCCTCATTACTACATTTTCAGAAAGTCTCTCCCCGGTGGGACGACTGGGGTCCTTGCCAAGATATGGGAAGACATTGCAAATGTACTTGGATTTTAGGTCGCAAGCCACCCAAAACTTGATCCCAAACTTGTCCGGCTTACTTGCAATATACTGCAGGAAACAGCAACGAGTCTTTGATGGGAAAAGCTGTTCATCAATGGTGATATGCAGACCAGGGTTGTAGCACGTGATGCAGTTGGTGACAAATGATCCCCACACACTGGAAATTGCAGCGAACTTGTCAGTCTTTGCTCGATCACAGCGGGTGGACTTGTCATCAAAGCGTAGGTGTTGCATGATGTTTTGGAAGCGGTTTTGTGCCATAATTCCAATGATCTGTGGGTTTCCCAGGTTTGCTGACCAGCAGTCATTTACCGATGGAAGCCTGCAAACCCCCCGCAAGATCACAATTGCAATAAATGCCATTAGTTCAGGGAGGTCCATGAACCAATGAACATCCTCCGTTTCCCGTGCATGTTGAATAGTCCATTCTTGAATGCTACGAAGCATGTCAAGAGTGACGAAGCACAGGAAGCTCTGAAGGCGAGTCGAGATACTTCTCCTGGCCTTAGCCGTTGGCTCTCCATCTGCAGCGTACGCTTCTATTGGGGTGAAAGGGAGACAGGTCCCCACATGTTCTTCACGCCACACTGTGCCATCTTTCGCTGTCTCAGTCCCCAAACAAGGTCTCTTTTTCGGTGGAGAAGCAGTCTCCTCATCTGCAGTGTGAACAAATTCAAATTGTGAGCAAAATGGGAAAATCACAAATGCATGCATAGATACTAATTATAATTCCAGTATCTCCTCCTCTGTATCAGAATAATGTCTGAAATATCTTACTTACTAACTACATCCACTTACTTGTTTGAAATGAAAAAGGAAATAACATGAAATGAAACTAACCGGAAGACTGATCAGACAGCTCTGAGTCCGAATCCGGCTGAACTGCTAGGTCTTCTCCATCCGAGTCACAAGGGTCGACCTCCGTCAGGATCATTTCCAAGGCTTGCTGAGTGGTGAGTCTTCTCTGCATTTTCTTTCCTTGGAGAGGAGAGGATTCTTCAGGGCGATGAATTTTCTTTCCTTGGAGAGGAGACGATTCTTCAGGGCGATGAATTTTCTTTCCTTGGAGAGGAGACGATTCTTCAGGGCGATGTTTTATAACATGATTGACATGGCAGCACTGAATGCACATGTGCTGTATCAAGCATGCACCGGGACGAAGGAAAGACGGGTGGACTTCCTGGTGGCGCTTGCAACAGAGTTGGCTCACTCTCATGTAGCTGCGAAGAAGGCAAGAAAAGATCAGTTGCTTCGGGCAGAACCCTCCACACCGAGCCCTGGAAAAAGGGCCACGTGTCAGGTCAAACACAGATGCAAAAAAAATCAGGCCACTGTGCGATGTGTTCACTGCTACAGGTACACATGTGGTAAATGCAGACGACAGATACCGTGGCAGTGCCAGGATTGTGAGTGATTGCTGACAATGTTGAATTATTTGTAAATATGTGTACAAATGGTTGGTTTTTTGTACTGTTTTTATCAATAAATGTCAGCAACAAAGGACATACACCCATGTGTGTTGATTTCTCCCCAAGATGGCAAACTGAAACACTCCAAGTTGGTGACTTTTGGAGATTTATTTCCCTGGATGATTGAGAATGCATCAAGATGAAACACAAAAGGAAGTTCACAGCTTTTAGCAGCTCCCCCCCCCCCCCCCCCCCCCTCAATCACTCAAACCCCCACTCCCCTCCCTCCAGTATTCCTAGGTAACGACCTAATATACATATGAACGACTCCAGCATTTGACTGACTGCTCTCCGGCTTTTAAAGGTAGAAACGCAAAATGATGACTCCGCGGGGGTCTAAGGTAGAAAACCAAAATGACTGCTCTCCGGGGGTCTAAGTGCACTACATCTAGGCTGAAGAGTAGGGTAGGTGTTACATTTATCCATAAGAAAGCTTATGTTATTTATATTTTTAAGTTGGCATCTATTCACACTAGTTATAGTTGTCCTATACCATACCGGTGGATGACGGCCCCACAGGCCTTCACTCACACTGTACTAACTATCCATGCACCTATATGCTCTGTTTTGTCTAAGGATTGCAACACTTTACTTTAATATATAGTTCTAGTCATTACACAAGCATTTGAAAAGCCCTCTTGCATAGAGATGTTTTTAAATGTATAATTGTATGCATTTAGTGTGTTAATTGGAGCAATTTGTGGATTTTTGCATCATAGATTTGTTAACCCACTGAGTTTTAAGGCACTGTAGGAGGTAATGCAACGCAAAACCTAACCTCCAAGCCTGCTGTAGAAAATGTTCTTTGTTCCTTGACTGCAGAAACCTGTGAGAACAATTTAATAAAAACACATTTTAAAAATTGCATACTCTGGCTGCTTAGGTTTTGATTTATGGTTGGGATTAAGCTTGAGGTCCTCACCCACAACTTAGACCTCAGAGGATTAATTAACAGTGTGATTTTAACTGAGGCCTTTGTCTTTGATAAATCTTATTAGATGAATAAGAGTCCAACTGAAATGTGCCTGGGGTCATCACTTCAAGTTGGAAAGGGCAGGGTATGCATAGCTACAGTGGCTTGCAAAAGTATTTGGCCCCCTTGAACTTTTCCACATTTTGTCACATTACAGCCACAAACATGAATCGATTTTATTGGAATTCCACGTGAAAGACCAACACAAAGTGGTGTACACGTGAGAAGTGGAATGAAAATCATACATGATTCCAAACATTTTTTACAAATAAATAACTGAAAAGTGGGGTTTGCATAATTATTCAGCCCCCTGAGTCAATACTTTGTAGAACCACCTTTTGGTCTTTTAGTGTATGTCTCTACCAGCTTTGCACATCTAGAGACTGAAATCCTTGCCCATACTTCTTTGCAAAACAGCTCCAGCTCAGTCAGATTAGATGGACAGCATTTGTGAACAGCAGTTTTCAGATCTTGCCACAGATTCTCGATTGGATTTAGACACCAGACAGGTCAGGGATAAAGTTATTGAGAAATTTAAAGCAGGCTTAGGCTACAAAAAGATTTCCCAAGCCTTGAACATCCCACAGAGCAGAACTGTAAACCTACCGAGACAAGGCTGTCCACCTAAACTCACAGGCCGAACATGCACGCGCGCACACACACACACACACACACACACACACACACACACACACACACACACACACACACACACACATATATATATTTATATATATATTTTACACTTAAAGAAGTGTAAAATCTTGCTGCACTAGATTATGATCACTGCAACCGTAGACCAGCAGCGCTTTCTTATGAGGATGTTCTGGAGGATCTTCCTCTGTCTAGCATGCAGTGCAGTCATGTGAGCCTGCCACCATGCTGCAGTCACCTTCTTCATTAACCCTTTCTTTTTACCTTTTTATATTACGGGCGCTCGTTGGGAGTTCGCCTTGTAATCGGAAGGTTGCCGGTTCGAGCCCCGGCTTGGACAGTCTCGGTCGTTGTGTCCTTGGGCAAGACACTTCACCTGTTGCCTACTGGTGGTGGTCAGAGGGCCCGGTGGCGCCAGTGTCTGGCAGCCTCGCCTCTGTCAGTGCGCCCCAGGGTGGCTGTGGCTACAATGTAGCTTGCCATCACCAGTGTGTGAATGTGTGTGTGAATGGGTGGATGACTGAGTGTGTAAAGCACTTTGGGGTCCTTAGGGACTAGTAAAGCGCTATACAAATACAGGCCATTTACCATTACACAACTTTAATAATGTTGCTATTTCAAGTTTTTATTAGGGTTGAGAAAATAGAAAAACAATGTATTAAGAAAAGACACAAAATAATGTAACGGCTGTTTGAGGATTGCATTGGTCTCTCTCCTCTCTCTGCCTTTATATAGCTCCTGACCCCAAGTTCAGACTCAGAATATGACATGCTCTGCATTCCTGGAATTGATTTGACGTGGATACACTCAAAGGGTTATGTCAAATGGACTACTGAATCATGTCAGACTGGTACTGGAGATGGTGACATTTTTTTACCATAAAAACTCACTTGAATGAGTATCTGCAATGAACTCATTAGTTTTTTCCCATCCTAGTTTACTTTCTATTTTCATATTCACTTTTCCTTCCCCATCAACAAAACATGCCAGCCTCAGCTGCAGTAACATATTTGCATGAAATAATATTCAAAATAAATTATTACTCCCTATGGACAGAGAAACTTACATTAGCTCCTCAGTAAAATATTCCTTGGTTTTTTTTGTTGTTGTTTGTCGCTTAGAGTTGTGTATTGTTGACTGCTGCTGGCAGGTTCTGACGAAAATGCAAAGTTTGACTCAGGCTTGGTCTCTGTAATACACTTCAGAAATGCTAAGGGGGCTAAATTATGATTTATCACTTTAAATCTCAAACTGCTATTATAGTGGGAAAAGTCAAGATGGGCATGGCAGTCAGGTAACTGAGTATAAAAGGGAAGTCTTATTGTATGTTATTTGATTGATGAGTTGTATAACGGGGCAGGAGTACACCTTTAAAAACAAAAGTATTCCACAAAAAAATATAACAAAGTTGCTGTGTCTTAATCAATGTATTTTTAATCAATTTTTCTAGACATTTCATGAAATTGCTTCTATATTATTGTCCCCCGACTATTTCAACCCAAGCTGTAACATATACAGTGGGGCAAAAAAGTATTTAGTCAGCCACCGATTGTGCAAGTTCCCCCACTTAAAATGATGACAGAGGTCAGTAATTTGCACCAGAGGTACACTTCAACTGTGAGAGACAGAATGTGAAAAAAAAATCCATGAATCCACATGGTAGGATTTGTAAAGAATTTATTCGTAAATTAGGGTGGAAAATAAGTATTTGGTCACCTCAAACAAGGAAAATCTCTGGCTCTCACAGACCTGTAACGTCTTCTGTAAGAAGCTTTTCTGTCCCCCACTCGTTACCTGTATGAATGGCACCTGTTTGAACTCATCATCTGTATAAAAGACACCTGTCCACAGCCTCAAACAGTCAGACTCCAAACTCCGCCATGGCCAAGACCAAAGAGCTTTCGAAGGACACCAGGAAAAGTATTGTAGACCTGCACCAGACTGGGAAGAGTGAATCTACAATAGGCAAGCAGCTTGGTGTGAAAAAATCAACTGTGGGAGCAATCATCAGAAAATGGAAGACATACAAGACCACTGATAATCTCCCTCGATCTGGGGCTCCACGCAAGATCTCATCCCGTGGGGTCAAAATGATCATGAGAACGGTGAGCAAAGATCCCAGAACCACACGGGGGGACCTGGTGAATGACCTGAAGAGAGCTGGGACCAAAGTAACAAAGGTCACCATCAGTAACACACTACAACGGCAGGGAATCAAATCCCGCAGTGCCAGACGTGTTCCGCTGCTGAAGCCAGTGCATGTCCAGGCCCGTCTGAAGTTTGCCAGAGAGCACATGGATGATACAGCAGAGGATTGGGAGAATGTCATGTGGTCAGATGAAACCAAAGTAGAACTTTTTGGTATAAACTCAACTCGTGGTGTTTGGAGGAAGAAGAATACTGAGTTGCATCCCAAGAACACCATACCTACTGTGAAGCATGGGGGTGGAAACATCATGCTATGGGGCTGTTTTTCTGCCAAGGGGACAGAACGACTGATCCGTGTTAAGGACAGAATGAATGGGGCCATGTATCGTGAGATTTTGAGCCAAAACCTCCTTCCATCAGTGAGAACTTTGAAGATGAAACGAGGCTGGGTCTTCCAACATGACAATGATCCAAAACACACCGCCCGGGCAACAAAGGAGGGGCTCCGTAAGAAGCATTTGAAAGTCCTGGAGTGGCCTAGCCAGTCTCCAGACCTCAACCCCATAGGAAATCTGTGGCGGGAGTTGAAAGTCCGTGTTGCTCGGCGACAGCCCCAAAACATCACTGCTCTCGAGAAGATCTGCATGGAGGAATGGGCCAAAATACCAGCTACTGTGTGTGCAAACCTGGTAAAGACCTATAGTAAACGTTTGACCTCTGTTATAAGATAAGATAAGATAAGATAAGATAAGATAAGATAACTCTTTATTGTCATTGCACAGTCATACATAGTACAGTAGTACAATGAAATTGGAAAAACTGTCCTACGTCGGCACTACATATAACACAACACGACACGATATGACACATCACAACGTAACAAACAACACAACACAGTATATTAACTTAGTATAAAAAAGAAGAATAAGTGTATGTGTATTGCACACTGTTATTATTGCACATTAATTATTATTGCACCTTGTTATAAATATAAATATTATTGTTATCGTTTTAAACATTGTTACCTCCCCCTAAAAAGTCCAGGGAGGTATCCAGTCAGGTCAGCTATTTACATTGATCAGGGCTATTGCCCTGTTGTAAAAGCTGTCCTTGAGTCTATTTGTTCGGGACCTCAGCAGCCTGAACCTCCTGCCAGACGGCAGCAGCTTAAACACCCGGTGTCCTGGGTGTGTGCAGTCCCGTAGGATGCTGCGTGCCCTCTTGAGACAGCGAGTGCTGTACAGGTCCTTCAGGGAGGGAAGAGGATGTCCAATGATTTTTTGGGCCATGTTGATGACCCTCTGGAGTGCCTTTCTGTGTGCTGTGGTGCAGCTGGAGAACCACACACCGATGCAATATGTCAGCACACTTTCAATGGAGCAGCGGTAGAAGACGGTCAGCAGCTCCTTCTTCAGGTCCATTTTTCTGAGGATTCTCAGAAAGTGGAGACGCTGTTGGGCCTTCTTTAAGACCGCAGAGGTGTTAGAGCTCCATTGGAGGTCTGTGTCTATGTGCACACCCAGAAACTTGAAACTGGAGACCCTTTCCACGCACTCCCCGTTGATGCTGACAGGCTGCAGCTCGGACTTCCTCCTTCTGAAGTCAACTACCAGTTCTTTTGTTTTGGTGGTATTGAGGTCCAGGTTGTTGTCTGCACACCAATCTGACAGCCTCTGAACTTCAGCTCTGTATGCAGTCTCATCTCCCCCTGAGATGAGCCCCACCACAGTGGTATCATCTGCAAACTTGATGACTGTGTTGTCTGGGTGGGAACTAACACAGTCATGTGTGTACAGAGTGTACAGTAGGGGACTCAGTACACAGCCTTGTGGAGAGCCGGTGTTGAGGCTGAGGGCTGAGGAAAGATGAGGCCCCACTCTAACTCTCTGTACACGGTCTGAGAGGAAGTCTCTGATCCAGCGGCAGGTGGTGGAAGGAAGTCCAATTTCCAGCAGTTTATCTATTAGTCTGTCCGGGAGTATCGTATTGAAAGCAGAGCTAAAGTCAACAAAGAGCAGCCTGGCGTAACGGCCCTGCACTTCCAGGTGAGAGATGGTGGTGTGGAGCGTTGTAGCAATGGCATCTTCAGTTGATCTGTTAGCTCTGTATGCAAACTGGAGCGGGTCGAGTGTAGGTGGCAGGCAGGACATGATGTGACGTCGGACCAGTTTCTCAAAGCACTTCATTATAACAGGTGTTAGAGCAACTGGTCGGTAGTCGTTGAGGCTGCTAATGTTAGTACGCTTTGGCAGTGGGACAATTGTGGCTGACTTTAGGCACGGCGGGATGCAGGACTGGGACAGTGAAGTGTTGAAGATCTTAGTGAAGACCCCAGCCAGCTGGTCTGCACACTCTTTTAGGACCTTTGCGGTTACCCCATCTGGTCCGGTGGCCTTCCTGGGGTTCACTGCCCTCAGTGTGCGCCTCACCTCATATTCCTGCACTATGAGGCTTGGACTGCTGCTGTCCGATGTTTTTGCTGCTGCTGCCTCTGGTCCCTTCACCTCAAAGCGTGCGAAGAAGTGGTTCAGCTCCTCTGCAAGCTCCGCGTTACCCTCAGTCAACGTGGTATTGCCAGGTTTGTAGTTGGTTAAGTGCTGAACTCCCTGCCATACCTGTCATGAGTTGTTGGTGGTGAAGTGGTCTTCGATCCTTCTCTTGTACGCTGCCTTGGCCTCTCTGATGCCTCTTTTCAACTGAGATCTGGCTGCACTGTACTGCATACCATCACCAACCTTTGTTATTGCCAACAAAGGTTATGTTACAAAGTATTGAGTTGTATTTTTGTTATTGACCAAATACTTATTTTCCACCCTAATTTACGAATAAATTCTTTACAAATCCTACCATGTGGATTCATGGATTTTTTCACATTCTGTCTCTCACAGTTGAAGTGTACCTCTGGTGCAAATTACTGACCTCTGTCATCATTTTAGGTGGGGGAACTTGCACAATCGGTGGCTGACTAAATACTTTTTTGCCCCACTGTACCATAACAGAATTCTGAAGGCAGCACATTCACCTAAAATCTGAACATGAAAAATAATTGGTCAGTGAAGACGTCACTCTCCCTTGCAGTTTAACTCAGCTTCTTTTCAAACTAACTTATAGCCCTTATCTGCTCTATGCTACATTCCATCCCTCTTATTCCTTCCCATATGCCTCTTTTCTCCTCTGCTGATCCAGCATCTGAGCTCCTCCTCTGTCTGTTCACCCCAGTCCCTCCATACCTTGTCCCTCCATCCATGCTAGCTCCTCTGACACCCAACATTACTCTAGCAGCAATGGGCACTGCTCCTGGACTGCTTCCCAGCATACAACGTCTCCAAGGGGAGAGTCTATGTGTCACAGCAGATTAATGCCTTGCCCACTGACTGATCAAGTCCCGCTGGTCTGGAACCTGAGTGTACTCTGGCATGGCCCAGATAGGGAGGTGATGCTATCCCGACTCATTGCCACTGAGGTGGTCCGGCCTGGGAAACTGTGATCCATACATTTAATCATCCCGACAGTGTCACGATGAAGTGGTCAGATGCTGTTGTGCAAAAGCCTTTGGCAGGTCTGCAAACACTGGAGAGTTGTGAGTAGGAGGTAATCAAGCTAAGTGGCTGTTTATGAAGAAAGAAAATGGTGAGGTCACTACTTGTGTAATTTAACTGCAAATGCAACATAAACGGTGTTCTTGTGTATGTGTAGAAACATAGAAATATATGGTGACTTTAAGCTGTGCCCTATTTTTATGTGCAAGGCTGTCTAACAATATGAGGAATATGCTTGTCTATTTAAAGCTGTTCATTTTTTACAAAGAAGCAAAGGGGGGTGGGGGGAGTGGGGGGGGGGGGGGGGGGGGAGGTTGACTGGGACGGAGATATATGTTTCACCAATCATTAACTCATTAACTATATGGCACTATCCACCTGTCTCTTCCATTCAGTGTGTGGATATTACAGTTTTTTCCCCTCTTTTTTTTAAATACAAAAAATGAACACCATGTTAAAATCAGTTCTAAAATTACCACCTCAGCAGTGCCTGTCTCCTCATGCCTCTTATTAACTGTAAAGGGAAGTGACATGGAAAACATGGAAATTGTCATCTCTAAAAAGCTACTGCAATAATAAAATAATAGGGGGTCATCTATAATCGTCCCTCACCTCAAGATGATGATGTCTTTTCAAACTCAATTACACATTAGCAGGACAATTTCTTCCTTTATCTATCACACTTCATCAACTAGGTCTCAGCTGCATAATATATCCTCCTCATTAGCAGTCACTCCATCACTCACTAATAATGGCCTATCAACACTGTCTCAATGACCAAAGTTACAGCACGACAGAATGAAACATTAACTTATAATGTTAACCCAGGGTCGTGTTTTAACATTGTGGAATTAGATCTGATTTAGCTGAATATGCCCATGAATCAAATATGAAGGGGAATTTTAAACAGTCAAATTTGATTAGTAGAATAAAATTAAAAGAACAAAATCATGAGTACAGAGTGATTAAAAGTCACACAAACCCAGCACTCTAGTATATCTAAAAAACTCAACCATTTGTTTCTCAGCAGAGGAAAAAAAACTCAAACAAATCATTTAAGAACGGTTTAACATAGAGAGAGAGAGTGTGGTGAGGAGGAAAAAGGAAATAAGCAGGACCTGAGGCAGGCACCTTGGTTTATGTGGCCCACCATTACCATAAATGGATGCTGACTGCCTGCAGTCAGGACCAATACACTATCTATAAGGGTTCATTTCTCTCAAATTTACTTTGCAGCTGGTGTGACGGATGGTCGCTAGTCTTAGCAGCCTAAATCAGTTCACTTTCACATAGCTCTTCAGGCATGTCCGCACAGCCAGAGGTGCATGCAATGAGTGTCACATCTCCACCCTCTCTTGTCCACTCCTATTACCTACACAGATGCCATGGCAAATGGCTGGCTCGAGGTTACGGACAAGGGGTCTGTTGTTTTATATTCACATCAGGATAGGGGAGTATTGGGAGCATTCATTCAATAGAACTGTGTAAGAAACATTTCCTTAGGCTGGTGTAATGACGACTATAAAATGAGATGGGAACTTATATCTGTCTCTCTTGCACTGTGAAACACACACATACACACTCACACACACATAATAAATGTCTGCCAAGAAAGCACTTAAGCAAGACTGGCATGGTGAATTTTGATACTACTTGATTAGTACTTTGCATAAGTATTGCATTTTGCTCTTAAGGGCCACAACCAATGTCAAACAGACACTTGAGAATCAACAGCCATTACCGTGTCTCCTCACGTAAACCTAGTTTTCATCACACACCAATTTATCCTCATGGGACCGTCTTGTTTTAGAGCAACTTAATCTATGCCTTGGATTAATTTTATGATGTACAGTAAAATGTGACACCATCTTGTTGTGCATTTTCTTCAACTGAGTCATTATCTCTCTGACGAAGCACATATATTTTCTTGCAGAGTGGTCTGATGCTCGATAATGCAAATGAGTTTTTTAATCTAAGCCTCCCTTAAACTGGTAATTAAATGCATGATTTATAGTCATATGAGAGGCAATAACACTTTGTATGCAAAATATAACCCGATTGCTTGGATGTGATGTGTTTCTTCAATATTTTATATCAAACTGATAATAGCTCAAGCTGGAGTGTGCTGTGGAATTAGCGTTAGTTCTCCCTTACAGGGTTACAGTGTTTGTTGCTTACATAGCTGACCAGAAAAGCAATTTTTTTTACCTGAAATGCACACAGGTACCCACTCCTACCTGTAATAGGCATTATCTACTATTCAACAAGACCTTGTTCTCCATTATGAGGTCAAGGCCCCACACCTGCTTCTCCAGGTGTGCAAGAAGACCCTGATGATGGACTCGTAATGACTTGCCAGACGGAGAGGGCACTACATGCTGCTGCATACTTTACAACCACGTAAAGGCTGATTATTATCATCCATCTTGCTATATGTCAGGATTTAGAGAACTCTAGTCTAGCCTTTCTTTTTAGGAAAAACTGCTTGATATTTTTGATGATAACTAAACATGAGTGATGTATTTTAATTCCGTATAGCCAGAGCTCCAAGGAGGCATTGTTAAGGTCCCTGTGTAAGTTGTAGTTAGTTTCTATATTTTGCTGCTTTTTCTACACATTTTGGTCGTTTAAAGTTTTGTCATCTACTTCTGGTCTGGCTTTCTGCTTGTATTGAATTCCTGCCTGTCCTTCCAGTCGTGGCCCCCTGTATCTTCTGCCCTAGTCTTCCCTCTTTAGGACCCTTGTAGAAATCAGTCATGCCTCCCGGTTTGTTTACTTTTCTGTCTCTGCGTCAATCTGTATTCTATCTCTGTGGCCTCTCTCCCCAGTCTGTCAGGTCTTAGTGTTTGTTTACCTTTTCCCTGTGTTAAGTTGTCTGGGCACCATTGTCTGTGTCTTGTTCCTGCTTTTATTTTGGCAGTCCTTCATCTCATTCATGTTCTGCTTTGCTTCCTGTCTCTCATCACTTAGATTGCTTTCAGCCATCTCCCCCTGGTGTGTCTCTGCTCTGATTCCCTCTTGTGTATTTGTTGTCGGAGTCTTCCTCTGGTTTTTGCCACCTTGTTTATCTCTCCTCATGTATGTTTCCTGTTCCTTCAGCTATATATCCAGTAAGTAACCAGTTAAGACTGCGTTCGGTTTTTGTCACCGTGCCTGGAATTTGGTTCCACACAAATTGATATATAAGAGATATTGCATCCTGATAATACGAATTAATTATTTTATATTATTATATCATTATTATTTTTTATACTATTATATTATATTTATATTATTATATTATTCAGTGAAGCAGGAAAATATATATATATATATTTAATATATATATTTAATATATAAGGATACTGTTTAGGATACAAGCAGAGTAATTGATAAAAACTTACCAGAGTATGGAAAAAGATATAGCTGGAAGCCAGGTTTGTGCAACTGATAGAATCCTACAGGTTAGGACTTAACACCAACTGCTACAGGTGGTCCAATTTTATATAATATATTTTCAGTCCTTGTGGCCTAATTTCTCAGGAATAGACCAGGATGCTGAAAATGTCTTTGTAATAAAAAACAGTAATCCCATTCCTGCTTACAGCTACCTATCCACAGATGTTTTCCATCAGTGTTTGTCAACTGTAGCAACAGTTGTGAACATAGTTTCCCCATTTCAACATCTGCTCAGTCTGCCCTTCAGTTCAGTCACTCTGATTCTGTTGAACATTCCCTGACCTTGATGTCCTCTACGTTCAACTTGTCAGTGAACAAAGTTTGCTCCAGGCTCGAGGCACCACTGCTTTTCAAAAAGTCTGCAGCTGTTCTTATCCCAAGCAGAAAATCAATTCATGAATTAATTGTCAAGCATGTCTTGCCGATCAATCTTTTACTATAACCACAGCAAGGGGACACTATTCATATCAGCCAGAAGCAAAATGGGAATGGTTTTAACTTGTCACTCAACTGTGGGCTGACTCTAATGTGCTAGTTCCAGTACTGATATGATGCAAGATGTAGATTCTCTTACATGTTTGGTTTGAAATATAAATCCTGCTAATTAAACATCTCTTTCCTTTGCAGATCAAATATTAAACTGCTTTCTCGGCTTCAAGTGTACAATAGCTCATACTATTGTACTTTTACAAGGTCAGTGAACAAAATAAAACAGATGAATAAAAGAGACACTGTGAAGGAGGTTTTTTCCCTTGCAATTTTCACAATTAAGGTTATACACACTACAATGGCTGGATGTAGCTTTGAAACCCGGTTTAAAGGGACAGTGTATCCGAAAATTAATTTACATGTTGTTCCTCTGGCCTGTAGTGTTATTAATCCATGTAGACTCTTTGTTGCTGGTGGAGTTGCCCAGTTTGTGTAAGGGAACTGAGGGACACTTGTGTCATAGTGCTTGGCCCATAAAAATAATACATTTGAAAAGCAATGTCTCTTTCCAGACATCATAACACGGTCTCTTAAAAATATATGTAAAACACTATAGTGAGCATTTTTGCTTATTAACTATCTTCTCAATTACTCCTGCCTGTCTCAGCACCGTACAAAAGGAATATCCATCTATCTTAATTAAAGAGGCTTGTGCATGTAAAATTGTGGCAGGGTGTAAATATAAACGACATTCCCCGAGGCTCATTTGAAATGAGTGAGTTTGTAATGTAATTTAAGGTTCTAAAGCTTTAATTTTACACTCTTTCCATAATACCTGGAAGGTGGTTGAGGGCCGAGGGCATTTTTTGTTTGTTTGTTTATTTTTTCTAAATCGTTGGACTTACTGAGGCTGATGCTATTCTCGACATGGCAGTGTAGACCACATATATAATGCTTAACATAATTTTCCCAGCACTTTATTCTGCATATTTATAATTATAAAAAATTATGCTTGCCCCAAGAATTGCTAAATGTAATAGTCTTGTTTTGCTATGTTGTCTACAGTGACTTCCTTACTGTGTACAATTAACTATGTTTTAATGCAATGCATGTGACCTTTGACATTTTAAAATTTGAAATGCCTCAAAGGAAAAGAAAAAGCCTTTGAAGCCATGCAATCTGATATGCATATAACACACAGTTAAACATTTTATGCACTATTACCTTTTTCTTTAATGTACGTCGTAAAGCTCTGATTTCTTTAATGGCAGGTCTGCACAATTGTGAAGCATTTACATTCTTATCAGCCAGCACCCCCCCCCCCCCCATCAGCCAGAAATGACTGAAGAAGTTACCAAACATTTCAATCGGGTGGCTTAAAAAGAGCCATTAACTTTGTCTGCCCTACTTCATAGTGATATAAAAGAGAACAAGACCATGGCATTTTAGATGCTTCTGGAGCAGTTGTTTTCCCTAATCTGTTTTCTCTGTCATGTTATGAAACAAGTTTTTCTCATCAAAATGCAGGTCATACATTCAGCAAGCATTTAGCCCTGCTTGTGGCTACCACAGGGAAGCAGCATGAATTTTAGAGTCAAAAATAAATAAATAAATAACATCTCACAAACTCCTTTTTTCCATCTTTTATTCACACATGGCCAAAGTACAGCTTACCCTTCCTCTGCTTTGACCTTCAACGCCCCTCTTTCTGACTTACCGTTCTCTCATCTGAGTGACCCTCATGACTCCTTCGCACTGCTCCTCTCTCCATTTGCACCCTGACCCTGTTCTCTTCTTCAGCAATGCTCATCTCTGGTGACAGCATCCTTTTGACATTAATGACACCACAGAATAGAAAGGCTAATTAAGACCAAATGTTCCCTGCCAACTCCTCATCACCATCTGCTAGGCAGCAGTCAGGTGACTACAAAAAGTTGACAGCGGAAAAATCTGAACTGTTCGGTGAGAAAGTACGTATTTGGTGAATATCTAAAGGTTTTAGATGAGTAGATATACAGTTAAATCTAGTAGAGCATCAGTTCACATTGCACATTGAGAAAAAACCATTAGCTTTGATAATAATAAAAAGTGTTTCTATTCAAAAGGCATAACTTATTTATTATTTTTTCAACCAACAAAGTTTGTTACTCAATTTGCGATTAAAAAGAAATTACACTTGGATGCAGGTAAACATTTGATAATTCTCTGCTGTGCACCAAATATGTCCAAAAAAGGCAACTGAGTGAAAAACCATGGCAAGCTGAGAAGAATCTAAGGTTTCTGTAAAATATATAAACAAAGTGATGACAAACCACTAAATATGGTGACTGGAGGGGATTTCAAGCTCTCTTTATCTTTTCTTTCATTTTCTCTCTGTCTTTATCTCCACTGGAATTCTCCACTTTGATCTTTGAACCTGTAAAATTCACACGGAAAGGCACTCTTGACAGTAAAAGAAGAAGCAAGTGTTGTGAGAAGACAAAGTGAGGGGGTGAGTGAAGGATTAGATATGCAGAACATGGACGTCAAGGGCAGAGGAGGCAGATACAGCTGGAGGCAGCCGGAGGCAGCCTATCTGAATATGTAGCTTTGGAACTGCTAAACTAAACAACCATGTTCTAACTGATGAAAGGATAGAGTAAACACTTGTAAACGTATCAGAAACAATTCTCTTCCTCTCATCCACAGCACAACATGATTTAAGAATCTATTAAAAAAAATGTTCAGAGTTAAAAGGTTAAAACTTTGTTAAACCAACCCAAAAAATTCATATCAAGTCTCAAGCAAGGTATCATTCTTAGTGAATTACACTAATGACATTTCCCTGAGTTTCATATAGATACTATCGCAACCCATTAGGGTTTAGTTTAGTGAGATTGTTGCAAAGTAAAATTCCCACTATATGCTTTTATCTTTGCAGCTATGAGGGGAATTTAAATTTAAGTAGCAGCCTTTGCAATTGTGAAGTTTTCATGTGTCTTAGTCTATTGTCTTTATGATCATCTTTGTTTCCTACGTAGGATGTAACAAAAAGATACTTTTTTTTTTACTATTTTTGATGTTTTTTTAATCAAGAAGAGTTTACATTATATATAAGTTACTAATAGCTGTGTTACGTGCAATGTTTTTACATGAATCAATACAAGTCCTGTTATGTCTCCTTTTATTTTGAGAAATTGTACAAATCTGTCAAAGTGGTGCTGCTTCAACTTGTTTCCCATTTGTCATTTGGAAATCTGGCTAACGTATGGTGAATGAAGTGTTGGTGTAGCAATTAAACTGTTGAGTTTTTAAGGGGCTTTGATATGCACCACAGTTCAAGGTGCTTTCACTAAATGCTCTGCATCAGTAGAAGTGTCCCTCAGTATTGTTTTAGAGAAGATATTTAAAATGCACAGGCTTGTTAATGTCCAAAAGATGATTAGCTTGCCCTTGATCTTGTTCCTCAACTTGATGCATTCCTTGGAAACTGCAGACTAATAGCTGTTGATAGCGGCTCATTTGTACCTGGAAACTAAGCTGGAATGATCAAAAATGCCTGCATGTAATTCAGGTCAGTGTGAAGGAGAAGTTGCTCTCTGTGCATGTTTTGAATTCTGTGGTGACATTTCAGAACACACAGTAAAAGGCTGTAGCTGTTGTCATTAAGGTTGTCTGGACAAACCAAAGAAGGTGACCTTAAATCAACCTTAAAAGCAAGAACATCCACGTTTGAATCTGTTGTAAAAGTTTCTTCTCCTAGAATAATAAAAAAAACTTCTCCTGTATGTTGGCATTCAAAAATTGAACACTTTCATAGTGTAATGTATCATTAAGTATGTTGTTTAGATACACTCAACAAAAATATAAACGCAACACCTTTGTTACTGCTCCCATTCCCCATGGGATGGACGTAGAGACCTAAAATTCATTCCAGATACACAATATAACCATCCCTCCCAAACAGTGGTCACAAATCAGTCCAAATGTGTGGTAGTGGGCATATCTGCTATATTGAGATAATCCATCCCACCTCACAGGTGTGCCACATCAGGATGCTGATCTGACATCATGAGTAGTGCACAGGTGTACCTCAGACTGCCCACAACAAAAGGCCACCCTGGAATGTGCAGTTTTTTGCGCTATTGGGGGTCTGGGGACCCAGAACCGGTCAGTATCTGGTGTGACCACCATTTGCCTCATGCAGTTCAACACATCGTCGCATGGAGTCTATCAGATTGTCAATCGTGGCCTGTGGAATGTTGGTCCACTCCACTTCAATGGCTGTGCGAGGTTGTTGGATATTCGTGGGAACTGGTACACGCTGTCGTATACGCCGGTCAAGCACATCCCGAACATGCTCAATGAGTGACATGTCCGGTGAGTATGCTGGCCATGCAAGAACTGGGACATTCTCAACTGCCATCTGCCCTGAACAATGTGAACCATGATTCATCCGTGAAGCGCACACCTCTCCAACGTGCCAGACGCCATCGAATGTGAGCATTTGCCCACACAAGTCTGTTACGGCGACGAGCTGGAGTCAGGTCAAGACCCCGATGAGGACGACGGGCATGCAGTTGAGCGTCCCTGAGACGGTTTCTGACAGTTTGTGCAGAAATTGTTTGGTTGTGCAAACCAATTGTTCCAGCAGCTGTCAGGGTGGCTGGTCTCAGACGATCTTGGAGGTGAACCTGCTGGATGTGGAGGTCCTGGGCTGGTGTGGTTACACGAGGTCTGCGGTTGTTAGGCCGGTTGGATGTGCTGCCATATTCTCTGAAACGCCTGTGGAGACGGTTTATGGTTGAGAAATGAACATTCAATGCACGGGCGACAGATCTGGTTGACATTCCTGCTGTCAGCATGCCAATTGCACGCTCCCTCATTGCTTGTGGCATCTGTGGCACTTTGCTGTGAGACAAAACTGCACATTCCAGGGTGGCCTTTTGTTGTGGGCAGTCTGAGGTACACCTGTGCACTACTCATGATGTCAGATCAGCATCCTGATGTGGCACACCTGTGAGGTGGGATGGATTATCTCAATATAGCAGATGTGCCCACTACCACACATTTGGACTGATTTGTGACCACTGTTTGGGAGGGATGGTTATATTGTGTATCTGGAATGAATTTTAGGTCTCTACGTCCATCCCATGGGGAATGGGAGCAGTAACAAAGGTGTTGCGTTTATATTTTTGTTGAGTGTATTTTTATATTAGCTCGCTGAATTTCTTTCATTTTCCCACTAAACAAACATTATAAACCCAAAACCCATTAAAGAAACGCACACTTCTTTTGAAAGCTTGCATCCAAACAAGTTTATAGACATGTTTAAAATGAGACACTCATTCTTGTATGATTCTGCAATACTGTTAATGAGTCAAAGATTTTCATTGCACATATACAACAGGAACTGACACGCCATCCGGATGCTCTCCCACCATTTTCAAGTTGAACCACAAATGATTGCCACAAATAATTAAAGAGTTATCTAAAATGTAGTCTTACTCAGGAGAACTAGCTTTTAGTTACAGCATAATAAAGTCCCTTCTATATTAGAAAAGTTACTGCATCAAGTAGTATTATAGTGGAATATGCATGTGAGCATCTTCACCTAAATGATAATTCAGTACATGCTGAAATGTGACAAAGACATTTTATTTCAGTCACATTTTAACATTGTTTATCTTTATGTTCACAGAACAGCATACATCATTCAAGAAAAATTTAAATGACACATTTTGCCAGTTCACTTGGTTGCTTTTGGCAGGAACTGATGCATACAGTATAACCATAAAATCCATTGAGCACGCTGTGCCAGAATATGCCGGCATGATCACCATTGAGAAGCATCATTGCTTGCCTATTCTGCCATGTCTTCACATTGTTTCTTATCCTTTCTTTCTTATTGCCAGCGGATTAAGTGGTGCCTTATACCCCATGCCAAGGCCTTTCTACAAACAAACCATTGACAAACAGAAAAAGCAATCAGGCAAATGCAGTTAGAATACAAAGAGAATGCATGTCTATAGACAGTGAAAAAGCATTTTAAGAATCACAGAGCTTGTGAGCATGATCCAGGACATGAATATTCATTCAGTGTTCCTACAGTGTGTGTTTAATTTGTTTTTCATATTATATTTTGCAGAGACAATGGAGGAACGCCATCCCTCACATTGTTATCAATACGTTTTTTAAATATATGTTGTAGTCATTATTTATCCAAGATTTGATCAAATAAATGGGCCAAAGTAATGGACCATGAGCTTAATGAATGGACAAGTTTTTTGGACACAACTGTTGAACTTGTTTCAAAACAGTCCTCTGAGGTCCTAAGAGCTACATTATTGTCTCTATTCGCTACCAGATATTCAGTTTTAAACCATTGACAGTATTGTGAATGTTGCTGTAAACTGACACATGCACTTGCACATGAAAACACACAATCACATTTCATGTCCAAACACAGTCCATCTCCACAGGGGTTTATGTATTGAGTTTTTTGTTGCACTATCACTAGACAGTCAGACCTCACACCACCTAGACATAGAAGAGCTCAGCTTGGACTGTCCAATCTAAGTGGCTCTCCAAGGTGTCTTGTTGAATTTCATTCATTTCGTAGCTTGATAAATTCTTCTTTTTTTTTTAAATGTTTTAAGCAACAGTTGTTTAACTGTCATGTCACCTGCAGCCAAGTATATGATGCAGTGAACCAGGTGGGAATGAAAGCAGATCTGAAAAAGAGCTTGGCCAACAGATCACAAAATATAACAAATATAACACTTAGATGGAAATGTATATCTAATAGCCAGAGGGCAGCAGCAAGACCTTGGCAACACACTTGCTTTGAAGTTGTAGACAGTTACTGTCAGCTCAACAAAAATCCAGTATCTGTTGAACTGACAGTATGTGTCCTTGCTAAAGGCAAGAATACACCTTTGTGCAGATTGCTCAAAAACTCAGTGGCTGTTTGAGGGTTTTACTCTCATATTTGGTTAAAATTAAACTACTTTCTAGTGTCTTGAGGTTTGCCATTAAGCACTGAAGCAGACTGGATATAATCTACACACATTTCCATATTGCAAGTGTAGAACAGTTAAGCTTGTTTTCTAATTTGGTCAATAGGCCCCATTTGGTGACTGACCAAGCTTCTGCGCAGGTACAAGTCAGCAATAATACAAATATCAATATAATGCCAGTTTTATTTATATGTCAGGCCTTTTGTGTTTACACTTCTACGATAAGGTTTTTGGTCCCAGATGTTCTGCTTCTGGATATTGAACAAAAGTGCAATAGCAGTCCAGACAGCTTTGACCAACTTACTTTACAAATGCAGCGACAGAAGAATTTTAAATTTTGGCTTGTGTCAGGAATGCAATACACATGCACATGCATGGTCAAGCTCACACAGCTCTTCTGAAACTCCCTGCCTTTTACCACTTTGATTGTGATTTATTTTCTCCTACTAGAAACTTGGATACATTTAGCACTACATCTGTGTCAGCTAAGGTTAATACTAATTATTACCAAACACATCATCAACCTTTTGCAGTAATTAGATTGTTCTTTTTTAGTAAAATAAATGCTTGTACACACAGAGTGATTAATAGGTTTTCCAAAATTTGAGCAGTTGCTGTTAAGCACTGGTCAAACAGCATAGCTAGATTAACTAATTTGTAATGTTTTAAAACATAGATTTAATAAAACACGTAAATGACCTTCTCTACTTTTAATGCATTGCAAAGGCAACTTATAATTCATAGGATTTTTGATTTATCCCTTGAATCGGGATAATATGTTTTGAGCTTGATCAAAGCTCTTAAGACATTTCTTAAACTAAATAAATCCACACACCATTCCCCGTGCATAATCAAAAGCACAATTTCTGTTCTAAGCAGAATTATTATGGGGGACTGTCAGTTTATTCAATCACATAAGCAGTTTAAAAAGATGCCTGCTATTTTCTGTTTTGCAGCATGATTGTGAATGTTTCTCAGATATGACAGATGGCAATGCTGTAATCACTTCCATAACTAAACTATGTGGAAGACAGTTTTAGTAGAAACACTATTTAATGTCAACTGTGTTCCGCTGAAATTTCAGAAATGTAGATCATGTTGACAACTAATACTGCACCCAGCTTGGGTTCAGACCTTGTTAAATTCATTTCACATTAAAAAAGAAGGAAGGCCATACATACAGCTTAACAACAAGAACATCTTTTCTGAGAAGGAAAATAATAATCCCAATGAGGTTAAGCATATATAAACAGACAACTGGTATAAAAGTAAATAAAAACATTAAAAAAAAGTTTTACATGAAATTTAAAATATTTAAATTTTATTCATTCATTCATTCACTGTATTTGTTAATAATTAAATGCTACAATTAGTGTCAGTTACAAACCTTTAAAAAAAGATCCCAAATGTTGTCTTTTTCATATGGTTTATGGCAACATCCTATGTTTCATGTCTTATTCAAATGTTTGACTCACTTAACTGCTTTGGTTTGTCTGTAGCAGTAAAAGACAGATTAGACATTTAGACAAAAAACCTCAAAAACAACCTCAAAAATTCAATTCATTTCCATTCTTTGAGTCTCTGCTGTCAAGTTGTAGGTTAATGAAATCTTAAATGTGGTCAAGGAAGTAAAGGTACTGCTTCTTCAAAATGCAGAAAAAGACGGAATAATTGTGTGGCGGGGTGTGGTTTGCGATGCTGCTGCAGGTTCGATTGACACCACCTGCACGGCATTGCAATCACGCCTTGCAGGCGTCCACACGTACATAGGTATTTTTGAAAACAGGGATTTTCCGTTTTCGTTAAAAAAAAAAAAAACCCGTCCACACGTAAGTCCACCATTGTAGAAATCTATTTCACTACCCGATCCGTACCAGAAACCCGATCGGTACCACGCTTGTGTGAAAGGCTTCTACTTCCGGTCAAAGGATAGTTACAGGTCAGAGTATCTGTTAAGATGTTAAGAATAATAAGTACCTCTTAAAATTTTTGCAATAATGAAACATTTCAATATAATGAAGACAAAAACGAAAAATAAAAAGATAGTTACGGATCAGGACTCCATAATCCTTACTGCGCATGTGCAAAGTCGGACCGTACAAATCGGGTCTGTCACTACCTGATCCGTACCGGAAACCCGATCGGTACCCCGCATGCGCGAAAGGTGTCTACTTCCGGTCGAAGCATTTTACGATAGTTACGGGTCAGAGTATCTGTTAAGGTGTTAAGAATAATAAGTATCTCTTAAAACGTTTCCGATAATGAAACATTTAATATAATGTGGACAAAAACAAAAAAATAAAAAGATAGTGACAGACCAGGGCTCCACGATCCTTACTGCGCATGTGCAGGGGTTTTCTTCTTCTTCTGTTCGTTTAATGGCAGTTTACACCCCAGTGTTCGAGGATACTGCCACCTGCTGACTGAGCGAATGAACTCTATTGTAAACTGAATTAGCGTCATTACAAACGTGTGTTAAATTTGATTTAGTGATAGTCGAGTGTGTTTATGCTTGTCTGTGTGGAGAGGATTGATTGGAATAGTGATGATGTCCGCTATCACTGTCAATTGCCAGTAAACACTTCATCTGGCTGCTGAATCTTCACGTGACATATTACAAAGTCTGTATTATTAACTCTGTAATTAGGCATCATTCTTCTTATTTTACGGCGCTGTTGTTCGGGGAACGCTCTCTGTTAAGGAAAAAAGCGTGAATTTGTTTGTATATGGATTATCCATAGTTTAAATGTCCCGGTAGTCGAAAAGGAGGCAGAGTTGTTGAAAAATGCTAGGAGCTAACTGGGCGCTAACCGTATCATTCAAATATATTGAATGTTGCAATGCTGGCAAAGAGAGGAAGTGACGTAAGATTTGCGCATGCGGGGTACCGATCGGGTTTCCGGTACGGATCTACCCGATCCGTACCACACATGTGCAGATGTTTTCTTCTTCTTCTGTTTCGTTTACTGGCAGTTTATTCTCCAGTGTACGAGGATACCGCCACCTGCTGACCGAGCGAATGAACCCTATTATAAACTGAATTAGTGTCATTTCAACTGCTTGTTAAATTAGATTTAGCGATAGTCGGGTGTGTTTATGCTTGTCTGTGAGGAGAGGATTGTTGGAATAGTGATGATGATGTCCGCTATCACTGTCAATTGTCAGTAAACACTTAATCTGGCTGATGAATCTTTACTTGACACATTACTAAGTCAGTATTATTAAGTCTGTAATTAGGCGCCATTCTTATTATTTTAAGGAGCTTTTGTTCAATCGGGGGACGCTCTCTGTTGAGGAGAAAAGCATGAATTTGTTTGTATACGGATCCATTGTTTAAATGTCCCGATCAGTCGAAAAGGAGGCAGAGCTGTTGAGAAATAATATTAGCTAACTGGGCGCTAACCGTGTCATTCAAATATATTGAATGTCGCAATGTTGGCAAAGAGAGGAAGTGATGTAAGATTTGCGCATGCGGGGTACCGATCGGGTTTCCGGTACGGATCAGGTAGTGACACACTGAAATAATAACGTGGCGCACAGTGTGACGTCAAAAAAGGCGCACACCTTTGACGCTGCGTTTTCTCAGTTTTCCTCATCCACACGTAAATGCAAAAACTGAGTTTTTGAAATCTCCACCCTGGCAGGAGTTTTTAAAAATCTCTGTTTTCAGTGACTGAAAACGCCGTTTACATGTGGACAAAAGGTGCAAACGCATAGAAAAATCTGTCTTTTCAAAAATACCCGGGTACGTGTGGACGTAGACTAAAGTTTGGAGTTTTGGTGGCATAGAGGCATTCCATCCACATCCCAAAAATCAACTATGTGAGCAGCAAAAGCGTAATAAATTCCAAGAATTAAACTAATTCAGACTTGCATTAATTAATTTAAGTCAACACAAGTATGCACATATTATTATTTTTTTACAATAGTCCATGACTCACTTTCTGTTTTTTACTTTTTAAAAAGATTTTGAGTAAGCGTGTCTCTTGATATCATGAAAATCCAGTGTGTTCATATTGGGCACTTCTGAAATAAAAAAGGAAACGACACATAAAACTGAACCCTGGGTTGCATAGCTTTAGTACAACTATTAAAGAAAATAGCAGATGCACAGTACTCATTTTCAGGAACTGGGCTGTCAATCTTTGTAGAATCATTCCTCAGGGGACATGCTCTCTGTTTTGCAAAAAAAGAGAGACACTGGGGTAAATTCACATACCAGTATCGTCATGTATGCAGTCTTCACTGCCTATGCAGTAGGGATTTCTCTTGTCACCACTGACATCAGAAGTCAGCTTATGTACTGCAGGTGTGCCATAATACTCAACAGATCTTCAGCGTCTTACACCAGGATTAGAAGTTGTTTTGATTAAGTGAGCTTTAGGTAACTCAAGGGATAATAGTCTGCAGATGCCCTTTGCTTACTTCTTAAGATTAGAAGTTGAGTGACTTGGGGAACATTAAACATTGCCATAGTTTGAAGGTCTCTTACATCCTTTAAAGCTGCACTGTGCTAAATCTTCTTTGCCATTTCTTACAGAACTTTCATTGCCACTTTTAGGTACAAGTGTCTCATTATATTACAGTTTATTGCACTGTTGGTTGCAGGGAAGTATTTGTGACAGAAACTAAAACCCTGTTTTGCTGTTTAAAGTAGACAAAACTTTATATTTTTCACAAACGTTTTGCAAAGATGATTTTAAATGGTGGTTTATCACATTGACAAGTATTTCAGGATTACTCAAACATTCCATTACCAGCATTCACTACTTGGGTTTGGTTAGCTCTGCCCTGCATTTATCCATTTAAATCTCCCCACTAGGTCACTTGCTCTTACCTTTGCATTTCCTCTTTGTGATCATGCTATGCACAGTTGGGGCATTCCCATATGGAAAAGAAATAGTAAAAACTTATATGATTTACTCATGAAAGTGGCCACTTTCTCATTACTTTCATATATTGTTTTAATAAGTATCCAAAACATACAAGTTTCATTATATAATTTTTCAAGGGATCTTATATCTGTTTTCACTCTTGTATGCTTTTCATACAAGTTTCACACAAGACAGATACAAACTTTATAAGATTTATATATATCTTTTCCGTATGGGTTGTAGTGGACAAGTCTGCAGTCTCAAAAACTTGTCAAACACAGAAATTTCTACGTGGACTCTCGTGCTCACCGTCTGATGATAAAAGTCTCTCTCTCTCTCGCTCTCTCTCTCTACACACACACACACACACATACATATGCTAGCCATTAGTGTGAATGTGAGTATGAATGGTTGCCTGTCTCTCTGTGTTAGCCCTAAACAGACTAGGGACCTGTTTCGTTGACTCACTGACCCATGACGGATTCTT
The DNA here is from genome assembly GCF_057382095.1 of Aulonocara sp. 'chitande type north' Nkhata Bay. Classification (NCBI taxonomy): domain Eukaryota; kingdom Metazoa; phylum Chordata; class Actinopteri; order Cichliformes; family Cichlidae; genus Aulonocara; species Aulonocara sp. 'chitande type north' Nkhata Bay. Next base: position 6,950,700 of record NC_141350.1, read on the forward strand.
CTCAAGAATAAATAGATGTGAACGCTTGACACTGAGGTAAGCACTGGGCTGACAGCCTACACTAAAGAGCTAAAAATATAATACAACATAATACTTAATTGACACTGTGATAATATAGAAAACACACACACCACATTACACATTGAGTGTTTGTTTTTATTTTCAATCAGTTTCTAATGGAGCTTTCCAGCTACCCTCCTCCGGCTTCACACCACACACAGTTCTCTTTTCTGGTCCCAGCGACATACTCAAATGGGATGACATGATCAGATGATGGCGGTCAGGTGTGTGAGTCAGTCTTCTCTGATACCACACCCTGAATCCACTGCTCCATCTCTTATCTGCAGCTGAGCCACAAAACCCCATCGCCCAGCTTAGGCTGGGGAGACATCCGGTCTACACCCGCCCCAAAAACATACATACACGCACACACACAAAACCCTGATGAAATCAACCATGACCATCTGTGCCCCTGGCCTTTGGACCACCTTGAACTTAAAAGGCTGGAGAGCCAGATGCCACCAGGTGATACGGGCGTTGGTATCCCTCTGCAGAGGGGCATGATACGACCACAGAGTGAAAAGGTGGCCCAGAAGGTAATAACAGAGAGAGTCGACTGCCCACCAGATGGCCAGGCACTGTTTTTCTACTGTGCTGTACCTTGCATCCCACTCCAAAAAGTTTCCTGCTAATGTAAACAATTGCGCGGTCGTCATCACTTACCTGCCAGGACAAAATGGCCCCCAGCCCTCTGTCCGAGGCGTTAGTTTGCAGAGAGCCTTCTTCCCCTGCATAAACTTGTACGAATGCCGCCTGAGACGGCTCTGTCCATTGGACCTCTGTTTTGGTTTTGGGAGGCGGGCAGGATGTGATGGCTGCTGTTTTATCTATCTGTGGATGCACCTGCTCACCTCCCAAGTGGTACCCCAGATACTGTACCTCCCTCTGTCCAGCTGCACACTTCTTCAGGTTGGCCGTGAGCCCCACCTAACTCAGGAACTTCAGGACCACAGCCACCTGCTGCACATGCTCTGCCCAGGTGTCGCTGTGGATAAGGACATCTTAATAATAATAATAATAATAATAATAATGGATTGCATTTATATAGCGCTTTTCGAGACCCTCAAAGCGCTTTACAATTCCAATATTCATTCACTCTCACATTCACACACTGGCAGAGGTAAGCTACAGTTGTAGCCACTGCTGCCCTGGGGCAGACTGACAGAAGCGAGGCTGCCATATTGCGCCATCGGCCCCCCTGGCCATCACCAGTAGGCGGTGGGTGAAGTGTCTTGCCAACGACAAAGACAGACAAAGCTGGGGATCGACCTGGCAACCTTCCGGTTACAAGATGAGCTTCCCAACTCCCTGAACCACGGTTGTCCCCCATTTTCCAAGTAGGCAGCAGGGACGAGACTGCTGTAGTGGGTAATTACTGGGGGCGTCAGGCCTCACAAGAAGGCTGAGTGCAGCACAGACACTACAGACACACACTGCAACAACAGGTTATTAAACCCTGGCCAATCTGTCCCCAGAATAACAGGATAATTGTGAAGATCCCCATGAGGTCCAGGTGGTCCACTACTGCTGGTGGACATCTTCAAAGCTGCTGCTCGCTGCTGTGGGCAAGCTGAGAGTCACCGGCTGGGCTTCACTTGACAGCAGCGGGAGCAGCCTCAGTGTCCACGCCTCCTCCTCAGCCCAACGGCACGCCTCTGCCATGGCCTGAAAGATGTCCAGGAAGGACCAGGGGTCCTCTCCCTTCCCCATACATAGAGGGACATGCTGGGGCCAGCCGATCGTTGGTCGACATACTTAAATGAGGAGACATGATCAGATGCTGGAGATCAAGCTTGTGAGTCAGCCTCCCTTAAGACCACACCCCAAACACACTGCTCCACCCTCCCCCCTGCAGCTGAGCCACAATCCACACTCCCACCATAGACATATATGTATATTTTTATTCCTGATTTATTTTTATGTGTTTCTTTTACACACATGTTAAAAGTGTGTACAAAAATATACAGAGATTAATTAAGAGGTTAATTCCAGATTAATGCAGAGATTAATTCCATTCTTTAAGAGACATAATGTCAGACCTCTATCAGCAATACAAATGAATACTTTTTCTAAATTATGCAAAAAGTTTTATTTATCTTTAGTCAGATGCATGCATGCTTACATTTTGTCATGAAATACTAACATACTACAAAACATGAGGTCCTGGCTGAAAAATCCTTCTTCATCATCATTCTAAAATAGTCAGATGTCTATTCATGTCTATTCATATTAATGTACAGAATTCACCTGCTTGCTGCTACTACTGCACATTCACCCAGTGTATATACTATATGTAGATATATATAATGTTCTTCCTCTACACCCCCCCCCAATTTTTGCACATGTCGAGGAGCGTGTCAGGCTACATTTCACTGTGTGTTATACTTGTATAACTATGCATGTGACAAATAAAGAACCTTGAACCTTGAACCTTCTACTGAGCACTTCCTCTCAAGTGTGAGAATACTGGGCAATCGGGTTCAGGGTGTTATACTTTGCATTTTAGTAAGCACATCAAATACTGTAATTCTCAGTAAGGTTACACGATGGCAACCCTTTTGGGGTACCCAGGTGAGTGCAGAGGATTAGGAAAACACAAAGAGGGTTGGAGAAATGGCGCCGCTGAGGGGGTGCTAAAACAATTAGGCCACAGGTGAAAATCAGGTGAAAAATGTGTACAGGTTTCCTTACTGTTGTTTCAAACAGATGAAAAATATATAATATATAAACAAAATATATGATTGTTAAAAATTATTTCTTTAAATGTACAGTATCAAACACTAACACTGGATAGTTTTTTTGTTTCGGGCTGTTTGTTTTCAGGCTGTTCTCTTTTTGGGGCGATCGTGGCTCAAGAGTTGGCAGTTCGTCTTGTTGCCGGTTCGAGCCCCGGCTCGGACAGTCTCGGTCGTTGTGTCCTTGGGCAAGACACTTCACCTACTGGTGATGGCCAGAGGGGCCGATGGCAAGATATGGGGCAGCTGTGGCTACAACTGTAGCTTGCCTCCACCAGTGTGTGTGCGTGTGAGTGAATAGTGGAATTGCGCTATATAAATGCAATCCATTATTGTTATTATTATGTGTTTCTTTGTAGTTGCAAATAAAATTGGCTTACCTAGAATTACCTACATTATCTCACTTTTTATGAAATTTTTGAGATACAGTTAATTTTCAAATTCCAGTGTCTTTTTCCATTTTCTATTGTATTTATTGGAAATTTATTGTAGCCAATGTAGAAAGAGGAACTTGTGGCTCAAGGTGTTGAGTCTCTCAAGAATGATAAATGATGATTCACATATGTAAGTGATAAAAACTCAGAACTGAGTTCAGTATGCTGGGCCAAAACTCAGTGTGAGACTTTTCTTTAGGTTTGCACCACCTGCATGGATATTTCCAGCAGCTGCTCTCATGCCCTAAATCTTGAAACTCTTCAGTTAGTTGGTGCAAAGGGATCTTGGACACGGTCATAACCATTACTGTTCACTTCAGAAGTAGGAGATGAAGTGGTGGCTTAGTGCGGCAAGGTTTGTATGAAGAGATCTATCCTGAGCAAAGTCTCAGACAAGTAACTAGTCAATAGTTCAAGTCATAGAAATTGTGATGTTAATGGGGAAAAGTTTAGAGCTGATGTGTTGCTTTTGTTCTTGTTTTTCCTAACAGTTTGCTTTAAGAAAAAACATTTTAACAGAAGACCGCTTGCCTCAGTAGTTTTCTGATTATTATACGTTTTTCCATGTTTTGTGTAGTATGCAGTAGTATTTTGAAAACCCCTTGGTAAAAAGATATAGAATAATACCATACAAATCTAAGAGCGGAAAATATTTATTCAGTGATATATTACAATATGTAAATAAAAAGTTGCAATTCATTTTCCAACAGCAAGGCAGACCTGAATAACTTCAGTAAATTTAAGTTAGAAACTGTGGCAGCAACAAACCAAGCCATGTCTGGGTATGTTTATCATCTTCTATTGTCTTCTGGGGAAAGTTACTTTCTAACTGTTTTTACTGCAGATTGTCTGAGTTATACTTCCAAAAACAAGATGTGCGGAAAATCCCAATTCCCTTTCGCCATCTTCTTTCTCTGTGTACTGAAAGCTCTGATTACTTGTGCATTTCACCCTATATTATATTTTTACGTTGAAAATGTGTAAAATGTGATCCACGTTCAGTGTCAGATTACTCTGGAAGAATGTGTTGATGCTTTTCTGCTTAATAGCACAAGTGTCTTCCATTCTGTGCCAATAAAGTGTGAACATACCTGCTTCAACTCATGCATGGCCAGCGTTTATAATGACTGCCTTGTCTGATGTGATTGTGTATACTCCAGATGTTGGAAATATGCAGCTCAGGGGAGCATTTAATTTTAAAATGCAGCTCTAGTTTCATCATCCAACTAATAGTTTGGTCCAGAAGCTCTTGCAAACAACAGCTGCCACTTCACATACCACAATGAGGTGACAGGTGCCACCTAACATTGCAGTTTTATGTTAATAGTCAAGCTTCTAATCAGTTCATCAAAACAGGTAGTCTTCATACGCTGGGTTGGTTGAAGATAAGGGCCAAAGAGCTAGTTGTTCAATGTCAACTGTTATTGGTTGGTGTGCAGTTTCAAGGAAGACTGCATTCAGTGCACTGTTGTGCTTTTTATAGCTTTAGTCCGGATAATTAGTATTGCCATTGTTTAGCAGACTTGTCTCACTACATTACCCCGTTGTTCGCATGTATTATCAGTTTGAAATCAGAGTGTAGATTACTTCTCTAAATCTAAAGGGAGTGTTCATAAGCAGACTTGGATTTGTATATTCAGTCTATTTTTGCATACTCCCAAAGAGGCGCAACAAACCATCTGCTGTTTAGATAGACTATGACCTCTATGTCTCTCCATGCCCAAGCACACCACCAGACCATATCCATCAATACAGTCTGCCCGGTTGTTAATCTCTGAGCAAAAGACAAGGAGGTTATCATCACATGCCATTTGAAGGGATGGGCCCACTGGCAAATTCCCAACGTAGGCGTTGTCTCACTTGGTGAACCCTTTCACTGTCACTTGCAGGACACAGCATGCGATTAATACATTGCCATGCTTTAGCAGTGTGACAGTCCTGATGTCTGCACAGTAAGGACCTTTAGTATATTTAATATGTTTAAACAATTTAAAAACAGCTTTTGTTTTGTCTTTGTGACAGGAGAACACTGGTGACCCGAGCTGTATTCAGTATTCAGTGGGCATTCTCGGACCGTGCGTGGTTGGTGGCCCTTTCAAGAGGCAAATGAAAAAATAATAAAGAAAGAAACTTACAAGGATTGTTTTCTCTTAAACTTTAGATCCAGAAACAGTGTGTTGTACACTTGGATACAAAGACACTTTCAGGCGTGCATGAGTTTATTATAGTTTCCCCTAAACGTTTTTTTGCTCTGGAGATACAGAAACATAAACATTTCAATTCAGCATTGCTTCACTCTGCAAGCCATCTGTGCACTTAATGACATACATGATAAGGCTTCATGTTACTCCTGAACGTATGTTAACAATATATATATATATATATATATATATATATATATATATTACACATTATCATTGTCACATTTTCAATATTGTGCACATTCACATAACTGCTAATTTAGATAACTGCTGGTACTTATAGTTTTATACACTTATTCCCTGAAACACTGTTTATGTACATTAACTGCAAACTCTGACATTAATGTTGTTTACATTCACTACTCTTTAGCATGTTTCTTAACATCTGTGCTGCTTTGCCTCTACATCCTTACATCACATTTGCATACCTGCAAATACAGGAACACAAGCACTCCAGTCTGGCTGCAGTCTGCGGCATGTCCGTGCATAAAACAACACAGGACCCCTGCAGCCTTCTCTAAGGGCTCCCGAGCTGACCCCCCAGTGCCTGTGTGAGCTCCACTCATGAGGATTATAATTAGCCTACTAAAATATTACAATTGAATTGCCTGTGAGCATTTTGTAAGTCAGCGTGAGGATAAATGAACATAGTACCACCAACAATACTGTCGGTCCCACACATTTTTATTGAAACACACATATACATATTTGTATTGGAACAAAATGATATCATGGGTAGAAAAAAGTAGAGGGCTGTTTTATAAAAAAAATTGTATTATTTAATTATATTAAAACATTGCATTTGCACTACCTGCAAGTTGTTGAGATAAAAAAATGACATGAAATCCAGCCTGAAGGTTACCTGTGTCAGGAGCTCACAATAGCAGTGAATTTATGACCTGAAACTATGCTTGGATATAAATGAAGGAGTGAGTTTACTGTCATCAGTAGAGGAGCTGTTGCCCTTTACAACTGAAGAAGTGAGTATCCAGGGAGGTAAATTATGCCCTTTCACTTGATCTGTTGTCTTCTTAACAGTGAATAAGGTTCACAATTATATATAGAAATGAACCTTTCACAGGGAATTGTTGTTTTTTTTTTAATTGAGTCACATTACTTTTCATTTACACATTCAGGTATGCCATGTTTAACTGCTAATAAAAACAGACTGATCATAAAGCAAGTTGACAATCCACACCAAAGTATTTGTACTCAGGAGTCTGTAACTTGATGATTTTTAGTGACGCATACCCAGTGTTGGGAAAGTTACTTTTAAAATGTATTCCATTACAGAATACAGAATACATGCCCCAAAATGTATTCTGTAACGTATTCCGTTACGTTACTCAATGACAGTAACGTATTCTGAATACTTTGGATTACTTAATATATTATCATGCTTTTTACAACAACGTGAATGTACTATTGCTGTGTGATTTATTACTATTACTGAAGGTCCGCGACTCCGAACTGTAGTAAAGGGACCTCTGACTAATACGCCGGGGTCCCTGTCGGCTGGTAGCCGAAAAATAGCTCTACTTTGTTGTCTGGGTCAACTTTTCTTGCGAGAGACAGAGAGAGGCATTGAAAGACTGCTCCAACGGAACTTATTGTATTCGGAGGAAAACACGAACACAGTGTACAGTCGAGTCTTAATAGCTTACTTACAACTGGGCTCGTCAGGCACTCTTCTTGGCTGCAGTGGTTATTATTATATTTACATGCTTCCAGCTCCCGTTTTTCCTCGATGACAACTCGTACCTTTCCACTCCCCTTTTTCTCCCTCCTCGCGCTCACAGACCCATAACGTGTATGGCAGTCCATTCTCCCTGCAACACGGACTACACTGCCCATGATGCTACATTCTTTAGAGCTATGCTTGTAGCATTCTGCCTGTTAGCTTAGCACAACAACAACAACGAAAAGGCGCTCTCTCACCCAGGAAACACACAGTCGCAGAGAGAGAGAGAGAGAGAGCGTCGCCCTGTAACCATGGCAACCGTAACTAGGGATGGGTATCGTTTAGGTTTTATCTGATACCGGTGCCAAATTGGTACTTTTGAAACGGTGCCGGTGCTCAAACGGTGCTCAAACCGGTGCTTAAAGAATGGAGAACACAAAATTGGTCCAAAAACCTCTCATATTCAGCTGGTTTTTTGTAAAAAGATAACAATGTTAGCCTTTTCTGCAGCTATGGGGCATATATGGTATCACTCTTGGCTGGAAGCAGTGCTTAAACAATGGAAAAAACACAAACTTTGTCCAAAAACCTCTCATGTTTAGCTGTTTCCCTCTTTTTCTTTGGTCATTTAGGGTGAAGGGAGTATCTGCCATCAAACAAGAAGACACCCGCATGTAGCTATGATGATGTTTGCTAGTTCACCTTACATGCATTAATGTAATAACGTGGTTAGCCTACTCAACGTAAATTACACACGAACAACATGAAGCTACTCACGCAGAGAAGAACGGCTGCTGCTGCCATCAAATACGGCGCATTTCTCGGCTTTTAAAAAAAAAACGCTATGCGTCGCCAGGTGTTTCATCGGATTCGAGGTGTTACTTCCTTTGACAGTATCACAGTATCAGCTTAAAGCACTTGTTGCAGGCTGCTGAGTTTGCATATTTTGCTGTGAAGTACAGCCAGACTTTTGACCGCTTCGCCTTGGGCATTTTTAGTCTGTAGCTCTGCATAAAAGAACGTACGTACCTGGCCCCGCCTACTATCCTCGGAAACGTAAAATGATTGGCTAGAAGTGTATCACAGCTCAGGAAAAAAAAGCACCGAAATAAAGCACCGAAATGTGCGCTGCTTTTCGGTCTGGTTACTACCGTTTATGTCATCCCTAACCGTAACGCTGCCGCCTGGAACAGCAGAACATAGCTGTCAAACAAAACCCAAACAGTCCTGACCCGCGACAAAATGAAACAGGAAAGTACCGCAGTGTAATCCATTTATTTCAACAAAGTAACTGTATTCTGAATACCACCTTTTTAAACGGTAACTGTAATGGAATACAGTTACTCATATTTTGTATTTTAAATACGTAACGGCGGTACATGTATTCCGTTACTCCCCAACACTGCGCATACCTGGATATGTTGACGTTACATACTTATCACTTGAGCTTGGTCTTCCTTCTAGCTCCCCACATATGGATACTTGGTGAGGCTCATTACTTTACGTTTAAGACATGTGAGTGAAGTTTTTATTTTACGTCATTATGTGCCTTCAATTGCCAAACTAAATGGAGGGAACAGTAAAACATCCAGTATTAGACAATCATATGGACCTAGAGCAAATAGCAAAGATGATGAAAAAGGTCAAAACATAAATTTAAATATTATTTATAGCTCTACACACAGGGTTAAAGTGGACCGGAACAAGCCAGAATAGGGTTATTGGTGCAGATGTCCATCGGTTGTGGTGGCGGTACGTCTGCATCTAGCTAACTCTACAGAAGAGGAGCGAGCTTTAAGGGTGTAAGACGTTTTTATGTGGCAGGTAAGTTCAAATGCAACTGTTGAGATATTCAGTTTGTGTACTCAAGTTGTGAAATGTGCCGGACTGCATTATTGTTATTGTTGTTTAACTGAGACTCAATATTTTAGTTGTCACCACAAGGGGGCACAGTTTCACAGTAAAGGGAGGTGTGCTCATCGGATGATCTGATATCGTGGTGTTGGTGTTGTTCCCAGATCATCATGAAAATGTTGTTCCAGGTTCAACATTGCAAGTGACCAATCACATTGTTCTGACATTATTCTTTTGCGCGCCAAGCCATTCGTGCATTTATGCAATTCCAATGTTGCAAGGACAATATCAGTTCTGCTTACCGTTTATTAAAGGGTTAGGGTTTGGGTCAGGGTTAGGGTTAGGGTCCGTTGATCAGCGGACAGAGGCTGTTTCTCGCAGCTTGAGTACAGTTTTTTGTTTTACGGCGGTTTTTCCCGAAGTAGTAAAAGTATGACGTCACAACATTCTGATTGGTCACTTGCAATGTTGATCCTGGAACAACATTTAGTATGATGATCTGGGAACAACACCAACACCACGATATCAGATCGTGCCTCTCATCACACTACTGACCAAGTGAGTTGGCTGCACACAGGGAAATAAAGTTAAAACAGTAAACTGGCAGTTTAAGGAAAGGAAATCAGCCAAGACAGTTTGTGAAACATGGGCATATATCTTGTTGAATCCACAAAGAGCAATACACATCAGACGCAGCAGGACCGGATAGCTGATCACAGGATTTGCACAAGAAAAATCCACTGGAGTTCACAATAGAAATTTTTGAGGTTCTTGAAATTATTTTGAGGTGTGTTTTTTTCCCCTTGGTAAGACATTACAACCACAAAAAAAATTTTTTAATCTTTAATTCCCACATGATAATATAATTTTATTATCATATTAATATAGCACTACCTGCAGTTACCTTTGCACAAATGTCCTCCGAAGAGCTGCTTTTTACTCTCTTACATATAATTAAAAGCCTGTTCATTTCACACTTTGTGACTCAGCAGTCCATCTGCATCTTAAGGATAAAGGACACTCTTTTGAGGATGCCAATGTTCACATTTTAGACAGAGAGGACAGATGGTTTGAAAGAGGAGTGAAAGAAGCCATCTATGTCCACTGTGAGCAACAATCTTTGAACAGAGGCGGTGGTTTATGACACCAACTGTCCGCCATCTATAATTCAGTTTTGAGTTCCCTCCCCAGACGCCTTAACACCCACTCACATCCTGGGCCATCTGACCTCAGGAATTCGCATGATAAGGTGGGGCCAGGTTTCACAATGAGCTCACCCGAAACCCTGGCTGATTGGGACCCACACCCAGTTTCACACCTTGGCTCAGGCAATTAGAGGATTATCAGGGGGTCCTTTTGTCCCTCTTTGGGGGGTCACTCCCACTAGGTTTAAATCTGGGACTCCCCACCTTTTGACCTTAGAACTGAAGAAGCTTCTCGGATGAGAGGTGAAACGTCTTCAAGCAGCTTAAAGAAGTCCAGACGCTTTTCTTTGCAAGCTCCTTTGACTACGATGACTTGGATGACTGAGAACCTTTACAGACATCTTAGTTTAATGTATGGGAACACTTACTGCGTGTACTATTGTGCAGATAAATGTATGCTTCACTCACACGTCAACTGAATAAATAATTCAGCCAAAATTGGTTTTCTTATGTTTGTTTTTTGATGACCCCTTCATCTAATACTATTCCCTTTTATTTATTCTTAATCAAGTTTCAATTCAGCTTGTGAAACTTGTGTTTCCTTAAAGGGCAACCACAGCCTCCCAGACACTGTTCAGAGAGGTGTACTGTTTTCCCTCCTTGTAAATCTCACATTTGATGATGGACCACAGGTTCTCAATGGGGTTCCGATCAGGTGAACAAGGAGGCCATGTCATTAGTTTTTCTTCTTTTATACCCTTTCTTGCCAGCCACGCTGTGGAGTACTTGGACGCGTGTGATGGAGCATTGTCCTGCATGAAAATCATGTTTTTCTTGAAGGATGCAGACTTCTTCCTGTACCACTGCTTGAAGAAGGTGTCTTCCAGAAACTGGCAGTAGGATTGGGAGTTGAGCTTGACTCCATCCTCAACCCGAAAAGGCCCCACAAGCTCATCTTTGATGATACCAGCCCAAGCCAGTACTCCACCTCCACCTTGCTGGCGTCTGAGTCGGACTGGAGCTCTCTGCCCTTTACCAATCCAGCCACGGGCCCATCAAGACTCACTCTCATTTCATCAGTCCATAAAACCTTAGAAAAACCAGTCTTGAGATATTTCTTGGCCCAGTCTTGACGTTTCAGCTTGTGTGTCTTGTTCAGTGGTGGTCGTCTTTCAGCCTTTCTTACCTTGGCCATGTCTCTGAGTATTGCACACCTTGTGCTTTTGGGCACTCCAGTGATGTTGCTGCTCTGAAATATGGCCAAACTGGTGGCAAGTGGCATCTTGGCAGCTGCACGCTTGACTTTTCTCAGTTCATGGGCAGTTATTTTGCGCCTTGGTTTTTCCACATGCTTCTTGCGACCCTGTTGACTATTTTGAATGAAACGCTTGATTGTTCGATGATCACGCTTCAGAAGCTTTGCAATTTTGAGACTGCTGCATCCCTCTGCAAGATATCTCACTATTTTTGACTTTTCTGAGCCTGTCAAGTCCTTCTTTTGACCCGTTTTGCCAAAGGAAAGGACGTTGCCTAATAATTATGCACACCTGATATAGGGTGTTGATGTCATTAGACCACACCCCTTCTCATTACAGAGATGCACATCACCTAATATGCTTAATTGGTAGTAGGCTTTCGAGCCTATACAGCTTGGAGTAAGACAACATGCATGAAGAGGATGATGTGGACAAAATACTCATTTGCCTAATAATTCTGCACTCCCTGTAAAAACTAATGAAATGATCCTAGAAACAGTATTTCTACTACACAGTGAATTTATTCGTGTTGCTTAATTTGATTATAATAACTGTCAAACAACTGAAACTACTTAGCTTATAACTCACTAAAGAAACACAAAGTTCTAAAACTCCATTTTAGACACGAGCCCTGGTACTGCCCATTAAAAATGTGAAGTAATGAGGGCATTTTGCCTAGATTGCAAAATGGCCGTAACAATTTTGTGATAATGATCTAAAAACATCTGGCTCTGTATAAGCTTTTTTCTTAAGTTATACTACTCGCAGAGAGACTCTGGGTCCTGCGTTGTGCCTAAAGAACTATTGCTCTTCTCTGACCTGAATTCTCTCACTCCTGCAGCAGTGGTGTTAGTGGGCCACATTTGCATTTCCACTGTTTCTTTGAACCTCTGATGTAATTAATTTAGAAAATGGGGGGGGAATGATGTATAAACCACTTAAGGGAAACATATGTGTCCTACTAATAAGTAATTACCACACAGAGCAAATTTATAAAAGACAAAAAAAAAACATCTATTCTGCCAACAAAGAGGTTTTAACAATAGTTCTGATGGTAGCACATTGAGAAATAACACTTGCAACTGCAGCGTGCCTCACAGGCTGTTTGTAAAATCCTTTGAGAACAGAAAAATGATGAATTAAAAATAGAGTTGTCTCTTAAAGCTGCGAGTGACAGGTGTCTGGGTTTGACTTATGTTTGTGTCTGTACTGAGAGAAAGACATCTAAAAAAAGTAAAAAATAATAGATAACTAAATTGCATCATCTAAGAAACTTTATTTAGTAGTGCATGGGCTGCAGAATGTCTTTTATGAATCTATTGTATGGTCTGTTTTAGCTCATTCCCCTTTGTAGTGTTTATTATGTTTAAAAAAGAGGATTCAGATGTCTAATCAAAAATGTCCAGTACACTGTTATAAATACTTTTTGGAAAATCAAACAACACATTTCATGTTTTGAAAAATACAAAACATTTAATTGAATTTGTTCCAGCTTCTCCGGTAAATTGTACAATTGCAGCTTAATTCAGCACCATAAAGCCATTTGTTCGTCCGATCAGTAATATTATGTTTGTCTTTCTCTCTCTGTTCGCAGTTTGGAAAGGTACTCATATGAGTACCAGTGATATCTCCCAAAAGTTATACCTGAACTCTTTCAAGGTCTCCTTGTTTGGTACTGTGGTGCTTCCAGGGCTTGCTACTTTCAGATCTCTCCCTGAAAGTCTCATTCTAACCGCTTGACTTGTGAAACTTTCAATGCATGCTGTGTCAGAACAGCAACTTTCAATGTGATTTTACTCTCCAGGAAGGGATGCAAATGTCAAATGAATGCAAATATGGCACGTAGGGTTGGTGGCTATGCAGTTCACATTGCCAAAAAATGTTTGTTTTTCAGTTGTTTGGATTAAGTGCATGATGAGGTTCAAGTTGTTGTCGCTACAGACTTGATGTGTCACCTCCAGGCAGACTCTTCCATTTAAGACCAGGGGCGATTCTAGGATCAGAGCTTTGGGGGTGCTGAGCACCCAGAGAGCTGCCCATCCAGGCAAGGTAAACTTTACTCATCACGATGAGAGTTCTTCCCTGTCTCTGTCAGTCCCTGCATCCTTAAATGTCTCCCGTTGTCCCGTGTTCCCTCTGACTGTCTCTTTGGTGCATTTAAACCCCTGTTCCTCCCTGTCCTCATCCTCTGTTGTCTTCATCTCCATTACAGTCATCATAATTTTACCATCTCTGTGCAAGTCTGCAAATTTCTTTATTAAATCATAAGATTCTTAAATTCATCAAGTCTCTCTGTGCCTGGGTCCTCGTCACAAAACATGACATCACTGTTTTGTACATTTTAACACAATTTAATCCCCACATTTGTAAAAGAAAAGCAAAACACTTTTTTGAAAAGTCTGTAACAAAACCAGATAAAGGTTATTTAAACGCTGCTAAAGACTACTACTGCCAAAGAAGAATGGATTGGAATTTAAAAAAAAATACATATCCTAACCTTAATTATGGGGGGAGAATAATGAATGATGCTCACAATGAGTAAAAAGTAAACTCAGTGCATTTTTGGACAGAGATTCACTTTTAAAGTGTATATATAATACAATACAGATACATAAAAAATACACTCCAAAAATAGAAGAGTCCTTGAAATGTTAGAAAACTGAGACACCGTGGCCTATGGTACAATGTATACAATGTATGAAAAGATCTTTACTGCAGATACTACTATGGCTTTGCAGATTTTTTCTTTTCTTTTATCCTATGTCGCCTCACCTTGAGGTTGGCAAATCTGTCTATCACATTTTGGTGGTCAAGTCTCTCAAGCATCTCTTTCTCAACTGACATCACAGCCAGGTGCTGGAGTCTGCTTTGACCCATGGTCCTTCTCAGCCAGGTATGGAGCTGACTCAAGACACTAAAAGACCTCTCACAGCTACAGCTGCTAACTGGGTTTGTCAGGGCAACCTGAATAATAGTTTTCAGTTTGGGAAAGATCTGATTATCCAGAAGATTGTACAATGTTAACATATCTGGAATGGCACCAGCCTCACTCTTGAGTTTCAACTTCCAGATTGTATGAGTAAAATTAATTGGGGGTTTTTTTCTTTGCCAGTTTAACAGTTTCTGTTTTGCCTGTTAGTGCTCCCTGTCTGTTTTCTTACCTGGTTCTTCCTGACCTTGTACTTTCTCCTCATGTTCCCCTCTTTCCTCTTTCTTTCTTTGGACCGACAATCATACACAAATAGATTGTATTCAATTAGATTAAAAAATACTATTACGATCACTAATAAAAAAAGTCCTCTCTCAGTGTACTTTCAACCCAAAGGCAAATAACCAAACCACATGTACATCTAATAAAGGATATATATATTGAAACACTGATCCAACATTATCCTTTATTGATGGATCATTTGATCTTACACTTTTACCTGAATGTGGCTCCTTTTTTTGAAAAAACTTCCTCATATCCATTATGAATCTGGCTGTCTCTCCGTACACACACACGCACACAACAGGAGTTATAAGGTTAATGGGCATCCAGCCAGTTAGCTAGTTAGTACCTTGGGTTCAATATCGGCACATACACATAGGACAAAATAACCAGTTTCTCTCATTACATTTCAAACAGGACGGTGGTAACAACAGCAGGCTACGGACAATGTTAAGTTTTAGATTTTAAATAGGCTATATGCATTTAAATGGGAGCAACAGGACGTTCAAATGTCGCTGATGTTACTACAGAGCAGGACGGATTGAAGGGTAGCAGTCGGAAACACTTTTTCAGTATAGCAGGTTACCTGGTGTAATGTTTTTCATCTAAAAAGAAACATGGCCTGACTCCTATCTATCTATATAAAGAGTAACTGAAGGTTAAATGCAGCTAACATGTCCTGTTTTAAGCCCGGCACTTACACCTCTGCTCCACTGTGTCTCAGCCACCATCGCTCTGGCAGCAGGGGAGAGGCGAGCTGGAACGAACCACTTTGGGAGGGGGGAGGGGTTATCTATACTTTTGTTGTTAAAATGTTCCATCTTAATTAAGTACTGTATGCTTTTTATATTTTAGTAGTGTATCCCACAAACAGCAAATATTGTGAAAAAAAGTAAGAAATCTTTGGGGGTGCTTTGATTCATTCAGCAACCCCAAAAATGGGCTAAAATCACCCCTGTTTAAGACTATTATTTTCTGTTTTTAACTCCTCAGCTCTTAAACAGATTATCATCGTGAAGGTTTAGTAGTTTAGTTTAACACAAAATTGAACACTGGTCAGCATGGGACTATCGAAGCGATCCAAAAATAGAGTGATGAGGTTGGAGGCTAGCGTTTGCAGAGCTGTGCTTAAAACAAGAGCTTAATGATGGTGCAGCATGAGGGTGGCGGCTGTACACAGCTGTCTTCCTCCCACCTGCGTCAATGAACAGTGACTTTAATTGAATGATTAACTTGTGTTTTGTTTAGCTTGGCTGTCCAAAGGAAAATGCTCCCTTTAATTCTCCTACTGCTGCTCCAAAGCACACGTGGTTAACGTGCTTTGGGATTTGACTCTGGTTTCTGAAGCTGCTTGTTTTAGTAATGATGATGGACAATCAGCTACTTTGTGTCACGGAAAACTAGAATATCTTATTTAATGTGTTTTTAAAGGCACAGACATTATAAGGAAGAATCATACACACAAAAGTCCCAAATGTGTAACATGACACATCAGTTAAATTATATGTGTCAGTTAATGGTTCTGTGGCTGTTACGTGTGGGAAACTGGGGAAGTAGGCTGGACTATGCTGTGATTACATCAGGAAATCACCTTAGTTGTTTTTAAACATGCACACAGGCATGTTTATAGCATCTCTCATTTATAATGGAAATGAGAAAAGGTTTTACATTTTTAAAACATGATTTTAAATTTCTTAAGCTCTATCAATCTGTAGTATGTCAATCAGTTTCAACCAGTATATATTCAAAGTTAAAATTGCACTCATTTTTCTTAGGCTTTTCATCAGCTGGAAATTTATTTGTTTCAGTTTTCAGTTTTATTTGTCATATGCAAGTCATATGCAAGAAATGTGTTTGACGAGCAGCAGTCACTCAGCAGCATGATACAGTAGGAGAAAATATAATAAAAGAAAAGAAAATAATAAAGAAAATAGAAAAATAGTAAGGCGCAAAATATTAGAGAGACATGGTAAAAGAGAAAAGATGACTAAATATATGAATATATGTACACTAGTGATTAAATAAGAAAATCTTGAAAAGAAATATGACGGGAGGGCAGATGGGATATTGCACAGGAATGAGCAGCAGAAAATTACAGTATTGCACTTTTAAATATAAATATCAATGACAATAAAGTGGAGTGACCAGTGCAGATTCAACAGAGTACTTGTGAAGCTGCAGGGTAGCTTCTGTGTGCTGTGTTGTGTGTGTTTAAGTGTTGTGGTTGAGGTGTCGTATGGCTTGGTGATAAAAACTGTTTTTGAGTCTTGTAGTCCGAGCAGACAGACTCCTGTAACGTCTGCCAGATAGTAACAAGGAGAACAGCTGATGTGCTGGGTGGCTGTGGTCCTTGATGATGCTGTGTGCTTTACGGAGGCATCGCTGGAGATAAATGTCCTGAATGGCAGGAAGCCCCGTGCCAGTGATGTGCTCTGCTGCCTTCACCACCCTCTGTAGTGATTTCGGCTGCTGGCAGAGCAGCTTCCGTACCAAACTGTGATGCAGCTCGTCAGCAAGCTCTCATTTGCACACCTGTAAAAATTTGAAGTGATGTTGGCATTCATGCTAAACTTCCTCAGCCTCCTCAGGAAGTAAAGCCGCTGGCGAGCTTTCCTGATAGCAGTGTCTGTGTGAAGGGTCCAGGAGAAGTCCTCAGTGATGTTGACTCCAAGGAACTTGAAGCTGCTGACCCTTTCGACCTTGACACCGTTGATGTGGAGGTTTGGAGGTTTTAAATTCTTATTTTCCTATTATTTTATTGTACTTTGGCTTTACTCTGGCCCATTTCACACTGGGCTGTTCATGGCACATCCCTGTTTTAGACTGTTATTAGCTGAGCTATTTAGTAATTCAGTTTACATTGTGAGATTTACTCCCCTTCCCTGGGAAAATGAGAAAAGACCAGAGTATTTAACACCAGAACTGCCTAGATTCAAAAAACCCTGGAACTGCCACTGAGGATATTTTTACCCTCTTTCACAACAAGAAATTTCTCGAAACAAATCAGAAATCTAAAGATGATGCCATTTAATAGAATCAGATCTCAGGCAAATTTTCATGAGTAGAAAGTATATTCAATAAGTTCTGCACCAATAAGGCGGTACCATAACCCCATGTGTTACAGCACTGATGTAAGATATAACTACGACTACAAGGAGCTTTGACAAAACAGCAGTGTCTAATGCTCTAGGAATGAGTTATACAATAAACTTATTATCAGGTTCATAAACACATCAAAATAATGTGATTACTTTTAAACGTATCTATTCTTTCTGTTTCATAAGTCACAGTAAGAATCTTCTAAAAATGAATGGCTAGATTTGGCTGATTTCATGCTCTTGCGGCTTTGTTCAGCTTATTGTAACACATTTGTAAAGATCTTTTCTAGCAGTGCAAATAATGCAGTTTCAACTAACATTTATTTTTAACTGAAATGGATGATACCAGTTTATGATCGGTAACCTGCAAGATTTATGCAAGACCAAGCAAAAAACCCAACAAAAACAAAACGTGGACCAGGATAAAAACAACGCTCGGTAACAGCCCAGTCCACTGAAAATCTGAATCTTGCCATCTCAAGATCACTTCTACTTTATTCACCACACTCATTCACTGTGACTTTAAAAAAAGTCATCAAATTGAAGAAGCACAATCACGTCTTTAAGAAAGACATCTTATTTGTATTCCAGACTCTCACTGTGTCTCCTCACGTGTGACTGAGGCAAGTGAACGAACAAGAGTGAGCGAGGAGGGAAGAGGGCAGAAAGAGGGAGGGAGTGCATGAATCTAATGCATTGCAGCAAAGAACTGTGACAGACCAGGCATTTATTTGAGCAGAGACTGCTGGTGTAGAAGGAAGGACGCAGGAGCAGCAGCGGCGGCAGCAGCACTCAGAACTGCTCTATCACTCAGTGCCTCTATCACAGCTGGAGACAAGGTGGACACAAAGAGGCGGAGACACAGGGATTACACACTGGGAGCACAACACCTCTCTAATGCCACCACCAGTATGATTTCTGGATTACTATATTGGCTTCTCGAGCTTTGCCTTGCAGCATATGAGTTCTCTTTTCCTTCTGACACTCTTCAGTCCATTTACTTCTTGCCTTTGGTTTGATTTCAAGGAATATTCATACCAACAGAAAGCATGGCTTAAATGAGAATTAGTGCCTGCCTATTTACTGGTCAGACATTAGTACCAGCAGAAGACTGAAGATATATAAATCTCCTGACCAATCCTCTGCGATCTGTCTTGAGTTTATCATATCACTGTGTCTCGTCCAATGGAAAAAAGTCAAGGGATATCAGTCATTAAATATATAACAGGTTCTGCTCCAAATAGGCCTTAGCCTTTCTTTTTTCACTTATTTTTTCTATACCTATATTTTATTTTTCATTTTTTGTCAAAGTTTGGTCACACAAAAGACAACAAACAGCTCCACTATTGGCTTCACAGTTCCAGTGTTGCTCAATTTTGTGCATTGCGGGGTGCCCAGGACTTTGATCTAAAACACACTGGTAAGTAATACAAGTTTCTAATGTTCATGTAAACCTTTTCTGGCTGTTGACAGACATCTGTTGAGTCTTACTCTTTGTTTCTGACATGACACTGCATAACTGTGTAATATGTTCAGTGAAATGTAATCATTTTGATATTTACTGGGTAAGGTTTGTAATATTTAATATAATTTAGATGTTCTCTGTAATTCTGGAATATTTTAATTATTATTATAATTGTATTAAAAAAGAAAATCTAGGTTTTTTGTCATGTTTGTAGCCTGCCTGCAGAGTTTCATGCATTATGCTAACAACACTGACTGGCTAACCGTTGGGTGGTCAGACTTCTTCTAAATCATCTTCTTGTAATTTTGTTGCTAGGCTACAGTTCCCTGCTGTGAGAGTAATCATCCAGGCTGTCAACAGTGACATGATTTAGTATGTTTGGATATCAGCATAACTTATTACTTTGGATCTTAAAGCTTATGCTGAATTGTTCTGTCCAGATGCACAGTGGAAACATCCATTTAGCTGTTTATGCTATACATATAGATGACAAATTAAAGGAAAAACATAAACCATTGAGACAATCTAGTAGCTGTCTTAAGTTAAGCTATCGGTCGAGTAGTACTCTAGGGAAACATGATGAAACATTCCTATGACACATTAGGCGGTTATCTAAACACCAACTTATGGAATATTGTTTTAGAAGACTAGTTGTCCATCTCGCCGGTAGAATTTTAGAGACTTGTAAATTCAATGTCAAGGTGGACTGAAGTTCTTCTAGTGGGATGAAGTGATCATATTTCCTTGTATTTCTTAGTTGTTTGTTGCTTTCTGAATTGTAATGCTGAACTGTCAAGGTTGTTTATGCTATAACAATACTGTAAGCACATATCACAGTTCATGAAAAAACAGATCTAAGCGTAACTAAGGCTATTCACCACTTAAAACATAATCACTAAATGCAGCTGCCTCAGGAAGTACATCCTCTGCTGGGCTTTCTTAATGACGGAAGTGATGGTGGGCTCCCACTTCAGGTCCTGGGTGATGGTGGTACCCAGGAAGCGGAACGAGTCCACAGAGGTGATGGGGGTGTCAGTCAGGATGATGGGGGGGAGTGGGGCTGTGTGCTTCCTGAAGTCCACAATAATCTCCACTGTCTTCTGGGCATTCAGCACCAGGTTGTTGTGGCTGCACCAGGACACCAGACGTTCAACCTCCCTCCTGTAGGCAGACTCATCCCCGTCCGAGATGAGTCCGATAACGGTGGTGTCATCTGCAAACTTGATTAGCTTGACAGACTGGTGGGAGGAGGTGCAGCAGTTGGTGTACAGGGAGAAGAGCAGAGGAGAAAGAACACAGCCCTGAGGGGAGCCGGTGCTGATGGTCCGGGAGTCCGAGACATTCTTTCCCAGCCTCACATGCTGCTTCCTGTCCGTCAGGTAGTCAGTGATCCACCGGCAGATGGGATCAGGCACATTCATCTGGGAAAGCTTGCCTCGGAGATGGTCTGGAAGGATGGTGTTGAAGGCAGAGCTGAAGTCCACAAACAGGATCCTGGCGTAGGTTCCTGGGGAGTCCAGATGCTGCAGGATGAAGTGTAGGGCCATGTTGATGGCGTCATCTACAGACCTGTTGGCTCTGTATGCAAACTGCAGGGGGTCCAGGAGGGGGGCCGTGAGGGTCCTGAGATGGGAGAGAACTAGGCGCTCAAATGACTTCATGACCACAGATGTCAGAGCCACGGGTCTGTAGTCATTTAGTCCAGTGATCCTAGGTTTCTTGGGGACAGGGATTATGGTGGAGGACTTGAAGCAGGCAGGCACATGGCATGCCTGCAGTGAGGAGTTGAAAATGCCAGAAAACACTGGGGCCAGCTCGTTTGCACAGTGTCTGAGGGTGGCAGGAGACACACCGTCTGGGCCGGGAGCTTTTCGAGCATTCAGACTCTTAAACTGCTTCCTCACATCTGCTTCATGAATATGAAGAGTTGTGGTGGGAGGAGGTGGTGTGAAATCCTCTTTTGTGTGGGGTGAGGAGGGGGGTGTTGTAGGTGAACAGTTTGAAGGTGGTGATGGCTCTATGGAGGGGGGAGAGGTGGGGGAATGAGTGTCCAAAGTGTCTCTATCAACTATAATAACACATTCTTGTAATTGTGAAGTACTAAGCAGTCTGAGAATCAAGTTCACCATACACCGGCGGCCTGTGTCCTACAGGATTTGAGTATTGGTGGTGGGCGGTTTCTATTTACTGCAATCACGCTACTCTGTTACCCATAGGCATGTTGAGATAAGAAGGAGCTTTGCACACACATTTAGATTACGGAATCACTTGTTTGTATGCAATCAGGGCCTCTGAGATGCCGGACAAGTGGCGTACCCTTGAGAGAGCATGTGATGATGAGCCAATGTGCACAACCCTTGATGCCACTTGTGATTCTCGAAGCAGTAAGGTGATGATGAAAGGCTGGTAATTGCCGCTGATTAAGATATTAGAAAAGCATTCACCCATGATTAATGAAATTATATGCGTCATCAAAATCAGAGCAAACATAGTTCAATTGATACAGTCCTTTCATCAAAACAGGATCACTTAAAAAAGTGAACAGAATTTGATTTATTTACTCACAATTCAATATAAAAGGATATAGGTTAGGTCTTGTTAAACAATACTTTCGGCCTGAGCTGAATACATGAATCATTGTGGCAGCATAGCTCAATATTGCAATTGTCAAGCATGGGTTGTTATTCTTACTTTTTACTCTTTACCCATCAGCCAGTATTCATCCGACTGCATATACTCTACATATTATGGCTGGAAAAAAAAAGAAAACAAGATTGCATAATATTGGTTCTATTTTCTTCTTACAAATCCAAACTGCTCTAAACCAGCAGCCCTGTGGGGAACGGAGCATGCCAGCTCCGAACAACAGACTATCAGCCATTCTTTTGAAGCTTAATCCAGCACAAATCCCATACCAAAAACATTAGTCTCAGTAGCAAGCATATGTGCCATATATTATTGAACAAGGAAAACAATAGGAACAGCATCAAAAACAAGTGAGAAACAGAAGCACACTGGTGGACCTCAAGAGTGATCTGCAGCTGGCATTTACCTACATAAATCTATTAATGTGTGCTGATGTGTTGCAACACTGATGACTACAAACCACATATTTTGCATGTATTTGCTGAAGTTGCTGGTTTTGTTATTCTCTGTTTAGCTTTATCTCGTCACGATTACCTGATATAATATGTGGTGTTTTTTGGAATAAAGTAGATTTATGAAATATTAACAGAATGGTTACAAACTGCTTTATTTCCATTGGCACTATTTCATCACACTCTCTAATATAACATGCTACAATAAATTCAGTTTGTGTGTCATGTAAACCCCTATTTAAAAATACTTTAATGCCAATTATGCCTTTTGTTTTGTTTAATCTTTAGCATCATTATATTCGGCTTTTTTTCAAGTCAAGAGGCATTTTTATGTCCAAAGGCCTATCAAGTTTTAAGTCAGTTCATAATTAGAATTTTAGACTCTCGCCTGTGCATTTTTTCACTGTCATATTCTCACCAAAGCATTATTATTTGCCAGTAAACACTGAATTAAGAACACACGCAACATCACATCAGTATGTGATGAATAATTAGTCAATAATTAGTCCCAAAAAAAGACACTTTTTTGAACTGATGATCAAATGTTATCACAAAGCAAATTAATGCAAATACCCATATGACTTTTTGTTGTATCATTAAAGTGAAATTTTTTTGTTAGAGACAAACTGAGAATAAACTGTGCGTGAAAGACGTTTAATGGGGTCACTGGAGATCCTTCATGAGCTATGAATTCATCCAGTGACTTTCCTTTTAAACCAGACTTGTGTGTATATCAGTGGTTATCTATGCACTTCACTGACGTCTCTTACAGCAGAGTGGCAGTATGAGTGAAAGAGGAACACAACCTCACTGATCTATGCCTTGTTCATATTGTAGATCTTGGCAGTTAGAGATCAGATGCAGAGAAGTTTAGGCAGTTTAAACTGGAAGGTTTGACCAGCTGTCACTGACTTTCTAAAATACTTGTTGCAACCTTATGTGTCACCTCATAGACAGATCAACATTACTATGTATTTTAACTGTGTATGTGTTAAATCAGTGACCTCCAATAATTGAGATGAGAATAAAAATGTTTTACCTTATAAAACCTTAAAAATTATTTTGCAGGTTGATGATTTATAAACTTTTTATAAAGACATTACATTATGACACAAAGCACGTAAAATGAAGAGGAAATATTAACGATTCTGTACTATAACTCATTCAAACAAATATTGACACTTTTAACTCCCTTTTAAAAACAATATGTCCTTGATTTGTACCTTCCTTGGATGCATCTGTTCAGATAATATAATCAACTCAACTTGATCTTCAAATAAATCTTCTTCAATACATTTTTCAGCTTTTAAAATATTATGCCTCAAATTTATGCATGAAATTAATAGTGAGAAAATACATAATCTTTTGGTAAACTGACCAAATTAGTAACAAAAGATTGGTAGGACAGGTCTCGCCTATGCTAATGGATAAAAATGTCCCTTCCCCCAAAATCCTTTGTACCTGCTGACATCTTCAGTAGACATTTGAAAGCGTGGGCATGTCTGAACAGGTTGCTTCTGCCCTCATTAGTATTTTATCATAATTACAGTGAGACTACAGACTGACAGCTCTATTTAATCTGGTACAATGCTGCAGGTAGATAGTCACTAAATTAATAGAAATATCACCCTACCATTCTAGGAGATATAATAATGATAATACCTGTATTTGTATCAAAACACAAAGTTAGAAATGCTTCAGAGTGTGAACAAAATCATACAGTAAAGATAAGCATACATGTTCCAACAAACAGACACGTAATCAACTATACAGTCTGATATTTATTCCAACATACACACAGGCTTAAGAATGTTGTTACCAAGTCTGGTTGCTGCAACTTCAAAGATGTGATGGCCTCTGGTTTTAAAGTAAAAGCATGGAACAATTAAGACCCCTTGATCTGACGATATGAGAAGTCGGCTGCAGTGATACGGTCTCAGCGCCTCTGATATGGATACGTTTTAAGGAAAGTCCAAATCAGGTTAGAGATTTGAGATTCAAAATTCAGATGTTGTTCAAAGACGAAACCAAGCATTTGCTGTATTCACTAAGACCAGAGGGGTTGTTGGGCTTAACAGAAAAGTACAAATGTGCATAGTGATTTTCAGGTAGAACTTCACAAAGGTGGCTTACATAAATACAAATTGAGTATTGTTCACTGTCTTATATACATATAATGCACAGGAATGCGTGACAAGGGAATATAGACATCTAATTTTGGTAGCCCAAGTTAAATGGTAAATGGTAAATGGCCTGTATTTATATAGCGCTTTACTAGTCCCTAAGGACCCCAAAGCGCTTTACATATCCAGTCATCCACCCATTCACACACACATTCACACACTGGTGATGGCAAGCTACATTGTAGCCACAGCCACCCTGGGGCGCACTGACAGAGGCGAGGCTGCCGGACACTGGCGCCACCGGGCCCTCTGACCACCACCAGTAGGCAACGGGTGAAGTGTCTTGCCCAAGGACACAACGACCGAGACTGTCCAAGCCGGGGCTCGAACCGGCAACCTTCCGATTACAAGGCGACCTCCCAACTCTTGAGCCACGATCGCCCCCCCAGTTAAGTAAAATACTGCCACAGCAAGGCACAATTTGGAAAAGAAATGAAACAAGATGAATACATTGGTAGAGGGGGGAATATATTATTGAGTTTGGGTAGGCTTTCAGAGTGTCCAATTACATTAAATCTTCTCAAAGCCATTAAAAGCAACTGACAGATTCTTAATGGACAAAGCACCGAGTCCATAATATTCAACTAGGACAGAAATAGTTTATATTCCGGTAGGTGCAATGAACAGAATTACAGACCTACATATTCATGTGTAGCTCCTTTCCATCACTGAATTAAACTGGGAGTATATTTTTCCAATTAATTCAGCATAAAACTGCATAAGTCTTTGCTTATTTGTGGACTTCTGAGATTTAATAATAAACATCACTATTATCATTAATATTATATTACTGTTTCATTATGCTGTTGTTATGTTATGCTATTGTTGTTGTTGTCTAATTGGTCATTTTTAATTGTTTTTCAAGACCTGGCTCATACTTGCAGCTTGAAAAATTACCAAACCAAACTCATCCTCCTATTATACAAATGCTGATTATATTCTAGCACTGCTTGATCAGATAATTAATGAACCAGAACCTAATTGGATAAAGTGGTGTCACACCGCAGCAGTATTTATAAAATCTCTGGCAGCCTGTCATCTACAGCTCTTGGCACAGCTGCCTTTCTGCCTTCTGTCACTTGCAGCATTAGAAGTGGCCATATATGTTTGGTTTTAATTATATAGGTTATAGTGAATGTTAAATTGTAAAGAAGGTATCCCTCAGCATTACAGCAAAGCATTACACCTGCGTTAGCGTTGATCTTATAAAGAAAAGGCAAAAAAAGGGCTAATTTTTAAGATTCAGGAGTTCCAAAAAGGACAGTTTTATTTTGATCAAAATACTGCTGACATAATAATACTGTTACGTAGCTACTCTCAAATGTGTTATATTGGTACTGTTGCAGAAAGTCACAGATATTGCCAGTTTGTCTTATTTTAGGGTCAGACTGCCAGCCAATAGCCATGTGTACTGTAAGATATTGTAATGAGGCTTAGAAAGTCATTCATTTCTCAGTAGAGGACTGCTAACAGCTTGAAACATATGGAGGGAAAACCGCAAACCAGTGTTGCTGGCAATTCAGCAGTGATTATTAAGGAACACCTGTTTAGCTGGCTGGCAAGGCGACTCAGGGTCCTGCTGAATAGCAGCAGGCTAATGAAGGTCTTCTCAGCTTAATTGTTTGGGCTATAAATAGTGACCGATAGAGGAATAGGGTGCTTCACCATTCTCATCCATTTTTTCCCCATACATACAGAGAATGCGCTATTAGAGGTTTGTTGTTGTGGGTTGTGAGTAGAGGAGGCACTCACTGTCAACATTACCAATTACAAAAAAGCCATTAACAGTAAACTGTGAAATTAAACATTGGTGCAAGGACGCATGCATAAACTAAAGGGTTAGTTTTCCAAGTGTGGGCGAGACTAATAATTTCCAATAAACATCTTAGATGTAAGCTATGTTAAAACACAACTACACCATTAATATGAATTTGATTATGAAGGTTAATAGCTGCTTTTTAGCTTGTGGCCAAAGCCTAATAAAGGTCTTTATCATCAGCAATTCAAATCATGGTGAAAATGTCTTGAGTTGGCCCACAGAGCCACCAACATTCATACTGCTTTTGCTCTTACAGAACCTAATTTTAGAGGAAATGAAATGCAGAACACACTAATTGCAACATTAGCCTGAACTATGTCTTTAAATTACTTTTTGATGGACGAACTCAATGAGAATAAAGCAGGATCATCTGATTTTCTGTTAAATACTGTTTGAAGCATTGCCAGTGCAGTGTGTGCCCTGCTGTTCAGGGGTCACCTTTGTTGATGTTGTTCAAATAAGTTTGGTTGGCAGTGTTTTCCAGGTCAACTGTTTTTGAGAGAGGGAGTGATAACTTTCACAAGCCTTAAAGTTTCACAGCTAGGACTGAAAAAAACATTCTTTTGAGCAGTCAATGAGAGAACAATTAGGTTAAAACCTGTTTTGCACTCTAAATTTTTGCAGCAAAATAAAATGACACAAAACACGTTTTCCTTGGTAATAATTAGTGTACAGATAAAAAAAAAAAAACCCTTCCATTGCATATCCTTGTATATATATAATTAAGTAGTGTCACAGTTTCAAAAGCTTTAACACTTACCATTTACTGCAGGTCTGACCCTCATATGGGGTTCAGAAGATGATTTCTGACTAAGGTTCTGGGCTATAAAAATACTGTTGATGACATATGACGGGCTCACTGTTTCTTGCTCTTTACTCTTGCTCTTTATCACAAGACTGCCAAAACAAGATTGCCAAATTAACTTTTCCATCACAGTACTGCATCTCTATTTTAAAGAAGGTTTTCAAATTGATGGGAGTAAACCTTTATTTGACAGTGCACATTTTGGATATTAGACATAATTTTTCTTTGTCCCATGGAGGAAACTAATACATGTTGCAGTGTCTACTGATAACCGTTGATGTTTTCAAACTCACCATATTCTCTAAAGATATTTGAGAAATGACAGCAGTATTGGATTATGCAAAGTTAAAACTCTGTTAAAGTTAAAAATCTAACAAAGACTCTATTAACTAAAATATGAAACACATGAGTATACAAATAAATGTGGCTTAGTTAAAAATAACATGTGGTAAGAACAGAAATGTATATGTTTCTGATTTTTTTTTACAGTGATGAATTTTTCCTGTTGTTCAACCTTTTTGTGTTCACAGGGAAGATTTGATCAAGTAAAACTAAACTTCTTGGTCGTGCTTCAGTAAAAAACAGTTATGGTTGTCGTGTGATGTGAATATAGTAGCCTGTTGTGTTGTAAACTGTTTGGATGTGCTTGAGGAAAAAGAGACTATTTTATTGTATTTTGCAAACATATGCTTTGTCAGCTGATTGCGTGGTAATGTCCACCCTGCCTGGGGACGAAAATCTTCTCTTGTTGGTCTGGTGACTCAAACAGGCTCTAATCCACACTTTATCATCTATAAAATGTAGTAACCCCAACATTATAGCTAACAGGACCAGTAAAAAAGTAACAGCTTAAACTGATTTTTAGTTTTAGCCTACTTATATTCCACTGAGCTGTTGGTTCTAGTTAGCTAACATAAAATAATTTCAGGCTGCCATGTTCTGTATTGACACAAGATGGCGCTAAACATGTTCTATAAACTTTAAGTGCTTATTTCTTAATCCAGTTTCACAGACAGTGTTAATCTATGTCCGTTTTTGAGAGCATGGCTCTATGGTAAATTTGCCTTTATAGATGTAGTGTTACATGTCCACTCTAAAAAAATGAACATAAAAGAATCACCATCTTTTATCATCAACTTAAGAGCAGCAGGAAATTACGGAGCCCCGCAACGGACATGGGAGAAAAAAATTTAAGACGGACTTTTGCAAGATCTCGCAAAAGTTTTGTGAGATCTCGCAAAAGTTTCATACATCTCCGAAAACGTCGGAGCACTTTTGCAAATATGTGATGTCTTGTAAAGCGAGCAGATATCTGACGTTTACACAACTACATTCACGTCTCAAAATATCTTAAAAGTGTATTTTGTGACCCAGAAAGAGTAATATTACAACTAAGTAGCTGCAGCCATTGTTGGAATTCAACTTTTGCAAGATCTCGCAAAAGTCTGTCTTAATTTTTTTTTCTCCCATGTCCCCTGCGAGGCTCCGTAGGAAATACTAGAAACACCCTTTAAAAATATGCTGCAGCAAACATCAACAACACTTAACAACAACCGCACTCCAATTTACATCAAAAGGCAGAAGGACCTGACCTATTTGATAGGACTAATGCAAAGTTTTATTCCAGATAACATTCACAAACATCTTTTTCTCTCCTCCATCTTTCCAGTAAATCATGATTTAACTTTAGCTTGACATTTAGAAATCGTAAGAGTAAATCACCTTAGGTGTTGTGGATATCATCCACTGCTTGTTGTCCCTGCACCATTGTCTTTGATACTCCAGACAGTACAAGAGTGATTTTGACATCATGCTGTATGTACCTCTACTTGCAGAAAAGCCTTCAAGGCCAAGTGATGAAGGGTTGCACAAAGTCTGGCTGGCAAGCTTTCTCCCTGTCTGTAATACTAAGTCTATTTCTTTCAGCTGAAATAGAACCATATGACATGATGACCCGCACCTATTTTTCACAGAATCCTCTGACATTCCAAATAGAGTAATGTGTGGATGAAACACTCTGTCCCATTCTTGCTTCCTTTTCTGTCTTTTCTTGCAGACTTAACTTGCCATGTTAGTGCTTTTTTACAACAGGCTTGGTGTGTAATGGCCTTCAGACTGACACAAGTGTTCTAATGTGTATCAAGGTACAGAACAATGACAGAGGTTCAGTCATGTTTTATTAACACTTTTTCTAATTATTTAATAAATTATTTACTAATTCAGTGACATTCCACCAATGCAAGCAAAGCAAAAGGTGCTATTTAGTAAAATCTAAAAATAGATGTCAATTTAAAAGATGAAAGTGAAAGCATTTTGTAAGAAAGCTTTTCTCATTTAAGTCATCCTTTAAATTAATGTGATCTTGTAGAATATTGTCTCTGGAATCACGATTAATGCTGCTTCACTACAATCCCAGTGAAATCTATATTGGCCCAGTGTTTTGAGGTTGTGCCTGTGTCCTGTTAACAATGTCTTGAGCTTGTCAAGCTAAAAGCCCAGCAGCCTTTTTCTGGTTGTTTGTGCATGCATATTGTAGATAAACATCTAGGTTTTGACAAGAATGTGATGGGTTTCCCATTATACATAGCATTAGTAGAGATAGCATTAGCAAGAAAACAAGCTTTGGTGTTTCTTCATTGTAACAGATACGTTTCCTCTTACTAACCACTGTAGTGTGAAAAAGCTCCTTTTTTAACTCCTTCGGCACATTCTTTGTTTTGATAATTTTTTTTGAGACTGTGTAAATATTGGACAATTTTAGTGTTTAGTGTCTTTTATTGTTGTACTTTTAATATGTTTTTCTGAAACAATCCTTTGTAAATGAGACATTGAGTTTCAGTGGGAAAACCTGTATAAATAGAGGTTAAATTAAGAAATAAAAACATTAGCAAAGAAACCCCTGATGATGGAGAGCAGACATCAACCCCTGCCCTGTCTGGTTAAATAAGACAGGCAAGTTGAATAGGTGCAGACTCCATCAGCACTTTTAGAGTGACATATATGAGAAAATCATTTGGTTGAACAAACAAAATTTAATCGGCTCTTTTGCAAAGAAACTGTCTTAATTTTTCATTAATATTTTGAATGCCCCTGTAGATTATTGACAGTGAACCCTGTCAGATTGTACTCAAGCCTTTTAATTAGGTTCTGATTTTTAATTTGTAAACAGATATTTAATTTAAACTTTTCTAAATGAAGATGTAGGCTAGGGTTTCTGAGTTTATTAAAAGCTATTTATTCAGTGATTTGTATACATTATTATACAATATGAAAAATTATTGTACATTAACCTCCTATGACCTGAACTCTTCCATGGCATGCATTTTTAATTTCTTTTTGATATTTGGGCATATTTGGACACGATGAATATAAAAACAAAGAATTACCAGATTTGTATTTCTTTTTTTTACCAGATTTGTTTCTAAGAAAAATGAGAGCCACATATAAGGATATTCGTTTAAAATTTTGATAGAACAGTAGCAGTATAATGTCCTTGTAAGTGGATATCAAGCCCTTGTATAGCAAAATTGAGAATTTTGGTCTAAATAACCCAAATTGTGATGTCCACATATGTGGACGCCAGGTCCTAGGAGGTTAAACAGACTGTAAAGTATAAATAAGCTCAAGCTTAAACATCTGCTATGATTCCATATAAGACTGGTTAGAAACATTGTTTCTGCAAAATAAGTATGGTTACTTTTGATGATGTCTTTATAATTTGCCAATAATATGTGTAGGTGTTTTCACAGTGTTTTATTGCTTCTCTTACTAAAGGAAATTTTCTTCACTACTCGCTATCGGCAGCTAATAGTAAATATTTTGAAGTAACAACTACTGAAGTAATAATATTTTACAAAGGGAGTGCAGAAAAACAAAGATCCCTAGGAAACACTGGAGAAGCATGAAGGAGTCTATCTATAGATAGATTGATAAAGCAGTTTTATACAGTATGATAATGAGCGGTGATCAGTAACTCTGAAAACTTGCAATACATTCTGCGTGTTCTTGCTCATTCAGTCTGCCTTGTGTCTGTCTGTTTATTATTTTGTGCATGACATATGTACTGTGGAATTCATCATTTAATGCCACCGAGATCTCATAAAGCACACATGGCTCTGAGTCTAATGAATTTTGAAATACAACAAAAAAGGACCACACTGGCAAAAGAATAACATACATTTTGTATTCAACATTGGCAAGCTAAAATCCGTGCTCATTAAGCTTGTCACTACCCCATAAATAGTTTTTTAAAAAAGCCACACTGCCTATAAAGTAGTTCAGAGAACACGACAGAGGTATGCCCAACACTGTTGCAAACTATTCCAAATTTCATGCATATCAAATTTAATTAGCAGCTTATTTTATTCACTCTAACAAAAGGATCACTCTTCATTTCACACTAGAGATTGCAAGATTATTATTTTTTTCACTTTGGGACACAGTAATGTTAAGACAGGTATATGTGTTTCTAAGCCTTCCCACATATCTTTATATTTTACTTCCAAGGATACAGAATTTCTTCTAAGTTTTTGGTGGTCTTTGGGAATAGTTCTCTAGCATTTTCTTTGAATAGTAGTTGCTTTTTCAATCACTTTTCGCCCAGTCACTCTACCTGATCATTTTTGGAACCACGTAACACTGACCTATGAATTATGTAAGAATAAAAATGGCACCTCACTCAAGGGATGAACCAGTGTTGTGTCTATAGATGACAGAAAACTCCGTAAAAAATAATTTAAAATTGTATCAGTAAATACTGCAGCTTTTACCTGAAAAGTTGACACATGTCATTGTGGTGTGCAGTTTGAGAAAAATGAACAAAACTAACAGCAGATAAACAGTAACCTAAAGCCATGTCTTTAAGAAATAGAAGAAGAATCCAGTAAAGGGTTGACACAGGACCTGAGAGATGCATCTAGCCCTTCAGCTAATCCAGTTACTGTTCACTGAAGCCTCATAAGAAATGGTCTCAGTGGAAGGCTGGCTGTCAAGAAGCCATTCTTAAGAAAGACAAACTGGAAAAATAGGCTAAGGTATGTCAAATTGCACAAGAACTGGACTGAAAATCAATGGGAACAAGTACTATATAATATACTATAATAAGAAGAAAATACTATAGAATAATGAATTAAAATTTGAAATTGTCATCAGTGTACATGGAGGAAGTTGTGGGGCTGCATTTAAGCAAGTGATGTTGGGGATCTTCATAATTCCATCTAAAACTGATGGAATTATGAACACAGAAAATTTACAGAAAAGATCTACCATGCAATGCTATGTGGTAATGTCTTCATTTTTTCAGCATTACAATTATCCCAAATACACACAATGCAGTAATACCATACTTCAATTAAATTGTATTCATATAGTGTCGAATCATAACAACAGTCGCCTCAGTGTGCTTTATATTGTAAGGTAAAGACCCTATAAGTATTACAAAGTAATACCCAACAAATGATCCTCCTTTGACAAGCACTTGGTGACAGTGGGAAGGAAAAACTCCCTTTTAGCTTGTAGAAATCTCTGGCAGTGGAGGAATTTGTTTATCTTTAGCCTGCAATTTCAGGGTTCCTTCAGTGTTGCACACTGGCCCCCGTAAGATAATTCACTATGGTGTCTCTAGCTTCACATCTCAAAAAAGAGTTGCTAATAACCAGAGCTTGCTTCTAGGTGGGTGTGTCGTCGAGTAGCAAAAAACTATTTGACACGTAAATGGGTTGGAGGTGTACCGCGGGCTTCTATTTAGGGCTACACCAACTTTTCACCATCAAGCTCCCTACCTGCTTTCCGGGCCAATCTGCTGGGGAGAGTTAATGGTGGCTAAACTACCTTCGCCCACGCTGACTACAGGGGCCTGGCCAGCAAAGGATTTTCCAGGATGTGGAGATAGATTTCTAGTTCAGTAAGCCCAGCCTCCTACAAAACAGGCTATATTTCTTACAAGTATACTAAAAGAGGCTTAAGAGTAGCTAAACATCTGACACGAATCAGGAAACTGCAGGAGGGACAAGTGAAAAAACCATGACTCGGCTACAAGCTAAGCTAAGCTCACATATATGTAAAGACAAATGAATGAATACTGTGAATAAGCAGGTGATTTCAACAGAGTGCGCTCTGGCTAAAGGACTATGAAATTCTTTATCTGAAGGTTTTTAATTAAACTGACTACACAGATAATCTACACAAAACACCACAGTGCTAAAACGTATTGTGGAGCAGGACAGGATACAATACTGCAGAAAGAGCCAACACCAAAACACTAAATAGAACCCTGTCAGTCATGGCAAGACAGTGTGGAGTTGTCTTGCCAGAGAAGAGAACAAAATGTAACCAACAACCAGAGAAGAAGTTTTAAATGTCCTTTAGGAAGCCTGAAGAACTATTCCCAAAGACTTAGACAAATTTCAGAAAAGGTTGTCTAAGTGAGTTCAGGCGGTGTTGAACAATAGAAGGAGAAATACCAAATATCGAGATTCAGTTTGTTAGAATTCTACACACTGTACACCTTTTATACTATATTTTCAACTTTCTTCCAAGGAAAGTAATTTAAAAATGAGGAATGGCTGCAACATATTTTTCATTATACAGCACACGGCTTCATAGGAATGAAAATCGCTTTTTCATGCATACAGTTATTGCGCTTAAAGCCGTATCACGATGCTGTTTCTGCTCTTGTAGAAAGCTAAAGAAATTCAGAAGGTGAAACAAAACTAAAGGCTCATGAAGATTTTGCATCACTCTGAGAGCACTTAGTAAAACAGTTTTGTCCCTGTCACTTGTAAAACAGCGCACATGAATTGTCATTTAATGCAGCTTCTTTTCTTTAATTCTTAAACACATTCTCTTTTGTATTTTGAATTGCTGTGCATTTAGATAGGTAATGGCAAATTAGTTAAATTAGTTAAACAAACCAGTATATTTTTAATCTTCAATGCCTATTCTATTTTGTTTTGGAAAATTGTTATTTACTCTCACAGCTAACAAAATCAGAACAAATTGGAATGGTTTGGAAAATAGGTTTTCATTAGAAGTGAACAGGAGATTGAAATTTAAATGTAATTCTACTTTAACTAAGACTGTCCTAATTAGTAACTATTCTTTTTTAGCCATCCTTCCTGATTTGTCATATAATCTTCTGTGAGGACCAAAGTGATGAGGCTGCAATGTAATGAGAGAAGTGGAAGGCATTTTAACAGCTCATGCTTGTGGACAACATGGCAGCCAGTCAAAATGTAAGCAACAGGCAATACCACAATGTTCACACATAAGACTGTGGTATTTCAAAAACATGCCAAAGAACATCAAATAACCAAGATTCACTGTTGAGACTCAATGTGTAAATGTGGTCAAGACCGTCCCTTTACCATATAATATGATGAGAGTTGTTGTTGTGAATGAGTTCTTAATTACGAACACACGTTCCTGCCTGATTTGTGTGCTCTCCATAAGGACAGAGTTTTTGTTCGCCTGCCTGCCAGTAACAAGACATACAAAAGCACCATGAAGAATTAAGAATATTCAGATGACAATGATGAATGGCTTGTTTAAAAGCATGAATAGCTCTTGACTCACACAATACTGGTGTGTCCACATAAAAGGCTGGATAACGTGGCATTCATCTTCTTTGTAAGAGATAGAGTTAATTGCAGCTAATTATTTTCAGAATATTGATAAAAATAAGTATTTTCAAATTTCTGTGATGATGTCCATGCAGTGTGTTTCTCCTTGGTTGGAAAGAAAACATTAAGCCGCCCTCCATTCTCATATTGCAGCTTGTTTTGGCACATATACAATTGAGCAAATATTTAATTTTGTTAGGAATATTAGGGAAGCAAGAAAGCAACCATACATGAATAGAACCTGCAGTCACCATCATTGCTTTTGCTTTCCCTGCCAACATTATTGATGGCAGACAGAATGTCTCCAAGGCTTCATGCTCCCATGTGTGACAGAATGAGAGAGACAGTGTTGTCTATGAGAAAATATTTCTGTTTATCAGTCAGCCCAGCTAGCCACAATAAAAGGCATTCTGTTACATACTGTACATAAATGGCATGCTGCAATGCCTCCCTCATCCTGATTGCTTACCCCTGCACTGTCCCCTCTTGTCCCTTTTGACAGAGGGGCTTGACAGATAGATCACAAAGATGCACAATCATTGCATGGCGGGGACCGGGATGGAGTGCACCCATTATTCTAAAGCAAAGCTGTCTGGCGGGGCAAGGCCTGCACGCCACATGGTGCCATGATAGATGGGGGCCATTAATCAAGGCAGGACGGGGCCCTGAGATTGATGTGTAGAAATTCAAATGCCCAAGCAGCATTTGGAAGATTAAGGCTGTGTGGGTAAGGTTAGGAGTCTACCTTTCTGTTATGGAGAAACAGGTTTAGCTGTGCCCAGGGGTGGCATAGGGGATAATTTGCCCCCAAACTGTGCTACTTCCAGTATTCTTTGCCTCAGAGCTCCTCTGTCTTTTATATTGATTAACAATGCCTAGATTTGTCATTTTCCCACTGATGACCCGTCCTGGATCTTTTCAGCGGGAAACAAGACTCGCTGTAGTACCAAGCATTGAAATTAATATCAAAGATTACAGTTTATTTTAGTTATTTTTTTTCTATTTCTAAACAGATTAAGTAATAGTAATGGCAGACAAATTTAAAGAAGATCAGAACAGGCACAATTTAATCAGTCATGGGACAGTAATGCTAGTATTAAGGGTTTTCATTGATAACTGAACAACGTACCTGCAGATACTTGTTGTAAGAGGTGTTGTGGTACCTCTGTCCATCTGTCCGTTTGTTACTGACTTCATATTATCATTTCCTGTTTATGTTTGAATAAGTGCTTTTAATACCAAACTACTAGGCACTAAAAAGACAGGTAATCCCAGGCAAAAACACAGAATTGTCCTTGTCAATGTTAATACAGAAGGGATTCTTTAATGTGTTAATGTTTTGATATTTGTGCTAATCCCGTACAATCAAAGGAGTAAGGGGGCACAGATTAGCCCCCTTAGCGTGCTGCCTGCTGTAACCTATAATTTCCTTCAGGATTAATAAAGTATTTCTGAAATCTGATTTCTGAGATACAGCATGTGTGCGGTACTTGAGATAAAATCTTTAGTTAACTAAAGATTTTATCTCAAGTACCGCTTGGTTTGGTTGCAAACTAACCAAACTTTACAGAATAAGTATAATCTGTTTTTCATATAATAATATTTATATTATTAATAATTTTCTGACGATAAATAAGTTGTATATTGTCTTATGGTGTTAGTCATTGAGTAATTTAACTTGACAAGGTTCAGTGCTTTTGCTAACAAACTGCAATAGTTTTGATGGAGATGTGCAAATCAACAAAATCCGGTTTCTATATGTAATAGAATTTTAAAAAAAAATTGTAAAAGATTCCCCCGTTGACAAAATGTTAAGTAACAGTACTGCGTAAAGCCATGGAGAACTGTGTGTTGGAGTGTGCTGTAGAACTGGTTCGACAGCTTTCTGTGCTTTTTCTTCAGGCAAATGTTTCATGCTGAAAAACACCTACAGCATTTTGTGTTGCTGCAAATGGAGTACTCCAAAGTTTATTTTTTTATATCATTTCCATCTGCTGCACTATTTTTAGTCCCTGATTATATAAGACTTGAGGTGGTGCTGTGTGATTATGTTCTCGAGACATGGACATTTTTGTCAGAATTCACCAATTATTTATTTATTTATTTAGTGTTTTTTAAAACTATTATTATCATTATTTTTTCTCACTCATAGGGCCAAAGGAAGTTTGTGCCAGCAATACTGAAGACATGTAGATGAAATATATCTGACATTTTTTGGCAAAAAAAACTGACTGCTATGTTTAAAAATTGAATTCAGTCATTCCAGTCCGATGTCAAGTTTGAAGGTTTACCTTGGAATTTTTCCTTGGACAATTCTCAGTTAACAGACGAAAGAAAATGTTGTTAAAATGCATGCCACTTATACTGTCACAGCAACCTGTGCTCATTATTGGATTTAGTATCATGTTTAGAGTCTGACATCTCATTTCTTATGATACTGTATATCAGCAGAGATGTCCATGGCAGTGCTGCTGCCATGATAATAATGATACTGCTGGCAAAAAGGTTATTAACGTGTAAGTAATGCCGCACATTTTTTTGTCAAAAATTCCAGAAATTAACAAAAAAAAAAAGAGCAAAAAATAAATAGCAGATGTGGATCATTGGTGCGATGGATCATTGTTACAAATATCTGTCACTCCTTTATTGCCCTGATGGTTCCTATATTAAATTTCATAAAGCACTTAATTCCACATAGCTGTTCCTGAGAGTATGCTTTTGTCAAATAATATTTGCAAACAGAATATTGTCTAAGGGTACCACCTGTTATGTTAATATGTTTAGTGTCTGACTAGTGCACCCAGAGTGTAGCACATATCAGGAGGAATAAAACAAACAAGAAAGGCAATCTATAATCAGTTAGTTATCGATAAAGCAAAGATTTGCACCTCTAGGATCAAAAGGGGAAAAAAGAAAAGAAAATTACCCTCAAGGGACTTGTTGAGATTCTCATCTGAATATTCACACAAGGCTAGCGGTAATATAGTAGAGGTAGTAAAGAATACTATAACTAGGAGAGACAGCTTGTGAATATGACTCAAAGCTTAACCAGGGCTTTATCCAAGCGAAGAGGATTCATCTGGCTTTGACAAAATAAAATGCATCAAGAAATCACTATGAAAAAATAAAAAAATACATGCTTTATAATTTTTATATTGTTCCCATGACAAGAAAGACCTTCAGCAACTCTAAATCCATCTAGAGAAGTATCATCCCTGGCTATAGTTCCCCCCAGGGAAAACTTAAGCCATTAGAGAGGAAGGGAGAGAGAAAGATACAGAAGGCTTGATACGTATAGGAAGAGGTTATAAAGTGAAAGCAGCTAGCACTTCTGATGAATTTTTCCAAGGGGAAGTGCAAGTAGAGGTACAAACATTCATCTCTCAGAAAAAACACACCTGAGGGGGGAATCAAGGGGATACTGCTGTATTCAACGCAAAACTTTGGATTTGTTTTCCTGCCTATATCACTGATTTGCCATGTGCAATCTTACAAATAAGAGTTTGTTTAACAAAGAATGTGCTCAGCAAGTTTCCCGGTAATATCACTAGGTGTACATTTATTTTTTAGGTACATGATAGTAGTGCTGAAACAAATATTCAGTAATTTTCAAAATGAAAACAAAATGTAGTTTCTAGTTTCATAAAAATATTTATTGTGTTTGATATGTTGTACATTTGTAGACAAACTAAAAGATAAAGGCATTCAATACAAAGATACTTTTTAAAAAATTTGTGTGTGGTTAAAAATATTGCTCTATATACCACTTATCCATGTGCAGTTTAAGATATAACTTATCTGCACTACTTACTGGACATGTAAGTGAAGAGTTTTGCTAGCATCATTTTTCTGCTCCACTACTTCAAGGATAGATGCAAAAAATCTTAATACGTGTAGTCCTTTTAGATTAGAGCTCTTATTATACAATAATTTAGAATATTGAGCTTTTCACTTATTCAGATTTTGACATTGTTGTATTTTCTATTTCATTTAAATTTATGTTTAGCATATTTTTTGCCTTCGTGCTTTCCATTTTTCCGAGATATTGTGTTTATTTTATTAAACTGCATTGTTTATAATGATCTACTTTAATATAATTTTCCAACTTTCCAAGGTGTACTTGTTCTTATTATTATTCTCTTAGGCCCAGTTTTTGTGTTATTATAAATCTTTGATTTCATCGTGGTTTATCACTGCTAGTGTTTTGGTTTCTGTTTTGTAGCTCCTTATGTTCTCTAGTATTTCTTGATTTCTAGTCTTTAGGTTTTGTTTATGTGCCCCCCTGTGTTCCATGTTATGCCTACTCTGTGCCTTCCTGTCCCACGTTTCAGGTCTCTATGGCTGTGTCCCAATTCAGGGTCTGCACGCTTGAAGTACGCGCACTACGCATACTACGTACGGTGCGTACTATAAGTACGAGAAGTGCGGAAGTGAGACGCTTGTGAAATGGGACGGTATACGCTTCGTTGCGCTGTTCAGGTTGCCTAGCAACCATGATACTAACCGCGAGACACGTTACATACAGCATTGTTTGACAGAAATGAAGGAGGAAAATGTTTTGTTGGTCATTCATTTTTGTCATGACATCACTTTGATTAGTTGAGTATCTGAGGCTGAGACCACAGGAGTGTAAAACATGATAGTTGGGCTTCATTTCTGTGCTGAACAGTCATTTAAGATTAGTTAGTAAATAACAATTAGTTAATGTTGTTCATGAGACTAAAGTCAACTCACTGTGGCAATGTAAATATAATATGGCCAATATTATAGTATTGTCAGAATATTATGATATATATATATATATATACACACACACATATACATATATCACTGACTTTCAGCTTGTTGTGTTTGTGGATATATGACTGACTTTAATTATTAAACATTCGCACATAAATAAGTGACGTCATATTCAGTACTTTTGACAGTTCACTCTTCGGCCGCTCCATCTTATTAGGGAAATTCCATATATATAAATGTAAATTTCAAAACTCAGCCCCATCATTTAATTTGGTTTTGATTGAAATTGAATATTACTTAAACTCTCTTAAATTAACTTCCAATAAAAAAGGTTTATCATTGATTGGAGTTCATTCAGAAATGTTTAAGGTATGAGTTGTGTACCTCAAGTACAAAGTTGTTATGAAGTCTGTCACATCCCCCCCCCCCCCCCTTTTTTTTTCTTTTTCTATCCTTTATTCATTTATCCTTCTTATTTCATTGTACTGTATATTGTTACTCTTATTTGCCTTGTATGTCTACTGTACAAACTAAACTGGAATGACTGACTGTTCGCTTTATAAGTTCAATAAAGTTTTGAAAAAAAAAAAACCCTTTTCTGTCGCTCCCTTCTGCCTTATTTTGCGGCAAAATTATCCACACCCACCGCCGCGCTATGAATTGTGGGATATATGGGACCACGAAGCGTGCACCAGACCACGCTTGATATTTGGGGAAATCGACGGCACATTTGGAGTATGCATTTGAAGTACACTTCGAATTGGAACAGCCGTCGTCGCGTGGCGGGGACGTAACCGCACTTGATATGCGTACTTCAAGCGTGCAGACCCTGAATTGGGACACAGCTACAGTTCTCGGTCTTCCTTGTCATCATTGCCTCTGTGTTTGTGTTTCCTGTTTTACTTTGAAAGTCTGTGTCAGTGTATTCTGCTTTGCCTCCTTTGTCTCAAAACAAAGCAAAGACACTAGGAGCTACTGCTGCATGTACTATTTTGGTGAGCGTACATATATTTAATGTATATTCTGTCTAGTAATTTAATGACTTAAAGCATTTCTCCATGTATCAATGTACCAGCAAAATGCAGGCAAGCCCAAATCCACTCGCTGTTTATGCAAACATGGTTGTAAATGAATTTCATAAGGCAAGCATTTCAAAAAATCAGCATTGCAAATATTTTATGGAGAAGGAGGCACATTCAGCACATTTGTTAGACCTCAAGAAAGCACACAATGGTTATGAATGAGAGACAATGAATGCAAGCATTGCTCTGTTTGGAAGACAACTCCACAGGGTAACCATAAATTCATGATAAAAGACATTACACCCATTTGACTTGTTGATTTTACGTATTAAAAACATGATTGAACATTCTTTCCAAAAGGTGTTCAAATATATGTTTTCCAAAATATTAGGTGGATTAACCCTTTGTGTGTGTAGTTCATTGCATTTGATAAACAGTAATATTACATAATTAGCCTCACTTACCCAGAAGTGTCTAGCCTCATCATTATCTTTCTTTATGATTGTACTGATATCAAGATTACACACTTCTCTGAAGTTGTAGATGCTGCACTTTACTATAGTCATTCACTTGACCTATCTCTACCATTACCAGAAGCATAAGGTCCTCTGCTACAGAAGGCAGTCTTAGTTCTGCTTGAAAGTGGGCCACCATTCATCAGGCCTTACTGTGACCTTGTTGTGCTCTCTCAGCAATATCTAGTTAGTCCAAATTGCTTCTCTTTGTTTCACAATTTTCAGCCCACATCT
The DNA here is from genome assembly GCF_057382095.1 of Aulonocara sp. 'chitande type north' Nkhata Bay. Classification (NCBI taxonomy): domain Eukaryota; kingdom Metazoa; phylum Chordata; class Actinopteri; order Cichliformes; family Cichlidae; genus Aulonocara; species Aulonocara sp. 'chitande type north' Nkhata Bay. Next base: position 6,991,875 of record NC_141350.1, read on the forward strand.
GTAGAAAGTAAACAATGCAGTATTGTAATGAGAAATGGCAAGCAGGGAGAAGGGGAAGGAATGACACCTTAGAGACTGTAACCCCCTTGCTCCCTCTCTCTTTCTATCTATTTCTCTGTGCAAGTGAAAACAAGTGGACTGCCAAAGGGAGAGAGGTACCAAAAATTGCTTCTGTTGAATGCACTTCTGCGCCTTTATTGCTTCCTGTAATTGCTTCTCTGAGAGGTAACTGCTCTCCTCTTGTCCTTTTTTCACTGCTGAAGGATTGTACCCTTCGAAACATGGAGCAAACCCCACCTGAGTCATGAATCCCATTTAAAGTCAATGTTGAAGGTACACGTATCAATTTGATTGAGCCTGAATGGATACATACAGCATAGTCCAACCAAACTACATTATGTGATTTAAATATTTCTATACAGAAAGTGTTCTTTACCAAACCCACCATGCCTGATCTACCAGAGTATTTTCAGTGTATACTGGTATGGTATGCACGTGGTGTGTTGATAAAAGTAACAAAACTCTGATAGTTACAAGTTTAAGATCTTGTGGGAGTAACGGTCCAATGATATATGCGCTTGCTGCATTATCAAAATGACAATAGGGAGAGTATGTGCAGCGCCATATGTTTAAAGGCTAATTTCAGATGAAACAGAGACCCAAAGAATGGCTTCGTGCTTTTCTCCAGATGTTGAAGTGTTACGACCCAGCTCGGAATGACCGTAACAAGAGCGGGGTGTCCCGCGACTTCCCATGCCCAAACAGACACAGCGTCGGACTTTTAAGAATAATTTATTCACAGCAATGGCGCTCAATACAATGGTAGTGGGAGTGTATGATTTCAGGGTGAGCCAAGGCCAACACAACAAACAAAACCCAACCTAGGCTTCAGTTCCCCTTTTACCTCTTCCAGAAAATAAAGAAAGAAATGACACAGTCTGACCTCCCTGGTCTAACAGCACAGGAGAAAACGAGCAGTTACATCAGGCCGTGCCTTCCATCCACCAATCACAGCTGAGCCCCTGCACAGGTGAATTAGCATACACACATTAAGAAACAAACCAACAACACACGCACGTAACATGAAGAATAAGATTTTTTTTACATGCTAATATTTATGGATTGGATTACTCTGAATAGAGTGGGTTTACTTTTTCGACAGAGACAAGTAGAGTACTTGTAGTAAAAACAACAAGAAAGGTAAGCTTGTGTCACATTGTGTGGTATGATTTGTTCGCCTGTGTGTTTATTTTAAAGGTCAGAAATGCAACCAAATAATGGGGAACACATGATGATGTGATATTTGCTTGTAAAAATACCAAGCTACTCATACTCATACAGTATATGGATAAAAACATTTTTTAGAAAGCAAAGTAAAGTAAAAGTAGTATTATATAAGGTGTTTCTAGTATTTCACTCTCTATTATAATAAAACATGTATTTATTTGAAACATGTCCAAAAATCCCACAGAATAACTGCATGTAATACTGAAATACATTCTCACAATAAAGTACTTTTTAGTCCACAGGTATTTGCACAAGAACACAGTCAATCAAGATGTGATCTGAAATGTAGTCTTTCAGATGTGATACCAGGGATTAGACAACAAATACTAAATTGACTGCAAAGTCTTACCTTTTAATAGACATTTGATATTTGACTGATAAGCTGTTTTACGTACAAGTGAGGCCTGTTCCCTCATTATTCACGACAAATTAAGCAGATGAAATATTTGGAGTTGATTCCAAGTGTTTTACTTGCATTGGTAGCTTTTTACTGGAACACTCAATGTGAGGTGATATCAGTTTCAAAGAGATGTCAATGCAAGTGATAGAGCTCATCATTATGCAGAAAAACCTAAATTAATCAGTTAACGACATAGTAAAAACTTACAGAGTGGAATATATACAGAGTGGAATATATCAGAACTCTTTCCTTGGTTAGGCTTTAGCCACACACATGCGTGCCAACCTGTGGTTAATGGAGGTGATCGACAGTCAATAGTGTGAAATACGGTTAGGGTTATATGTTAACACCACATACAAAGAGGTTTATGGTGTTGTTATCATGAGTGCATTAAAGACATTGACTATCCTGTGAACATTTGCAAACTATTCGCCAAGCAGGAGCGAAACTGTGAAAGTGTGTAATGCTTTCAGAGTAAAACATTGTGCCTTTTGAAATGTGTTGGTTGTAGTGGTAAAGCACACTGTTTAATGTCATGGCAAACATTCTCCATTTGTGCTTTGTGAAACACTTTTGCAAGTTTCACTATAGTTTGGAGAGTAAAAGCATGGAGGACACTGACTTCTCTGCAAACACTAGTCAAACTGTGGGTGATTACAGCAATCTGCTTGTAAACAAAACAGGGATATTTGTCCTCTGCATATGCAACATATTTCACCTGGTGACAGCCAGTAACCTTCAACAACCACTTGTTAACTGATTATGGCATATCTATCAGTTAGATCAGCGATGGGAGTGACTGACTAGTTTCTAAGCCTTTGTCACTGAGGTTTTAAGAGAAATTCCTTCACAATATCTAGACAAGTCAAGAGTGCTGTCAAGGAGGGAAGCATATCGCTGTCAAGGTAAAATAAAAATGTCACGGTCTGGCTGGCAGACCGTGGGGATGTGGGGAAGGAGGAGGACCCAGGCGCGGAGCTCAAAGTTCAAGCAGTGTGTTTATTTACAGAGTGGAACAAAAACAACAATAAATCCCCGTGTTCTCCCAGACTCCCGTGTCGTGTCTCTGCGTGAATAGTTCGTGTCTCTGTGCTCTCCGCTCCCGTGTCAGCACCCCCCGGTGCTCGCTGCTCTTCGTGCCTTCCACGCTCCTCCTGCGGGAAACAATAGACGCAGCCGTCAGGACACAAATAACCGCGGGCATACACTTACACACATTAACTCAATTCAATGGGACGACTAACGTGGAGTCTCAAGGAATGATCCCGCGTCGGTGGGAGCTCCAAGACTCTCTTAAGTAGCTCCCCCGACGAGGCCTGATCAGCAGCAGGTGTGTGGCTTCGGGTGTGGCCAGTCCCCTTGCAGGGCCACACCCTCCAGGCCTGACACCGCCTATAAACAAGTGCTCAGCCACCCACACACACATATACACAAGCACAGGGAAGGGGGAGCAACACCAAAATACACAACAATAATAATAATAATAATATAATACATGACTGCTCAGGGATCCTGGGTCGCCCAGTCCCAGGACCCTGACAAAAAATGCATATAAATATAGATTTAGAGCAAAGTTCTACTCAAGAATTGGTATGCCAGATTATATTTTGTCTGAAACAATGTGCCCAGTTCGAGAAAGCATCTTTGCATTGAGCAAACCAAGTTACTCTTGGGTTGCATTGAGCAAACCAAGAGTAACTTGTACCAGAATGATATCAAAAGTTATGGAAAACATAGGAAAAGTTCCTTTAGATCATGTGCTATCAAACATGGTGGAGGCAGTGTTAGGGTTATGAATAACTGCCATTGGAACTGGGTCAATAGTGTTTATTGATTCTGGTGATGTGGACAGCCATTACTCTCTGTTCAGATGTAGCAAAATGCTGCAAAAGACCCAAAGCACACAACAAAACCAGCCAAAGAGTTTTTCAAGACAATCTCAATCCAACCAAGAATGCTTTTAACTTAGAGAAGAGGTAAGGTAGAGGGACCCACAAACAATCATAGCATTTGGTGATGTCTGTGGGTTCCTGACTTCAAGGTTCAAGGTTCAAGGTTCTTTATTTGTCACATGCATAGTTATACAAGTATAACACACAGTGAAATGTAGCCTGACACGCTCCTCGACATGTGCAAAAATTGGGGGGGGGGGGGTAGAGGAAGAACATTATATATATATATATATATATATATATATATATATATATATATATATATATATAGTATATACACTGGGTGAATGTGCAGTAGTAGCAGCAAGCAGGTGAATTCTGTACATTAATATGAATAGACATCTGACTATTTTACAGGATAGACAATATAAACATATTTAAAATTAAAGGAATTGAAATGTACATTGTGCCTTGGTTTAGAGTGTCTGGAAGAGAGTCCTGTCTCAGGGTTCTACACTAGTATTAAAGATATTTATTTCAAATTATTATTATTGTTTTTTTAATTTTGTCTAATTCACTTTGGGCCTCTAAGAAGGATTCTATGTGTAGAAATGCTGGTAGTCCTAAATGGTTAACACAATGCTTTTATGAAATCCCCCAAAGATGAAGCACGTAAATTACATATTGACTGATTGATTTAAAACACACTGTCGTGTTTAGTGTGTTGCAGTTTGTGGTAAAATAACCACAAACTGCAATTGTCCAAAAACAAGCGTACCTTAGCGATGCATATTAAAACATATACATATACATATAATAATAATAATAATGATAATAGTAATATAATACATACTATAACAGCTCTGTGTACTCCATCTCTCATCCTATGAAAGCTATGATGGGCTCCAGCCTCACCTTAAATTGGGTACGTGGTTAAAAATGGATGGGTGGGTAATACAAAAACACTAATCATCTGCTTGGGGGTGCTTTTTTTGTTTAAAAAAAATACTCATTGCACTATATTGCAACTTAAATGTATCTGTTCCTGTTGTTCTTCACAGTTATTCCCCAAAAGTTATTCACATGTCAATCAAGCCATACACAAGTCAGATAAAAATAGTCCAAATACACTGAAATCCCAAAGTAGCTTGAAAGGAACTGTTATTTCTTGCTTTATAAGTTGGTATTTCCTTCTATTCATGTAACCTACATTTTACACTGAAATACTAAAACTCTTTTGAATATAACCATTTTATTTCAATTCACACTGAAGCACAATTCATGTGCTCGACTTATGCAAATATTAAAGTGAAATTGGACAAGTGATGTGCAAGAGTAACCTTTTTAGCACTACATCAGGTGTGGTTTATCATTCCAGTAGTTGTTTTGTCCATGGGCAAACACTACTTTTGTGTGCATGTCTGTATATGCATGCATATAAAACTTATTTATTTTTACTTGGGTTTGTGTTTTGTTGAGATTGCAAAGTCTGGAGTGGAAACTGCTGTGCCCAAATAGTTTTCAGCAGGTGGTGTTTGCACAGTGAATACACCATGTCTCTGAGTCCCAATCCCATTTAAATGCCTGGAAGCAAAAATCTACCCCAGTTCCCTGCTCACGTGCCTATCATTGTTGCATTCATTCCTGCAGTAGCCTGTCACTTGCATTTTGTGTTTTAAAGCTGTTAATTTATTCATCCTTTTTGCCAGGCACACTGCATTTAATTTGTGATGAAGGAACTGGAGCAGGAGACAAAATGTTCCTATATTACGGTTACGTAAATCAGACGTTTTTTTGCTTTTTTTTGTTCAATGTATATACAAAGATAAGATGCCTCCTGGCATTATTCATATTCTCTGTTTCTTTATATATATATATATATATATATATATACACACACACACATATATACACATATATATTGAGTCTCAGTTTCTAAATGTATCACTTTTTTTCTTGTTTTTTTTTTAACTTTGCTGTTATATATATATATATATATATATATATATATATATATATATATATATATATATACATATGTATGTATATATATATATATATATATATATATATATATATATATATATATATATATATACATACATACATATGTATATATACGTATATATACATATGTACATGCATCTGCCATGACGGTTATAAAAATGTAGTTATTGTATGAAGCAAAATAATTTCCACTATTTGTTTCTCTTAAATTTTGACATCTGATTGATATATGTGTATTTGTATGCCATGTCATATGTCAAATACTGAAACTACTGAATACCACTGGCTTTTTTTTAGTATTATCAAATGTGTTTCTGTCCATTAGCTACAGCAATAGATACTATTAATCATAATATGTATTGATTTATCTTGTACAGAAATTATATCACACAACACAGGTTGAATAAAATTGGCTTTTCTGTTTCTGATATTGGCACTCAGTGTACTCAAAACAAAAACAGACACATATTCCCATGCACTATGACACTGTTCCCCTGTCTTTGGCTTGCAATCACTCAAGCTTTCCTCCATCTTGGTCTGCAGAATCCCATTATCTCCTCATTTGTGCTTACCCTGTGACAAAACCTCAATTAGTTTTCCAACCAAACATGCTAAACCCACACTCACCACTTTAGCCATTGCCAAGAAAATAATACTTATCAATTGGAAAAATAAACACTTACCGTCGGTTGAATCTCCTTAAGCATGACCTCCAGTCTTGACAGAAAAGGATGACACACAATATTGAAATGGGGTCTCCGAACTCATTAGATAGAACTGTAGAATCCTGATTTCGCCTGTCATCAAATTTGACGATGTATATTCCTTATTGTCCTTTCTAAGCATGTGATTATTATCGATTTGGTTGCAATCTACATTATTGTCACTGATATTATAGATAGAAATTGATATTCTATTTTGCATTACAACTTCAAGATCTCGGTCAGGATTTTTTTTTTTTTTTTTGAGGCAGTTACTTATCACTGATCACACAAGGGTCCCAGCACAAGTCAATAGGATTCTTTTTTTTTTAATTTGGGGGACCCTTATGTTCTGATGGGGGCTGTATGGTTGAACACCACTGTCTTGCCCATGGGGGTGCTTGGTCCGGTCTGCTCGAGTCTGGACTTTCTGGTTCTTTCTGGTGCCCTGGCTCCCCCTGGGGTTGGGTGATTTCCTGGTGGTCCTCTTGGGGTGGTCCTCAGTGCTAGGCCTGCGTATTGTTGGAGGGCTAACACTTTGATGGTTGAGCCCACTTTGTTTAGCTTGCATTGGTATGCTGATCCATCCATATTTATCATACTACACCAATGTGTTTGGCTCTTCTCTAGTTTTTCTTTTTGGATGGAAAATGTGGAGAATCAACAGTAACGTGAGAGACTCGTAACCAACACATTTTATTTTAACATATGAACCATGGCATGTTTTGGATTAAATATATGTATATCATACAAGATCAACAGAAAGTCACAAATCCATTCTTATGATTTGCTTTTCTTGTCTTTGACATTGTTTTTTTGTTTTAAAGCAACATTAAAATTCAGCAACATTGACATGCTTTCAACATTCAGTGTAGGAAAGGCCAATTTTCCCACACACATATTAACAGTGTCTGTCACATCACTGCACATTTCAGGCCCATTTTCCACTTGATGCAGTATGTGCACAGTTGGTATGGGGGCACCAGGTTAGACCTCTCAGCTTTGTGTACTGAGGTGCACTAAAAAACTTTGACAAATGGCTTTTGATGGAAGCAGTGAGTGGCAGACTATATTTCCCCTCTGCTATTTGGAGTAGCCAAGAAAGCATAGCATTAAGTGAGCTGTACATTGGTGCATGCTCATTGCTGTCTTGCAAAGACTGATGGTTGAAAGTTTGAATATGAACAACACAGAGGGGGGGCAGGAATAATATTAAAGATCAGAGAATTTTTATTTTAGATTTTTAGCCATGTGTAATTAGTGGCTTTTTAAATTGTTTAATCTTGCTTTCATATGGTGGAATACACTAGATATTCTTCCATATGCTAGAAAGCCGCAGTACACTCTACACTGAGTGGTGTCTTTTGGTGGTCAGCAAGGGTAAACCAACATGTATAAAAATGTGCAGGGCAGTGAAAAAAGCTTTTCCCTCAAGGCTGCAGTCAATTCCCCTGATACAGTTCTGCTCAGCACCATTGCTCCTAAACACCCATATGTTGCTTACACTTAGATAAAAATGGGAGCTTTCCTAAGATTAGAGACACAGATCTCACAGAAATATCTTTTTCTAGAGAGCTAAATGTTTTTTTTTTTTATTACATAAACTGAAGCTGAACATTTTAACAAACTGAATAATGTTTGGAGATGTGCTTTATATGTGTACCAAAGAGTTGCCGTTCTGTTGATACTACAAGTGGATATTGTACTTTTTAGTATATAAGCTCAGTCTCATTCTTTTGACCAAATATATAGATTCTTTAAAAACGCTGTAGTTGTTGGAATTGATATGAGACATGGTATTAAAAAGCACAGCTCCATGAATGTGTTCCCTTGCAGCAGCACTTCTATCTCATTTTCAACATCAAAAAGAGAGAAATGACACGATAAGAAAGAGAACAAGGCTTCCCTTTCGAGAAGAGGTAGTCAGACACTTATGTTTGAGAATATATCGGGCTGTGGTGGAAAAAAATCAAATTGAAAATGTATTTTGTCCGTATAACAATGTGGGTTTTTTTTGTTTGTTTGTTTTTCACTTGTTATATCACTAATGACACCATAAACCTGACCCTAGTCCTCAAAACTTTGCATTCAAGACCACAAAATGCCAAATAAAAACTTGCAAATGATTATACACCACACACAAAAATACAAACACACACACACACAGGATTCGCCTAAAGCAGCATCCTATTTATACACTTCATGATATATGTAAATTTAAAGGCCAAATATAGTTGTGTATATATAAATAAAGCCCTCACAACCTTTGATAGAAACTGCAATCAGCCTAGGGACAAATCCACAAGGTGTATGATTTTTAAGGCACCTCTTCTGATGTGGAACATGCATACAATACATACATATTTTGCAATTCTTACAAAGTAAAAGGATGAACAGTGGAGCAAATTATATTTGTGGACTACAGTTGATATGTTTTATTTGTCTTTACAAATAAAATAAATTCTTACTGTATGATTTTACTGACAAATTCAAAGCTACCCATAGCATCCCCATGATAGACACTATAATAGCGTAGCAGCGTTCATGACAACTTTAATATTTTAGACAAGTGCATGTTTTTCTTCCTTGTCCATGATTTACAATAAATAACTAAAATAACTTAATGACATAGAGGAACACTTTTAGGCATTATGAAAGAAACAAGTCAGCAAATGATACACCTATCATACAAGGATGCGTCCTCGATTATAACACTTCTGGCAAATGTCTTTTCTACTCCACATGCATTTTAAGAATTGAGACATCTTTCTTTGTCTATTTTCATTATCACCTCCTATAACTTTTATATTTTACTTATTTACTTAACTTTAAATTACAATTTAAGTAATTCAGCTGATGTTCTCCCTTGTAAAGGAGATGTCTGTGAGGTAAAGTTTTGATGCTTGATAAATAACATTTACTGATTTAATGTTCTCAGTGTCAGATATTTCACAAATACTCTCCAATAATCATCATTTTTTGTAGCAAGGTTTTTGTCTCTGCGTCTGTTAAGGTTAGATGTTGCCATTCAAGCTTTTCTGTCCACCCATGAAAGAAAAACAATCTCCAAGGTTTCTGTTTGAGTCATGGTGCCTTCTGAGTTTTAGGTCAAATAGAAAAGGAAGCAACATGAGGACACTGATGTGTTACTTTGGATATATACCAGCAAGGAAACACCTACAAAGGGAAAAGATGATATTTCCAAGTGGAACCAGTAACGCTCTCATTTAAATATTTACTATAGTACTAACATGCTGGTTTTCAATGTGTTCCTTTAAGTGGTAGAAGTGCTTTGTTGCCTGCTTGTTGTAAATTATGTATATTAACATAATTCACACAAAAAAACCATTTACATTTACTATCTAAATTTGTGTGCACTGCATCGGATTAAATTTGACTGCACAATTCAAGCAGACTCACATATTTTATGGTGTTATGCTCTTAAGGTTAAATGGAATTCGATGGCATGCAGTATTTGAATAATTCAGCTTATAACACATGTTGGACTTTAAACAAATCTAGTGGATGAAGATGTTACTTTTAAAAAATCTACAATATATAACACAACATGATCTGAACTACATTACAGAAGTATTTTTTGAATTGTGCATCAATTCAGCCAAATTTACTTAAAGAAATTATGAATTTTTAAACTGTTTCTACAATTTTTAAAATGTTAAAATCCAGCTGTTTTATGGAGTTGTTCTGTGCATACATGTTCTGTATGTGGATTAGATTCAGCATGATCCTTTTCTTTGAAGGAGCATTTTGATTGTTGTTGCAGCAACAAACTCCAATAAATGATGAATGTAAATATGTCACTTAACTACAACTGCACCATAAGATCAGTGCATTGTTTAAGATTGTAATCAGAGCATTTCAAGTATCGTGCAAGATCATTATGAACCTTTTGTACCGTCACTGATTATTTTTAGAGAGATGTTATTTAAGATGGGAGGAAATAATGTCCTGCCACTGACCTCAAACAATTTTGAATGAAGTGAACCACAAAGATAACCAATCATCAACATCCCTGCACCCTGCAAGAAGCTCAAAGGTACTTTCCCTCCATTACTCTGTAAACTGTTAAATGTTTTCTTTTCTTCCTCATTTCTTGCTCCTGTTAAGTGAACTTTTAATTCATACAGGAATAAGGAAATTGCTTTTCAAAAAGGCCAAATGTTTACTTCAGCTATGTTAGATGCATCCATACTATTCTAGGTAGGAAAGATATTTATTACCTATAGCTTTTAATACAATAATTTGATAACCAGGAATGGTGAAAACAGGCAAAATCACCTGCCCCAGTCAAAACTAGTATTCAATAAATAGTATTTCAAAATTAAATATACGTTTGGGTGGCATATCATATCCCCGCAACTTTGCGGGGATATGATACATTAAAAACAAAAATGTATAAAAAGAAATAATTCTAGAATCTGCTATAGCCTGTTTGCTCATTTTAATTCAGCATCTTCAGGTAAACCACTGGGTAAATACAGGGATCACAGATATCATGTGCCAGTATTGATACTTATAGCTTATGAAAGCAGCTCATGATTTGCAAAGTTTGCACCATCAATATTCTTAATCTGGATACATTTTAATATCAATTAAATGTTTGTGAATTTTGTTTTCTACTGTTAGTGTGTTTCGTTGTTTTATTTAATGCAACCAATACACAGAGTTGTTCCCAAGCCAGCCACGAGATGAGATGCCTCTAGTATGCCCAGGGTCTGTCTGGCAATCTGTCTCCAGGTAGGACAAGTCCAAAACACTTCACCTAAGAAGTGCCCTGAATGGAACAGATGCCTGAAGCACCCCAAGTTGCTCCTTTCATTACAAAAGAGTACCGGTTCTACTCAGAGTCTTTCTTGAATGACTAAACTCCTCACCATATTTCAGGCTGAGCACAGACACTCTATAGAGAACCTCATTTCAGCTGCCTGTATCAGTATTCTCATTCTTTCAGTTTCTATCACTAATTTATGGCTGAAAGTAAAGTAGGATCACAGATCAACATCAGTGGCTTAACTTTAATGCTAATCTCTCCCTTCACCACAGCAGGTTGTGTCCAACCTCAAGTACCCCATTAGGGTGGCCTATGGGACTGCTCTGGCCTGGGCCTGAATGAGGCCTTGTGTCTTCAGGGTGGGGCTCCTAGTGGATGGATTCTATGACATCTGGAAGGGCATCCAAAATAAAACTCCAAAATCAAACATGTGGAACTGACTGCTGTGGCAACCCTTTTTGACCACAGAGCAACCAAAAGTAGCCAGTTTTATAGTTGATGCCCCAAACTGTGTTTCACTGAAGTGAATCAGCTAGAACAGCTACTCTTTAAAGAAGTTCATAAAATTCATTTTTGTTTAATTTAGTAGATTCCTCACCTCCTCTGTCTCAGACAGAAATACTGATGTAATTATTGATCTCTCTTCTCTAGTTCCTTCTTTTCCTTCCTCGTCTGTCTGCTTGGCTCTTCTGTAATTATATTCATGGTTACTGGAACATTTGTAACATATCAGCTGTTTAAGATGAGCCACTGCTCACTACATATGATTGCCAATACATGTGTCATCATAGCATCATTTGGTCCCTTTCTCCATCCAACAACATATATAACATATAACACTTATATAATTATTATACCTACAGATATGTAGACCCTCTAAGTCCAAAATGTTTTGATAACTACACCAATTTTACTAGCATAATTATTTTGCATAGCAATGCTAAATGCTAACATAAAATTTCTATCCCAGTTTTTCTAAATGTGTTTTTTTATGACTGCATAAATCAAAGTTCCGGTGCTTGTGTTGTGGGTTTTAAGCCTGATGTGTGTGCGGGATAGTGGTAATAAAGTGTCTTGACCAAAATGCAATCTGTACAGAAAAATTACCCTACATTCAGAGGAATACATGCCTTGTGGGATTTCTTTTCACATTTTATTGCAAAGTGGGAACACATTCAAAAATTTAATTAAAATACTGATATTTAATTAGAAGTATCAAAGGACTTGGCAAAGTGAGCTTTCCTCCAAATGCTTTTACAGAAACAACTTCATAGTATTTCTTTAGAGGAAATGGTTCTTGCCAAAAGTGACATGCTAATAACTGTTTTTTTTATTCAGCAGTAAAACAAACAAATGTCTGCATAAAAAAAAAACATTAAAAAATTTAAATGACTTTTCACCAAAACTAAGTCTAAAAACTCAGCCATCTCACTCTCACCATGTCCTTCACACATCAGTTTGTATTTTCAAAAACATCCAACTTGTCCCTTGCATGTACAATAGCCTTGAAGAGATTCTTACAGACAGACGGCACTCACTACCCCAGTAAGACACTGCACAGTAATGACTTTTATTTACACTGACATCGCACTACGGGTATGTTTGCCAACCCCGCTCTGGGAATTCTGATAAGCTCATCTAAAAGCTAACCTAAAAACAGCACGATTAGACACACTTTTCTTTGATATGAATGAAGGGTTTCTCACCTGTTTTCTGCGTTTTCTTCTTTATCTGGCTCTGTCTTAGAAAAAGAAGAGAAAATTCAGAAAAAGGAGGAGAGTGTAAATACATTCTGTGAAATATTAAACTGCACAAACGCTCGCTTTGCCACATGTAATGCCAGTTGACCGTGAGAGACACTGAGTGCATATATTGCATTTTTCCAAAAACATTCCTGTTTGCAGTGAATGTTATAGAAAACACAATATAAGGTTTATATTAACACACAGTTATTATGAGATAATGTTAATTGAAGAATTTGTGCCTAAGAATACAATTATTTGTTTAATGAATTAGGCAGCTACTATAATTTATTTTGTTCCACACCTGTGTTGGTAATCTTTATCTCATCAAAGGCTCATGCAGTTCAGAAAGGTGTGAAATGCATTAAGCAATAACCTTGTAAACTTTTTTATTTACCTGCATTCAATGTCAAAATAACAGGCAAAAAGATGGTTGTGAAAAATAAAGGTTTCACACGTGTCTGCAGTCTTGTGAGATTTGAGAAGCTTTGGCTTCGGCTCATGCAATGTTACCCAAAGTACAGCAGAATGACCACAAACAGGGCTTGTGGTCATTCTGCTGTAAAAAAAAAAAAAAAAAGGGAATCAAAAAAACATAAAAATTGAAACTTAAAAAAAATGAAGGTTTTCTGTTAATAGCAGTGTGAACTCTATTTTTAAATTAAATCGTATAAGGTAAAGAGACTTACATCTTTCAGTTTGTGTGCCCCAAAAATATAAATACAAGATGTAGAAATGGCAGTTTTGCCAGCTGTGGTCATTGACACTAATGAGTACTAATGATCGTTTTGAATATTGGAAACTATTAAATGTCTAGAATTGGGGAGTAGCTTATGGGATTCAGACAGTGCACACTTTTTATTATTATCATCATTATTATTATTATCATTATTATTTTTATTATTGTTTTTACTTTTTTATTTAAAATTTTCCATATTCCATAAACAAGACAATGTCTGATGATACAGCTTAAGAAAGTATTTGCCGTTGAGATGCTGTCAGCCCATGTATATATATATATATAAAATGGCATCATTTTCTTACTTGAAAAATGCAGTACATGGCAAAGTGTCTGGGTTATGCTAAAAAAAAGATAAACACATCACAGTGTTTTCCTCAAGTACAGTGGTGAGGCAAATTCAATTACAGGCAGGCTTATCCACTGGAGCTGAGGGTGGCTCTTACCCATGTGTCTGCAGGTGAAGTCTAGGGAGAGTTGAGCTCATTTTGTAGGTACCCTCAGGAGGACAGGTACTGAAAACCTACCCCACACTGCCTATTAAAAGAAGGCCCAAAACTTTGAAATAAACAGTTCTATTCCTTATAGCACTTTCTTCTATTTTTTTCAAGATACAAAAATATAAAAGGAAAATAATCAGCATGTTATTATTTGGAGTATCCATTCGGAGCTTTAAATATAGCAAGTATAGAGGTCATGAAGAATACTACTTAAGGGGTTTAAACCAATAGCAGTTTGAGCTTTAGCACCAAATATATCGAAACAGCCCAGCCCCATTCAGTTAGATTCCCAACATAAACTGCAATCACATTGTAATGAAAAGGCACAGACTGGTGAGAAGACTAGAGAAACAACCTAAGGAGTGTGAAAGTACAAGGTCAGGAATAGCATTAGGATAAAGATTTGTGTTGGTATGCAGGACTGTAGCATAAGGTTTATATTGTTAGCTGATAATGCGAATACATTTCAGTTTATAAAGACCCCTAATACAAAGGTAATGTAATATGTAGTGTAGCAAAGTTCTTTCGCTTTGAGTAATTAAATAACATACTGTATTGCTTTCAAGTTAAGTAATAAGTAATGTGTAATGATCCAAATATGTTGTAAATACTTATCTATATACACCAATTCTATTGTTTCATATTTATGAATATATTATTCATGTTCAGGGAGGTTGTTGTGGTCTGTTCTTAGATCTACTAGCCATTGACCATTGCTGTTAAGGGCTGTGTCCTTCTCCTATATGCTCTTCCAGTACTGTTCTGTCTTCAGCCTTGGTGGTGCTGTTCTCATATTGTTCCCCTGCCACTGAGAGTACACCTTGGTTGTTCTGTGGAGAACGGTTGGCTTATACTCCTGCCTTCTATCTCTGGTGTACCTCTTCAAGCGGCTGGCCAAGGCCGTGAGTCTTTGCTTGGCAGTTTTCTAGGCCTCAGGTATGGACAGCCTGTTGTATTTCTCAGGCACCTTCTTCATCACACCTTTCTGCAGCTCCGATAGTTGGCTTACCTTCCACCGTGCTACCGTGATCGTGGCCTCTAGTCTCCTTGTCCATGGAGGGTACTGCTCCTAGTGGCTGTTCAACTTGTAGCCAAGCTTCTCACTGATCACTGCTGCTGTACTGTAGATCAGCTAGTTAATCTTGGTAATGGTTGTGGAAGATTGTATCCGTAGTGGTGCATTCACATCACCTAGTATATCTTCTGAGGGTACTTCACATAGCCTTGGTAACTGGCCATTGAGGATCCAGGTTTCAAGCTTTGCCATGATCCTGTCTCTCAGGTCAGTTCCACTCGCACTCAACAAACTTTCTTCCATCGCACTTGGGGCTTGGTACCCAATCTCGGGTGGTGGTGATGATATCGTCTCATTGGCCTGTCGTCCTAACTCCCCCTTACAAGAGCATTTGTGTTGTACCCCTCAATCTCTAGGCATAAGAGCAGTTCCTTCTTCCAAATGTTGGAACACTGAGCTACTAGTTGTTTCGCTGTCAATGCAGATGCTGGGTATCAAAGATTCCATAGGTCCCTCATCCTACTCATGTAACTCCATCGACTGGGGCCACTTGTGTAGTAGCATTCCGACAGTGGCCTATTTTCATCTCTTGCCCACCGATGCCGTCTTGTTCCAGTAGCCCACTCATCAGGGTGTCCTGGTTCCTCAACACCTTGTTATGGCTTCATATTTGTGTCTCTCACTCAAAGTCAGTCACTGAACTTTATCCTTACAAGTTCTATTCAAATTATAATAAGGAAAAGCAACTCCTTAAAGTAGAGTATTGCATTGGTTGGTGTTATATAAAACTGTTCTGTTTGTAGGAGATAACACACACAGCATTGTTGTTTGTCATATTAAATGTGAGACATCATGCTCCATGTATTGTTCAAGCAGTAATGCACATTTTAATGATGTGTGCATTTGTCTTACAAACCATTATTTGGCTTTTTATATTTTATGTGGGTCACGGGGTGCCAAAAACATAAACTGACACAATGAAAACATGATCTGCTTTTTTCTTTTCTCCAGTATTTCCCTCTTTATTAGCAAAGAGGTCTACCTAAATAAAGTATTCTCATTTGTTGCTGATTTTGTTTTAGGAGTAGTAGTTATTTTCTTTCTGAGAAACCTGCTACTGTATCTTCTGTATCTTCTCAACCTAGTGTAGAGATTGTTACACATGAACCTAATACAGGTGCACAGGGGTGACTTTGACAGAGATATCTCAGAGGTTAGGTAGGAATTGAGGCTACAGAGAATGAGATGCCAGCTGCAGATTTACACGCCTCCACTGGCTCACTGCACATCATTAAAGTCAGAGGCTGCTTGCAGTGGCTCCATCTCTGTCCCAGCCCACACAGGCTACATCAGGGCCCCACACACTGATTTATCTCAGCTGTCTTTCTGAACGGCTTTTCCCGCCAAGAGAGAGATGGGGGCTGACGAGATTTACGCTTGTATATGAGATGAAATTAATTTTGGGAAGAGCACATGCTTCCTCTGACAAAAAAAGAACCTTTTTTGTTTCCTTTCTCTCTCCCACCACATCTGTGACACACACCACCAGCATTTCCACAGCGAGAATCAGTGATGGATGATCACATACACAATGCCTCTAGAAATTGTGCACTAAAAATATGCAATTTAAATCACAGTTAACTTACTCTATTCTTTATTTTTTAATTGATTACTTTTGGCTTCTGATCTTACCTTATATTGCTTTTTCTACTTTTGGTAATTTTACTCAGCTGTACTATAAATGAGTTGAAATGGTCATTTGTTTTAATTGCACACAAAGTAATCAAAGTTTTACAAAAAAAAAAAGTAAAACCTTTTAATAATCTCTCAGTAGTGGCCACAATATTCTATGTGGAGCAGTATATTGGATTTGTCTAAATAACTCCCTCATCTCTAGTGCCAAATATACAATATACATGGGAATCCATCTCAACATCTGCTATATTAATATGATAATTTGGAGAAAATTCAATGCCTGAAGGAAGAAATGGTGCATTCATGTGTCCAGTAGTAAATGAAACACCTTCTTCTTCTTCTTCTACAAACTAGGTAGCACATATTTTACACACATTTCAATTTTTCTTTTTTTTCTTCTGACTATACACGTGCTTCAACACATTTAATTGAATTTCCCTCAGTGAACTAACTCTATATGCATACATATAAGCTAAAGCTAACACCACACCGGCTGCCTTTACCCAGTATTTTTCTCGCCAATGTCCGTTCTCTGGCAAACAAAATGGATGAGATACGGCTCTCCATCACTAACAACAGACGGATTATGGACTCAAATGTCATGTTTTTCACCGAAACATGGCTGAACAACAGCTGCCCGGACAATGCTATCGAGTTAGCAGGACGCCACACACACCGAGC
Organism: Aulonocara sp. 'chitande type north' Nkhata Bay; assembly: GCF_057382095.1. Lineage (NCBI taxonomy): Eukaryota > Metazoa > Chordata > Actinopteri > Cichliformes > Cichlidae > Aulonocara > Aulonocara sp. 'chitande type north' Nkhata Bay. Next base: position 7,009,326 of record NC_141350.1, read on the forward strand.
CGACAGGCTAGCAGATGACTCCGGCAAGACCAGAGGTGGAGGTTTGTGCATTTATATTAACAATGCTTGGTGCATGAACTCCACTACTACTGAGAGTCACTGCTCACCTAATGCGGAGTTTTTAATGGTCAAATGCAGACCTTATTATCTCCCCAGAGAATTCACTTCGATCATACTCACTGCCGTGTATATACCCCCCGACGCTAATGCTAGGTTGGCCATGAAAGAACTTTCTGCAGCCATTAACAAACACCAGAATAAACACCCCGAGGCTGCTTTTATTGTTGCTGGCGACTTCAACCACACCAACTTAAAGACAGTCCTCCCCAGATTCCACCAACATGTCTCCTGCCACACCAGAGGAGACAAGACTTTAGACCATGTGTATTCCAACCTGGCTGGAGCCTACAAAGCCACACCCCTCCCCCACATTGGACAATCGGACCATCTCTCCCTGTTCCTCACACCTCGGTATTCACCACTCATCCAACGTGTGAAACCTGCTGTGAGGACAATTAAAGTGTGGCCAGAGGGGACAGACGCAGTGCTCCAGGACAGATTTAAAAACACAGACTGGAATATGTTCACCCACACAGACCTGGACCAGTACGCCTCATCTGTACTGGATTACATCTCCAAAACCACAGACAGTGTCACCACCCAGAAACGGATCACCATGTACCCCAACCAGAAGCCTTGGATGAACCGGGATGTTCGTCTCCTCCTGAAGGCCCGCAACACCGCCTTTAGGTCAGGAGATGCACACGCCTACAGTACAGCCAGGGCTAATCTAAAGAAGGGCATCAAAAAAGCCAAACACCATTACAAAAAGAAGGTAGAAGAACACTTCTCCAACTCCAACCCCCGACGCATGTGGCAAGGACTCCAGACCATCACAGACTACAGGACCACCAAACCCTCCCCCGCATCCTCTGATGTCTCCTTCCTCAACGAGCTCAACAACTTTTATGCTCGTTTTGAGCAAGGGAACCCCACAACCACAACCAAAGCAGACATGACGCCAGACCACCAACCTATGACTCTCTCCCCCACCGATGTAGGAGCGGTGCTGAGCAGGATCAATGTCCACAAGGCTGCAGGCCCTGATGGCATCCCCGGGCGTGTTCTCAGAGCGTGTTCTGGGGAGCTTGCAGGAGTGCTCACAGACATATTCAATCTGTCCTTGGCCCACGCTGTGGTACCGGCCTGCTTCAAATCCACCTCCATCGTCCCGATACCCAAAAACTCCAACCCATCTTGCCTCAATGATTACCGCCCAGTAGCACTCACCCCCATCATCACTAAGTGCTTAGAGCGACTGGTCCTAGCACACTTCAAATCCTGTCTCCCCCCCACCCTGGACCCCCACCAATTCGCATACCGCCGGAACAGGAGCACAGAGGATGCAGTCTCCATCGCAATGCACTCTGTCCTCTCACACCTGGACAACAACAACACCTACGCCAGAATGCTGTTTATAGACTTCAGTTCAGCATTCAATACAATCCACCCCTCACAACTCATCAGGAAACTGACAGACCTGGGTATCAGTTCCCTCATCTGCAAATGGTTACTGGACTTCCTGACCAACCGCCCCCAACATGTCCGGCTGGATAACCGCTGCTCATCTACCATCACAATGAACACCGGTGTACCACAAGGCTGTGTGATGAGCCCTTTCCTCTACTCCCTCTTCACCCACGACTGCAGACCTGCTGATGGTTCCAACACCATCATTAAGTTTGCAGATGACACCACGGTGATTGGCCTCATCAGTGACAACGATGAGGCCGCCTACAGGGAGGAGGTGGATCGTCTGGCTGAGTGGTGCGACAGAAACAACCTGCTGCTTAACACCGAGAAGACCAAGGAGCTCATCGTGGACTACAGGAGGAATGCTGACCCACATCCACCCATCCACATTAAGGGGACGGCTGTGGAGCGTGTGAGCAGCTTCAAGTTCCTGGGAGTCCACATCTCCGAGGATCTCACCTGGACGACCAACTGCTCCAAGCTGGTCAAGAAGGCTCACCAGCGCCTCTTCTTCTTGAGGACTCTGAGGAAGAACCACCTGTCCTCAGACATCCTGGTGAACTTCTATCGCTGCACCATCGAGAGCATCCTGACCAACTGTATAACAGTCTGGTACGGGAACTGCTCTGCCTTGGACCGGAAGGCGTTGCAGAGGGTCGTGAAAACTGCCCAGCGCATCGCCGGAGCACCACTTCCTGCCATAAAAGACATCTACAGGAAGCGGTGTCTGAAAAGGGCTGGGAAAATCATCAAAGACCCCAGTCACCCATCACATGGACTCTTCACCCTCCTGCCCTCTGGGAGGCGCCACAGGAGCCTCCGGACTAAGACCACCAGGTACCGGAACAGCTTCTTCCCCACAGCTGTCAGACTCCTGAACTCTGCCTCCTGACATCTGACCCACGTTAAACTCATGGACTGAACATACACACACCCACAATGGACAACTGTACCCTCAAACACAATAATAACATGGACTGAACCACCACTCACAACCACTAGCACTTTATATAGCCTCTGTAGAAACTATCTACACCCTCACTTATCTTAACTGCACTACTGTATAGCTCTGTGTAAATAATCATTCTGTACATTCGATAATCTTTAATCCTACAACTGTTTACAACTTGCATAGTTCCCATTTCTGTATAGCTGTATATCCCAGATTCTGTAAAGTTATTTATTTCATTTCATATTCTGTATAGTTTTTCATATTTATATCCTGTTCATATCCTGTACATAGCTTGTACTCACTACAGCCTGTACATACTTATAGTTATAGAATATTCACAACATACTTCATACCGTGTACATTATAACATACCATAATAGACCCATTCTGTAATATACTCACATATCTATATTATTGCTAATATATATTGTAATATATCTATATCACTAAAGCACTTCTGGATGGATGCAAACTGCATTTCGTTGCCCTGTACCTGTGCATGTGCAATGACAATAAAGTTGAATTCTATTCTATTCTATTCTATATGCAACTTACCTATTTGATGTAGTTTGACATGTTTATAGGTGTTGAATTCTATACTGCATCTACTTTTTTGTTTTAGATAAAAAAGGTTCTCTAAAGGTTTAAACTGCAGTTGTGTCATCACTAAACTTCACTGAGATCAAATCTGCATTAAAGAGGCAGGAAGTAGTGACATACACGAACTAGTCCTCTATGTCATACAGAACTAGTTAGCAGTAACTTTAAAACCGAACTTTTTATGGCACATTTCAAACAGTCTTAGAGGTCCTACATATATTATCTACATGTCTGAAGTAATGCTCAAAATTTTTTCTTGATGTTTACTGATGTTTTGATGTTTGAAGATTTCTTGCTCTGGGAAAGTTAAATGACTCTAAAACAAGTAGCAAATCTTTTTTTTTTTTCAAACTTCAATTATGATAAAATCAGTCTGTAATCTGTTCAAATATATGTTACACACGTCTCAAATTTCTAATCTAGCTCGAGTCATTAGACTGAGGGATGGAATTACCATATACAGAATCAATTATTCACAAGAATCATTTAACATGACATTTATAAAATTAAGTAACCTCATCTTTAGAAGGAAATTTTTGTTGATTCATTTGAAGGGATTTTTCTCCAGGCCTTTTTTTTTTTTTTTTTTTACCTATGAAAGCTACCTAGTTTAGCTACCAAATCTTTTTTATCTTGAATGTACATAAAATTTCTATTAATATTGTGATAGGTAGTAGCATCTCCAGACACATCATTTGACCTTAATATAATGGCAAATGATAGGGATAGTTACCAATAACCTTAACCTGTGTGCAGCACACAGGTTAAGGTTTTGTGGACAATTCTGGATGAATAACTCTTTAACAAGTTAAAAGACAGATAGTTGATGTTAACAAAGAAGAAATCATGTGCGTCTGCTCCACAAAGCAAAACAACCTGAAAATACACTAAAAAAGTGTAGTTTAATTAATTTATGGAGTCCAAGAAAAACAATACAATGTTTGCAAGCCTGTACAGAGCATCAGTGTGTCAATCAAGCTTACAAGGATGCATTGAAATCATCAATGCAATCTCATGTGGCATTTGGCCAAAGATGTATGCAGACATTGTTGGAAAGAAATGTTTCACGTACGTGATGATCCACATACTGAACAAAAGGTTATTGCGTCATACGACAATTTTTCTAAAGTTTCCAAAATACCATTATACAAAACATAGCAAGTGGAAAAAAGATGCATCTCACAACTGTCAAGTACTTTGCTATACCTGAGGTGAGTTTCATTCACCTAAGGTACAATAAGCAGAGTGAAAAACTGAACATTATTTGTTACAGTTAACATTAACCCTCTCAAGGCAGGCGTTGCCGATTTGCAACAGTTAAAGACTAACAACTTGATTACCCCACATACATATTTTATGAGTTTTTTTTACTCAGAAGTACCACTGCAGGACTTGGTTGTGCATTAGCAACACAAAGTTTAATTTGAGCCTGAGAGGGTTAAAGGTTCATTTATAGGCTAATGAACTACATGATCTTTAATAATAATGATAATTTAATTTTGTATTAGGTTTTGATATTTTTTCTTATAAGAATTGCACTGAATTTAGATAAATGAGGATGATGCATTTTATTTTGATGCAAAGCTTTGTACAGTGAAGATATGAAAGCAATGTTATGTTTAAATGGCAGAGGAATAAAAATATTTCTTTCAATAAATTCAATAATTGTAACAAATAATCATAATTATCATTATGAATAAAATTGCATAGCCCTAGCAACCAATATAACTGTTTAGGCTGGAGGATGCCATTCTAGATTCAGTAACTTGATAACACTGATAACTTCATAACGTCATGTTATTAAGTTAAAGTGAATATGTGTGATTACCTTGTGAAAAAAAAAAAAACAGGATTGCATTAGAATGCTTGCTCCCTCTCTGTCTGTCTTTGGCTAAGTGCATTGGAAAAATTAGATTGAAGTCTGAGCAACTGTCAGTTTAATTTACATACTACTATGTATAAGTTTCATAAGCATATAGAATTATGATAACTTATCAGGCCGTCAGGTACCAACAGATACAGATTTTGTATCCTGAACACAGACATGAGCACTTCCTATCTTGTACTTGTTCAGCAAGGGTAACCACAACACTGCTGTTTCTACATTAATTACTCCCTGAGTCTTGATAGAGCTGACAAATTACTTTTTTCCCCTTACTGCTAGAGACTTTCTGCATTCATGGTGGATAATACTACTGTCAGGGAAGTGTCCTGTGCAGTGTCTCTACCCAAACACTTTTTTCACTCTTCAATTTTCACTTTATCAGCTGAAAATACAATTTGGGGCTTAGTGGCTTGATTGTAAATTGAAATTCATTGAAGCATTTACATGACATTTAGCAATGGTTGCATAATTCAGGAATAATAAAACGTGTCAAATTGAAAGGATTCCCTTTCTGCTTGTGCTGTCTCATCATTAAGCCTACACACATAGTAATAAAAAATGTTTGTACATATTGTATGTGTTTGTACACATGTGAGACTGTGTTATTGAGCAGAATTATATATGCATGGGTGGGGATCTGCTTGGAAGAATATTAATGCTACTGTCATGCAATGTATGCTTCACAGTAACACGAATGCATACATGGAATTCTTAATATATAGTAGACATCAAGGAAAATTCAAGTTAGGCATCAATCACACAGTCGTAGAAACTGCCTGGTAACCTCTGGTCACTAAGGGAAAATGTCTATTGCTGGTTGTTGCTGGTTGTTGCTAGTTGAAAAAAATGTAGCAAGAAAAAAGCCTTCTTGTGCTTGCTTTGGGCTCTAACAGATTGCTGTGGTTGTCTTTATGTTGCATGGAAGATGCTGACTTGTCTGCAAACACTAGCCAAATACTCACCAAGTGGTAATCAAAGTTGAAAAATTGTGACCAAATCTGGACATATTTGCTTTCATATTAAAAGTCGTGCCTTGCTGCACTTCAGTAAACATGTTTCAAAAGCCCCAGCTTTTAATTGAGATCTATGGTTCCTTGAAAGGAAGGGGGGAGGAGGAGGGAGGGGGAGTCTTTAGTCCTGCATGTCTGGGGATTTAGCAGTTGATTTAATAGCGATTTCCAGCAACCACTCGCCAACCATTTGGGGAATTTACATTTTACCATAGCAAGTAGTTTTCACCAACAAGTCCCTAAGCCTGTGTGACTAGAGTCTTAGCGTTTTATACAGCAGGATTCACCATTATAAGAAATATTGCAAGGACACTTGTACCTGGTTTTTCCTATGAAGATTGGACATCCTTAATAATGACAGCAAAGTAATACCTGAAACAAAAGGCTACTCTTACAAGCCAGGTATGTTAATAACTTTAATTGTTTTGCTGATAGTTTCCTGGCTGACCGACAGTTATTTAAATGATCAACATGCAGTCCATTGCATTTCAGTTGTGCATAACCTTTAGAAATGTGTCATGATAACTTGATCCTCCATGTGTACAGTGTATTTTGTATAGTATGTTTAGGGGACGTGTATTGTTACTAGAGCTAATATATGTTCAATCCACAAACTGTACAGCACCCAGGAACTATTTTTGAACAGTTTTACATTACACATTGTTACGTCCCTCTGCAGCCTCTAATCTGCTCAGTGTGTTTAGCTGGTGCTAATTGGCCACACCTAGTCAGGTGTGGATAAAAGCATACCTGAGGCAAGCTTCCCAGGGAGCTCACTTGTCTTTGACTTGGTGGCATCAACCATTTTAGCCAACCTGGTTTTCCATTTTAAGATGAAACCTCTTCTCACCCACACCCTGTTATTCATCTCCGTTTGTATGTTGCGGCTTTTGAGCCGGGTCCTAACACATGTACACATTTTTTAGAGCTTTTTAAAGGGACTTGGCATTTCATTTCCAAAGCCTGTATGTACAGTGGGGCAAAAAAGTATTTAGTCAGCCACCGATTGTGCAAGTTCCCCCACTTAAAATGATGACAGAGGTCAGTAAATTGCACCAGAGGTACACTTCAACTGTGAGAGACAGAATGTGAAAAAAAAATCCATGAATCCACATGGTAGGATTTGTAAAGAATTTATTCGTAAATCAGGGTGGAAAATAAGTATTTGGTCAATAACAGAAATACAACTCAATACTTTGTAACATAACCTTTGTTGGCAATAACAGAGGTCAAACGTTTACTATAGGTCTTTACCAGGTTTGCACACACAGTAGCTGGTATTTTGGCCCATTCCTCCATGCAGATCTTCTCGAGAGCAGTGATGTTTTGGGGCTGTCGCCGAGAAACACGGACTTTCAACTCCCGCCACAGATTTCCTATGGGGTTGAGGTCTGGAGACTGGCTAGGCCACTCCAGGACTTTCAAATGCTTCTTACGGAGCCACTCCTTTGTTGCCCGGGCGGTGTGTTTTGGATCATTGTCATGTTGGAAGACCCAGCCTCGTTTCATCTTCAAAGTTCTCACTGATGGAAGGAGGTTTTGGCTCGAAATCTCACGATACATGGCCCCATTCATTCTGTCCTTAACACGGATCAGTCGTCCTGTCCCCTTGGCAGAAAAACAGCCCCATAGCATGATGTTTCCACCCCCATGCTTCACAGTAGGTATGGTGTTCTTGGGATGCAACTCAGTATTCTTCTTCCTCCAAACACCACGAGTTGAGTTTATACCAAAAAGTTCTACTTTGGTTTCATCTGACCACATGACATTCTCCCAATCCTCTGCTGTATCATCCATGTGCTCTCTGGCAAACTTCAGACGGGCCTGGACATGCACTGGCTTCAGCAGCGAACACGTCTGGCACTGCGGGATTTGATTCCCTGCCGTTGTAGTGTGTTACTGATGGTGACCTTTGTTACTTTGGTCCCAGCTCTCTGCAGGTCATTCACCAGGTCCCCCCGTGTGGTTCTGGGATCTTTGCTCACCGTTCTCATGATCATTTTGACCCCACGGGATGAGATCTTGCGTGGAGCCCCAGATCGAGGGAGATTATCAGTGGTCTTGTATGTCTTCCATTTTCTGATGATTGCTCCCACAGTTGATTTTTTCACACCAAGCTGCTTGCCTATTGTAGATTCACTCTTCCCAGTCTGGTGCAGGTCTACAATACTTTTCCTGGTGTCCTTCGAAAGCTCTTTGGTCTTGGCCATGGCGGAGTTTGGAGTCTGACTGTTTGAGGCTGTGGACAGGTGTCTTTTATACAGATGATGAGTTCAAACAGGTGCCATTCATACAGGTAACGAGTGGGGGACAGAAAAGCTTCTTACAGAAGATGTTACAGGTCTGTGAGAGCCAGAGATTTTCCTTGTTTGAGGTGACCAAACACTTATTTTCCACCCTAATTTACGAATAAATTCTTTACAAATCCTACCATGTGGATTCATGGATTTTTTTTTCACATTCTGTCTCTCACAGTTGAAGTGTACCTCTGGTGCAAATTACTGACCTCTGTCATCATTTTAAGTGGGGGAACTTGCACAATCGGTGGCTGACTAAATACTTTTTTGCCCCACTGTAGATGCTTTTTGTGTGTGTGAAATTTTAAAATAATACTAACCATTTCACTTATTTCCCGTGAAATTTGCCTACTGGTTATCACTTGTTTAGGGAATACCTCCATGCATCATTCATAAGAGTAATTTGACTATACCTTTTAATAGTTTTTCAGAGAATACTGATAATTGAGTATTTTTCCCTCAGGAATTGTGAATTTCTCTGTTGCAATGCTTAACCTACAAGGTAAAGCAAACCAGTAGCTAACATACATGCACAGTTTGTTCTGCAGTTTGTATATGCTATTTTGCATCAGTATAAGGGAAAAAAAGGGCAAGATTGAGGTGAAAAACAGAGAGTAGAGCAAATCAAGCCAAATATAAAGGGCTCTCGAAGCAGCTACAGAAAAAGCAGGTGTTTGTGCTCTTATCGGGCTGGAGACATGCCATATCAGCCACAGTCTTTGAAATATGAGATAGCATTGCATGATAAAGAACATTTGATGTTGAAATAGACTGATAGATGCACACTGTGTGAAGCAAAGGAAGAGCCTTTAAATTTGCATGTCACATCCTGAAGATCAGATTTAAGGCTTTCAACCATCTGTGATAATTCAGGGCTGAAGATGCTGAAAATTGTTATCTGTGGAATCATATGCTGTGAGTAGATTGCTTTATGAATTATTTGTATACTTGAATTATACATAACAGCATGTCTCTTTGCTAAGTTTCAACTGCCAGATTTTCCCCTTTTTTTCTGAATTTTATAAATGTTACAATAAAACAATTTTGTTAGGGGTAAAAAAAAAAGGTTACTTACAAAAATGCATTCTCATTTAAAAAATGGTCTGGATGGGCTAGATCTACCAGTTAGATGTGATATTTCTTAAACTTGCACTTTGTTGATGACATGCACACTTTAAGCATCTTATAAAACAGAATGTCAGAAAGCATGCTGCTGATTTGAACCGAGGAGAGTTCTGTAACTCCATTTAGCTCAGTTCTGTAGCTGTCATTCTACATCTGTTAAACTCCTTTACTCAGTGTGTTCTTTCCCTCTCTCTGTGTGTATTCTGAATGAAAGGACACTGAGTACATTAAGCACTTAAATGCCTGAATGTGGATAAATCTGGGGAAATAAAAATGAGTTATGAGCTTTATTACAATCTTGTGCAATCTCAAACACCTTTCTCTCTTATTTTCCAATTCTAATTACAGTTGTTCTATATGTATGTATGTGTGCGTGTGTGTGGTTTAGATGATGTATGAATACATGGTGAAAACGTGCCTTCTACTCTCAGTAATCTAAACTGTTTTGAGTGGTCAGTGACAGTAGAAAAAGGCTTTATAAATGTGGGCATGTATGGGACTGGGTTCTCTGCTTAAGTTCATGCCCATTTCTGTATCTATCAAGGCACAAAAATCTACAAATAACGCCTCATTGTGTGCAACATATGCATGCATGAGAGCATCCAGGTGTTTGGTGTATGCATGTGTGTGAGTGTAAGCTCGTTTCATTGCAGCTGGCTCACTGCTGTATGCTCCTCTACACTGAGGCACTCGGACAGACCCCTTCAGCATTAATTACTGCAGCCATTAATCAGACCAGCACAGATAGCTGTGTAATCCCTCTATAATGCAGTTTTCTGGAGGGGGCCACCAGTGTTAATTGGATTTGATTGGATGCTAGTATGATGCTGCACACAGAACATCTTAAGGTAATAATTAGAAGATAGATCAATTGGTCCTTTGTGACACTGATCCTGTAGTCGAGGCTGCACTGCAGTTCCAAGGTCTGTTTAAATCAAGAGCGTAATTTTGGCCTTAAGTCCTAGGCTGAATTGGCTAAGATGCTTATAACCTATAATAAAATGTAGTAAATTAATGTACAGAAATGTATTTGCATCTGTACACAAATACATTACAAAAGGATAACATATAATTAGTGGTATTACATAAACTGTTTTTTTGGCATTGGTTTTGAAGATGACATTAATGACTTTAGCTTATTATTTAACTGGGTTAGAAACTTTGTGTTTAAAGTACATGAGAAATATACATAACAGCACACCTATTCCATTATAGTACATTTATTAAAGAATTATTAATGTGTGTTTTCGGTTGTTCCTCAAGGTCCTATTCTGTCCTTTTACAGAGCTGAATTTGGGGCATACGTGAGAAGCATTCCACCCACCCATAGTATTTTACCAGTGTCTGTGTGATTTTAGTCAATCCTACCTCAATATATTCAGCTTCCTGCGCTCATGTTGTACTCTGTATGTGCAGAGCATATTATTCTAATGGAGGAAAAATATATAATTTTGTGAAACATTAAATGTATCCATAATAAAAGACATGATTTAATGCTTGGCTACTGTAATATATTATTTTACTTATCCTTTCTCCACCATGTCTGCTTTCTGTACCAGTTTTGAAATGACACATCAATCATTTGTAAAAGCCTCAGGTGTCATTTTTACATGACGTGTTAAAAATAAATTCACTCTAAATGCAAAAGAACAGCTCATGAACATTTTCAGTGCTCACCTACACAAAGGTGTTACCTTTGGTTTTGTGAAATTAAGATTCTTCAGTCTTAAGTTCTCAGACACAAACGCCACATGGGACTTTTGTGTCCCGTGCCACATTTGTGTATGTTGAGTTTGGTAGTGATGTGCGGATCGATACTGAAATATCGATTCCTCCGATACCAGTCATTTATGTTCTAGAATCGATTCTCACATTAAAATATCGATATTTTAGTAATTTAGGGTAAATTTGTAGTTTATCATTAACAGGAACACGATGGAAAGAAACTATTTCATTTGGATTGTCTACAACTGGAAGGAACTACTTCCTCTTCCGCCTTTCATAGTCATGTGCGAAATACGGCTGTATAAATGTGACAGCCCTCACATCGCTAGAGTTTGGCATTTCTTGGGGCAGTCTCGATTTGGTTGCTTCACTGGTTCTCTTGGTTCTCTCGAGTAAGAACACATAGCCTCACTTCAGATTCAATGCAGAAAAAAAGTGCAAGAAAAAAAAATAGATGTGGCTATCTGGAGTTTGGTTAGATTTGTATAGAGGCCTGTATACTCCAGTGCAGTGTGCAGGGTCCTAAGTTCATCACATCTCATGATTTTTATAGACTAATCTTTAATAAATTTATATTTATTGCAACTTAACCACACTTGCACTGTGAACTGCAATGTTGTATAACCTGCTTTTTGTCACCCTTCTGTTGCAACAGTGTTTTCAGTCATTCACTCTGAGATGTAGATATGTCTTCGCCCACTTTAAGTGTCTGGCCTTGTTTCCACTAGAAGTACTATAGTTTATAGACTGCTATTCATTCTCTGACATCACTATTAGATACCCTTCTTTTTACAGTAATCTTGATTATATGAGTCCCATTGAACAAAGCTTGTGTTAATCTTCTGATGGGGTTATCACTCTTGTTCTGATTGTGCTTCAGGTTTCTGGGTAATTGATCCAGTTTCCAGAAAGAGGTTTAGCATCCTGTGCCATACACTACTCCCATAAAAACCTTCAGTATGATCATGTCAACACTGAGAAAGCCTCTCTTTGTTTAGAAAAACAACATCTGATACTTTAAGTTCTGATACCATGTCTGACTCACTATCACAACGCTACAAAAGCAATTTTGTACAGGAAGAGCCAATGTTTTTGGCTTTCTTTACATTCTGTTTATCATTATTTTTTTTTATATTAGACACTGACCATAGGGGTTGATTTGCAAAGCAATATCTTCACATTGTCTGAGCCGTCACTGTCAAACATATTTCCACTACTAATACTTAAAAACTACTTAATACTTGAAGTTGTTTACTTGAAGTACCTGGATGTCTGTTTAATAGTGGTGCAACGGATCGCGGTTGATCCGTAATCCGAACCGATCCCACTCCACGGTTCGGCACGCACGTGATCCAAAGATTCAAAAAAGAAGAAAAAAAAGTATGTGTATGGTGGCGTGGTGGGTCTGTCAAGCGATAGTTATGGCCAGTGCTAGCGATCCAAGTGGAGGAGCAGAGGAGTTTGCGGTGTTTAAGCAGCCCTTTGCTGCCCAATCCACCGGGCTAAAGCTATTACAAAAGCTATTGGGGTGTTTAGCTGCAGACGGGAGGCCGTATTCCGTTGTGCAAAACAAGGGGTTTAAACTATGATGAACATGCTTGAGCCACACTATGATATCCCGTTGTGCGTCCACTTTAGTGGCAAGATCGTTCCAAGCATGTATGAGCAGGAAAAGATTTAAGTTATGGCTGAACTGTCCCAGGCATCTTCTGTTGCCCTAACTACTACAAACGGGTGGACCTCCAGGGCAACGGAAAGCTACGTGACCGTGACAGCTCATTATATTACAGCGGAGTGCGATATAATGAGCGGTATGTATTATTGTAGGGTCTACCTTACAATATAAAGCACCTTGAGGCGACTGTTGTTGTGATTGGGTGCTTTATAAATAAAATTGAATTGAATTGAGTGGTAGATACACAAAGCCCTATACTGCCCTATATTGTACCATAATCTTTTTTTTTAATAACTGCGTGGAATGAGTCTAGACTTTAATGTTTTTAACAGGCAAAAAATACTTCAATAAGTAATTAATTAAATGTTCAATTTTTGTCTTTCTTTTTTTGCTGATCCGAAAATTGATCCAATCCGTGACTTAAAACCGTGACCCGATCTGAACCGTGAGATTTTTGATCTGTTGCACCACTACTGTTTATGATTTAAGTATAGAGCATTTATAGATTGGAAAGTCGGAGGTTTGATCCCTGGCTGCCGTTTCTCTCCTGCCCATGCTTTTCTATTCTTTTTAGGCCCCCTTGAACTGCTCCACATTTTGCCACATTACAGCCACAAACATGAATCAATTTTATTGGAATTCCACGTGAAAGACCAATACAAAGTGGTGTACACGTGAGAAGTGGAACAAAAATCATACATGATTCCAAACATTTTTTATAAATAAATAACTGCAAAGTGGGGTGTGTGTAATTATTCAGCCCCCTGAGTCAATACTTTGTAGAACCACCTTTTGCTGCAATTACAGCTGCCAGTCTTTTAGGGTATGTCTCTACCAGCTTTACACATCTAGAGACTGAAATCCTTGCCCATTCTTCTTTGCAAAACAGCTCCAGCTCAGTCAGATTAGATGGACAGCATTTGTGAACAGCAGTTTTCAGATCTTGCCACAGATTCTCGATTGGATTTAGATCTGGACTTTGACTGGGCCATTCTAACACATGGATATGTTTTGTTTTAAACCATTCCATTGTTACCCTGGCTTTATGTGTAGGGTCGTTGTCCTGCTGGAAGGTGAACCTCCGCCCCAGTCTCAAGTCTTTTACAGACTCCAAGAGGTTTTCTTCCAAGATTGCCCTGTATTTGGCTCCATCCATCTTCCCATCAACTCTGACCAGCTGTCCCTGCTGAAGAGAAGCGCCCCCAGAGCATGATGCTGCCACCACCATATTTGACAGTGGGGATGGTGTGTTCAGAGTGATGTGCAGTGTTAGTTTTCTGCCACACATAGCGTTTTGCATTTTGGCCAAAAAGTTCCATTTTGGTCTCATCTGACCAGAGCACCTTCTTCCAGCCTCTTTCGAGGATGCCAATGTTCACATTTTAGACAGAGAGGACACATGGTTTGAAAGAGGAGTGAAAGAAGCCATCTATGTCCACTGTGAGCGACCATCTTTGAACAGAGGCGGTGGTTTACGACACCAACTGTCTGCCATCTATAATTCAGTTTTGAGTTCCCTCCCCAGACGCCTTAACGCCCACTCACATCCTGGGCCATCTGACCTCAGGAATTCGCATGATAAGGTGGGGCCAGGTTTCACAATGAGCTCACCCGAAACCGTGGCTGATTGGGACCCACACCCATTTTCACACCTTGGTTTAGGCGATTAGAGAATCATCAGGGGGTCCTTTTGTCCCTCTGTGGGGGGATATTCTCCCACTAGGTTTAAATCTGGGACTCACCACCATTTGACATTAGAACTGAAGAAGCTTCTCGGATGAGAGGTGAAACGTCTTCAAGCAACTTAAAGAAGTCCAGACGCTTGTCTTTGCAAGCTCCTTTGACTACGATGACCTGGATGACTGAGAACCTTCACAGACTTCTTCCACATGTTTGCACATGGCTTGTGGCAAACTGCAAACAGGGATTCTTATGGTTTTCTGTTAACAATGGCTTTCTTCTTGCCACTCTTCCATAAAGGTCAACTTTGTGCAGTGCACGACTAATAGTTGTCCTATGGACAGATTCCCCCACCTGAGCTGTAGATCTCTGCAGCTCGTTCAGAGTCACCATGGGCCTCTTGGCTGCATTTCTGATCAGCGCTCTCCTTGTTCGGCCTGTGAGTTTAGGTGGACGGCCTTGTCTTGGTAGGTTTACAGTTGTTCCATACTCCTTCCATTTCTGAATGATCGCTTGAACAGTGGTCCGTGGGATGTTCAAGGCTTGGGAAATCTTTTTGTAGCCTAAGCCTGCTTTAAATTTCTCAATAACTTTATCCCTGACCTGTCTGGTGTGTTCTTTGGACTTCATGGTGTTGTTGCTCCCAATATTCTCTTAGACAATCTCTGAGGCTGTCACAGAGCAGCTGTATTTGTACTGACATTAGATTACACACAGGTGCACTCTATTTAGTCATCAGGCAGTGTCTATGGGCAACTGACTGCACTCAGACCAAAGGGGGCTGAATAATTACGCACACCCCACTTTGCAGTTACTTATTTGTAAAAAATGTTTGGGATAATGTATGATTTTCATTCCACTTCTCACGTGTACACCACTTTGTGTTGGTCTTTCACGTGGAATTCCAATAAAATTGATTCATGTTTGTGGCTGTAATGTGACAAAAGTTCAAGGGGGCCAAATACTTTTGCAAGCCACTGTATAAAGTGGCTGCAATATGTAAACAGTTAATGCTATTACAGATAGATACATAAGGTGGTTCAGGTATTAGGTTAGTATGCTTATAGGGACAAGTCATAGGTACATTTAGGTCATATTTCAAAGGGTCAAAATACACACAAGGGTTTTGCGACTGGCTTGGGAATGCCTTGTCATCACCAGGGAGAATCTGGAGGTGGCTTGGGAGAGTTGGGCATTTCTACTTAGACTGACAAATCTGTGAATCTGACGTGGAGAATTGTTGAAAAGTTCTTTCCATCACATAAACAATTAATCCAATTATTCTGTTGAACTACTTGATTTAAACTCCAGATTTAAAGTCCATGAAAGTCTACCAGTTTACTTGTGTTTTGTCGACATGGAGAAGGAATTCAACATTTGTTTTCAGGGTGTACTTTTTGGGAGTATTCAGTATCAAGCCTGTTATTATGGGGTATTTGGTCCCTGTCTATATGTTAGGCTGCCCTTCGTCATGGATTGTGTTCTGTTCATTTTTGCAACTAATTGTTGGCACAGCCAAAGGCTGAAACCTGTCCACTGGAGTGGTTAGAAGCTCGGTGCAAAGTAGTCAGGATAAAATTAGACTCTCAGAGTCTGAGGCATAGAGGTACAGAGGTTTAGAGCTGAAAAGCCATCTTTCATAACGTTTGAGCTTATTAAATAGGTAGTTTGATAAAGGACTCTTATTGGCTTTTAACCACACAGCTTTTGATAGCAGTTACAGTAGCAGCTGGACAATCTACTTGTCCAACATATTTCATGGCCCCAGGCCGCTGGTTGTGTCAAACCCTGATAAGAGGCAGAAGTGATTCCTCTGAAGGGTTTCTGGGCTTACCCTCAAATATAGGGTGAGGAACTCGGTTATTCAAGAGGTGCTCAGGCTAGATAGAGTAGGAGTTTCTTTGCAGTGAAAGTAGCAAGTGGAGGTGGCTTGAGCATCAGATTAGTATGTTCTGGGACAGCTCTGAGGTGAGATGCCATCATTGTAAAATCAAGAAAAAATTATTTCTCACTCCACCTGGGTTAGTTTCTTTGGCCTCATTGCTGCACACTGTTTGTGTGTGTCAGAAATGGGCCAGCTTCACCGATAACAGTGGCATTTTAACTGCTGTTGTGAAAAAGAAAACAGTATTTGGGTTGAATATTTTTCTCGACTTTTAGTCACAAATATTAGTGAAATGCCCACTCTGTTCAGTCCTGCGGCACCACTAAGAACTGCAGTTTTATTTCAGTAATTTATGATGCTTCATGTAATATGAAAATAGGTTACTGATATAAAAAAATCTGTTATTGTTGTTGCATCTGCCTGCTTGCTTTGCAGGTGAAATAATGTCACTGACCAGAACAGGACAGCAGCTGGCCAGTCTACTTGTCCGACATACTTTTTTAATGTGTCTGGGCCATAGGTGTTGATCTATGATAACAGACTGAAGTGACTCTTCTAAAGACTTTCTGGACGCATCCACAGCAATAGGGTGAAGAGCTCCGTTATTCAAGAGACACTCATAGAGTAGATAGGTAATTTCTTTGCAACAAAAATAACCAGTTGAGGTGGTTCAGGCATTAGATTAGATAGTATTCTTAGGAACAACTCCCAGGTATGTTTAGGTCATATCTGAAAGACACAGAACACATAAGAGACTTGTGACTGGTTTGGGAATGCCTCGGCATCACCCAGGATAAGGTGGAGGTGGTGACTTGGTAGAGAGATGGCACAGCATTTCTGCTTAGACTGACAAATCTATGAGTCTGACATAGACAATTGTTCTTTCTTTCCACCACCAAAAAGAGTTGATAGGCATGTGATAACACAATACCTCTCGGCAGTGATCTCCTGGTAGCCGTGGTGCTTTTTGTTTTGTTTGCTGACATTTACCAAAATAATTTTCAGTCAAATTACATTAACTTCATTTTTTTTCTTAAACAATCCTTCATCACCATTAGAAAATAAAATCAAGCAATAGAGTAATAATAATGAGCTTGAATTAATCTTCACTTTAAAACCACTTGTATCTTTTCCTTCAATTCCTTTTTAAAATAAGACCTACAATAGAAATTCTAGTGGGAGAATATGCTATCGTTTTTCAAGCGCCACTAAGTCCCCAGCAGCATCAATCAATGTAGAACGCTTTCCACAACAAACACAATCTCATTAATGTGTATAGAACCTCGTGTGAGTACAATGTGCACTGAAACAGCAGCAGACAAAGGGAACACTAACCTGTTATTTGTCTCCATCTTCCTCTATTGGGCATATCGATTTTTTTTCTCCTTTGTTTTCAATGTAGTGTAAGAATGTTAAAAACACATAAAACATTAAATTAACACTAACAAACATGTATAACATAGATATATAACATTAATAACATGTTGTTTTCTGGTACTGAGAAAGTCTAATGTATTCTGTTAGATTAACCTTTTTTAATTTGTTTATTTTTGTGATTAAAAAATAGCATCAATTAAAGTGACTGCAGTTCATCCTGAGGGTATTTGATGGCAATACGTCCTGTAGTTATTGAAATATTTCTCTCACAGGCACAAATATGAACCTCATAGTACTAGTAACGAAAAGGTACCTCATGCAACTCGGATTTGTCATCAAGAAACCATACCAGACATAGCATAACCAAACTAGTTCCACAATTTGGATGTCCAACCATTACCCACTTTGGACGTCAATGTGACGTTCAAAGTGGGTACTTTAGACTGGACAAGTTTTTGGGCTCTACCAAGTAATCTCCCTCACTGTGCCACAAAAGGCAATTTGGTTCTCATCTGAAAACTTTGTAAATGGACAAGATCCAGAATTCAGAGGTCAGGTTTACAAACAAATGAGACAAGAACATTCAACGAGCACAAAGGGCAAGGGCTATACTAAAACGGGGATATTTTATGATTTTTTTTACAACATTTTTAAATGTTAAAGCATCACCTTGAAGCATTACATACTAAATTACTTATTTTATTATTTTTACACATATGTATGAAAGAGGATGAGGGCCACTGGAAAAAAAAAGTGGGCACAACTTTTTTCTCAAAATTTTTCAAAAAATGAAAATAAGAATCTCTGTGTTACGCCCCTAGTCTAGGCGTGTAGAGACGCACATAAGGTTGGAGGAGAGAGAGACAAGTACCCGCCCGGGTTCCCAAGCCAAACATCTGAAACCAGTTATGAGTAAAACAAAGGTGATTTTATTGAAGGTCAGGAAGCATAGCTCCAGGGTGAACCCAGGCCAAAATAATAAACAAAACCAACTAAGTCCCGCCAGAGGAAACTAACTAAACCCTAAGAAAGAAACAAAACAAACAAATGACAATAATATCCCTCGCTCCCTGGCTCCGAAAACAGGATAAAACTGTTCAAAAGAAAAAGGGTTAGGGTTAGGGTCACCCCTTCCGCTTCAGCCTATGCGTGCCTAAGCACTACGTTAATAGACCAGTGGCGGCTCACACAGATACACAGAAAAGTATAGGTTGGAAACCAGGGCCAGGTCCTCGTCTGCTGTCAAACTGCTCACTCGCTTTTCTCTCTCTCTCCCTCTGGCGGCAACTGTCAGAGGGGCTTTTTGAACGCAGTCACGTGTTCCATGGTCCAATCAGCAGCTCACTACTCTTCATTAGGGGAGGAACCTGCAAAGAGTTTTAAGCACATTAGAGAGACACAGAAACAAAGCAGCCCACACAGAGTCCTTATGGCCACAGCCGTAACACTCTGATATACTAATTGTAAAGGTAATAGTCACTGATCAAACTTGGGTGGATTATTTCAGTAGTGGTCACTTTCAGTCACTTCGTCAGTTTTAGCCTTACACACTGCCACCTTATAATGCGCACTCTATTTTTTTGAGATAGCATATTTTCAAGTAGAATCTATTTTTATGATGCAACTCATTTTATTTCATGTAGAAAATAACAGTTATTAAGTTTAAAGTACACTCTCAAGTTTGTCTAATAAATTCAACAAAAAAACCCCAACATTTTTTGGTGGTGTTGAAGTCCCCCCAGAAAAGTCAATAAAAAAGTCTACGCCATGCATGCGTGCAACAATGAGACAGTCCCAGTCTGAGAGAGCTGTCATGTGTCAGTCTGATGATTTAGTACCTAAGAAGCAAGGCAGTTCAACCCCCCCTTCAAAAAGTATAATATTTTGTAAAATATGAACAAAAACTGTTCCTGCCAAAGTAGGAAACAACAAGCTTGTTTCACTACTTGAGGCAAAAACACAACATTCGAGTACAAGCAGGCTATGAAGGAGGAGATGCTAGCAACTAGTGATGTGCAAACCAAATTTAAACAATTGAGCATTACTGGAGCACTCACTAACTGCACTACATATGACAGGGACAGCAGACGGTGGATGGAAATTACCAATATGGTTACATGGTGGAAAAGCAGGGCTTAAAGCAGCTGGTTAAAAAGCTTGAGGCAAGATACTACATGACAGGTAGAAAACATTTTTCAGTATGACAATATGGTGTATGATTCTGAAAACGTATACTGTTATTTAAGTTATTATTAAACTAAAGGGTTAATCAGCCATTTCATAGTTTTATTATTAAAATTTAGAGGGAAAACAATCTGTTACTTTTGTCATTACATTTGAGTTATGCTGTGTCCCTACTTTTACATGATAGTGCTGTTGCTGACAGCGTGTTACAAATGGCCCAAATCATTTCATCTTCAATAAAATGATTAATGTGGCAACTCTCCTAGGTGTTAAAATAAAGTTTATTGACATCAATAGAAAAAGTTGATTTAAGAGGTTAGCATGAAGTTAGCTTGCTAGGTTTATGCCATGCTCTAAGGAATGAGTGAGGAATTTAAAAAAAAAAATGGTTCTGGTATTACTTTGGACATGAATAAAAACAGAAAGCTAAACAGCAGAAATGTTTGTAAGGTTCTTCAATTTGGGCTAGCTGGTATATAATGATGTGCTAGGTGGATATCTACAGACCTGTGGTTAAGGTAATATAAACACATTCAGTGTTGGGAAGGTTACTTTTAAAATGTATTTCACTACAGATTACAGAATACATGCCCCAAAATGTAGTTTTCATTCCATTAAGTTACTCAATGTGAGTAACGTATTCTGAATACTTAATATATTATTTAATATATTGTCATGCTTTTTACAACTACTTGAATGTACAATTTCTGTGTGATTTATTACTGTTACTGAAGACCACTTGCCACTGGTGTTAGCTGAGGTTAGTTCATTGACTGCTTTCAGAACTGCACATGATTATTTGCAGCTAGCAGGTTGTTAATGCTATCCATCAAGTCCAACAGTCTGCAGTCTATGAACTAACCTCAGCTAACGCCAGCTAACCTCACAGCAGCTGATGATTACCATTTTCAATCACAGTTTATAGCTTCACCTGAAAAAAGGGATAAAGAAAATAAACAACATTTTTAAGTTTGTTGTTGGAACATTTTTGTATTATTGGTTGCACCAGGCTATACAGTGGGGCAAAAAAGTATTTAGTCAGCCACCGATTGTGCAAGTTCCCCCACTTAAAATGATGACAGAGGTCAGTAATTTGCACCAGAGGTACACTTCAACTGTGAGAGACAGAATGTGAAAAAAAAAATCCATGAATCCACATGGTAGGATTTGTAAAGAATTTATTCGTAAATCAGGGTGGAAAATAAGTATTTGGTCACCTCAAACAAGGAAAATCTCTGGCTCTCACAGACCTGTAACGTCTTCTGTAAGAAGCTTTTCTGTCCCCCACTCGTTACCTGTATGAATGGCACCTGTTTGAACTCATCATCTGTATAAAAGACACCTGTCCGCAGCCTCAAACAGTCAGACTCCAAACTCCGCCATGGCCAAGACCAAAGAGCTTTCGAAGGACACCAGGAAAAGTATTGTAGACCTGCACCAGACTGGGAAGAGTGAATCTACAATAGGCAAGCAGCTTGGTGTGAAAAAATCAACTGTGGGAGCAATCATCAGAAAATGGAAGACATACAAGACCACTGATAATCTCCCTCGATCTGGGGCTCCACGCAAGATCTCATCCCGTGGGGTCAAAATGATCATGAGAACGGTGAGCAAAGATCCCAGAACCACACGGGGGGACCTGGTGAATGACCTGCAGAGAGCTGGGACCAAAGTAACAAAGGTCACCATCAGTAACACACTACAACGGCAGGAAATCAAATCCCGCAGTGCCAGACGTGTTCCGCTGCTGAAGCCAGTGCATGTCCAGGCCCGTCTGAAGTTTGCCAGAGAGCACATGGATGATACAGCAGAGGATTGGGAGAATGTCATGTGGTCAGATGAAACCAAAGTAGAACTTTTTGGTATAAACTCAACTCGTGGTGTTTGGAGGAAGAAGAATACTGAGTTGCATCCCAAGAACACCATACCTACTGTGAAGCATGGGGGTGGAAACATCATGCTATGGGGCTGTTTTTCTGCCAAGGGGACAGGACGACTGATCCGTGTTAAGGACAGAATGAATGGGGCCATGTATCGTGAGATTTTGAGCCAAAACCTCCTTCCATCAGTGAGAACTTTGAAGATGAAACGAGGCTGGGTCTTCCAACATGACAATGATCCAAAACACACCACCCGGGCAACAAAGGAGTGGCTCCGTAAGAAGCCTTTGAAAGTCCTGGAGTGGCCTAGCCAGTCTCCAGACCTCAACCCCATAGAAAATCTGTGGCGGGAGTTGAAAGTCCGTGTTGCTCGGCGACAGCCCCAAAACATCACTGCTCTCGAGAAGATCTGCATGGAGGAATGGGCCAAAATACCAGCTACTGTGTGTGCAAACCTGGTAAAGACCTATAGTAAACGTTTGACCTCTGTTATTGCCAACAAAGGTTATGTTACAAAGTATTGAGTTGTATTTCTGTTATTGACCAAATACTTATTTTCCACCCTGATTTACGAATAAATTCTTTACAAATCCTACCATGTGGATTCATGGATTTTTTTTTTCACATTCTGTCTCTCACAGTTGAAGTGTACCTCTGGTGCAAATTACTGACCTCTGTCATCATTTTAGGTGGGGGAACTTGCACAATCGGTGGCTGACTAAATACTTTTTTGCCCCACTGTATATATAAGCGCTATGTAAATACAGGCCATTTATATTTTAGAGTGGGATTTGGGGCAATTATCTCAGATTTGACACATTTCAGGGTGAGTAACAGTAACAGTAGTACATAGATGTATGAACAGAATAATTATGTTTATTAACCTCTGACTGAGCAGGAGTATACTCCAGTCCAGTATACTACAATTACCACTGCAAGCAGTCAATTACAGTTTTTTTTTTTCTTTCTCGGCACTAATTCATGCACACATTACTTGCACCATTTGATGATTAAATTGCATTTATGTTTAATAGTGGCCACATAGAAACAGTATTCATCCATTTTTCCGTCAGTATATAGTGTATATTATACTGTATTTGTTTACTTGCACTACTCTAATTTATGTGCAGGAAACTTGGGAAGCATTGAGGAAAAGTTTAAATGAAGAGGGCAACATAAAACAACTGTAAACAGGGCTCTAGACTAACTTCTTAGGTGTATCAGTGGAAAATTTACGTGCACCCAAATTTTTCAACCGCATCCCTTAACACCGCAGCTTTACATGTTCACTTTTTTTTAAAAGAAAATTGCTGTCCATACAGACAATACTGATTTGTAAATGATTAACTAACAATCTTGTCAACACAAAGTTCTTTATTTGGAGCACATTTCTACAAGAAAGATAAGCTACCCTATTTTTCAGACCATAAGGTGCACTTGATTATAAGGCGCATAAAGCAAAACCAAACAGTCAGATAGGTCTAACTTTACTCAACTCATTCTTCTTGCTTCCTCCATTTCCGTACCATTTTGGGATCCTTATAAACACACAATACGGTAATATTATGTTGAAGCACGGTACGTATTACTCTGCGAGGCTCCTGACTACGGTACCCATAATATTCCAACAATCCATCAAGTGGTGCTTACCAAAGTCATACTAAAACATTTTGACAGCTTTTTGCGCACCATGTACCACATAAAATCAGTTCGTGGTCAGTAAGCACAACCAGAATTCATACATAAGGCACACTTTTGAGAAAATGAAGGGATTTTAAGTGCACCTTATAGTCTGAAAAATATGGTATTGAATAAGTTCTTGTGCTTAAAGTGCTTCACTGAGCTGAAATTTAAACTTAAACTATCTCAAGATATATAAAATAAAAAGAAAGTCAAAATCAAAAAATGCCTCAAAAGCTTCAAACTGAACATTTCAATATCTGAACATCTTACCTTGGGCATGGGGATCTGAGAGGTTCCGCCCTTGACTATTGCTGATTGGTTTAGACCATGATATGGGCATAATGTGTGTCTGTTGTCGACCACACAGAAACTTTCAGAGCTGCTGAGACTTTTTTTTTTTTTTTTTTTACTCGAACCGTTGGTCGACCTACGATTTTCTTTTAGTCGCACCATTGAGAGATTAGGTCGCATTTGCGACCACATTGGTCGCACTCTAGAGCCCTGGTAAATCAAGGCTCTAATCAAATCAAGTCAGCACTTGCTCTTCCAGTTGTACAAAATAAAGGCAAAATGTTTTCACTTCTTAAGCATGTTACGGCCGAGACCGTTTCAGACGAGTGACAGGACTCAAACGCAAGACGCCGAACAGCTCGTAAGTATATTTTAAGAATAATGTTTAATGTTTACACAAAATATTCATAAACAAAAGGTGAGCGTAGACGTTAAACTAAATAACGATCTGGTCCGGGTCAGAGAGGACAGCTATTCCGGGGATTGGACTGGAAAGCAAGTCACAAAGGGTCCAGGAAAAGGTCGGGGTCACTGTAACAGAATGCAGATGTTCAAACATAGATAAGGAGGCATATGAATATGTTGTTTGGCTCAGAATCCTCCTTCGTACTGCGTACTTGCCAACGGAGGTCGGAGATGACATAGAGGGGTGAGTAGTCCGGGTGTGTAAATCCAAAAACTCCTGGCGTGGAGGCAGAGAGGCAGGTAGGTAATTTTGGTAATAGCCTGAGGGACTGCCAGAAGGTCCAGCATCCAAGTAGAAGCTCTTCGCCAGGGGTTGACAGTTAGGTGTAGTGATGTTTAGCAGAGAATCTGGCGAAGAGAGATTGAGAACGCTGGCCTTATGAGTCCCCGGCTAATTACCCACAGATGTAAGCGATCAGCAAAAACACTGAGGCCCCTCCCAGGGGTGGAGACGCCGGCTCGGAGGGAGACACACTGGCACACACCCGGACCATGACAGTACCCCCCCTCAAGGGACGCCACCCGGCGGCCGACCAGCACCCGCCCCACGACGTGACCTAAGAAAATCAGAAACCATCACAGAGTCAAGCATCAAAGAACGAGGAACCCAAGAACGCTCCTCCGGCCCATAACCCTCCCAGTCCACCAAAAACTGCAGCCCCCTACCCCGCCGCCGCACATCCAGAATGCGCCGGACAGAAAACGCAGGGTGCCCGTCAATGAGCCGGGCGGGAGGCGGGGGCACCGGAGGCGGGCACAGACGACTAGACACCACCGGCTTCACCTGAGAAACGTGAAAGACCGGGTGAACCCGCAAGGCAGCAGGCAAACGGAGCTTGACAGCCGTAGGGCTGAGGACCCTGTCCACAGAATAGGGGCCAATGTAACGAGGAGACAACTTGCGGGAGGATGCCCTGAGAGGGATGTCTTTCGCGGCGAGCCACACCTTCTGTCCCGGTGAGTAAACAGGCGCAGGAGACCGGCGACGGTCGGCACAGCTACGTTGGCGAGCCACAGCTCGCAACAGCGCCTCCCGCGTACGAGACCAGACCCGACGGCAGCGCTGTAGATGATGCTGGACCGAGGGGACAGCAAGATCAGCCTCCTCCTCCGGAAACAGGGGCGGCTGATAACCCAAAGAGGCCTCGAACAGTGACAACCCAGTAGCAGACGAAACCAAGGAGTTGTGGGCATATTCCACCCACGGCAGATACGAGGCCCAAGTCGCAGGGTTATGACAGGTCACACAGCGGAGCGCGGCCTCAAGCTCCTGATTTAAACGTTCCGTCTGGCCGTTCGTCTGAGGATGGTAACCAGAGCTCAGACAAGGCCTGGCCCCCAAAGCAGCGCAAAAAGAACCCCAAACTTGGGACGAGAACTGCGGACCCCTGTCCGAAACTATTTCCACAGGAATGCCATGAAGCCGAAAAACATGGTCCAACAACAACGTAGACGTCTCAGCCGCAGTGGGCAACTTCTCCAAAGCGACGAAATGAGCAGCCTTAGAAAACCGATCCACGACCGAGAGAATAGTGGTCTTCCCAGCCGAAACCGGGAGTCCCGTAACAAAATCCAGGGCGATGTGGGACCAAGGGCAATGAGGCGTAGATAACGGCTGCAACAGCCCAGCAGGACGGTGAGTACGCGACTTACACCTGGCACACACAGGGCACGCAGCCACATATTCCCGAACATCTTTGTCCAGAGTGGCCCACCAAAAATGTCTCTTAACCATAGAAGTCGTCCTGCCCCTGCCCGGGTGACACGCAAACCTCGAAGCGTGCACCCATTCCAGTACCTTGGAGCGAGCAGCCGCGGGAACAAAACGCCGGTTAGTCGGTCCCGTGCCCGGATCCGGTTCCGTCCGGAGGCCCCGGTTGATGGCGTCCTCCACCTCCCAGGTAATAGCTCCCACCGTACAGCCGGCCGGAAGAATGGTGGAAAACTCCGCCGGACCCGTGTCAGAGTCAAACTGCCGAGAGAGGGCATCCGGTTTGGTGTTTCTGGAACCCGGGCGATAGGAAATGGAAAAGTTAAAACGTGCGAAAAACAGCGACCAACGAGCTTGACGTGCATTCAACCTCTTCGCACCGCGTAGGTACGTCAAGTTCTTATGATCCGTCCACACCAGGAACGGTAGCGCCGCGCCTTCCAGATGATGACGCCACTCCTCCAACGCCAACTTAACGGCAAGCAGTTCCCGGTCCCCCACATCATAGTTCCGTTCCGCTGGTGAAAGCCGCCGAGAGAAAAAGGCGCACGGCCGTAGCTTAGAGGAGGGGCCGGCACGTTGTGAAAGCACAGCCCCCACCCCCACATCAGAAGCATCCACCTCCACAATAAAAGCCTTAGACGGATCGGGTTGAGCGAGGATGGGCGCAGTAGAAAACAGATGTTTCAGCTTCGAGAACGCGCTGTCTGCTTCGGCGGACCAGCCGAACGGAAGCTTCGTAGAGGTAAGGCGTGTAAGCGGAGCCGCCACCAGACTGTAGTTCCTTATGAACCGACGATAGAAATTTGCAAATCCCAAAAACCCCTGGAGTTGCTTGCGAGTAGAAGGCACAGGCCAGTCTGTGACCGCCTTCACCTTAGCCGGATCCGTCTTCACCTGCCCCCCTGCCAAAATGTATCCCAGGAAAGAGACCGATGTCAAATGAAACTCACATTTCTCAGCCTTGGCATACAGTCTGTTTTCCAAGAGGCGTTGAAGGACAGCTCGGACATGTGAATGATGCTCAGCCAAAGTTTTAGAAAAAATAAGAATGTCATCTAAATAGACGAACACAAAACGGTCGAGGAAATCCCGTAGGACATCATTTATTAGGGCCTGAAACACCGCTGGAGCGTTCGTTAAACCGAAAGGCATAACGAGATACTCGAAATGACCCAGGGGGGTGTTAAACGCGGTCTTCCACTCGTCTCCCTGACGGATTCGCACCAAATGATAAGCATTGCGAAGATCTAACTTAGTGAACACCGTGGCACCCTGTAGCGATTCAACAGCGGAGCTAATGAGTGGCAAGGGATACTTATTTTTAATAGTGACGTCATTCATGCCCCTGAAATCAATACACGGCCGAAGAGACCCATCCTTCTTGTCTACAAAAAAAAACCCAGCCGCCACGGGGGATGAAGACGGACGGATTAACCCAGCCGCTAGTGAATCCCTAATATACTCCTCCATCGCAGCACGTTCAGGCCTAGAGATACTATATAACCGGCTCTTGGGCAGGGACGCTCCGGGGAGCAAATCAATCGCACAGTCATAAGGGCGATGGGGCGGTAGGGACTGCGCTTTGATCTTACTGAATACTTCCCGCAAATCATGATACTCAGGCGGCACCCCTGAGAGATCGGGGACATATTCGTCAGTCCCCGTAGCCTCCCCCGGGCCGGGAAAACGGGCGGAAGTCAGACAATTGGAGTGGCAAAAAGGGCTCCAGCTGACAACCCTTTGCCCCTCCCAATCCAAGTGCGGATTGTGTAAGCACAGCCAGGGATAACCCAAAGTGAGCGGAGTATCAGGTGAATCGAGGACAAAAAAGGTGAGTTTCACTGGACCAGTGTGAAAAGAAATTTTAGTGAAAACCTGGTTATTAATCGCTCTAACTGGAATGGGCGGCTCAAGGCGCACGAGCGGAACGCCTAATCGTTCAGCGAGATCGAGACTGATTAAATTCTGTTCAGAACCAGAATCTAATAAGGCTGTGCATGAATGAGTAATCTGTAGCATCTCCAAGGTGACAGGGAGTTGTAAACGGGGTTTCTGACCAGAATTCGAACCGCCCACCCGTATCCCCGATTCTACCGGCGGGCGACACCTTTTCCCTCCTTCGGGCATGCAGCAATCAAGTGTTCCAGCGAGCCACAGTAAAAACAGGCATGAGCCCGACGCCGCCGCTCCCTCTCCTCCGGTGTCAACCGTGACCGGCCAATCTGCATAGGCTCCGGCTCGGGATTAGTGACGTAAGCCGAGGCGACAAACTCATGCGAGTCCACAGTCGGAGGCGGCGACGGTGACGTACCCGGAAACGAGCGCGGTAAACGGCGCTGGGATTTGTAGTTCCTGTCCCTCTCCCTGTCACGCAACCTGTTGTCAATGCGAAGGGAGAGGGACGCCAGTTCCTCAAAAGATTTTGGCTCATCACGGGAGGCAAGCTGGTCTTTCATACCCTCGTTCAATGCCCGGAAAAACACCCCACACAGAGCGTCGTCGGGCCAACCGGTTTCGGCGGCGGCAGTACGAAAATCAATCAAAAAATCGGCAACCCTCTGACGGCCCTGGCGAAGATCCAGCAGCCTCTGCGCAGAACTACCCTCAGAAATGGGGTGCGCAAACGTTTTCTGGAATTCCCCCAAAAACACCTCATAAGAACAGATTAACAAAGGATTCTTCGATAGATACGCCTCCGCCCACTTAAGTGCACGATTACGCAGTTTACCCACCAAATAAGATATCTTATTAGAATCCGCAACAAATGTGCGTGGAGAACGACCGAAAACAAGGTCGACCTGAAGCAAAAACCCGCTACAACTCCCTGGATCCCCTGAAAATGGTTCGGGCTCCGGGGACGTAGCATCACGGAAAGCTGATGTAGGTGGAGATGCAACGGCAACAGGTTGAGGCAGAGGAGCTGGTGTACCGGAGTCTTGGCCCGCGGGGCCCGAGGCGGAACCAGCAGCAGTAGAAATATCCGCTTGTAGAGCCTGGAGGGACTCCAGTATTTTACTTTGACCATCTCTAAGAGTCTGCTGCTGGGCTAACAGGAACTGAATAGATTGTTCATGACTTCCTAATATCGCCCCCTGCCTCTGAATGGCTGACCGTTCCGCGTCTGCTGAGTCCATAACTGCTGGCCAGATTCTACTGTTACGGCCGAGACCGTTTCAGACGAGTGACAGGACTCAAACGCAAGACGCCGAACAGCTCGTAAGTATATTTTAAGAATAATGTTTAATGTTTACACAAAATATTCATAAACAAAAGGTGAGCGTAGACGTTAAACTAAATAACGATCTGGTCCGGGTCAGAGAGGACAGCTATTCCGGGGATTGGACTGGAAAGCAAGTCACAAAGGGTCCAGGAAAAGGTCGGGGTCACTGTAACAGAATGCAGATGTTCAAACATAGATAAGGAGGCATATGAATATGTTGTTTGGCTCAGAATCCTCCTTCGTACTGCGTACTTGCCAACGGAGGTCGGAGATGACATAGAGGGGTGAGTAGTCCGGGTGTGTAAATCCAAAAACTCCTGGCGTGCAGGCAGAGAGGCAGGTAGGTAATTTTGGTAATAGCCTGAGGGACTGCCAGAAGGTCCAGCATCCAAGTAGAAGCTCTTCGCCAGGGGTTGACAGTTAGGTGTAGTGATGTTTAGCAGAGAATCTGGCGAAGAGAGATTGAGAACGCTGGCCTTATGAGTCCCCGGCTAATTACCCACAGATGTAAGCGATCAGCAAAAACACTGAGGCCCCTCCCAGGGGTGGAGACGCCGGCTCGGAGGGAGACACACTGGCACACACCCGGACCATGACAAAGCATGATCATCCATATCAATAAGTGAAATAGAGAAAGCTCAACAAAAAACAAACAAAAAAAAAAAAACAACAGGAAAGCTAATGTGAAATGTCATTAGGTATGTTATTAGCTAAAAAAAATTGTCAAAAATTTAACATTTGTGAGCTAAAATCATAGTGATTGATCAATGCAGGGTACTACTGCAGCAACGGTTCAGTAGACTGTTGTAGCATGCTAGATACCTTTTATCTCATGTTCATTTGGGTTTTATTCTTTACCTTTAGTGTTTGATCACCTTTTAAGTTAGTTAAATCTTAGCTCCTGCACTTGCATTTTTTCACAAATCATCTAATACATTACCGATTGACAGGAAAAAAGTGCATTACTAACACATTTGTATACAGTGCTGACACCACCCAATTACATCTGTTCAGACAGTGAAATTGGGCTATTTTTTGAATTTCTGTACCACATCTATTTAAATTAAACTTGTCATGCTCCAAATATGATGGCTGTCAAAATGCTAGAGTGAACCAGCAATAACTCAACAAGGAAATAAATAAATAATTACATAGAAGGCTGTGGTCAGCAAAAGTGCTTACTACCACAGCCTTCTGCCTCTTTCTCTACCCTCCCCAAAATATTATTGTCCCAACTCAGCAACACTGGGCTTATGTTTTTGGATTAGATGTCTCGGAATTTAGGGATAGTCACACAAGTAAGGCAAACCAGGTAGTGTCACAGGTGTGAAGAGAATTAGACTATGAGATTAGAGCTGAGATGAGCTACTAAGGGACTCTACCTCTGGACAGCTGCAAAGTTATAGTGGTTCTAATTTCCCTTCCCGAATGAGGAATGGTATCTCACTTGGCAGAGATTCAAGCCAGAATATGGGAACAGAGAAAGGACTGAAAACAACAGAGCAGCTTTGTCCTTATGTGCCTTTACCTTCAGTGAAGCCATTGCGTTAAAATCTATTAGTTTTTAATCCCTTTTTCATATATATAGCATAATCTGCCTGGGATTGATAAAGATTGCTAAAATACATTGCTTTAGGAGGTCTTTACTAAATGGATTTTCAATGCCACATTTGAGATCTTTCCTCAGTTGGAATACAAATTGAATATATTTGGGACTTTTTGCACAACTGTGCTTTGCCTGAGCTACAAGATGCAAAGATTTGATACAGTGTTATAATTTCACAGTTTTCTCTAGTTGTCTGACACAGAAAGTACTGATTGATTCAGGAAAAAAACAAGGCACTTTATGAAACTACTCAAGTGTACAACTTTCTCATTAAAAAGAACCTTTCTCAGAGTATTTTATCTTGTGTCTTCTGTGGAGGGTAGAGATCTGTCTAAGTCATGGACACAAAGTACACAAACCATAGAAGCATAGATCAGAGCCATCAAAATCATGCAATTAGCATGGAAGCAGCATTTCTCAGCTTCCCATGATGATATTTCAAATTGAGTTATTTTCTGTTTTTTATCATCGAAGACCAAAACACATTTTCAGACATTCCTAAAATGGCAAAATTGTTCTTCAGCCACATGTTGTTGAAGGCTCACTCTTGCATCATCTATCTGATTTAGACGTCTTCTTCGTCTTTCAACTTTGAGGCAGAAAGTGATTCCGTTTACCGTGCTTCTTTGCTTAATCTTTAGTCTCACAAAAACATGTATTTTTTACAGGGTTAAATGAGGTATCATAACCTGCAGTCAAAAAGAACTGTGCCTTAAATATAAAGAATGTAAAATCACTTTCTGAGGATAGATTGACAACAGCGAGGCTGAAAAGAAAGTGACACTATGTAATCACTTCTTCAAATTCTATTGCATTGTTATTAGAGCAGAAAATAAAAATAGAAAAACTAGACCACAGCATAAACTATTATAAAGAGTAAATAATTTTTTGATTTTATTTTTATTATTATTCATACATCAGTAAAAGATACAGTATCAGTAAGATCAATAAGTGGAGGTATGAAGAAGTAGAAGTTTGGTGTTTTGATATTCTTTACAAACTTGGGGCAACTTTTGTAAGAACTTTTCTCATATATGTGCCTTATGAGCCAAGATAGGTCGGTGTGTAATAGTAATAGATACTGTATTATGTTTTACAATAATCTTATTGAATGGAAAGGTTATTTCAGAATGCTGCAATCAATTAAATAATAATAGAAGCTTTCACAGTGTTATTTAGAGACTACTACTGGTGATTTGGGACATAAACAATTTAAGTTTTCTATTAGTCCTATTCTCCCAAGTTTTGAGGCAAAAATGGTAGAGTTCATTGTATTGATTGCTGTATGGGTTTGAAATGTTTGTTTTTTTGTATTCTTGTCTAGTATAATTGTTTATCTTAGAAGAAGACAGAGAGATCACGGCCGCCTCCAAGACTATGAGCTACTGTGAGCTTTCTCAAAAATATGGTGGCAGGTCATAAAAGGCATTCCCTTTTTTGAGATTATTTTTCTCTAAAACAATGAGTAAAGAGATTCA
Organism: Aulonocara sp. 'chitande type north' Nkhata Bay; assembly: GCF_057382095.1. NCBI lineage: Eukaryota > Metazoa > Chordata > Actinopteri > Cichliformes > Cichlidae > Aulonocara > Aulonocara sp. 'chitande type north' Nkhata Bay. The sequence continues at coordinate 7,041,591 of NC_141350.1, forward strand.
GAGGCCAGCCTGTAGCTACTCATCACAATTCAAATGTTCAAAGCAAAGGGCATCATGCTAGTGTCCACTGAAAATAAGGATGCAAAGAACAGGGATGATACACAGAACTCAAGATTTAAGGAGAATTGTAGATTTAGACAAATTGGAAATGTCTCATTCTGGAACTTTGAATCACAGTGAAGTGATTTTTATGCCGGATTGAGAGGGTGTGAACCATGCATAAAGCCCCTGGTTCACAAACCACACCTTCAAAACTTGAATGAAATTTGCCGCTGTCCACTTGGACAGTTCACATGCCTTCTGGAGAAAACTTCTATAAATCAGAATACTTTATTAATCTCTGAGGAAGCTGACTATGGTTAGTTATGAGAAAGATTGAGCAAGTTTACACAGTGGCAAGAGATATATTTGGAGGAGCAAATGTGAGGCTTTTAAAGAACACTTTACCAAATGTCAGGCAAGGTGGTAGCATCATGCTCTGGGGCTGTTTGCTGTAAGTTGTTCTGGTGGACTGCATAAACTGGATGGACTAATGAAGAAGAGAACAACCTCCAAATTCTTCATTGTTACCTCACTCATTAGCTTAATGTTCAACCATACTGGTTACAACTGGGTGTTTCAAAAGGACAAATACACATCAAGACTGATTTTGGTCCTGATGAAGCAGGCTAGCATTAAGCTTCTGAAAAATCTTTCCCAAAGCAAATTTATAGACTACACTTAAAAGGTCTGTGCCAGGAAACCAGCCAACTTTAACTGACTCTGCCAATTCTGCCCAGAAAACTGGTCATATAGCAAAGCAAAATTATGTCAGAAGCTTGTTGGAAACTCGTGCTCACAATTCTTGTTTTCTTAAGATTTTAAAGGAGTGTGCTGTACCATCATTTCATCCTGCAAAACCAACAGTTCAAAGAGGTCATTTAAAACCCCAAATTACCATGGCATTTATGCCCATGATGAGTGTATGTAAACATCTGACCACAACTGTAAGCCGATAATGTGTGCTGAATGTACACAATAAAACATGTGCAACTCCCATAATTGTTGGTACCATCTCAGGCTGTATATTCTATCAGCAGAGTGAACGCAAATGTGTGGTGGGAACCTACTGAAATAATATACTCTGCTTAATTTTAAGTATGCAATAATTAATGAGCTAATAGTGTCATATTAAAGTCTATATGTCTGAGCTCTTCTTTTAATAAGATAGATAAAGGCAAAACGAATAAATAAATAAAAGGACTACATCATTGCTTTTCACCTTCATAGTTGGGGGCAGAAGTGGTTCTGTGTTTCCTCCTGCTGTCATAACTGGTGTTTATACTTTGACCTGTTGGCAACAAAGCTTCTAATCATCTGACCTTAAAGAGCCTGAGGTTTGGGGGTGTTTTTGTGATTGCTGTGTAGGACAGTGAATGAGTCATACTACAAGGGCTTTTTCCAAGGCCACTTTCCCAGTGGTGGCTCCTGCGGCATATTTATATTACTTCACCACCAAAGAGGTTGTGGAGAAGAAGGAGGAACAAACATAGATCACTTGTAACTGTAACTTCGGTCGTTGCTGTGCTTTTTGGAAGTCGAATTTCCCAGAGGAACCCACCCGAGGGATTAATAAAGTTCTATCTTATCTCTTATCTTAGTGGTTTGGCATCATGTATGCAAACTGCTACTAAAACACACAATAATTACTTTAATATTATTATTCTATCCTTTATTTGGGAAGGATAATATTTTCTGTATAATTCCTTGAGAGAAAGTAGGTGGATGCAAGATGGATGCAAAACAATCTACAGTTTTCCTTGAAAGTCTGCCCTTTGTATTCAGTGGTATCCGTGTATAACAGCATTGTTACTTGCAAGTCTCCATCTCTTCAAGACATGAATTCTCTTTTGGTCTTTGTCAGTGACAGTGTTGATGTTCTCTGGGTTTAAGGTCAGACTTCTGGCATGATGACTAGTCAGTGGAGAATGAGAAAATTATAGAAGTACAAAGAGGGAGTCTAGCTTCAGAACTGCAGACATTGCAGTTAGTTACATAGGACACAGTTCAAATGTGTTTATTCAGCCAGCCATTTTTGACACAGGGGATTTGTATTGAAGTGACATAGAACAGAAAACCTGAAATCCTTTACCCTAATGCCACATCCACCTCCCACTCATGTGAAATCCAGAGGTATTTTGAAGCCAGTCTGGCTCTGATGGAATGGCTCTATTGGGAGATGCCTGGAAGGCATCCTAATCAATGCCTGATTTACCCCCAACTGGCTCGTTTCAATGCAAATGGTCAGAATTGCTTTACTGAGCCATTTAAGCATGTTTTAACACCTACTTTTTTTTTAATTGCTAATTTTAGTCATGTGTTTTTCTTGGATTTTTGTCTCATTTATTTCATTTTTATGTCATTTTTATTTATTTCATGGATTTTAAATGTTTGTGTATTCAGAGTATTTTCAGGCAACAGTTTCCACCATTTTTCTTGAGTACTATTGTGCTGTTTACAGGTTACAGTATTTCAGGTTGTCCGCAGGAATAATAATAATTCTTTATATATCAAACTGAAAATTCTAAACTTTTAATATTTGAACACAATTGTCCAGTTTGCCCATTTTACATTTGTAGTAACTTATTCCTAAGTGTGCAGTATTATTAATATTTATATTAATTGTATTTATATTAAAATATTTATAATGTAAGAAAAATTTTTTGAAGAAAAAAACCCAAAATAAACAAAAAAAATGATGATGATAATGTACTTATGTTTTTGTGAAAAGAAATATAATTTCTTTGCTCTTATCTCTTAATATTTTAAACAGGGTGATAGTGTTACATTATGCTAAAAATGTATCCAACGTTGTTTCTGATTTGCTATTTCAAAAACTGTTTATGGTTGCTGAAGAAGACACAACAGAGCCACTTCGATGTCTGTGGTGACTCTAGGACTTACTGTAGTACTGTTACTTTATAAATCTGCTCTTTGTTACTAAGTGAAGTTGTGACAGATAAACAATAGCAATCTTTCTGATTGTTATTTAAATCTACATGAATCCAGGAGATGGACAGAGTTAAAGCAACATAAACTTTAACTGTAGGCCTTCATTGTTAACACACCATGTTCTGCTATCTTAAAATGTGTTTAGCCTATGGACAAACAAAACTTCTTCACCTACAAATATAATACTACAACATAGCAGAACTTAGTAGAGTCAACCTCCCATCTTGAGCCATAGTCTATTCATTTTACTATTGGAGGTGTTTGTCAGTGGAAGAAACCACGGCGTGTTCTAATAGAGACGATGAATTCGACACATAGTAATTCAACCAGACAGTCATCTTCCCTTTTTGACACATCAGTCAAAGTGCATGACATGCTATTTAGCTGCCAGGCAGTAATAGGTGGAATAAAGGTCACATTCTATGTTTAAACAAATATCGACAACCTCAGAAACCCAATTTTTTTTTTTGCTGCAAATCATGGTGACTTAATGAAACATAAATAACAAAAGGACAGATGGATAGATTTGGCTTTTATGCACAACCAAGTGCTCTTCTTCATCCTCTTTAAAACTAAACACAAGCACAAACATATTCCAGTGGTACAGTAACTGTCAGGTTTCGTAGATCGGACTCACGCGCAGACCACTAGTGTCTTCAAAAGGTGCATTTATTTACAGTGTTTCCTACAGTGGAATTCATATATACACATAATAGTGTCAAAGGAAAAAGGGGCCGGGGTTCCAGGGTCCAGGAGTGAAAGAGGCAGGAGTCCAGGAAGGGAAAGTTTCCATTCAGTCCTAGCACATCTCCTCTCCTTTATCTCTCTTGCTCCCGTTCAGTCGCCAGGCACAGGGGAAGAACAAGTCCAGAGGCAATCTATGCACAGGCAGAAAAAAAAAACCATTAGTCTCCTGGTTCAGACATGCTCATAAACTGACTTTACAAAATACAGGACGACTGACGCTGATGACTCAACGATCCAGCGACGAGTAGAGCAGACTCGCCCTCTTAAGAAGGGTTCCAATCTTTCATGATCAGCGACAGATGTGCTGATCACCTCCAGGTGCGTAGGCCAGGGGCAGGAGCCCATACTGAGCTCCGCCCCGGCAGGAGAAAGAGAGAATGGAAGAGGGCGAGAGAGAAAGGGAGAGCAGAGGTGAGAGAGAAAGGTAAACAAAAACAAAACACCTGACGGCTGTCAGCTGACGAGGAGCGGAGACCATGACAGTACCCCCCCCTCAACGGGAGCCCCCCGGCGACCCACCAGGCTTGTCCGGATGCAGGCGGTGAAACTCCCGGAGCATGGGCACATCCAGAACGGCCGCCCGAGGGACCCAGGAGCGCTCCTCCACGCCATAACCCTCCCAGTCAACCAGATACTGACAGCCACGCCCACGGCGCCGAGAGTCCATGATGCGAGTGATGGAGTAGGCCGGCAAGCCATCCACGAGCCGGGCGGGAGGAGGGGGCCTGGAAGGAGGGCACAGAGGACTAGACCGGACAGGTTTGAGTTGTGAAACATGGAAAACATCATGGATTCTCATATTGCGAGGGAGTTTTAACTTCACAGAGACAGGATTGACCAAGGCGGAGATTTCAAAAGGGCCAATGAAGGTGGGTGTAAGTTTCTTAGATTCAGTCCTGACCGGAACAAAGCGGGTAGAAAGCCATACCTTCTGGCCGACAGAGTATTCGGGTGCTGGAGTCCGGTGCCGGTCTGCGATGCGTTTATTGTTCTCCTTCGTGCGCAGTAGGGCCGCTTGAGTTGCCCGCCAAACTCTGCGACACCTGCGCAGATGAGCCTGGACGGAGGGTACAGAGTGCTCACCTTCCACAGCAGGAAAAAGAGGAGGCTGATATCCCAAGGAAGCTTCGAATGGAGACCGGCCGGTGGCAGAGGCAATCAAGCTGTTATGGGCGTACTCGATCCACGGCAACTCCTCACTCCAGATGGTTTGATTGGTGGAGGCGACGCAGCGCAGGGCGGTCTCCAGTTCTTGGTTGGCCCGCTCGGATTGGCCGTTGCTCTGAGGATGATAACCCGAGGATAGACTGACCTTTGCGCCCAGGGAGTTGCAGAACTCTTTCCAGACCCGAGAAGTAAATTGAGGCCCTCTGTCGGACACTATGTCTTCCGGGATCCCATGCAGGCGGAAGACGTGAGTGGCGAGTAGGCGTGCAGTCTCTAGAGCTGTGGGAAGCTTAGGCAGAGCAATGAAATGAGCCACTTTAGAGAAACGATCGATTATGGTGAGAATGACAGTGTTACCTGCTGATGGAGGTAACCCGGTGATGAAGTCCAGTGCTATGTGAGACCATGGCCTGGAAGGAGTGGATAACGGATGGAGCTGACCCGCCGGGGGTTGGTTCGATGGTTTGTTTCGGGCACAGACCGTACAAGCAGTGACGTATTCCCGAGTATCTTGGGTGAGTGAGGGCCACCAGAAGTACCGCTGGAGAAACTTGACGGTGCGATGTATCCCTGGGTGGCATGAGAACCGGGCCGTGTGAGCCCATTGCAGAACCTGGGATCTGACAGAGCGCGGAACATAGAGTCGGTGGACGGGCCCCCCTCCCGGATCCGGTTCGGCTATCTGAGCCGCCCGGATGGCCGCCTCGATCTCCCAGGTGATGACCCCAATAGTACAGGTTGCCGGCAGAATGGAATCCGGATCCGCCTTTTCGTCAGCAGCGGAAAACTGACGGGAGAGAGCGTCCGGCTTGACATTTCGGGAACCGGGTCTGTAGGTGATTGAGAAGTGAAAACGGGTGAAAAACAGGGCCCATCTGGCCTGTCGAGCGTTGAGACGTTTCGCCGTTTGAAGGTAGGCCAGGTTTTTGTGATCGGTCCAGACCACGAAGGGTTGAGTGGTGCCCTCCAGCCAATGCCGCCATTCTTCCAGGGCGAGCTTAATCGCCAAGAGCTCCCGATCGCCCACGTCGTAGTTACGTTCTGCAGGGGTGAGACGACGGGAAAAATAGGCACAAGGGTGCATCTTACCTTCCCTCTGTTGGGAAAGGACGGCCCCCACCCCTGAGTCGGATGCGTCAACCTCTACCACGAACTGAAGAGTGGTATCAGGTTGGACCAGGATGGGCGCTGAAGCAAACCGTTTCTTGAGCTCCTGAAAGGCTGATTGGACAGCGTCACTCCACTGAAAAGCAAGCTTGGGAGAGGTTAACTGAGTTAATGGTAAGGCAATCCTGCTAAAGTCCCGTATGAATCTCCTGTAGAAGTTAGCGAAGCCAAGGAAGCGTTGCAACTGGCGACGGTTGTTTGGTTCTGGCCAGTTCACAACAGCCTTGACTTTCACAGGGTCGGGTCGAAGATCTCCCCGCTCGATTATGTACCCTAGGAAGGCAACCGAGGGCACATGAAACTCACATTTCTCGCTTTTGACGAACAGCCGGTTCTCCAGAAGGCGTTGCAGCACCAGCCGGACATGGGTCTCGTGTTCCGCCTGGGAGGAAGAGAAGATCAGAATGTCGTCTAGATAGACAAACACAAATCGGTTAATAAAGTCCCTTAGAACATCATTGACCAGAGCCTGGAATACTGCAGGTGCGTTAGTGAGGCCGAACGGCATGACCAGATACTCAAAATGTCCAAGGTGGGTATTAAACGCCGTCTTCCATTCATCGCCATCCCGAATCCGGACCAGGTGGTAAGCGTTTCTCAAGTCCAGCTTGCTGAAAATGACGGCGCCCTGGAGATGTTCGAAAGCGGAGGTGAGCAGAGGCAGTGGATATTTATTCTTGACCGTAATGTTATTGAGTCCCCGAAAGTCAATACAGGGTCTGAGGGTCTTATCCTTCTTTTCCACAAAGAAGAAACCTGCTGCGACGGGTGAGGAAGAGGCCCGGATAATGCCGGCAGCGAGAGATTCAGTTATATATTTCTCCATAGCCTCCCGTTCCGGCAGCGAGAGGCTATAGAGGTGGCTGGTTGGTAAGGGAGCTCCCGGCAGCAGGTCTATGGCGCAGTCATAGGGCCGATGGGGTGGCAGCGAATGGGCTCGGTCCTTCCGAAACACCTCAGCGAGATCGTGGTAAACAGACGGCACATCTGCTAAGTCGGAAGACCGCGGTGGCTCTGGGCCGGTGACAGATTTGTTAGGAGGTACGGCAGCCTTAAGGCAAGTCATATGACACTCCTCTCCCCAGCCCGTAATGCCTCCTTTCTGCCAATTAATCGTGGGGTTGTGTTGCTGGAGCCAGGGATGACCGAGAACTAACGGCGTCTGAGTGGAGTGAAAAACAAAAAAACTAATCTCCTCCGAATGATTGCCAGACAGTGTGAGGGTGAGCGGTTCAGTGATGTGTGTGATGTCGGGGAGGCGCTGCCCTGATAAAGCCGTGACGCGTAAGGCGTGGGGTAGTGACTCCACAGTCACACAGAGTCGTTTAGCTAGTTCAGAGTCAATGAAATTGTGTTCTGCTCCAGAATCAATAAGCACAGAAAGTGAATGACACTCGGAATGGACCAGAAGCTTAGCCGGCAGGGCTAAACGTGGAGGAGATTTATCCTGATTCAAACCGCCCACCAGTACTCCTACCATCACTGGCGGGCGCGGCCTTTTGCTCGCGACGGACAGGAGGCAATCATGTGTCCCTTATTACCACAATACAGACACTCACCGGCCGTGATGCGTCGCTGACGTTCTGCAGCAGTTAGGTGAGAGCTGCCGATTTGCATGGGCTGTACCTCTCCGTCGGCGCCCCCTGATGTCCGGGAGGACCGGTAATCGGCCGAAGCCTCCGCCCATCGCGGCCCTGCGGCCTCCTGGGAACTGGAGTTCCGTGCTTGCCTACGAGCTCGTAGCCGCTCATCCACCTTAATACATAACGACATCAATTCGTCAAAAGCAGTGGGTAGGTCCCGCATAATCAATTCATCTTTCAGATCTTCCCGGATGTTATTTAACAATGTGCTCCTGAGCGCATCCGGTCCCCAGCCGGTTTCTTCTGCCAAAATCCAAAAGTCGATTGAATAATCTGCCATACTCCACTTACCTTGCTTAAAGTTAAGGAGGCGGAGCGCCGCAGCCTCGACTCCAGAGCCCTGATTAAACACAGTCTTAAAGTTAATCACAAACCTCTCAAAAGAGATCTCCGGGTTGGAGTTTAACACGACCTGGGCCCATTTCAAAGCCCGGTCACGAAGCATCTGTACCAAGAACGCAATCTTTGCCCCGTCATTGTTATGAAAACGCCGCTGTTCGCGGAAAATCAATGAACACTGGGCCAGAAAGCCAGAGCACTTCTCTGTCTCCCCTGAAAAGGGCTCAGGCGAAGGCAGAGGACCGTCAGAGGATGGGGTGGCTGCCGATGAGGGACCGGCCGTAGCCGCCGCGAGTGTCTCCTGCTGGGCAGGGCGAGCCGGCTGGGAGGTCCCTGGCTGTACTCCCCCTGGCGTAGTCAAACCGGAAACAGCTTGAGTTAGTGCAGCGATCTCACCTCGCAGCTGATGTAACATTTGTTCGTGGCGAGTCAGCGCCGCTTCTTGGGCAGCCAGTGCCTGACCGATGGTATTCTGATCTGCTGAGTCCATGTTGTGGCTGGATCGTTCTGTCAGGTTTCGTAGATCGGACTCACGCGCAGACCACTAGTGTCTTCAAAAGGTGCATTTATTTACAGTGTTTCCTACAGTGGAATTCATATATACACATAATAGTGTCAAAGGAAAAAGGGGCCGGGGTTCCAGGGTCCAGGAGTGAAAGAGGCAGGAGTCCAGGAAGGGAAAGTTTCCATTCAGTTCTAGCACATCTCCTCTCCTTTATCTCTCTTGCTCCCGTTCAGTCGCCAGGCACAGGGGAAGAACAAGTCCAGAGGCAATCTATGCACAGGCAGAAAAAAAAAACCATTAGTCTCCTGGTTCAGACATGCTCATAAACTGACTTTACAAAATACAGGACGACTGACGCTGATGACTCAACGATCCAGCGACGAGTAGAGCAGACTCGCCCTCTTAAGAAGGGTTCCAATCTTTCATGATCAGCGACAGATGTGCTGATCACCTCCAGGTGCGTAGGCCAGGGGCAGGAGCCCATACTGAGCTCCGCCCCGGCAGGAGAAAGAGAGAATGGAAGAGGGCGAGAGAGAAAGGGAGAGCAGAGGTGAGAGAGAAAGGTAAACAAAAACAAAACACCTGACGGCTGTCAGCTGACGCGGAGCGGAGACCATGACAGTAACTTTTTTAAGTATAGTGAAAGTACAGACTCAACCCGATGTCTTATTGCTGCTTATTGATTTTTTTTCCTAACAAACGTCCTGTAAAATGTGAAAGCAACATATCAGTGATTACTGATTTTGGCGACTCAGATCTAGAGCTACTGAGAGCCTGTCAGTTTTCCTTTCCTGCTTCATCCTTTTATTCCTGCCTGTCGGCCAGAAGACTGGACAGAAGGTCAGAGAGTTGATCTGTGCCAAAACTCTGAGGATTTTACCCCTCCCCCTTTTCTCTCGTTCTCCCTTTCATATGTGCAGATTCTGGACCTCCTAATGAGAATATGTTACTCCCCAATACCATCTGTTCCACTTGCACTCTGTATGAGAAAATAAAGAAAATGTGACATCATTCCAACGAGACTGATTAATCAAAGTCATGGGGTATTTGCACTTTGTAGAAGTATGTCACTGTCTGTCTGCAGTATACTTTTCTGTGTTTAACAGAAAACACATGTGAATAAGGATAATGAATATGGAAAATTGAGCATCCTAAGTTTATTTAAAATAAATATGACACTTTTAGTTATCTGCACATCGCCTGGACTCAAACTCTAACTCTGTTTTTTTTTTTTTCAAATATAGCTGCATATTTATTTAACTCTGATAACATGTACAACAATCACCATAGCAGTCCACACAATGCATTTATTGTTCTTTCATTTGAAGAACAATAATATCTTGAAATGAAAGCTTAGACTTTTAATAATGAAAGACACTCATCAAGGGGCCAAAATAATGATGTAGGCAGGGCTTTGTTATTCGCCTCTGTCTTTTGACCCTGGTCATTCTGTAAATATGCAGACTTGTTTATTTTTCTCCATTAAATCGCCACACACACACACACACACACACACACACACACACACACACACACACACACAGAGCCTGGAAATCCCCCTAAAATGTAAGCCTTCAAACTGATTAATACCATGGAAATGGCTGTTGTGAAGAAAGACATTCATATCTACAATTTTTAGTAAAAACTAGTAGAAGATGATTTGTCTTGGTGGCTGGTTTCCATTTCTGCAGCATCGCAGCAAACATACAGTGCTGTCACTGTCAAGATGGGCATTTCTGTGAGCTCAGTGCACATGTGCACTTATTATTCCAATCAAATCTAGTCCTGTCTGTGGGCATGAACTTCCTCCCTTTCCCAAATAAGAAATGACAGCCCAGAGTGCTGCTCTGGTAGACCAATCAAAGAACAGCTTCGGGATGTTACAGTGATTACCAGGACAACCTATGCTGGACCAGAAAGAGGCCACAGGCATCAGAAAGAGAAAAGTAACTTAATAACACAGTTAGTGCCAGCGGTCATACAACCTTGTGCACAGCAGACACAGCAGGGATAAAAATTATAGAGTTACAGTTAAGTTGCTACAACCATGGCTGTTAAATGTGAAAGGTTGCACAAGACAGACATGAGCTCAGAGCAGTAAAACAGTATTTAAAGATTTGGGAGGGAATTCGATTTTAATCAAGACTGGTAACATTCTTACTGACTGTTCTTTTCAATATATCTGGCATTTAATTAAGAAAAGGCACTGAAAGAGGTGAACAAGTTCAATACACTTTAATAAATTTTAGAACTCTACTGATTCAGAAATAGACATTACCAAATGATTTCAACAGCTTCACTGCATAGACTGTACTGTAGGCTTGTGACCAAACCATGAATTCTTTACCAGTTACTTATTTTTGATGGAAAAATAGTCACTCATTAATTGTTACACTGCTCTTGCTAAAAACCTAGGCCAGGCTAACGCGTGGTGAAACATAGTATATAGTATACCTTTATACTAGGTGGTACAGCCTTGCACTGGTTAGCATGTCATCCCTGTGCATCTGCCTTCTCTCTAGGTACTCCAGCTTCTCCCCACACTCCAAAGACATGCATGTTAGGTTAAGTAGTGGTTTTAAATTAGCCATATATGGGAATGTGTTACTCCTGTGTCCAGCAGGTCCCCTGGATGCTTGTCTTGGTTATTATCGGGTATCATTAAATCATGGATGATTTAAATCAATTTGAAAAACTGGATAGCATTAGTGGGACATTGCAGTGCTGTCACTGTGTTTGGCCTGAAGCACTTTCTAAATAAGTTTAAGAGAGTTAAAGTGAATGTAATATGGTGGAAAATGCCAAGAGCAATTGCTTTAAAGGCCGTAGTCACAGAAACTAATTCCATTGATTTGGATTAGTACAACGCATCCACTTAACACACTGTTTGCTGCTACAACTACACATGTTTCTTTTCCAAATATTTATTTATAAGTGACTTATGTATGTATGTATGTATGTATGTATGTATGTATGTATGTATGTATATATATATGTATATATTGTACTATTCTTAGTTAGCGTATTGTCTGTCTTGTCTTAATGTTGGTTTAAAATGGAGCACTGTAACAAAAAATAATTTCCCCCAGGGATCAATAAAGTATTCTGATTCTGATTCTGATTAAGTTGGATTTTGACTCCACTCCACAAAGAAATAAGCATCAGACAGTCCCAGACAAAAGTCATTAAAAAAAAAAACTAAAAATGGATATGATACATTTGAGATAATAAATAAATACAAAAAATGCAAGAAGCACATTTTCACTAATATGAAGTTAACCATAGTAATTATTTTCCTAGGCAAAAGACAAATAAGACATGTGGGATTTTTAGTTGTTCTTCATGTGAAATCTGTGTAATTCATGTCAGTGCTACCACCTCCTTACTCCTATGCTGTTCCTTGACACTCCAAGTACAATTTGTGTCCATGAAGAGGAATGAATAGATTACTATTTTAAAAGCTGCCACCAGTCAGACTGTGTTAAAGCCATTCTTCAATCCGTGTACTTAAAAAATGAAAAATATAAAAAGCGTGTTGAAACCATGCATCAAAGCTTAAACGTAGTTACTGTTTCATAAACTGCCATTTTACTGTTTTGTGTAGCAAAGCCACTTGGCTCACAACACTGAGGCACAATGAATACTATAATAGTATTCAGTTTGAAATGTGAAAAAAACTAAAAAACATAGTACTTATAGAAAAAAAATGATATAACAACATCTAACGTCTTCTTCTTAGAAGTCTGAATTGCTGGTGTAAAGACCCATTGACTGAGCTCTTCCAATCAATATATGCATTCATCTATTAGCTACAGTGTTTTGCTTTAGTTTCTGATCCAGAAAGGTAAATACAAACTAAAATAGAATAAAATTTCGCGGAAGCAGCATCTTCCAGGAATTTTATTTCCTGGTGTTTTTTTTATTTTTGAGTATCTTAGTAGAACAGTCCACAATGTCTTTTGGAAATACTAGTAAGTATTGCACATAATGCCTCATCAAGTGCTTATCTCCGAATGAAAATGATATAATGTGATGAAATTCAAAGGCTCCTGATATAAATGACAAAAACATCACACTTTGGTTGTTTTTGGACTAACTAAGAAATAGATTATTTGTCACTCTTCTTGTCTGATACGTAGAATAAAGTTTTCAAGAAAAGAAGATTTTTCTTTTTTTCCTTGTGTTGATTTTTTCCCAGTATTTCTAGTCCCTATTATTTATTTGTAGGAACTACACTTAACAGTAATAGTCGATACATTTATAAGCTAACAGATATATTATGTGTTTGAAATTTGAACTGATTTGAGGAGTATGAACCTGGAGCAACAGAGCTTAAGTAAAATATTTTACTTTACACAAAGTCAGAAAGGAAAGTAAGGTGGATGTGAAAGTTTGTACATTATTGCAAGGCTGTGGTTGTGATAACTTTTGAGGGATCACATCGCCCCAGTATTCAAATATGTTCATAACCAACTTCCTAAACTTGTCTTCCCCATAACAGCAGAGGTTATTTTGACCTCTGCTGAACAATCTGTACTCAGACCAAAAAGTCTTTTAATATTCTAACAAGAAAATCCTTTAAGAATTCAATCACACTCTAACCTCCTCCAGAACAAATCTTAAAGGCACTGCTTAAGAACTAGAAAAGAAAAGATTAGGATCATATTGTAAAGAACTTGGATCTGAAGAACGGAGTTAGGAATTTCTGAGTTATGGGTATTCAGAGCAATATCCTAGAAAGCTTCCAGTATCCATTGGGATTAACTATCCAAGTACTGTATCATTGGCACCATTATTCAGTGATTGAAATGCAACAAAGACGAAAGCTCACTCTCTGTACTTCATTTGATGCCATCTTCAAAGAATGTTTGATGTCTTTTGATTTTACAGTAATGCCACCCATGACCCCACCTTTGCAAATACTTACTGATATGCAATAAAGTGCTATTTTGATATTAAATCTGATATTGCACTCAGCAGTGTGTCCCACAGTAGAAACTTGGCTTTCTCTTTGAACACACAGACTGTCTCATTTTCTTCCAGCCCAGTACCATACACAAGTGTATCTCACACACAACTTGAATGTTAAAGTAATCATTGAAACAGATGGCATTACTTGGATGCAAATAGAATGCCAAGAAATTGTTTGAACATGCTGAGTGCAAACTGTTTTATCACAGACAGGAATCTGATCATTGGGCTGTTTTTTTTTTTGTTTTTTTTTTTAGAATGCTTATATGGTCAAATCACACATCAAGACACTATCCCATATTACATCAACACGTGGCAATAACATATTTCCATTAGGGGTGGGTTTTTATAATCGATTCATCGATTAAAATCGATTCTGGCTTGGATAACATAAAATCGATTCATTTAAATCCTGAATCGATTTTTTTAATATAAATTTATTTTGCTTGAAATGCCAGAATCTTTGGTGACATCTCACAAAATTTCAAGAACCACCAAACAGTTAAGACAGTAAATGAGAGCAGGTACACGGATTCTGCACATAGACTTAAACACACAGTGCGACCCGCGGATCAGAATCAGTTAGATGTCGCCTTTCTCACGGTTGGGGCTGAAAGCCGACAGCTCGCTGATCCTGATGTTTCGGCGGGTCCGCGCTTTGTGTTTACGCCCTTTTTGCGCTGATTCTAAAGCTGTTAGTTTGAGCTCTCTCCAAACAATATTGACCGAACCAGCAGCAAAAGAAGATCCAAACGATTCACATAAAATCGTCATGAATTCACTCAGACTTTTACTGTTTTGCTTCCACCGCGATGCACAGCTCTCTCTCTCTCTCTCTCTCCCTCCCCCCCCTCTCTCTCTCTGTACTTCAAGAACAGTTTCCCTTTCTTCATTATTCGCTTGCTTGTTACGCACCAGTCTACCGTAGTTTACAGCGCTGTCAGCCGCTGTTTTTTTCCCTTTTACATTCTTCCGAAAAGAAAACCTCATTTCTGCTGTTCAATACTGAACAAATTTAAACTTTTTTAAAATTATTCAAAATGCAAAACGCTTAACCGTGTCTCTAATAAAACCGCTGTAACTTCAGAGGTAATGTTCATATGTTGATTAATGGTTTTCTTTCGTTTTTGATGTACTGCAGAATATTTTTATAAAACCCCAGGCCAGGAAAATCACCTTCATGTTTTTCTGTGTTTTATCTTCAGCTACTTTGACACAAAGGCATCTGCTGTGATGCTCACACCTTTGATAAAGTCTTGCGTGTGTCAGCTTCCTTTTTATTGATACAAAAATATGTAAATGTACTGATTTGAATTATAATATTTCTGACTGTCAAAATTTCCCAGATTTAAATCGAATCGAATCGAATTAAATCGAATTAAATCGAATCGTGGATCGAATCGATTCGGGACCTTGTGAATCGGAATTGAATCGATTCTAGAAATCAGTGACGATACCCAGCCCTAATTTCCATCCCAAGGACATGTGCTCCTTCAGATGTTCAAATCTGAAACTGCTTTCTCAAACTATAGCTAGTGTTGATGATGCGCATTATATCATTTTAATATATTCACATTTTCTTTTTGTCTTACTGCTCTCTGCATTTCCTTCTGTAAAATGTCTGTAATTTTACCTTTTCTGTCATTTTTTGACATCCACATCTTGTATGATTAAAGGCTAAAGAAATATTCTTGAAATACAGAAAGCACACTAGTCTCTTTTTCATGCTTTTACTGTACTTTGAGATAGTAAGAGAACTGTTGTTGTCAACAAAAATCAAGGACCATCTAGTGTGAATGAGAATGAAGGTAATAATGAAAGAGAGAATAATTCATGCATTAGCTGGAAACCTTCTTGACACATTTGAATCATGAAAGTCATTTACTAGAAAGGCCAATATTGTAAAGGGAGATGAAAGTCTTATATGAATGCTTGCCCAGCTTGCTTCTCTTATATGGCTTTAGTAAAGAGAGATTTATATCCTCCCTCTGAAGCTTCCAGGAGTGTCATATTTGTCTGTTTTTTTCCTCCACACTGTCATATTCAGACTATATTGACTTGCGTGTTTTCTCAGTATGAATGCTTCTCCAATGATATTGTGTCTTTAGACAAATGGATGGCCATCTATATCCATCCATCTACCCACTGTTCCATATTGCCTAACAAAGAACCTTATTAAAAGTAGATGTTAGTTTTTTTTTTAATCAGCCTGTATTGTATATTCTAGGTTAAACACAGGAAGTCATTTAAACGAAAACAAAATAAAACGAATGAATAAAAATAGAGAATTCTGGTGAGATTAAAAAAAAAAAAACAGTTAATGCACTTATGTAGCCATGGTGACCAGGACCAGTCGCTAATCAACATGATGCTAAACTAATCAATAGACTGGCTCATGTAAACTCTTTTCCACATCACAGGCCTTATCCTTCTTAAGAAGAGTAAGATTAAGGCACCGTTTAAAACAGGCATTCCAGTCATAGGATAATACACATGGAAGTGCATGTTTTACCCAGTATGTAAATGAGATACATTTGTTACTCTGATTCACTGATTGCTCAAATTTTTAGATTGCTCCATATTGCACTTACTCTTTCCACAATTTACAACAGGCTGGCAGATGCTTAAAAATAATGACCAAGTGACAGAATAAACAGAAATAAATTTCAGACTTGGAAATTATTAAACTAGCAAATATTATCAGCAGTTTTACTTCTGTTTATCTTAGCAGCAGGCAAATAAGTGTATTTTATAAACATTGACATAAAACATGAACTTAAAGCTAGAGGGATTATTTTTTATTGTATTTTGTTTTGAATATTTAGGTCTGAAATACCTATTTGAATTGAATGCTTCAGCAATTATCTGTGGTAGAAATGTTAACAAAAATGTTGATTGAAGCAGTAGCAGCGGCACACACAACATAAATGATGCATTGGAAGCCTCAATTCCAAATAAATTTGATGTACTTTATACATATCAGTGCACAGTGGGGTTAAAAAAATATCTCTCTCGCGCGCGCTCTCCTTTCTCTCGCCAATTATATTCATTAAATAAATTTAGCGATTTTTTTTTTTTAATGTTCATGTAAAAATGTGGAAATCTCATTTATGGCTTGATCCTTTTCCTTGGTTGTGTTAGAAAATTATTTTCCAAGGACCATTGCTATTGAAAAACTGACATAAAATCAACAGATGGCATCATGCATGAATCTCAATTTCCATATCAGAGCACTTTCTACACTCCCCGGATGGATGGCTACGCAGTATATGGAAAGCACTGATCATCAGAAGCCTTAGATTAGACATGAAACAGAACAAATATGCAGTAGTTGTACAAATTTGTCTCCAAATATGCACTAATCATAACATTAGCGGTTTTTCCCATGGTTAAAAAAAATAAATGGAGGGAAATAAAGTCTCTGATTTGTCAATCTGGAGAAATAGAGATGCCAGGATTTCAGCAGTTAGCAAAGCCGTGACAAATTTGCAATCTCTGGAGATTTGGTTTTATCCAAAAGAAGTTATTTTATGACTTCTTAAGTTTGTTATTATTGACTGCATCATCTAGAATCAAAGGAGAGGCATTTTACTAAGTTTTAACTATAGAAATAAGGCAACATGGGGAAAAAAAGCATAATTTTATACCTTTGAGTCTGTATTGTTAACATCTGCTGTCTAATTTAAAACTAAAAAAAGGACTTGTGAACATTTTGTTCCTTCTTTGGAGTGTTTTTTAAGGATGGTATACATCACATCTTATTTTCCACTTGTCTCAATATATAATGATGAATGGCATTATTAAATTTGGAACCAAATACTTGGTATTTATACTGCGTAGTCCTGTTCACTCTACAGTTACCCCACAAAAGATGAATTTTCATGTCAGCACAGACGAGTTGAAGACAGGGAAGTAACAATCTCTTAACAAAAGAACAAGTGGAAAAAAGCAGCAACAAAATAGAACAATGCAGTGAAATTCCTTGAACACTGTTATGGTGCCATGCTGATATTTGTGCAGGAAATATTTGTATATAAAATTATAAAGACCACATGTTGTAATAGTGACATTAGGTAATGAGCAATCAAAGTCAGTGCTTATTTAATTGTTTCAATGACTGATCGGTAGACTACAAAGTGCACAACTACCAGTGTTGGAAGGAAAAAGTAATTAGTTATAGTTACTTCTTCAAAAAAGTAACTGAGTTACACTATTATAAAACTACCTAATTACTAGGAAAAGTAACTATTGTGTTACTTTAAAAAAAAAAGTTTAACCCTCTGGGGCCCAGGGTATAATTGGCAGTTTTTTTTTCTCTATCATTGATTTTACCTCTGCATTTCACCTTTAAAAACTATTTATCTTGCCTTGTTTGGTATCATTCTTTTCAGCACAACCTCACACGTTTAAATTTGATGTTATTTTTTCATTTTGACATACTATATTAACACAATTCATATAAAATCAGACAAAAAAAACAGTAGAAAAAAGTTACATTTTTTACTGTAACAACCACAAATATGTTTAACAAATCATTTTCATAACTTGAAATGCAAATATACACTGTAAATTTTAAAAACCTATGCAAAAGTTTTGCAAACAACAAAGTTATATGCAACTATTTACCTAAAGATGCAGCCAAGGCATTTTTTTATAACCATTTCAAACTATTTACAGAGCATTGAGGTGTTCTGCATCAAATAAGAAGTTTTACAAAGGATCTGTGCCACTCCAAAAAATTATTTATGTCCACTAAGACAGAGGAGCACATCACAAGCCTGATACCTGCAGGCCTGAATGCAAGAAGCGTATAACTCCTCCTGTTTTCCACCTGGAGACAGCGTTTACACTGCCTTTGGTGGCACTTAGACAGCCACTGTGACACTGAGTCGCTGCCTCATTGTTTTGACACACAAAACAAAACTATTGACTAGACTACACACTAACTACACAATCCAAACATGCCAAACGTCACAAATCTCTCACATCTCAAAACTCACTGTCTCTCTTGTCGACGTCACTCCTAAAACTTCACCCTCTTCCTAAACAACGGCACATGTTTCCATATAATTTTTTGATTGGTCGACATGGTACATTTTCCACCAATAGTAAAGGGGTGTTTTTTGTTTTCTTAAAATTGACTAAAGTATTTATGAAAAAACATTTTGTATATATTTTTTATCATGACTCTGGTTTCACGTGACCTATCAACACAATTTAAAAACTGGTATATCTCAGTTCAGTTTAGTTAACTAAGCTCCATAAACACACCGGTGTGCTTATGGAGTGAACCCTAACCCAAAAGCAGACACGGGAGAAGTGAACTGATGCTCAAACAAAAAGCGAGCCATTTATTTCAGGCTGGTGTCCAAAAACAGAAAAACAAGGCAAGGTGGACAAGGGCATAACTAAACTAAAACCTAAACTGGGAAAGAACTAAACTAACTATGAAAACACTGACGAGAGACAAGAACATGAAACTGAACAGGAACATGCAAAACATAAACATGAAAAAGTCTAAACATGAGCATGCAAATGAAACTGAAACTTGGCAGTAGCAAAACAAAAGGAACCGCTAGAGACAGAGGACTTAAATACACAAGAGGGTAATGAGAGAAGTGGAAACACCTGGGGAGACACAGCTGACACAAATGATCATGACGCCAAAGGAAAAAGTAAAACAAAAAGAAAAACAAAACAGTTGCCGACATGTCTATTCCATCAGATTTGTAATCAAATTAAAGAGAAGCTTAAATGCAAAAAGATAAAATTGGTTCTGATTCTTTGATATATGTCTGCTGTTTATTGTCTTTAAGCTGCTTTGTTAAATGTCTCTTAGGTCTCTTTGCCAGTCAGTCCCCACTTTGTGTGGGATTAGCTTTGCTATTCAATATCAAGCCAATGCATGTTTGGTGGAACATGTTGAGAAACAGGCTAAAAATGCTTGTTTAAGTTCATCTGTCTGGGCCTGCAGAGCTCCCTCCCTTTGTCTCTGTCTAATTATATGAGATCTGCAAGCTGCCATTTGGTGCTATCGATTTGTGCTACCAGTTACACACAAGGCTCTGGCCCCTCTAGATAATGTCTGTGGAGTGTTTGCCCACACTGTGTAGTAATTATTGGCTTGCCAGCTCTGTTGTTCAGGATATGAATAAGTATCAACACTACAGGTAAGCCATTATCATCCATGATGTGTCTTTCTCCTGAGATTTTGCAACTCAGAGACAGAGCAGCAGAGAGAGAGAGACAAGTGTAGGAGCATGGCAAGCTCAAGGTGTTTATGTGTTTGGGAGAGACAGAGGCATATGAAAAGGCAGAGAGGGAGAAATCACAAAGTAATGTAGCATGTAATTCAGCCATATGTTAATATTCACCTGGGGGCAGAGGCAATACCAGAAGAACATATCTATGGAACTCTGATGCCATGATTTTCCATGGCAACAGGTAAATAAAAAGCAGTGCCTCCATTTTATTCCAGTGGAGCTAGAAATATTAATGCCTGTCATTGTGGACCATGACATTTATCTTAAAAACACATGAGAGGAGAGAGGAGTCAATAAGTTAACTCTATTACATTTTATTCAGCACGCTTGCCTCATTCATCATTTACCTGACTTGAATTTCCTTTAATGGATGATGATGATGATGATAAAGGAATCCTTCCTTATATTATATTGATACTAATGTACTTTAAATGCACTTATACGGTTGTTACTTTTTCAGTTGTACGAGCTAAATGCAGGTGACAGCAACTGAATATGAAAATATGGCTCAAAAAGAGGGAGTGTTTACTCAGTCATAATAATTTTCATTTCCAGTTAGTGTTGATATGCTAGTTTACATGTAAAACTCTTTTTCAGCAGTCTTTAATGAGCAAATTTTTATCATCACATTATTTTCAACAACAAAAATTGTCGTGATGTGTGCTGTGGCAGGCAGGAGATTGGACCCAAAAGGACTCGCAGGACACAAAGGGATGAACTAAAAGAGGCAGCTTTTATTGCAGTGTGAAAAACTCAAATACAGAAAACAAAAACAAATAATAACTATAGCTAACAAACTAAGGACAAAAGGAACTGGAAAAAAAGAAACCAGAACTAGGAACTATGGAGACCAGGAACATGAAGGAAACGCACAGCACTGAGGAGATATGACGTGACAACGAGCAAGGGAAGACTGAGAACTAAAATACACAGGCAGAAACATGAGAGGATGGGGGATATGTGGAAACACAGCTGAGACAAATCAGACATAATGAGACAAAGGAAAGCAAAACTAGATACACTGACACTGGACAAGGACTATCAAAATAAAACAGGAAACACAGAGACCGAAACTCCGACTTAGGACACACAAGCTTAACACAACAACTGGGGACAATTTGCAGTATCCACCACTCAGTGACAGAATTAACATTATGCACCAATTAAGGAAGAAATTTTCTCCCAATGTGACTGATCACTAAAAAAATGAAAAATTAAAGTTTGTTCCCTTATCTGCCTCTTTATGGAGATTTGTTTTTATTTCAATTCACCGAAAGGCACTTTATATTGTAGGGTAGAGACCATACAATAATAGAATAAGTGCATGTATTAGTGTAATTGACACTCTGAGAATTACTTTAATGTTTGCAGCGTTATTTTGCCCATAATACAAAGAATAATTGATGAATCCCAGATATTCCTACCACCACCATAGTATACGGGTGAAAGACATAGCATCTTAGATCTGTAGGTTCTCACTCATCCAGGTCATGGTAGTCTAAGGAGCTTGAAAAGAAGGCGATTGAACTTCTCTAAGTTGTTTATTTTTTGTTTTGTTTTGTTTTTTTAAGATGTTTCACCTCTTGTCCAATAGACTTGCCCTAACCCTAAAAAACACCAGTGTTGGGACTAACGCGTTATTAAGTAACGCGTTACAGTAACTACGTTATTATTGTGGTAACGAGCACGGTAACTAGTTATTATGCCAAAATCAGGAACGCGTTACTCGTTACTGGGATTTAGATAGGGTCGTTACTCGTTACTTCGTGTGGTGGCATCGCGGAGTTTCCACAGATTCAGTAACATTAGCAAGTGGTGGAGGCAGCAGGTGGATGAGGGAAAAGGGACGCAGAAGGAAAAGAGACCCGAGGCGGCCGCCGGTCCAAGTGTGAACTGAACTTCAGGTAAGAAGTTATGACCTGCAGTCTCTCTGGGTCAGATATAAACCAAGCTTAGGTGGAGTTTATTTTCGTTATTCTGACTTTTTCCGTACTGCGTGCTAGCTAGCATGACGGAGTTTCTACACAGCTGGGTGGTGCTATGAAGTTAATGATGTTGAACCTTAATTTGTTCATAAGTTATTAGAGTTGCCAACCGTCCCGTCTGGTATTCAGAGAAAATATTACGCGTTTCTTATTGAGGTGAAAAGGAACAGTTTGTCCCGTAATTCAGCTACAATGAAAAAGGCACAAAGCTGGAGTTATTCTGTGTCTTTACGCTGCACAGCTGCCTCTTCTTCTCTCATTCTCCCCCCTCCCTCTCCCGTTTCTACTTCAATCATGAAACTGATCAATGATCAGCTGATCGGCTCTCTTGTTTGTTTATCGCCCACTTTGCGCCGAAAGAGGAAACCAGCGGATGTCGCGCTAAACAACAGCAGCACGTTTAAGCTTGATCAGCTGTTGTTAGAATTTATTTAATATTAATTTCTAGTATCAGCTGATGTTTGCTGGAGCCACAGCTGTAAAAAAAAAAGCTGCTGGTCATGATATGGTTTGGTTATCTGGTGAGAGGGAAACATGAAGATGAAACCAGGAGATGTCCTTACTGGATCATCAGAGCTGAGCAGGTGATGGAGAAACAGGTTTACCTTTTAGATGACATGAATGAGTTGAAGGGAAGTTATGAACTGTTTCTGAGAGACAAATAACCCCAGGATCCTTTTTTAGGTAGCTGACAGCTGGTAACTGTGCAGGTGCGGATCTAGCAAAGTGTGGCCAAGGGGGCATGTAGGGCATTAACAGGGAATGGGGGGCACAAAGAAATACTTTTCTTTCTTATTCTCATTTAAAATGTCTAGCTTTTAAAAAATAATTATCTGAATCTTACAACAAACGATTGATAGATTGATGCATATATACCATCAAAACAGTGAACATCACTGTCACAACAGTGTTTGTTTTCATTCAAAGGCTTTATGATTTTTCCTATAATGGTGGGCCAGTTTCTAGTCAAAATGCCCGGGCCAATTTTCTGTCCCAGTCCAGCCCTGTATGCAGCTCATCTGCAGTCTGGTGTTACCTACATCTTCCTATTCAGAAGGCAGAATTTCTGAGTTCTGAGTACAATCGAAAGCACTACGACTGCAGTTTTTGTGTTGGATGTAAAAGGCGCACATGACTCTGTGACGTAGGCTAGAATCATGGCAGCAGTCAATGACGGTCCAGGCGTGGGATTTCTCTCGTGGAAATATGCACGTTATCATATCCTTTCTATTGGTAGGTGGCACAGTGCACTTGTGGCAAGTAAGCAAGCTAGAAGACTGGCAAAGTTATGGAAGAAACACATTAACAAGAGAATTCTGAGTAAAACCAAAGTTACTTTCCCTAGTAACTAGTTACTTTGAAAGTAACGAGTAACTTGAAGTAACTGAGTTACTTTTGAGAGAAGTAACTAGTAATGTAACTAAGTTACTATTTTAAAGTAACTTACCCAACACTGAAAAACACAGGATCATAATTTGTTTTTAACAGCGTTGCAAGTCTGCAATGTGGACACACTGAATCTGTGTTACGTTCTAGCAAGGGAAGGACCGCAGGGCTTCTGTTGCAAAGTGACTCAGCTTGTGACTTGGCAAGTGCAAGTACATGGCTTTGCTCTATAAAAAAGTCCTGCATGGTAGTCGTTGTGGCTCTGGGAAAACAGCTAGTATTAAACAAATCTGCTTTCTTAAGTGTGTGTGTACTTTGTTTGAGTGAATCCAGTGAGAGAAACAGAGCAAGCTATTTGTTTGACTCACCAATTGGCAAAGTAGAATATTGTGTTTATTAATGTGCCACATTTGAGGTTATATTTGAGCTGTGAAAATTACACCAGACTTGACTTTCTTGTCTTGATGGCCAAAATGTGCACTGTGAGACTTCGTCGTAGTAGTAAGACAACTATACTAAAAAAAAACACTCATTCAAAGTTCCTAATAACAAATCTGAGACTTTTTCTTAATGTTTTTTTGTCTGTTTCTTTTTTGTGTGTTTTTAAGGGGCGATGCATTGGGTTGACCGGGGTCTTTGTTTGTAGTAATATTAATTTTATTATTATTATTTGTATATTTCTCTTTGCATATTTGAGTTTCCTTTGAGGTGCTGCTGTTCCCTTCCACATTCTTTCTTTTTTTTTTTTTTAGATGGCTTCCATTTAATTAACCATAATTCCTGGGTTCATAATGCTGTCAATATGGTCTTCTGAAGTGTAAGTCCTTGTTAAAGGTGCCTTTATTGACTAGCTAAAGTGATCTAACATCCACAGATACACCTATGGATCACATAACCACCACTATGGCCTTCATTTTAACAAATTTCCCACGTGTGGGACTAATAAAGGTTATCTTATCTTATCTTATTTTAGATTAAGATCACGTGTACATGCTGTATGGTTGTGCTCTGGCAGAGGTGGGTCGAGTACCCAAAAATTGCACTCAAGTAAGAGTAGCATTACTTTAAAATATTATTACTCAAGTAAAAGTGAAAAATAGTTGTCAAAAAAGTTACTCAAGTAAGAGTAAAAAAGTACTTGGCGAAAAGCCTACTCAAGTAGTGAGTAACTGTTTGAAATGTCCGATTTATTTTATAAATAAATGCTATCAGACAAACAAAAATAAATAAATATACAAATTGTAGTATTTTCAAATAGAATATATGTAAAAACATCAAAAAATAAGGCACAAAAATCCTAATTTCCAGATTTCAGTTTTTCACAACAAAGCTTTTTTCAGCAATACCTACAGTAAATAATATAAATATATAAACAGTGCAAACAATATACAGCGACAAGATATGCTGTAAACTTTATATTCATTTTTGCTCCAAATGGCACAGCAGCCTCAGAGAAAACATTAGAACGAGGCAACTTCAACATACAAGGCAGCTCAGTTTACCATAAATTGTATAAGTGCGCATTTATTTCTGCATATTTAGCAAAAATGTGCCATTTCTTCACTCAGTGAAGTGATGGTTAAGCTTCAGCAGCAGTTTGCTGTCAAGGTTCTTGCTGTGAAGCTGTAACTGTTTAGCAGTTAACAGGAGTCCTGCATGACTGAGAAGTCCTTCACAAGCTCCAGATGCAGGAAGAGTTATACTGATTTTAATCGACAGCTTCCTGATGTGAGGAAAGCCATGCAATAGATCCACACCTCCAGTGAATGGACATGAAAGGTACCTCTCCAGCTCCCCTGCTTCTGGCTTTCCTGACCCCATGGATCCATCATCTTAGTCGGTTAGGCTGTTGTTTGCGCTGGCCTCATCCAGCTCTGAGTCTAGGTGATGTCTGATGAAGTTGAGACCTGTGGAAAGATGTATGGTTTTCAATAGAATTAGCTCTGGTCATTATAGTGCTGTACACTGGCAAACTGCAGATGTTTGGCAAGAAGATTTGATCACACTGGAGATGGTTTTTACTAACTCTTGTCCAAAAACAAAATCTTGTCATTCATATCCCACACAAACAGTTTGCAATTAATTCCGGACTGCTAGCCAATAGATCATCCTGTTTGGCTGTTACCCTGGGCATCACTGTGTTTCTCGTCTTTTCCCATAACGTGATATAGCTCTATTTTTCTTTTGCCTGGGTGGCAGCTCTACGCTTCCGTATCCAAGGCTTTTCAATGTGGCCTCACAAAATTATCACGACTACAACAACCATGAAAAGAGTTGGATGGACATTGCTGATCAATTGCACCTGTCTGGTCAATGTTTTTCATTAGTAATTTAGCAAAGTTGATGGTGGTGGTGTGTGTGTGTGCCTGTGTGAGTGAAAGACAGAGAGAGGGAGAGCGAGGGACAGATTTTGTATGATAAGCTTCATGTTATGGACACACAGTTTGAGCACTCAAGTCGCATCAGAGCACCAGGCCGTATAGTGTGAGACCCTGCATCGTGATCTATGAACTTCTAACCCCTGACATTCAATTGTACAGTTTGAGCAGGAGCTGAATAACGCGACTGAAAAAAAAATCGCAGTGTTTGTCCAGCTTAATGCAGACTGTTTAAACTAAACAAGCTGCTGTTTCACATAATAAATCATGTCACCCGCAGTATTGCCTTCTGTTTTAACAGTTAAAGCAGTAGAGACGAGCTGTTTGCATGTGCGTGGGACTCTAGCGTCATTAACCAGGCTAGCTGTTAGCGAAACATTCTTTGTATCTGAGGCCAAGGGTGTTCATCCTCTTCAGCTCTAGTGTAGACAACTAGCTCTGCCATGTTTTCATATGTTTCTTCTTTCCGTGTGTCCGCTACTTTGAAACGCTTGGGCGGCCACAGTTTGGTAAAACAGTTACCAGAAACTCCACTGGCGGCATATTATCTAGTGTGTTAAACTTTTTTTTTTTAAGTAACGAGTCGAATTTTGCAAATGTAGCGGAGTAAAAGTACAGTTTCTTCTTTACAAATGTACTCAAGTAAAAGTAAAAAGTAAAAGTACATTTTTTTTCAAAAACTTACTCAAGTAAATGTAACTCTTTACTACCCACCTCTGTGCTCTGGACATGGTTGTATCTTTTTTATGATTAATTTTTCACTTTACACAGTGGAGTAACCAGGCCATCAATCTAAATGAAACGAAATAAGACCAGAAACATAAGCAAAATGAGACCCATATATCAATACATTTTTTTTTCTTCGTGATTTTCTGTTTTTGGCAACATTTCTAATTTTTCCATAGCTATTGGATTCATCTAATGCACCATTAGTTGAGCCCACTATAGTGAGGTTTGCATGATAGTAGATGTCCAGTTTTAGGCGACTGTGCCTCCAACCTTATGGCAATGTTGGAATAATCACATATGTAAAAAAAAAAATCAGAATAAAACTTTAAAGATGAAAGACTGTAATTTAGACTGCTATAAAGTTAAAGTCACTTGAAGCAACTCAAAGTTTGGATTTGCACTTCTGACTTTGCGTGGTCTATCCTCCATCCCACTTGTGAGTAATTTGTTTTGGCAGGGGGATCTACTATCCATCCCACTTTCTTCCTCTTCCAAACAGAAATACAATATTTTAATATTGTTTTCTAGTCACATTGCAAGTGGCAGAGATCAAGTGACTGTTTGTGCCAACAGCTTTTTGTGGTATGGTGGAACAGAAGAGTAATACCTGCAAGCAATCTTTACATTTCATAAAGAACACTACAGTACATGCCCTTCACATTTTTTGGCAACAGCTGTTAGGTATTCACTCAAGTTCTTCATATTAATTGTCTATTTGCTGAAGTAGTCAGAATTGAAGGCATTCTTCCTTTGAAATGGAAGATTGTTTATTGTATAAATGCATAGATTGCATGTATTGCAGGAATCCTTGAATATGGAGAAAACTTCTGATTGGATATCACTGAGACGTCCTCCTTCACTTTACCCACAACCTGACATGAACATTTGTCTTGATAAAAGAACAACAAGCAGTACGTTTGAATTTTACCCAAATGTTTTTTTTTTCCACAGAGAAAGTAATTGTACTTATTGTGTGTGTGTGTGTGTGTGTGTGTGTGTGTGTGTGTGCTTTTAATTTTTATTGTGTGTAATACTATTACACACAATACTATACTATTACACATATACTAAAACTATTGATAATAACTATTCTGGTTCTGCAAATACTAAAGTGGCTCCCTCCTAAAATCCAATTGTTACTATGTTGATTTATTTCTTTCCTGCTCACTCACATGTACATATGTTTTCGTACTCTTGTCTGTCTTTGTCTCAGTTTTTCCTGGACACACACGCTCTATTATCTGTCACTCCAAGTCTTCTTTCTGCCGCTCACTGGCTCCTGGGAACATGTTGAATATTCATAACTGTCCTCTGATGAGCATGCTAAATGGGTGTCAGAATGATTTGGCCACATGACAGAAGTGGATTGTCTTTGATAAGCCCCGACTTGAGCCAGAACAAGGCGGCGAGGAGTAAAAGAGCGACAGGGAGAAAAGAGACATTGACCCCAGAAGTTTTTTTGGGTTTTTTTGGTTTTGTGTGTGTGTGTGTGTGTGTGTGTGAGTGTGTGTAGGTGAGTGAACCAAATACAATGCCTCAAGGTCTTTTCAAATTGAAAATGTAATGACCCCCAAAAACGTTGTCCTTCAGTGTGGTATAAAGTAACACTGGTTGAATATTTTTAACCATACTATAACATTTAAACCAGTCTAGGCTAGAGCTGATATAGATTTAACATATAGATTTAACAAACTTTATTTACATCATATTGCATATAACATATGATATTATCCACAAGGTTTTACAATTGCTACAAGTTTTTTTTTACCTGACAGCTGTTTTTGAACTGCTAATTTAAAACAAAAAAAAGGTATATTTCTGATCCAGACTTACTGGAATTGCTTAGAAGACATCATCTTACCCTTAGCTGATTTATTAGAGGGTTTAAAAAGGTTAAAAAGTAATCATGAAGTAGCCATTTAGTAACTAAGCCGAGTGCAGAGGTGGCAAATTATGTTCTGGTCATCCGCTGTTTAATGGTCAGAGTTTTTTATCCCATGTCACATCTGGCTCCATATTCTATTCCTCTTCTTACTAATCACTTTAAAATATTGTTAGCCTGCCCATTAGGCATTAACACAAGCAGCTCTTTTGAATGCTATCATTTACCAGGCATTGATTCCCATTGTCTTACTTAACCAGGCTGTAAATGACCTTTCAAGGAGAAAGATGATTAAGGTGATCAAGAGGGAGCCTCATGGTGTTGAATTATTTTCAACCTCTCAAGGTTATACCTTATAGCAGCCAAATAAAGACTACCTAATAACACCTAATGTTGCATGTTTCCTTTCCACTTGTGCTTTTTTTAAGCTTACATTGGGATTTTGGCATGTAAGAAGTCAAAGGCATAGGATTGACTTTTAATGAGAGCCTTCTGAACAGTTTTCTCTGCATCCGTATGCTTTTTAGCTCCTTTCACATATACAATTATAGATTCTTTTGAGACAGATTTATTGATTGATTGAATCACCAACCAATGTGTAGTTTAGCCTTAATGTTATAATGATGATTTACACATTATTAAAGTCAAGTATGATTAATGGTTGGATTACTTACATCAGCTAGGTGTCAATGAGAGTCTTTACAGGGGGATTTTTACCTACTAAAGCTATTAAAATCATGTTACACAGACTACATGACATACTGGATAATGTTGATTGTATTCACCCATCACTGTTTACTGCAGATGTTACAAATGCAAATGCAGCTCACTAGCAATTCATAGTACCCCCCATGCCCTGTTTTTTCATACCTTTTTATATTGGCAATAATATATACAAACCTGGCAGGTCTTCATAGACCTATACTCAGTTTAATACATTTAATACATTTTGAAATCTATTAAAAATTAAAAAAAAAAAAAAAAAGACTAAACGCAAGTATGTTAAAACTGCTATGGAAAGGTTCACACAATCTACACCTCAATCACTGCACTGAGTAAATGAATGAATCATTTTTCCAAAGTGAAACCACTGAAAAATGACATGGTCTTTATCTAACCTTAAATCTTGCTAAGTAAAAAAATGCAAACACAGATGTGCACTACTTATGTTTCTTTGGGGTTTAGTGGCCATTTACTGTTTTTTTCCCCTCTGTTTATCTGCCCTATGGCAGGCAGGTTGTGAATAGATGGCCCACTCGATCCCTTATGAGCCTGAGCAGAAATACAGCCACACAGAGGATTAGAGTGAGAGAGGATCGGCCGTCAGATCCAGATGCTGCAAATCTGCTCCCAGCCTCACATGTGAATAGGTATACCATTGTTTAGAACACTGCTTGTTTTGCAAGAACAGAGACATGGCCGTGGAGATAAATAAGCTGAAACTGAGGTTACACCAAATCTAAATCTGCTATGATACAGGATTACAAGGTTTATGTCATGCTTAAATCTTTATCCTCTGATTGTCACTCAAGATTTCCTCAGTAGCAAACTTACTAAGCCTTTAATGGTTGTGCATTAGCAGATAATTCTAACAGAAATATGGGAGCTGTGAAGAGATGTATAGCATGCTGATGATAACCAGAGATGGGCAGTAACGCATTACTGTAATCCGATTACTTTTTTCAAGTAACGAGTAAAGTAAGGGATTACTATTGCAAAAAAGGTAATTAGATTACTGTTACTTTCCCGTAAGCACGCTGCGTTACTAAAACCGTGATTTTTTTGCAAGAGTGTCTCATGACAATGATGTAAGCGAGTGAGACGTTCGTGACAACAGCTGTGTACAGATCAACAATGGATGATATAAGGAGTGCGGCAGAGAGTATGCCTGTGCAGTGTTTAAAGCGTGGAAGTACTGACCTTACTTTGAATTTGATTCTGTAAAAAGTGACAAAAACATTAGCGTCCGCTGCTCACTGCTTGGGAAGAAAACTTCTTTTTACAGCAAAAAAAATCCCCCTAAACTTCCAAGCAAGCACCGACAGTACACTGCCACGGGAATGTGAAACTCCCAGATCCTTCCACTAACCGCTACGACACACCTGCACCAGGGCAAACCTCCGCCTGCCCCACTCCTGCTATACAGGTGAAAATAGAGCAACAGGAGCGCTGACTCTTTGATTTTATTCATTTTCTGCTGTAAACACAAAAAACTATTTTATTTTATATGCTGGAATATGCAGAAATTAGGTTTAAATGTTAAACAAATTTCTTCCAGTCAGAGAATGTTGCATATAATTTAATATTTGCTTGATGCGTAAAGTTAATGGATTAAAACTAATAAAACTAGTTTCAAAAATAGACTTTTTCATTTGATTACATTTTATATGATGGATTATGCAGAAAAAATAGAACTGGGCTGAAAGATCTATTGCTTTATTACCTATTCAGGTTGTAAATCATTTTTTAAAAAAAGTAACTAAGTAACTAAGTAACTAATTACTTTTGAAAATAAGTAATCAGTAAAGTAGCAGATTACTTTTCAGGGGAAGTAATCAGTAATTAGTTACTGATTACATTTTCAAGTAACTTGACCAACACTGATGATAACCTATTGTCATGTAACTGGTTTCATGGTTATGACTCAAATTGTGCTCGTTTTGGGTAATTTGATGAAGATTCTACATTGTACACTGTATTTTATTCCAAAGACACACTGTTGCACTAATGCAGCGATAGCTCTCTTACCATAATTACAACATGAAATGCCTTCAACACTCACATTAAGGTCTGTATGGAAAAATTATTGTTAATTTTTTTTCAGTGATCATCTTAATGTGACAGTCTACAGTGTCACTATTAACACTATTAACACTATCCGCTATTAAAAAAAAGTAATGTATGATTGTGCCAGAGGCACTTCACGTTTTGTGATGAGGGCATAAAAAATATTTATTCATTAGGGGATATCAAAATTATAATGGGTGATTGGGGAAACTGATGACTAATAAATTAAAGCTTAATTTCTGACATTAAAGTAGTGGGGATAGCTCAGGATTCAGCATGATAATCTGCCAAGTACAGTAAATAATATGGTTTTTATTTTAAGGATTTGAAAAACATTATTTGAAATAAATCAACACAACCAAACTTGCTAAAGAATGTGACTTTCAGATGCATAATTTGGATGGACTAAATCACATATCATCTATAACATAAATCTGTTTTTTTCCCTTATCACCTTTTTTTCCTTTCAAATTTTACACAGCATATTTCAGCTGCCTACATCATCTTTGCATCACTAAATTCTGATACTTAGCCATAATCCACAAAAGAAGTTACACACTGGCTAAAAGGAATACATAATTTCTTAATGCCCACGCATTCTGGCAACCAAACCTCACATAACCCTGAAAGTTTGTCAGACCATATTTGCTTGGGCTGTACTTTACTGCCCAAACAGTGGCAGAGAGTCAGTTGGCAATATGGTTGGCAACAACTCGTCTGCTGTCACTTATAAAATGGTCTCAAAGAGAAAACACTGAAAAAGTAAGAATGAATCTTTGATTTTGATAAGTTATTTGAGCCATAATCATGATGGGTATGGGGAGGTCAAAATGGCTAATTTTGTACATGAAAAATGATTTTGTTAATATTCACAAAAATGATGTTAGTTACTCATTTCCACTGTACATTATTTAAACTAAAAATAGAAGGTAGCTTAAGTTTACTTCTTTGCGAAAGGAGTTCATTGCTTATCAAAAAAACATATTGACTTCAATATATTCTGAACTTCTCAAACAAATTTTGGCACATGACAGTTTTATCCAGTATTTCAAAGGATGTAATATATGACTTTATTTTATTTTTTTTATGTAATTTTTGGCACTATAACATATGGCACTGCTTAAATTATTTATATAATATGTTGGTTAAAATCCCTTTCCTTTCTTTTCTTTGCAAGCCTCCCTGAAATCAAAGAGATAGTCTGAGGAAGCTCTGCGAAAACGTGTGCTGTCCTCACTGGAAGTATGGTTGAATAGATATGCAGTGTGCATGTAGTGTTTAGCATCTTTTAAAAGACAGAAGCGCTTAGAAATATTTAATAACTTTATGTAAAATGCTTTTTATTGGGATCTCATTACAGATTTCATTAACCTCAACTGACTCAGAATTTGTAGTGTCTCTGCAATGAGAATAAGGGCTCTCATTAATTTATTTAGCCATTCATTCATTCCATAAGTACTTCTGTTCAACCAATGTTCAAAGCACATCTTGAGCCATAATAGAGGCAAAAAGTTTAAATGGTTGTCTGCTGAAGTTCAAACCAAGGGCAGAAAGTAAGAAATGTGACTTAAATCATGGTTGTAAGTCAGGCAGATGTTTCTTAAACTGCTGATCTACAGAGTGCTTCTTTCTTTCCAAAAAAAAGAGAGACAAAGAAAGCATGAAAGAAGGAATTGCTTCTTGCAAGGTAATAAAATGGACAGTGAGTGTATATAATTTGTGTGATAAATGTTCATGTTTTATCATTGTTAATATCAGTACACATGCTAACAGGTACCATTTGCACATGGCAACGCTCCAAGACATGATTTGTAATATATTGGTTATTTAATGATGAACTGATTTAATAACTAAGCCAGTTATTCAGTCCCTTCACTCTAGTATCACAGTTAGAACATTTTAGAGTTCATTATTTTAAACCATGGTTTTAATTTTTTTTGTTTTAATTCCAGATACATGAATGAATCAAAAACTGAGCAAAAACTGGTTAAAGATGGAAACTACAAATTCATTCTTCTAACATGAGCCTTATGGGCCAAAGGAAGCCACTGATAAGCGGTACAGTTAGAGATTAGTGAGGATCAAAGTGGACATTAAATAGGATGAGAAACACACTGATGCACTAATTATCAAGTCTGTGAAATATGATGAATTGCTTTGGATTTCAGAAACAACTTTACTGTGGCGTTAGTAAAATATTTTCCATTGGCTCTACACGCTAACCCAATTCAAAACGATTTGTGACTGCAAAGGAGTAAATATGGATGTGGACAATTACACAAGTGATCAACTAGTGAAATATGCACAGGCCTGCAGTCTTGCCTTTCTGTCCTATCTCTCGCACACCTTACAACATTATTTTATTGCTGCTGAGCCCTGCAGGAAATCACTTGTGATGTCTCGTACCCTCCAAAAACATTATGAATAATGAATGGAAGATCTCAAAATAAATAACACACATTATTAATGTATTCAGAGCCTCATTTAGAGGGGGCAGCTGTAGGTGCCACAGCACCCCTTTCTCACTAAATATGTGAGCATGTAGAATCACAAAGAACACTAAACAATGGGAAGGGTATTGTGCACTTCATCAAATCTGCAATGCAACTGAAAAATAACAAAACCAAATAATGGAGAAATGGGAATTTTAGAGCGAGGAGAAGTAGGGCGAACGTTGAGTGAAGAGTGTGTTGGAGTGGTCAAAAAACTCCTGGGCTTTCAATGGGCAGATGGCACACTCAACGTTTTAGGTCACACAAACACAATTTTCACCCACCATTTATTCTTTGTCTGTCCACAGAGGACAGATTTATAGTGCATGATCCTGTAAATATCCGCAAAAACGACAAGAATCTCACTGAAGATTTTTTTGGGGGTTCTGAGTTGTACCCAGTTCTCATGACCAGTGATCATTCTAAATATGAAGGTTAGATCAGAAAAAGAAACTGAGGTTTGCTGTTTGTGCAACCGTGAAGTAGGTGGTCAAGAGGTGAATGAGGACGCAACTTAAAAAATTTAGTCAGTCAAATGATTTCTTGCTTTTGTTGCTAGAGCTGCAGAATTACATATGGCTACCAACCTCTGAGGGTGTTTTTAGTCACCTGGCCTCTGGTTGTGCAGCGTCTTTGGGTCCTCTGGGTTATTAGGAGAATTCTTGTTTCTTGTTCTGGTGCTTGTTTAGTTTAAATCTTGGAATTTGGGAGCAAAGTAAAAATTCTGGACTTTGTGTCAAGTTGTTCTTATGCACTTTTGGTGGTGAGGTACAGCACATTTTGTGCCTGGTCTGAAATTGTGTTTAGGTGGGCTATGGAATGAAGCCAACAGCTACAAAAATGCCAGGGCTCAGAGTGTCCCAGCAAAGCATTTTATTCTGATAAAATGTTGAAAAACTTTTGTCACCGGTCACTGGTTTTGATATTTTGGCTGCTGAGTGTATAATCTATATAAAATGATACAGCTGCCAACATATGCATAATGTTTGGGCAACATTATATTATAGTTACATATGTCTACATTTTGTCCAGCCTGAGAAAAAGTTCAGGATGTACAAACATTTTCTTTTGAGTGACTGAACGAGACACGAAGAAATACCCAACATGATTATAACATTATCTAATTGCATCCCAACACATGAATTATTCAGCTCCTGACAATGCAATATTGTCATGGAAAGGAAGAGATGTTTGTGTTAAGCTGCCACTGGCACTACTTTTTCCCTCTCTTCTTACAAAACAAAAACTTTTTTCCAAGGGCGTCATTGCAAAGCGATAATAAAAGGAAGAAAAATAAATAAAATAAAGGGCAATCATTTTGAAGCCTGCAACACCACTGTGTGTTTGTGTGTGTGTAATTCATATTGTTCTTGTTAGGCAATTATCATTTTTACAATGCCAATGGTGACCATTAGTCTGTAAGGGAGCATTCCTTGCCCTTGTCACTCTGAGAATGACTGGCCCCACATGTCTTACTCTGTACTAAAGCCACCTTCACCTCTTGCCTGATATAAATAATTTCCCCCAGGGATCAATAAAGTATTCTGATTCTGATTCTGATATGTGGTCTACCAGTGGTCAGCTTGAGAACAGCTGATTGGCTTGTCCAGCCATAGATATTCCAACTCAAGCAGCACTGGTGTCCTGCTGTATGATGAAACACTATAGCTAACTTTGACCACAGAGAATGTTCCTGCATACTTGTATTATAATAATAAAAAACGTTAGAAAGATCAAAAGGAGTGAAATGATATTCTCTACTTAAACAAAGAATTAATGGCAAATGCCTTTAGTTTTGTTTTTGCAATTCACATCAAATGTGCAAAAATTATATTTGCTAAATTATACTAAATTGATTGAATTTCCCACACCTTTCTGCTTTTAGACACTCGACATTTTCACGTGGTATCATTTTTAAAATTGAATGTGCCAAAGCAAAACTAAATAAATAAATTGTGTAACTGTGCAAATAGCTGCAGTTCGTTGTGATGGTTTAGTTAAGAATATGTCAAATGGCGTGCTTGAATACTCAAGCGATTTTATACATTAAAAGGTTTAATTCATGCTCTGAGGCAAATATGTAGCAAGAAGATTTTACTGAAAAGGGGGGTTTACTTAATGATGTCTCCCTCAACTGGAAAGCAAAGAGGGCGGTGCTCTTTACTACCATATGCCTGACACACAGACAGGCAGGTCGACAGTTA
This sequence comes from Aulonocara sp. 'chitande type north' Nkhata Bay, assembly GCF_057382095.1. NCBI lineage: Eukaryota > Metazoa > Chordata > Actinopteri > Cichliformes > Cichlidae > Aulonocara > Aulonocara sp. 'chitande type north' Nkhata Bay. Next base: position 7,077,227 of record NC_141350.1, read on the forward strand.
TGAAGACAGATGAATGATGCAACGCCTTCAGCACTGAGGGAAATGAGATCAGATGTTGACAGCTAGATCGACAGATCCCTGGTCTGGCATTCAAATGTTTTCTCACATCTCTTATTGCATGGTTCATGAATGGATACACTCTACAAGATAAGACATACTGTAACTGGCCTATCTGTAAATAAATGCTTTGCTTTTTTCCCTTTGCTCTATTATACATGCTGTATAATATACCTGAGTTTAGCATATGTGCAGTACAGCAGGTTGCCTAAGATAAACGCTTCACAAGCAATAATCTTCCTGAAGACCTGAAGTCTTTGGTGTCAGCCGCCATGTTAAAAAACTGCATCGTGTAGGCCTATTTCATAATTCATGTACAACTCAGCCAGCATTTATAAATACGTTCTAAGGTGCTGAAGCCTGTGAGGGAATATAACACATATTAATCGACCTCCAGAATTGTCAAAGGTGTTTCTTCTCTTATCTTTCATTCTCATGTACTTTGTTTTATTTGCAGTATAGCATAGGCCCCTCTCTCCTGATGATTCTTACAGCATTTTAAAATACAAATAGACATGATATAAATAACCCAATATAAACAAAATCTAGTCTGTCATGGGAGAGCAGTCCTATGCGACAATCTGCCCGAGGCCATCATCAGAATACCATACACCTAACAGCAGAAGCGAACCAGTAGGTGGCAGTGGCGTCCCATTTGCAAGATACACATGGGAGGAATCCGTCTGTCTCTGCACTTAAGCTAAATCACTCTCTCTCTTTCTTCCTCTCTGTCGCTTGCTTGCTTGCTCGCCTGCTGGATGTTTTCTGCCACGCACGCACACACTAATAAACAACTATTTGTGTTTGTTTCCCCCTTTTTTAAACTGACCAGTGAATAAAAGGGGCGATGGTAAAGAATCGGTTAATGAATGCCAGTCTTCAGGACGACATGAACGCACACGGTGAAATTTTAGAAGCTGTATAAGTTCAAAGAGAGCACCATGAAGACTGAAAGAGAGGGAAAACAATATCTCCTGCCCTCGCTGCTCCAGTCCTGCGGTTGACGGCAGAGTCGATCCACCAGCAGTGACTGGCGGAACAGTCTCAGTTGGAGAAAGCAGCTTGTCAGTGGGAGGTAACCTACATGATGCCCCCTCCTGAACTTATCAATTCATCGTCCGTCCGTGCTGCGCCCGGCGTTTTATTTTGGTACGAAAATGCTGAGCGCACTGAGGCACAGTAAAGCGCACCGATGGATACAGCCTGCTTGCACGTCTTGGAACGGGTTATTTTGTGAAGCAGTCTAAAACACACGGCAGTCTACAAGAGAGAGAGAGGAAGCCTGGACTTGGACAACCACCCATTTGTGGATAATAACCCTAAAAAAAATTAAACATTAAATAAAAAAAACCTTACCCCGGTGTGTGTCACATCAATGGAGAGGCGAGGGTCGAATATCCGAAATATACAGCGGGGGCGCAGAAGTGATGACAGCCTTTGATGAACCATAACTCCCGTCCAGACAAGGTGAGATCAAAGCTCCGTTCGGAAAACATGTAAGAATAGAGCTTTTGGTGTATAACGAAGGCTCTTCACACTTGGGAGCCGCTGCCTGAATTTGTGATGGGGTTTTAAAGGCTTCTGAAGGATACCGCCTGGAATTTTTTCTTCCGATGCTGCATCCCAGAATAACGAATTTCCCTCTTAAATATGGAGAACGGAGCAATCTGAAGAGAGAGATTATCTCTAATCGTGACAACTTTATCACTTCTCCAACCTACAGGATACCCTTTCAATCACTGTACTGCGGAACTTCTTTTTATCGGTAAAACCAGGAGGGGGAAGAGAAATAAGCATCTTGAAATCCGCACTGGGCTGTGCGGTGAAATTTAATCAGGGCTGATAGCTAAGAAGCAATAGGGACTTGATGAAAAGTTACATTTGACACGTAGGCGAGCAGTCGGGTTCTTAAAATAACCCCACCTTAACAGCTCAACGTGTGGATGATGGTCTACCGTAAGGTCTACATGAAAGGCTTTAAGAGCATATTATTGATATCAGAGAGAAAATAAAAAGTCGTCACTTGGAGAAAATCTTGGACCACAGTGGGCATCGCTTTGCCACGAGTTGTTTCAACAATGGCACTTGTGGGTGCCTTCTGAAATGTGCGTCTTGAAAAGGGAGGAAATATCGGATGCATTATCATCACTGTGAGAGTTAATTGCATTGCATCCGGACTAATGTTTGGATTACATACAAAGTCGTGTTGAGACGTGGAAGAAAATGAGTGTGAAAAGCAAAGGTAACAAAGGATTCTCCAAAACTGCCTGAGTATTGCGGATTTTTTTTTCCGATGCAGTTTTTGCGGAGGCAGCGGAAGAAGAGCTGTTCTTCGCCGGCGGAGATCTTCCAGACCTTGGCATTTCTCTGTAAATAAGTAAGTTATTGTTTATAATGTACTGGGAGGGAAAGCATATTTCTAAATGTCTTACTATTCTCTATAGTATAACTATCCTATTCAGCCCTTTCGCTCTGTTGGATGTCAAAATGCGGAAGTTTATCTTCGCTGTTTGATGATTGATATGTACAAAATCAGCACGCAGCGCTCCCGAGGTTTTGCCATTTATATTACTTATACTGCGACCTCTAACGAAGAGATATTTAATTGTAGGGTGATTCAGAGCATCATGGAATGACGCGCGCTTTCGCATTGGTGTGCTTGTTTTAACTGCGCGTCTTCGAGTGCGCAGTATCAAGATTAGATGTCTTAAACTCTTAAAAGAAAAAGGGAGAGACCGATTTGAGCCTCTAAATTAAACAGGTAAAGAAGAATCTTTGTGAATGGAAGTGCACTTAAAGCATCTGATTTTGGTTTTTCACACTGTAACGTGACTAAACGGGGACACGCCACCTGCAATCCCTACACCCGCCTATCAATCCATCCAGTCTGTACTTCTGTGCGCTCAACCTACTTTCAGTATAGGAAAGTCTGCCATGTTTTAGCACGTGTTCTTGTACGCTACAGCAACCGCGAAAAATACTTAACATGACCCAAAACATGTTCAAGTTAGATTTGAAAATCCAAGCTTTGGATGACCTAGCTGACGATTGATTAATGACCAAATATTGTGTTTTCTTCCTCTCCACCCTCCCCCTTCTTTTCTCGGGGTCCCTTACACAAAAAGCACTTGTTCACCGCCCTCCGTGGTAGCCGGAGAGGGAGCTGTCCTTTCTCCTGGTGCTGAAATTAAAAGTGGCGGCAGTCACTCATCCTCTACTCAGCTGGAAAAGGCATAGATGTTATAGATAATGGCTCAAGAATCACAACCACTAAAAAGGCTGAAGAATATCCTTGACTGTGTGCAACTAAGCAACAGATGTGATATTGGCGAAGTTCATAGCATTTCATGTGGCACAACATGTTTTGTAAATCATTTTGTAATCTGACTCATTTTACCTGCTCCTCGAATTAAAGATTAAACATTTTATTAAAGTATCAACCCCAGCACATATACATACACCACACCCACAACTCATAAAATATGCAGATAAGTACATGAAGTGCCACTGGTTGTGTGTTATGTTGGTGGTGGGCTTAAAAATAGATGTTTGTCAAGAAGGTGACAAACCAGTGTTGGTGGTAAAAGCATAAATAGAGGTGGCTGTCACTCTTGAGACAAAGAATAAATTGCATCTCTCACCTGTGAAAGTGAGAAACATGGCAGACATTATTCACCCACTTGAAAGGAAAGCCCTCCATATGATGGAGTGGCATCACCTTGGGGAGACAAATTAGACTGCTGATTTTATGTTTTTGCCCTGTCAGAGGCTTATGCAAGATAAATCCCCCCTACATTTTCCCAAGTTTGCTGATGTTTGTTGGCAGCTGGTACAGAGTGATTCATAGTAATAAGCAGAGAGACTCTTCCTCCTCCCCATTTAACACTACTCAAACCTTTTTTTCATCCCCGTGGAGATTTTCTTGGAGAGGGAAATGGGTTGTAGCTATGGGTTGTAAGGATCCAGCCAAAATAAGGAGCAAATGGGTTTGAAACTGACTGATTCACTGGGCCACTCTGGATTAGTGCTTGTTTATTTCACTACACTAGATGGACAACAACTGTATCTCCAGTGTGTCCCTATTAGTCCTTCTAAACAGTAGGAAATAGCCTTAGAGCAGGTGCAACTCAGGGACCAAGTGGGACTTTCCGCTGCTCACACAAATCCAGTCTTCGGCTGATGATGTTTCTACCATAGACATCTGTTTCATGTCCAATTTCTCTAGCCATTGTTGTCTGACTTATCTATTGAAAATCATTCCAAGCAGCCGCGTCAGAAAATTAATGAACTTGTCATCTGGGAAAGGGCACCATTGCAATAAGGTGCCAGGGTCTTGCAAAGCGACAGGCTGTATACCCATGTTCCCTCCCCACACTCCCTTTGTCATTTTTCCCCTCCTCAGCTTGTGACTCAGTTCAGATCAAGGCCAGCACTGTGTGCCTTATAATAAAATGTTCATTTTTCAAATCGGATTAATCTCTGTAAAGCCTGGCTTAGGACACCATTAGCATTCATTTCTTTCACTGCCGGGGACTTGTATCAATAATGGAACTACCCCTACATTTTTCATCTTCTCTGGGTATAAAATCTCTCAGGGGGTTTCATTCAGTGAGAAAGAGAACAGTTACAGTGATCCGTTATCTACTCCCTTTTGTATTGGAAACCAGCAGTGCAATGCTGGGGGTCTTGAGTGCTAGGCTAGATAGGAGCTGAAAGCCATAATAAGATAAGATAAGATAAGATAACCTTTATTAGTCCCACACGTGGGAAATTTGTTTTGTCACAGCAGGAAGTGGACAGTGCAAAAGTTATGACGCAAAAATTAGAATACAATAAGAATAAATACAGTACACAACTGTACAGAATAGAATAAAATAATATACTATATACAGTAGAATAAAATAGAATAAAAATATACAATAAGATAAAAATAGAATACGAATGCTATATACAACTGAGTAAAAATACAACGATGCCAGAAAAGATTATTGCACTTAGTGTTATTGCACATGTGTGGATGTGTGTGTTTGTTCAGTTAAAGTCTTTGTTGTGGAGTCTGACAGCAGTGGGGAGGAAAGACCTGCGAAATCTCTCCGTCCCACACCGTGGGTGCCGCAGTCTCCCACTGAAGGAGCTGCTCAGTGCTGTCACAGTCTGCTGCATGGGGTGGAAGACGTTGCTGGAGGTGAAAGGAGCCTTCATACGAAGATGATGTTGATAGATATGGTATAATTAATTATAATAATAATGGACTCAAGCTAAAACCATATACTTGCAGTAATAATTAATTGTGCTCTTAGCTTACGGTACATTTGGATTTTAGTATTGTGAATGTATTTTTATTAAACACCCCATTGAGCATAACTATACATAGTGGCACAGGGTTTATGGCAATATTATATCCACATAGATATTATATTAGAGAAACTTGTAAGTGTGTGGAGCTCGAGAATAGGACAGAAGCAGCAAAAATATATTTTGAAGCTGTTGGAAGTGCATGTCTAAAATCCACAGTCATGGCTGATGACTGCAGATTTTAGACATGTGGGTGTGACATGTTGATTAATCATGCATAGCTGAAGAGGTAGGCGAGAAGAGAGTCACCTTAAAGGAAACATCTGAAAGATGCTTTCATAAGCCAGCGGTGGATTACTACTAATGTGATGGCTACTGACACAGTGTTGCAAATCTGCATCTTATGCAGCTATTGTGAGTGTGATAAAGAAGCTAACCTCAGTTTCTTCTTCTGGATGACGCATGTAATCTTTTGAAGAGAGTGCTGTGGTAAAATGTGGGAATTTGTCACAGTTTTGTCACTGTAAGTGCACTATATCAGTGGCTTCCTCATGTAGTCGTTACAGTACTCTACCACTGTGTAAGATCATCTGAACCTGAGATTTCTTTTTTATCAACTAGACACAAGCAAGCATCTTGGGCACAGCACAGCACACATGCACCATGAATGGTATCTGCAGCAGCCCTGCTCATTAGTCATCCTTTCCTGCATGTCTGTCTGAATGTTCTGTCCAAAAGAAAGAACAGCTGAGCAGGGGGACGGCCACAGCACATTCCACCATCCGATGGATTAATCAATTGGTGTTCCAGCTCAGCCCATCCAGCTCAGCCCATCCAGCTCAGCCCATCCATCTCAGCGAATAATCTGGGAGACATCATAAAAGTGCCATTCTATCATTCTAGAGGCCAGAGAGCATTGCTTCTTTTTTTCTGTCCCGGCTCCCACTCACATCGTGGGAACACTAGTAGACTGAATGAAATGTAGATAAGTGTACTCAGTGTGGCAACATTGTGCGGTGTTTGCTGGTGTTTTGAATCAACATAGATTCAAACATTTTTGCTACTGTGATTCATGGCTAATAAAGAATTCTTTCAACTACATCACAATTGCTCTGATTCGTTGCTTCCCTTGTAAAATTCAGCTAAGAGTACTGACCTGAATTCAGGATGCGTCATTACTCACCGCTTGCCTTACATCACCCACCTTACCAGTCATGATGATGGTGTCTTTTCGACTTAGTAATCCTCACCTTCCTCTTCACTGCCAGTTTCTCTTTTCTTGACCTCACTGGAATGTCACATGCTACTAAAATGAGAGTGACAGCACCCGAGGTAGGAATGATGTGATGACTCGGTTAATAATATCTTGCTTAATAAGTACAGGGCAAACACAGACACATTCTTTCCCTCTTTCTTTCGCTGTCACACACATGCATGTGCACATGCACAGATACACACACTTCCACAGCAAATTAATATGTATGCACCACAGAGGAGTCATTCTTCCTGTCTTCAGGGCAACTGGGCAGTGTCTGTTTAAAGTGATACTGGCCCTGGCCTCCACATTAATTCTTGCTCTTAAATTAAAAGGTTAAATGAGGTGGGAATGGGTGCCAGGCTATCTCTTTCTCCCTCATTTTACTTTTCTCCAGAATCTGCCTTATGGAGGTATGGATATCTAAGTATTGTTTAAAAAAAAAGACAAAAATTAAATTGACAGCAGGTTACAAAAGAAGACATTTCCCCTCAAGTGCTGTTTCCTCAATCTTTTGCTGTTGACAGTGGAATCTAAGAGTGAGCTTTGTGTGCTGGGGGCTTCATACCCTGTGCTCTAAACACTCAAAGTTAAAAACATTTGAACTGGAGATATGCCCTTCAAACAGGTTTTTAGTGGTCGCATAGCAACAGATCCATGACTAGCACATCCCAAGGCAGCTTCTAAGCTGTTAACTAAAACACAGGTTGTCAGTGGACACCAGCTTTTAGTGACAAAACTAAAATCTAAATTTGATACGGTCGGATGTTTTAAAATTAAACACCACAATTCTGTCTTTCTTCACTTTCTTAACAAGGTTTTGTAATATGCAGCCTGAATCCTGTTAGCATAATCAATCTGAAAGAGGATGATGAATGGTGGAAAAGCCATGTCTATATGGTTGCAAGTGTTTAGCTTTAAACATATACTGTTTTTGAGATTAAAAAATATATATTTATTTGACGGCTCTCTGCGGATAGGAGGATTTTTTTGTCCGGATAGTGTTGTGTCCTTAGAAATAGCAAGCTTTATCTGCTGGGTAGATGCACAGATTTTGTATCTCACTCTCCAAGACAGCAAAAATAGCACTTAACTAGGGGTTCCTTATTTTTACCCTTATTGTAGTTTTTGGAGTCCCCAGGTGAAAGCATCAAAGCATAGGAAACCTGGAAAAAGAAAGCAATGACACAATAAAAGAAAAAAAAGATTCAGCTGTTGGAACATAAATGACTTATATGGAAGAGAAAAAAAATCTACAACAAAAAAGTACAACACGGTGCCCAAACAAGCAACAACATATTCTGGCCACTGAACATAAGCCTGTTGATTCACTGACTGATAAAAGGTTATATTTTTAACATTTAATAAGCTCTTTGAAGCATAAGCTGTTTGCACACCATTACATGCAAAATCTAAACTGGTTGATTTGTCCTCAATGGCCATGCATGTGAATTTTGATTATCAAATGGATTCTCTGTAGATTTTTGCTTAGCATATGTATGTGTGTGAAACCACATGCAGGTGCCTTTCAAAACTAGTGTCTTCTGCAGACCCAAGAGTGCAGAAAGAGTGCCTGGGATCTGGACATCTGGGTCTAGCTTTGCCGTCTGTCTCTCAGATCAGCTTTTTAACTCATAAGCTCAGTCGGGCTGGCAATCAGTCTGGTCATCAGTCAAAGCCCCACAATACAACACAGCATGGTCACACACCAGTTAGTCGTCTCATTGTTAGACTTTCAAGTTATACAGACATTGCATCTTTGATCATTCAAAAACAAGCTATATATATAACATGTGTTGCTGACAACTCTAGCACCTTTAAAGATACTCTTATACTCTTATCATGCGTTTTCATTCAGGTACATGTGCATGCACGCAGAATCGTGTTTTTATTTTTTAAATAAATGATATATTTTTGATTTGTGCATCAGTGTATCAGTGAGTCTCAGTATCTTTTTTTGTTGCTTTTCTCTCACTACCCACTCACCCTGTTAGACTCTGACCTTAATGTGTCACTCATCCTAGCACCTGCATGTAGGCAAGGCTGCCCTACTATGATAGTTTTGATCTGACAAGAATTGACTTACACTTGATTTAATCCAAGTTGTCTCTATAGAGTCTTCTGTGGTACCAGTCTGTTTCGCCGCTTAGGTCAAGGCCTTGTGACAGCGGCTGTCAGTCCGCTCTGCAACTGCATGTGTGAAAAGAAATAAAAGCTGCCGAAAATGCTGGATGGAAATAAGAGAACTCATGCATGCCTGGCTAATGGCTCATCTCCCTCATAGACAACAATGGGGCTCAAGAGTTGCGAGTTCGCTTTGTAATTGGAAGGTTGACGGTTCGAGCCCCGGCTCGAACAGTCTCGGTCGTTTTGTCCTTGGGCAAGACACTTCACCTGTTGCCAGTGTTGGGAAGGTTACTTTTAAAATGTATTCCATTACAGATAAGATAAGATAAGATAACCTTTATTAGTCCCACACGTGGGAAATTTGTTTTGTCACAGCAGGAAGTGGACAGTGCAAAAGTTATGACGCAAAAATTAGAATACAATAAGAATAAATACAGTACACAGCTGTACAGAATAGAATAAAATAATATACTATATACAGTAGAATAAAATAGAATAAAAATATACAATAAGATAAAAATAGAATACGAATGCTATATACAACTGAGTAAAAATACAACGATGCCAGAAAAGATTATTGCACTTAGTGTTATTGCACATGTGTGGATGTGTGTGTTTGTTCAGTTAAAGTCTTTGTTGTGGAGTCTGACAGCAGTGGGGATTACAGATTACAGATTACAGAATACATGCCCCAAAATGTATTCTGTAACGTATTCCGTTACGTTACTCAATGAGAGTAACGTATTCTGAATACTTTGGATTACTTAATATATTATCATGCTGTTTACAACTACATGAATGTGCTATTGTTGTGATTTATTATGGTTACTGAAGGTCCGCGGCTCCGAACCGTAGTAAAGGGACCTCTGGCTAATACGGTGGGTTCTGTGTCGGGCTCGTAGCCGAAAACTAGCTTTACTTTGTTGTCTGGGTCAACTTTGCTTGCGAGAGACAGAGAGAGGCGTTGAAAGGCTGCTCCAACTTAACTTATTGTTTTTGGAGGAAAATACGAACACGGTGTACAGTCGAGTCTTAATAGCTTACTTACAACTGGGCTCGTCAGGCACTCTTCTTGGCTGCAGTGGTTATTATTATATTTACATGCTTCCAGCTCCCTTTTTTGCTTGATGACAGCTCGTACTTTTCCTTTTTCTCCCTCCTCGCGCTCACAGACACATAACGGGTATGGCAGTCCATTCTCCCTGCAGCACGGACTACACTGCCTATGATGCTACATTCTTTAGAGGTATACCTGTAGCATTCTGCCTATTAGCTTAGCACAACAACAACAAAAAGGCCTCTCTCACCCAGGAAACACGCAGAGAGAGAGCGTCACCCTGTAACCATGGCAACCATAACGCTGCCGCCTGGAACAACAGAACGTAGCTGTCAAACAAAACCGAAACAGTCCTGACCCGCCACAATATGAAACAGGAAAGTACCGCAGTGTAATCCATTTATTTCAACAAAGTAACTGTATTCTAAATATCACCTTTTTAAACGGTAACTGTAACGGAATACAGTTACTCATATTTTGTCATTTAAATACGTAACGGCGGTACATGTATTCCGTTACTCCCCAACACTGCCCGTTGCCTGCTGGTGGTGGTCAGAGGGTCCGGTGGCACCAGTGTCCGGCAGCCTCGCCTCTGTCAGATGTGGATGTGTAAAGCGCAGTGTTGGGGAGTAACGGAATACATGTACCGCCGTTACATATTAAAATACAAAATATGAGTAACTGTAACTGTAATACATTTTAAAAGTAACCTTCCCAACACTGGTAAAGCGCTATACAAATACAGGCCATTTACCATTTACAAGTAGTATGTTTAATTCTAAACATATGAAACCCTTAAACATTCAAACTGTCAGTTTGTCAGGAATTAAGACTGGGAGACAATTATTTTCTTCCTGGTTACAAATCATCAATAAAGATAATTGGAAAGCTGTAAAAAACAAACAAACCAAAAAGCAACACATAACAACAACAAAGTTCTCTATGAATGACTCATGTTTATCTGTACATCAGGGTGTAATTCTAATGGATAAAAACACAAAATTAAACTGATTGGTCTAAGCAGTCATAGAGAGAAAAGCCAAAAGCAAAACTCCTTGCACAGAGTTTTTCTTTGAGCTGTTTTTAAAAAAAAGAAATGTTTGTTAAAGAGCCATTTGGCAGCTGCCAATCTGAAAAAAATATCTGCCAGTTTTAAATGCATCACGTGAGGTGGTTATAGACAGGTTGATAAATCACATTGCTACAGCGAAATCTGGAAATATTAGGGAATGTAATTTTCCTTTTGGGCACTCAGACTGAAAAATTGTACTTGTGTCCACATAACAGAAACTAAGACATAATTCCCAGCAGTAATACACCCAACTGTTTTGTGTCAGTGCTTGCAGATGGGAAGCCTATTAGGAATCACATAACAGAAGACAACAAAGTTCTTGTTAAGTGTTTGTCATATTTTTATTGCTACTGAATTGCCACTTAGCATAACTGCACAAAAGTGGGTTGGATCTCAGGAATTTTGTCTCAGATCTCTGTGAAATAGCTTAAGGATTATATTTCTTCCTTTAAACTTTAGATTTTTCTTTACACTTCTAAGCTACTAACTCCCACACTGGGCTGAATCATAAGTAATCTACTGTCAAACATCATCACGTTTTAATGGTGATACTCATTTTACAGCATACGATGTTGCATAATATGTGATATTATTTATAATGGAGGATTTTGTGTCATGTGGAACTCAGGTGTAATATTTCTAGTTTTCTAGTTTGTTTGAATATTATGAAACAGCTGTGACCTCCTCATCGAGTCGCGCTATCCATAGAAGAGTCTCTGATATTCCTTGTATGTGACTGTGGTTTGATCCTTCCCTGCTCCAAGTCTGTCGCAGTGATATAGTGATTATGTATAGTAACAGGGGAACGTTCCAGGCTCTATGTTGACTGCTAATTGGGCTCCAGTGTAACGACTGTGTCATATTAATGACCCAGATCCAGCTCATTGTAATATTCATTAGGTGTGAGGATTGCCTTTTCTCTCTGGGGCTGCATAGTACAGAGGTTTATGAGTGTGTGTCTGTTTGTGTGTGTAAACGATGGTGTTTGTATGTCTGTGTTGATGCAAGCGTGGGTGTTGGAAACAAAGGTCGATCACTGCGTACGGCTCTTCTTCACTTGATCATTTTGTGTTTCTGGAAAGCACTATCCTTGCTTCACTGATTTGGGTTTCCTCCTTTGCAACTTTATTTTTAGGAAAAAGTGATAGGGATTCAAATCTCCACCTGACTTGCAAACAAATATTGAGCCACAAGTATGTCTCTTTGTGCAAAATTACTGAAAAAGATGATGGAAAAACAGACTTGAAATCAGGTGGACTATGCTAAACCATGCGTTTCAAAACAAAATCCAGAATAAACCTTTTTTTTAGCAGAGGCTCACAAAACCCTTCGGGAGACTTACTGTTTTTAGGACAGTGTGGACAGGTTAAAAGAATATTCTGTGCTTGATGAAACAGGTGGGACGCCTATGGTCACTGGCATGCAATCATTCCTCTTCCCCACCCCCACTGATATGGTCTGGATTTGCATAACACTAAGCATGCATGAGCATAAAAGCGAGTCAGTTTCTTTCTGTTTTCATTAGCTTCATCTCTACCTCTTTCTTTAATCTATAAGGGCCCTATCATGTCCAGGCCATCATATTGCTTTTTTTTTTTTTGCTCCAAGGCACAGTTCTGCTATTCTATTTCATTTTGCAATGCTTGAATTGGAATGTGGAGTTTTGTAGTTAAAAGAGGTCATATGAATGTTAGGTGCCCCTTACAGCGAAAAAGGTTAAAACCCTTCAGTAAGGAAGTGGAATAGAAACAAGCTCTTCCTATTGTACTCTGGATAAGATCACAGCAGACATGCCTGGTTGACTGCTATAACAGGACAAGGTCTTTTGAAGGACAAAGCAGTTCCGTAAATGCAGAATGTATAAGTCATGAACTGCTGTCTTGCTATTTCCTTATCACTGTCTGTACTGTGGACAATCAACCTCAAACTTCACAGCACCCTGCCCTACGTGACTCTCTCTTAATTGGAATTCTTTCTTTAGTTTCATTTCAGTGTTCATTTTTGAATGATGAACCTTAATGGCAAATTGTGTTTCCTTGTACTGACTAAAGTGATGCATAAAAACAGGGGGTGTTAAAAAGGCTTCTGTCTTCTAAAGACAAATTAGGTTTTAATGAAGAATGAAAGTGGCTCTGTGGAGTCTCTGGCATAAAGTCAGAGCACAGTAACTTTTGTGCAGTGATGAGGTATTCATTATATCCAGTTAAGAATGGCAGCTATCAATCTGTAAATGAGCTGTATAAGTCACATCAATTATACTGCAAGTGTTGGAAGGACACCCATAAATGTCAAAAATGCAAATAGTCTTCAATGGATGGCTGGGCAAACAGGAGAAAGTCTTTTTTCAACCCAAAAAGCTCGGATACTCGATCCTCTCATTTAACGTGACAATGGAGGATTTCATCATGCTGAAGAAAACGAGATTCATTGACTTAGGGGAGATACAGTGTTCTCACTAGTGAAATAGGAGAACAAATCTTCATAACACTGTTCTGCCATTTTTGTACTCATTTGTAACAAAATCAAAGGATCAGCTGCATTGTGATTACAGCCTCTGTGAAGTGGACCTTAATCCAAATTAACCGACGGAATATGGTAACAAGGACTATATTGTTTTGAATGCTTCAATAAGAAAGTTCTGCATAAACTTTTAGAATTAAATTAAGCATTTTTTATCCAGTGTTGTCAAGCGACTGTACGTCAGGAACATTTTAATTTCTTTCTTCATATCAAGTGTCTTGTTTTCACCCTTTTTAGTGCTACAGAGGTACAGTAACATGAAGTGGGACACTGGGTCTCTCCTTATGAATTCAATGTATAACAAAAAGAAAATATAGTTTGATAACGACTGAAAACACATATCAGTATGTATATTTACTGGTAGATTTATTATTGCTAATTCCAAGTGGGCATTTGCTTGCTTGTTCATCGATGGCAAACAGTAGTGTGCAGCAGTGGAAACAGCTGTTTGGTAAAACCTCATCATCAGACCATTTTCTACTGCTTATCTGGGTCTGAATCACAGGGACACCCTAAGCAAGGAAGCCCAGACCTCACTCTCCCTAGCCACTTCCTCCAGCTCACCCGGGGTACACATAATCTCTCCACCGTGTCCTGAGAGAAAACTCATTTTAGCCACTTGTACCCATGGTCTTTTTCTTTCACTTGTGACCATAGGTGGGTAAATCGACAACTACAAACTACAACTGCAGAATGATAAATAGTCCCCATTGATACAGGTGCTATACCAATCCATGTTTCAATATCATGCTTTCCTCTCCCCTCACTCATAAAGGCCCCTATACTTAAACTCTTCCACTTGGGACAGCCACTCATCCCTGATCTGGGCTCAGACTTGGAGAGACTCATTTTTAATCCTGCCAAAACAACCATGTCATCTCTCCAAAAAACAGAGACAAGATTCTGAGGCCACCAAGGTGGAAGCTTCCTGCCCCTTAGCGCCACCTAGAAATTCTGGTTGGATGCCTGCTCCATGCATCAGTGTGATTGCAGATTGCCTTAAAGTAATGCTTCCACTCCATGAACATATCCTCAGTGAAGTCAGAAGCACCCCACCCACACTGTAAACCGGGTGTGTCGAGTACCACTTTCACCTGATAGTTTGCCAGAATCGCTTTGAGGCTGACTGAAAGTCTTGTTCCATCAAACCCCTCCCACATTTGAGTTTTTGCCTCACCTACTCCCAGAGCTACCTGCTAGTACCTGTCAGCTGCCTACGGAGTCCCACAAGCTAACCAAGCCCAGTGGGACTCCTTCTTTGGCTCGGTGGATCCCTTCACCATCTGGATGATGGGGCTAAGACCTGGTACCTAGTGGTAAAGGTTTATAATAACCTTAACCTAAAAAACAAAACAAAAAAATACTACACATAATAACAGTTTCATTGATTGTTGAAATTTCAACCTTGCTTCTCAGATGACAGATTTTGACTAGATTTTGAGGATCTGAATTTTATAGATCCAGTGGAAATATTATCACATTTTCTTTTGAATTTACACTATAAATGACAAGTTCACTGGGAAGAACACTCCATAAGAGTGTTAGTGTCATTGTGGGAAATATGTAATTCCATATTTATATTATAAATTTAACCCATGAAGTTACAAAGGTTGAACACGTATATCTAATGGTATATTACAGTATATGAGGTCCATTATTATGGGAATGTTCAACCTGCACTCACACAAATAATTTAATTAAAAAAAATGTTGTTGCTTTTTTCTAATTGGTTAGAATTTGGCTTTAGGCACTAAAACTGCTTGACTGGATATAGGAAAATATGTTAACGTAGAACCCAATCAGTAGTGATTGAATGCATACTTTAATACAAATTGGTCAGTATATTGTACTTTGGCATAATGTCTGGATAAAATGTCCACGGGACAAAGCATTATCTATTTTATTTGACCGTAAAATATATCACACATTTAGTTTAATGCCTCACCTTGAAAATGGGTAACTGGCCAAGAAGACTGCTGTTCACTCCACATGTCATGTGTGCTGAGTGTGGTTGCTGTAGCTTTTGGTGTGTCAGACCTGCTTGTGAACTCAGACAGCAAGTTAATTCCACTCACCAGATGCCTGGCTAACTTGGTGTTGTGTTTGACATTGCTGTCCCTCCTTCTCTAGCTGTGTCTTTGGTTGTCATTCAATTTAGCAAGATCAGGCAAACCTTCTCTCCTTCTCTACCCAATCAAGGAAGTCACAGAAATAATGATGCTTCTGGATTATGCAGTAAATTTGCATTAAAATGACAGTTTAATTGCAATTTCTAAAAGAAATATACATAAGGCCATACATCTCACACATTAGTTGATATTATGTCTATGAAAACCCTAAAGATGTGGGAAAAGGAAATACAAATGGAAAAAAGAAAGAAAGAAAGCTTCAGAGAGTGTGTTAAAATGGAGAACTGCACTTTGATATACCACGGTAAAGCTCTTGCCTTTTCAGTGCAGCTAGGGTCCACAGTGATTTACCATGTTTCAAACTCAATGCCCAGAGCTGTTACAGGATTAAAGTCTTTATGAAATGTGGTGGACCACATATGCTTACATATGAAAGATTACTGAGTGTTTGAGAGGGGCATATCCTGGTTAGCATAAATATACAGTAATTGTCCTAATTAGAGAAGGTAAATAAAGAGGTGTCCCACAAAGACATTAAACTGCAGATATAAATATCAGGGAAACACATTATTAGGTTATAGTATATAGTTAGTATTCAACCGAGTTGCTGCTATAAGTAACAGCACACTGTATTTCGTATAAAATGGAAATAATACTGCAAGATTTGCAAGGCCTAATCCTACTAAGGCATCGTTATGTTATGCAGTAGTAGTAGCTTGGATTTACAGGAGGATCCCAGACTGATGTGTGAGGACAAAGAAAGTCACTGAAGGTCTATTTAAACCAGTCACCCTCTTTTAGAAAACCAGGTTACTTATAGTGAATTGTCAATTAAAGTATGCTTTAGGCAGTATTTCTATTACCCTGTAGTGAGGCTTCTCAGGCAGATAGCTGAGCATTGTCTCACTGTATGAACAAGAATGTGAACATGACAAACTTCTACTGAAATATGAAGTGAACAACCAATGAGAGCAGGTACATGTCTGTCTCTCAGTGAAAACATCAAAAAGAATCTGTGCTTTTGACTTCATATACTTGACAAACAGCCATGCGATGTATGATCGGTATAATTCAATTCAAAATGTCCCAGTATGTTTTTTTTTACTTTATAGATTTATTATTTTGGAATGTGCTTCTTTCATTTCGTCTAAGGGAATCTATTCATTTCCACTCTTGTTGAACTCTTCCAAACTCTCTTCTTCTATTGCCAGTCTAAATACCCTAAACACTAAGTGTTATATCTTCCCCTCTTATCGTCGCTATCCTGCTCCACATTTTCTCTTTCACTAATCTCATTGTGCTTTATGCAAAGGAGCTGGTTTTGAGAACTGTTTATCCACATTTTCCTCATTTCCTGGTGCCTGTGATGGCAGATCCAGTAACCTGTGTGCCTTCAATCACACAGCTATTCCAGGAGAGCAACAATACCCGAGCTGATTTCAGCTCTACTGTTCCCTTGGTAATGGGAAAGTTAAAGATGGTTGGTTGCTGGAGCATCGTGCAAACAAGGCAGACTTGTGGGGTGCACTGTTCCTCCATAAAGCAAGCACATCAGTGCTATTGTTAGCACTTAGCAGGAGATTAGCACTGATGGCTGTATGGGAGCTAGCAGGCTTGGCTGGTGTTCTGAGTCGGATGCTAACCCAGCCCACCCCTGCTGCTTTTGCCACCATGTCAAAATTAGTCTAAAAAGCTGCAGACATGATTTCTTGCCCTGATGGCAATGCAGTCAATCCATCTCCAGTGACTGTGATACCACCACTCTGGAGATCACTATCAGCATAATGAATAGTGCACCCAATCCCATCTAGTAGATGATAAAACTCCAGAATCAAAGATTTACTTGGCCATTGTTCACTGGTCTGATTTCTTTAAGTCTAAAAAACTCACAGTACATCATCAAAAGACAACTCATAGGTGCCAAGCAAAAAGTGAAGTCTGCACTGTATTTTTGCAACTTGAACCTAGCTAAGTAAATGCCAAAGCCTGATTTCATTAACATTGCAATTATAGATGAGATTACTGAAACAGCAAATGGCATTCAGTCTGTATCTTTTATTCTGTGTACCTGTTTCCTAATACATATGAACACAGACTATTTTTCACTACCTATCTGACTGATTACAGTGCATGATTAATTAGCAGACAGATTGCTAAACGGTGGTGAACATGGTATGATGTGCAGAGGTAAAGAGTAGACTCTCCAAGGAATTCAGTAATGTCCTCTTTGCCCTGCTCACTCTCTCACTCTTTCCCTCTCATCCTTCTATCCCATCTATTTCTTCCTCTCCTTCTATATTAAGCTCTTCTGGGTTAATCATTCCTAGAGGACGACAGTACCACAGTGCTGCAAAAAAAGGGATACACAGCTGTGTGGAGTGGGGTCTTGTGCAACTACTTCCAGTGATTACAGACCCTTTCAGGGATAACTAGATATCTTACAGCCACACTGTGCTTAGCACTATACACTTCAAAAGACGTGATGGGTTTTAATGCTGTCTTTGCTTTGTCACAGAGCCAATTTAATTGACCTTATTTGTCATTTATTCTTATATTTGCCTGAACTTTTACTCTAGCATCACAAGAGGGTTTTCTAATCTCCATCTTATTATAGGGCATTTCTTCACCTCACCTAACACCCTTGCACCCTATTCTGCTCATGGATCCGGTGGGAGGGCACGTGCTCTGATTCATTTGCTTGCATATGGAGGATACGTCCAGCTCTGATGGATGGCTTTGGCTCTTGTAATCCCTCAGCAGTTCACAGTTTACATAGAATTTGTTTTCAGTGTCCCAAAGGGCCACATCCTCAAATAAAGTGAAACAAATAAAAGCTCCACATGCATGCAGTGGTACAAAACATGCCGACAAGCAATTCCACGGCTATAACTAGATCTATGTACACACATACACACAATAGCTGTTTCTTTATTTAAAAAATTACATGTGCTTATAATCCATTATTCACTAATGCCTAGACATATGACTAAAAAAGTAAAAATAAAAGCTGCACAGAAAGGGGAAAAAAAATATTTATGGTGATGTGAGATAATTAAAGTGTTCTAATGTCCTCACATAAAATCAGAGGTTGCCAGTAACCGTTTAGTCTGCTCCATGTCCAAATTAGTCTGCATGGTAACTCTCTTAATCAATGTGGTTGCAAACTGTGATGTGATGTGACTGCTAACATGAAGTCTCTCTCTCTTCTTTACGCACACACACATACATAAACACACACAGACACACACACATACACACACTCGGGGGTTCTCCAGCTAAAGTTAAATGTCTGCCAGCTGAGCGTGTCCCTCAGTTGGGCTTTTGTTCATTTCCAGCTGAAGCTCTGTAATTTGTCCGCCAGTAATTTGTCAGGAACGAAGGCCTAGGGATGCCAAGTTTGTCAGAAGTTATATAAAATATAAAAATACACAGCTGAGATTTTCAATTAATATTTTTTGCTTTTTAACATAGAGAGTGAGCCTGTGTGTGTGCAAGCATCTGCTCTTACAGGCTTCACTTCTAAACACTGTCTACTTTATGGGTGTATAGGTGTGTACGCTGTCTGTGTGCAATGATTTCTGTCATTTCTTTAGTTCATGCATTGCTAAATTGCCCTCCCAAGCATTATTGTCATAGTAAGATGTTTGTTGGGGTAATTTTGGGAAGGAACTGGGTTTAATTAATTCCACTGTAAAAACCTTGAACCACAGATCCACTGAGATTCTTATCCAGATGGCCATTTGTCATTCTAAGGTTTAGAAAACAAAAGCACTTTTGGGGATTATAGATAGACTGTGAGTTTGGTTTAATGTAAATATACACATCACATCTAGATCATGATTCTTAGCAGCAGCATAACCAAAATTAATCCTGTAGTAGCAAACGGCAGAAAAACTGGGAATTGAAATATTCTGTAGGGGAAAATGTGTTGTCAATTAACAATATTATGTTCATTGTTAACATACACACAAGTGATAAGTTAAGAGAAATTGACATTAAGTCCCTTAGTAAGGTGTGTGCTCCCAGAGTGCCTTGAATTTTGTACCTTATACTTGTATCTCATCATTCATTCCTCAAGCTTCCATAACTTTATTGGAAAGATGGAACATCCCCCTTTAAAAAGATATTCCCTGATTTGGTATTTTGAAGATGATGGAGGAAAGTAACACTTCAGCCAATAACAGCCCCCACAGCAAATGCCCTGGAATGTGATTGACATCATTTTCATCAAACCATTTTGTGAGCTTTATAACCCCTTGGATGTGAGCATTCTCATCCTGGAAGAAAATACTCCCATCACAGAAATGTTTTATCGCTAGATGAACGTGATCGCTCAGAACAAAGTGATTGTTCTGAGCGATCGGTGATTTTCTGTGATCCTGTGAACGGGCCAGTAAAATACCCCCAGCTGTCAACAAGAATCACCGGATCCCCTCACTGTGAGGGTCAAGCATTCAGGTTCTCCATTAATTTGTTCCTCTTTTGTATTCATGGCTTGTTAGACAGTTGGGTTAATAACTGACAATAATTGAAAATGAAGTCTTTGTTTAATATACTTGCTGATACGTTCATTCCCTATAATTCCTCTTGCTGTGATACGAGGATATATTTCAGTCATGTAATATGAAAAACAAAAGAAAAAAGAAAAACAGGCTAAAGATTGTTTGGTTCTGAATTTTGTGTACAGCATACTTTTTCAGTATCTACTGAAAGGGTTCACCTTGTCTTGTTTGCAGATCTGAAACAAACTGTATACGCTCTTGTTTTGATCCATGCTTTTTGATGCCAAATTGAATGCACAAGCCCTTGAAAGATTTCTACATCTGTAAAACCTCAGTGACCAAAATGCCTGAGACTCTGCAGGGTAAAAGGAAGGCATGTGGCAGGAGCCATGTACTTCTTCGGTTCATTTCATCTCTCTATGCTCTCTCTTTCTCTCATTCTGTATTTCTACAGGTCTCTGCCTGACTCAGAATAGCTCTACAAACCCAAGTACTGCTTCTTAGACAAGGAGCAGCAGTAGTATTGTGGGAGAGCATTCACACACTTGTTTTATTATTAAATCCTGGTTATGTAAACCATGAACAGACATCACTAACGCATAATGATTCACCACAGTTCAATTGTGTAACGGGCCTAATTCAAGGAATCATGAGCAATGTATGTGAGGGAGAATATGTAAGGAGGTGGCTGCGTCATTTGATTGATTTCTAGTTTTACTTCAACTGTTTCTTTCAGGACTTTGATCTTCATGTGTAATTAAGTGCCTAGAAGTGGTTGGTGGTTGAACTGTATCTGACGAACTCAAAATTGTGTCATACATTCTTTGGCAAAAAAAAGGTTTTCAGTTTGTATTATATAGCACTAGTTCTTAAGTACTGGCTATTACAATTAGTTTGTAAGAGCCAATCAAAATCTGGTTAATACTGTAAAGCAGTGGTTGATAATATCACTTCAAAGCCAGATTATTTAACTTTTGATAGACAAATGTGCCAGTCTATTATTTTATAAACTGAAAAAGTTTGAATTCATCAAAACTAAAACTTCCTTTTGTAAAGAAGTGGTTTATAGCTAGACCTACCTATGTTAGCAAATCTGTAATAAAAATATTTCTGAATTACCACAGTGCTTTTATTTATTAATCTTATTTAATTTTTTGTATTATTTTAATTTTAATAAAGAGAATCTTAGTTTTATTTATTTTTACAAATGAGCTCGAGTCATTTATCAATCAAGTAAAAATGCCACAGGCAGTCATCCTGTTTAGCACGATGTTTGACTTATTCCTGTAATTAATAAATACTCTGTTGATGCATCTTGCAAATGGTTACCATATCAAAACAAGAAATAACCGATCAACCGGTTCCCAAAAGACAAAATGAACATTAAAATACAAGACTTTGAACACTACTTTTAACCTCAGGAAAATTAGCCTTTAGCATCCTAATCACAATTGAAGACCCACCTTTTGTGTATCTTACAGCCACTACTACTAGTAGATGACATTTATTTTGTTGCTACATTCTCAAATCAAGCATGACCTAGCCATTTGGGTTATAGCTCAGACCGTAGTTTAGTAAATCATAATGGCATACCTCCTCTGACAGACAATGGGTGGAATATTTATGAAAGAAAAAATATCAACTATTACAAAACCTGTAAGAACAAACTGCATGAACAAAAATGAAAGGTATTGGAACAGCCAATAACTCCCTGACACACAAATACACCGAGCTATACACAGCTGCCAGACACAACAGGATCAACTTTAGTTAAAATACATCTCAGTAAATATGCAACATACAAATTCAAGTTCAATTCAAGTTTATTTATATAAAGCAAAAGCACAACAGTTCCCCCAAGGCATTTTATACAGTAATATTCTACAAAAATATTAGAGAGAAAATCCCAGCAGTCAGACAATCCCCTATGAGCAAGCATTAGGTGATGGTGGGAAGAATAAAATCCCTTTTGACAGGAAGATCCAGGCTCTGGAGAGAGAAGACAAAATTAAATGATATGCAGCAAGGAGTGAAAAAGGGTGAGAGACTTAGTGTATCATCTTAGTGTAGACGTTCCCTAGCAACTTAAACCTAAATACTGAGGGATGGTTCAGGGTCACCTGATCTAACCGTAACTATGAGCTTCATCAAAAAAACACTAATTTTAAGTATAATCTTTAAAGTATAGTCTCACTGTCTCTTAATAAATTACAATTATTAATCAAAAATGTTGATGATTACAAAGAGGTCTATTCATATGTATTCAATTTTTTTTTTTTTTTTTTGAAGAATGTAAGGGCAACCATTTGGCTAATCATTGTTTTGCCAAGTAGAAGTGCCTTATTTTGGAATAATTATGGACAAAGGTGAATGAAGCACCATTAAGATCGGCGGCAACATCTTCAGAGAAAACAACTTTTGTGCTGAAAATTCAACACTTCCTTCTGAAATCCTCCCTAAAATACTGGAAATAGGAAAGTTTGTCAACCAGTTGTAAAAAAGCATAGTTTTAAAAGAAATGGTGTAATCAAGTAGTTTTTGCCACTTTTTTGTCATATATTCTTAATAAATAATGTGTAATAGCCAAATGAAGACTTGTATTCAGGGACATAATATACAAAGTTTGTGTTGAGGAACATAGTAAAAAAACAGTTCCAAAAAATTGTAAATTCATGTCCAGCAACAAAAATGAATAGATTTAAAGTTATGACAATATCACGAACTGTTGGGAGGCTGGGCTGAACCGACACAATGCACTAAAAGGATTTATCGAAAAACACATACTAAAAGATAAGACTTTTAACAGACATGACAACTGAGACAGTGGAATACTGGAGGAAGATGATCCTGAAGCTAAAAAAAAAAAGACCAAGACCTCAAAACTAGGCATAGAATAGTAAACCATCTTCAAATAGTTATTATATCGTACAAAAAAACTGAGTCTGAGCATTGCTAGTCTCCTTTTAAACTTAACCTGCAAAACATATGAATCAAAACCAACTCAGATACACATCAACATTAAATGTCAAATATCAGGGACAGCACACAGTCCTTGGGCCATGACAATATCATCATTTTAATGGTTTTTCAGATTTGAATAGACAGCTTTATTTTACCTTTCAAGTCATATTATATCTATTCATTAAAAAATAATATGAAAATAACCCTTACTGAATCTCAGGCATTTTGGTCCTTACTGAAAAAATAACTGGAATGAAATGGCTCCTCTCATCTTATCTGTTGACGTGCAACACTGATGGCCTATTTTATCCTTTCATCTTACTCTTACCTTAATTCTCTTGCTCTTATTTGGTTGATGTCCTTGATATCCTCAAGGGCTCCATAGTGATGAAGCCAAATTACTTTAATAATGGAGTATCTAGATTAATAATCTAAAATCCCGCATCATTACCTTGATATTTGGTGCACAAGCCTGTTATTTAGCAGCCATTTTGAAATGAATTATACTTAATTAAATACTTTTTAAAAAAATCAGAATATGACTGGTGAACGTTCATTTTCTTTTTTCTGATGACTTGACAAGCTGCCATTTTTAGATTATTAAATTAGATTATTCCTGATATTTTACCACAGCAAAGAATCCGCTTAAATATAAATGAAAAGCTGACTTTCCATCGAGGTCATATGTTGATGGTACACAATCAACAATGCTCACTTAAAAAGATAAAGATAAAACATTGGCAGGTCTTGCTGTGCAGTGCCATCTGACCTGGCACCCCTCCCAAAACTGAAATAGAGGGGAATCACAGCTGCTGTCTCGCACGTTCTCTCCACTCTCTGTGTCTTGCTCCCCCACAGACACACATTACCCCATCCATCCAAGCCACGTTGTGGAAAGCACCATTTTAGTTATGTTTAATTTGTTTTCCTCTGCATTCCCAGCGTTCCTGAATGAATTATCATAGTGATCTCATGTCTTGACACAGTAGGTAAGAAGATTAAGTCATGTATATAATATAAGTAGAAGATTATTTAAAAAAAATAATGCCATGGGGTTTTCAGTGTAACATTTTAATATTATTATTATTATTATTATTATTATTATTATTATTATACCTATTATTTCATACATTTTAATGTAACTTACCTGTTAATTACATATGACTTCTTTCATGAATAGTGTGAACAATTAAAGGTTGTCTGGAGCAACATGGACATAGAATATCATCCGGCCAGTTCATTGGTCACACCTTGCTAGTACCGGGTTGCACCTGCTTTTGCCTACAGAACTCTTTTTTTTAATGTTATTTTTATGCTGTCAGACCCTCCCATCATAATCTCAGAGCTGATATTGAAACTGATCAGTCCGAAACTTTGCTTTCCAATTTTGGTGAGCCAGAGTGAATTGTAGCCTCAGTTTCTTTTTGCAGCTGACAGGAGTGGCACCCAATCTTTGGACACTGTAGTCCATCTGCTTCAAGGGTTGATGTGTTGTATGCAAGGCATGCAAAGATGCTCTCCTGCTTACTGTAGAAGCAAAGAGTGGTTATTTGAGAGTGCTTCCTATCAGCTCAAAGCAGTTTGGCTATTCTCCTCTGACCTTTGGAATTAACAAGGTATTTTTACCCAGAGGACTGCTGATTACTGGATATTTTAGCTTTTTTGGCCCATTCTCTGTAAACCCTAGAGATAGTTTTATTAGAAAGTTTCAGCAGATCAGCAATTTCTGAAATACTCAGCCCGCTGGCACTCAAAGTCACTTAAATCATCTTTATTCCCTGTTTTGATGCAGGGTTTAGACTTTAGCAGGTTTTCTTGACCTTGTCTACACACCAAAATGACTTGTTGTCATGTTAATAGCTGGTTATATTTTTGAATTAATGAACAGATGTATGAAAGACAGTATATGATGGACTAGCAGTGATATGTGACCAAGCGGGTTTGATTATAAAATAAGACTCATTTTGCAGAATTTACATCCCTGAGAAGATCCAAACAGTGGCTCTAAGCCAGAACGTGTGTAGTGTAGGAGCACACAGTTATGTGGAGTGTAGTGAGCAATGACCCATGCTGAGGTTCTGCTTCGATAATTAAAGTTCATTGCTTTTCCATTGCGCTTTTTTTATTTATAGTGTAATTTAATTTGGCATACGGGGACAAAAAATAAAGTGCACTTTAGAGTCTAATTGATGCTCGTTTCTTCTTAGTCTTGCCTTCTCAGCATTCTTCCTCCTCGACCAATGAAGTTAACTAGGCAGAGGATGGAGTGCAGGGGAGAGTTACAGGAGAAGGAGGAAGTCATAGAGAAGGCTAGACGAGGAAAGAAATAAGAAAATAAGAAGGTTAACAGGTGGGGGTGGGTGGTTGGGGGGTGCAAATTTGATTTCTTCTACACCCATTGTTAGCTTGTGGCTTTGAGAGGCAGTGAAAGCAGAGTCCATTTTCTTGTTACAGTCGTGAGGGAGATTAGCAGAGACTGGGCTTGTTTCTATTTGAGGAATAATGAACAGTCTCTCTTTCTATACAAGCCCCACTCTTGCAGCAGGTCCCTTATTCATCTCCCCCGTCCCTCACACCCGTCGTCTCTCTCTCCATAGAAATGTAGAAGCATTTGATGGTTCGTCATTCCTCATCATGTTTTCATCCAGCTTATGAAATCTGACAGTAGATGGGGATTGTGTTGTGCCACGACAGAGAGAAAAGCATCACACGGAAATAGCAAACTCCTGGGGTCACACACCAGCGCCAGGTGAGAATTCCTACAGGGGAGCGTCACTGCTAAGGAGCACTTTGCTGTAGCAACAATGTCAACTTAATTATGTAGTTGCTCAAAACTTGCACTGTATAAAGGCTGAAACCTTCCCTGGATGATAGAAAGGGGAAGGGGTTGTCTCAAATCACTCTCAAAGTATAAGCTGCCATGCATACTTTCTGCTGCACTTGTATTTTTAGCATCCTGACTTCTTGCAGCTATGGAGAACCTCCCAAATGACCTGAATATGAGATCGCATTTGACACCTTTGTTCATTAAGAGAAATTGGGAACAAAAAAGCATCTTTTCATTGCCTCCCATGGTAACACCAGAATGTCTGGAACGGGTCATGGAGAGGTAGCTTTATGATGCTTATGTAACCGCAGTTCTCTGCCTCCCAATAATTCACTCTGGTCCTGGTGGAGTAAAGGTGTCAGCCATTCACACTACTAGTTCATCCAAACAGAAATTGAATGATGAAAGGAGAATATCAAGGGGGATGGAGGAGGACAAGTGGCTCTTTTAATGACTGTGGTGTGTGATGGGAATGCTGTTAATGAGGAGGGCTGGGATAAGAAGCTATGCTTCCCACGTAGAGGGAGACAAACCTGGGAGGAGCCTTAAGAACAACTCAGTTCAGCTTTCTTGGTGCTTCTAGAGCAAAGCAAAGCCAAGCAAAGCTCTGCAGACCACAGGCGTGTGGGATGAATAGAGTTTGACTGTGAGGCAGGAAAAGATGGCATTGAGAATGAGCAATTTCCCTTTTTCTTCTTCTCTTCCCCCTTCTCCCAGAGAGACAGTGGCAGCTCTCTGGTGAAGATCAGAAAGGTGGGAGATGGAAAGTGAGCAGGAGTGGGAGAAAGAGGGAGAAGAGAGAGACTGTAGCCCTGGGAGGGTATATCTCCAGTCAGTAATTCCACTGGGGGGTCTCCCCTCTGCTCTTCAGCTTCCATCTCCAGATGAAACATAAATAACCTCAGACGGCCTCCCTCTCTGCTGAGAGAGAGAGAGAGAGGGTTCCCAAGAACTGTGTTCACTTTCCATACAGTTATCGCCCTGTCACCCCTCTTTAACTCAGTCTTTTTTTTTCACACACACTACCAGACATGCATGTCAGTGATTTCAGTCTAACATAGTTTTACATGACCACAGCATAGGTATGGAAAACTTTGATAAAATATTTACAATAAGACATCAAAACACACACATGGACATGGCATGATGTACCAATTCACCCAATCTGTGGACACACAGTAAGAAACCATAGTTATTTTTATTTTTTAGTCTTAGTCTTAGTTTAGGAATTATGTTACATTATGGTTGTATGTTGTGTATGCAAATACAGTAACTACAATGATTTTTGTGTTGGCTTTGTGCACTTCCAAAAGATGGAGGAATCACAACACACTCCAGCTGTGTTGGAAAACCTCTTCTGGAGACCTAACATGCTGTTCATACCATGTCGATTCTTTGTGGGCAGAAACAGTTCCCCATTACAAATCAATGCAATAATGCACCAGATGTTAAATAATCTCACTTATAAGTTTGTTCATCACCCAAAAGTAACTTGTATTACTAACAAAGTGACCACATTTAATTTTTGCCTTCATTTCTTGCCACTTAAGCACTCTCTCAAGTATTACATGCATAATAAAACTCCACAATCCAGTTTCATGGCATGTGTTAAGGTGCAACTCTAATTCTGAAAATGCTGTGGCACTATGTAAAATTGTTAATACAAATAGAATGCAATGATTTGCAAGGGTCCTAAACCTATACTTTGATCATAATTTTTGAATTTTCTCCAAATTCTCTGACTCTCTTGACAATGTTAGCGAACATTATTCTGGAAGTGTTCCACAATATGTAGACACACAGATTTTTTTTATTTTGTTTTTGTTCTTTGCAGACTGCTGAACTTCTTCCCATCTATATTTCTGCAAAACTGCCTTTTAAAGACATTCTTTTCATATTACGTTATGTTACTGACCTGTAATATAAGTAATTAGCAGCATGTCAGTAACATAACCAATTATAACCTAATTGGTTATAACATTTTTCTCCAGGCGTTTCTTTTCTTTACCATTTACTTACATAGTATGATGCGGATTTTGTAAATAATATTTTGTGGTAAATTTCATTTACATATTGTATGGACACTTATATTGCATATACATACATTTACAACATAATACCATATTCTGGTGATTCATGCACTCACTTTACTTGGCTTCAGGAAGACACAAATTAAGTCATATTCTAATCTATAGATCCTCACTTCTTCTCTTATTCCTCTTTCACCGCCTCCGTCTACAATGAAAATGTTCAACATCATAATCTGGCACTCATATTACATCCTTTCTTTGATACTATGTCAGCATTTCCTTTCTTAACTGTGTTATCAACTTCAACTCTTGATACCTGTAATGAATGCTCTGCTTGGTGTAGATATTGTACTGTAAATCCGCTTAGCATGCCTAGCGCTGAGCCCACCAGGGAAGGGTAGCTACACTTCTGCATCCTCACTCTGTTGCATGGGTTATAGCTGTAGTCTAATATCAAGTCTTTTGTGTGAAAATGTGTCCACGTGGATTTTCAGACAGGTGGGTGAAAAATTGTCTTAGTATGTGGAAACAGAGATGCATGCATTTACAGATTGTTATACTAACCTGTGGACCGGAATCTGGGATCTTTCTTACATGGCTGAAAAGTCAAGGGAAATACAAAATTCTGCACATGGACACATACCAAAGCCTTCACACTTCTCTAGAGAAGTCCACAACACCACGCAGCTTTAAAGTACTTGATGATGAAAACAGTAGCTTAATGTAAAGGTTGTTTTGAGAGTAACATAACAGAAAATATCATTGGGGTGGTTAAATTAAATGGACTTGTCTCCCTGGAAACAACAATATATTTAACAAAATACAGTGCAATATGCCTCACAGATTATGGTTTCTTGTTAGGAGAAATATGCATAAAAAGCTGCAAGGTCAGTAAAAAATATGCTAACTAATTGGTGATGGAGTCTGATTATTTGAAATTAATATTTCCTGTGTGGAGGTAGAAATGGTTGTCTCACCGCAGCAGAAAACACCAGCTAAACAACTTCAATGTGTGCAATCATAGTCAGATCAGTCAATAAAAGAGACCCAAGAACAGAACTCATACTCTAGGGACCTTGATCATATAAACAAGATTACATTAGACAAGTCAGTGCCTTTGGAAATTTAAAACTCAGAGTTTCATATCTTCAGTGTAACGAAAATGATAGAGCAAGCAGGATCATTCTATCATAAAATAGCTTAATTAGACTGTACCGATAAGTCTGTTTTTCTACCAAATGAGACACCAATTGAAGTCCACTTTTTAATTTTTGAAAAAGAACAGATGGAGGAAATTACTCCAACTTGTCAGTTTGCCACGGAGCATGTTATTCACTTCAACAACTGCTCAAGTTTAGTTCTCAAAAAGTATGGTGTACATTTCACATGCGGTGAATTACCATCACATGTGCCACGAGTAAAGTTTGCTTTCAGGGTTTTCTGCCAAGTAGACTCACTAAGATGTGATTTATGTTGCTGAAAATTTGGATTTTAACATTGACTCTTTTCTGGCACGATGCCCGTAGGAGCAGTGGTTACGCTGTCACAGCAAGAGAATTCCTGGTTTAAACCCACTGACTGGAAATATACTGAAACAAACATGTCCATTAACCTGCTTGGGCCTTTTTGTGTGGAGTTTGCATGTTCTCTCTGGGTACTCTGGCTTCTTCCCACAGACATGCATGCTAGGCTGATTGGTGATGCTAAATTGCCCAGGTGTTCATGTGAGCACGAACGGTTGTCTCTATGTGTTAGATGTGCAATAAACTGGTGCACACCACCTTTCCCCCTATGACAGCTCGGACGGGCTCCGGCATACCTTTACCCTTAGCTGGACAAGCAGTTTAAGACAATGGGTGGATATTATTCTTCCCTACACCTAACCAGAGTTTTGTTGACTAAACCTATTCAAACTGTAAGAGAAAACTGAATCGAATATAAAAGAATTGAAAGCTTTCTTTTAGAAAGCCTTTCTGGTGCAAAGTCATGAAAGCAAACTTCTCTCAACAGCCATCACACCACAAAATGAAATAAATAATAAGAATTCTACTGCTCTCCACTCTTCTCTTTCCCCATGTGTCTCTCACCCTCTTTGCTCATATATCACTCATTTGCCCAAAGTAATCCACATACCACTTTGCCTTTTCTTCTTAATTTGTATTCACCTTTTCTCCTGCTCGAAGGTTTTCATTTCTCTGTCTTACCTTGCATTTTATTCCTTGGCTGCGCTTTTTACCTTGATCGCTTTTCTTGTACAGTTGCTGTTCTTTTAAGAGTAATCTTGTCCTCTTTTTATTCTCTTTCACTTTTGCTCTCTTTTTTTTTTGTTAATTAAGAGGGACCGCGCACAGATTCAATTTCAGTGTCAGATCAAATAGATTTGCATTGCATATGCTGTTTTGCTTACTGTTCTGTGCCTCCTCTGTTAATCAAGACGTCATCTGTTCTCATGCCTTTTTCTCCGGCTTTCACCAGAATTTCAAGTTAGACATTTTAAGGAAGAAACACCATATTGATAACTTATTTCTCTCTCTCTCCGAGGGGCGAGTCATGTTTCCTCTTTCATCTTCCATTCATCTCCTCGTACTACTTTTTCCCTCTGTTTTTCATCACCTTTTTTTTTCATAAGTGTTGGTATTGTGTCCTTATTTGCCTGTCTCTAAATACTTGTCACATTTTTTAATTCTTAATGTCTTTGTTCTCTAAGTATAACCATCTCCATGTAGTCATTCAGTTCCTAATTACTGGGTCTACATGAAAACAGATCATAGTGTCTTTGAAGGCACTAACTTTTTTGATGGGGCCAAACCAATTACCTCTCACATCATGAACAACTGACAGCTGCTTTCTGTATTGGTGAAAATCTAAGATAAGGCAGCGAGTGTGAATCCATTCCGCAAGCAGATCAGGAGAAAACAAAATTCTGTTGTTGTTTTTTTATTTGTTAAAATTATTTAACGACTGATCTGAGTAAAACCAAGAGTCATAACTGTTCCTTCTATCATTTCCCTCCGTCTTGTTGTTTTAGCTACTCTATTATCCTCTATAGTGCAATCTGTCAGCCTTTCTTCTTCTCAGAACATATCTCATCCCTCCCCTCGTGTTTGAAATCTCTTTGGACTCCAAATGCTAATTTAGTCAGGCACTTAATCAGACATATTAATTCCATATCTCCCCTGATTGCACTAATTCCACTCTGCAACGAGTTCCTGTGCGGCATCCTCGGTTCAGCAGCATTTCAAACTGTTGTGCTAACCAAGGTCTGTAAAAGTGTTTCTTTTAAACAGCAAATTATAATGCTTTTACAGTGAATCTTTTGTAGGGATAATATGTTGAGGACAATGCTACATGCTGTAGTCTGTGATGTATCCCATTTTTCTCTTAGCCTTCAGCCCTGCAGGGCTTCCAATTCTATTGGACTTGAAAATAGCTATGTTTTGCATCACTCTAAAACACTACAGATGAAACTATTCTGTTACAATAGACAGACCTCATCCTGCACCGGTTTCTGAATTGCAGATAAGAAGATCTGGCAGTATGACATCATACCATCAGACACCATATTTCAAGCAAGTCTGGTTGTCAGTAGGCGTGATGATCAACTGTACTAGCACATACAGGCATTCAAACATACACAGGCACGCACACACACACTGACACACACACACATGGAGAAAAAAATCAGAATTTTCCAGAAAAGCCTGTAAGCCCTTATATTGTCTACCAACAAACTGTGCACATAGCTGAGGCATGTATTAATTAATAACATAGATTTGGTCACATTCTAATTTAATTAAGTCCCAGATCATGTAATTGAGAGAATTATGAAATGGCTTTCTTTGTTCCAGATAATTGTATTCTATCTAAATGCCTACTTTTAAGTCTGTTAATTTGTTTTATCTCGTCATCATTATCTTCCTCATTCTGTTGTTTTTAGTAGAAAATATAGCTTGGAATCCATGTGTGCTTGTACAACACATCAAAGCAAAGTTGAGAGATTTCATGGATCTTTTAAAGCTCTTGATATAATCATACCGCTTTTAGTAGTAAAATACAATATAAAAGAGGAACAGTATGCACACATTTGCTCTAACATGTCTATAGACATTAAATTTTTAACAAAGGTGTTTATTGTGTATACAACGTGTTTCTTTTTTTCCTTTTTTTCTCTTAGTGTCACTTACTGGTTGGTGAGAGCCTTCTACTAGACACACATGGATTTACCATTAGATAATGACAAATGGAAGGCTCAGCTGAGCTGATTTCAGCACTTACTGCTCCTTTGGGAGATGCATTTACCACACTGTAAACCACACGGGCCAGCCCCACCAAAGACCTTAATTGAACGAGTGGATGTGTAGTCAGTTGAATCATCCTGACATGCCTTTCTGGTCTTTTCTAGTGGGTAATGTAGTGTGACCTGCTGGTCAAAATATGCTGAGATCCTGGACAGAAAACAGTGAAGTAAGACTTTGTTAGGCTACATGGCTTGTTTTCTTTTTTTTTAAGGCTGAGTATGGGTTTAATCTGGTACAAATAAGTGTTGTTCCTTTTAATTTAACTACAACACCTTAGTGCTGCTTGTCTGTATTAGACTACATTTTTATCTTGTTTTTTTTTCTTATTAGCTATTTTTTATTTGCAAACTGTCACTATCCTTACCTGTTTAGACCATTTTTTTAAATAACACACTGCATAACGATGTTTAGAAAATAACAATGTATAATTTTGATAACATTGGGGATACATTTTCAAGGCTTGGCATTTATTCTATTATTCTAGATCATCCATGGGTTGCTATTTCTTACCTTGTAGTTAAATTACAAAATATAGCATACTGACTGAAGAAACACATCATACTTTCTTATCCTACAAATGTCCAAACACCATCAAAGTCGCAGCTGTCTCTGACAGACCAGACTTTTTTCTTAATTAGAAAAAAACACATACGTCTTTTAAAATACAGGATCGAAACATGCTTTTTAAAAATGTAATAATGTAGATCTTTGTCAGAGGAAGAGGAAAGTCAGAAGGCGTTTTCTGTGCTCTCTTTGGAGGATAGAAGGTGGGGGTGGAAGGGTGGTTACAATATTGATGTTGTTGATAATAACAACAGTGATAATGATTATAGCACATAGTCCATATCCATCATCTCTATCATCTACTTTGTCGACATAATTGGTCATTTTTAGCAAAGTTTAAGACAGATAGCACTGAATACTTCTCCCTCAACTAATTGTGTTACAATATTTATTGATAAACTTACTTATTCCAGTAAGGGATCTTGTCATTGCTTACCAATTTTAAACACGTATGTGTTATTTACAGCTATAGACTTGGATTGAGGTATACTTTTATTATTGATGATAAATGATATTCTATTTATATTCCTACATATCATCAAGATTCATGACATGTTCATGAGTGCTAAACTATTCAGGTTCCTTTTTTCTTCCGTGAGCTACACTGTTGTGCAAAGTCACCTCTCCCCTCCTTTCGATGAGTTTATTTTGAGTCAACTACATCTGCTATAAATAGACCAACTCACCAAAGATCACCAAATCTGTGCCAATTGCCAGTTGTCAAAAAGCTCTGGGGCTAGTGGGGGAAATTATTATTATTATTGCTGTTATAATTATTAAATGTATTCAATTGTATTAAACTGTATATAACTCATTGATGTCCATTCTATTCCGCTCTAGTCTTTTCAGTTTAACTTTGCATTAAATATGAGAAAGACATATCTATGTTTGCAGTGTTTTGTGGCTATTAACTGGTATGTCTTTGGATTCAATGTAACCGTAATACAGAGACCATACTTACTGGCAATTTTGTGTAAATGAGAAATCTTTAATCAGGAATGGCTGTTATGATTGCCTGTTACTGTAGTAACAACCCACTTGATCAAACATACACTTATTTAGATTCAGGGTTCCTGCACTATACTAATGGATGCCATGCAGGATGGAGAGCTTTATCTCCATTTGCTTTTGTCCCCCATAATTTATTCAACAGGGTCTGTCCTCTGTGTGTCCGTGTTTGTGTGTTCAGGCTCTGAGTGTTTTTGTGTGTGCTGTGTGCATATGTGTTTTGCAGTGTGTTTGTGAAGTTTTATGGCTTTGACTGTCCCGTCGTCCCTGAGGAATGAGCTCTTCCGACATACAGTAGCATACTATAAAGTCCCTCTTGTTAGATGGAGGGTCTCAGAGGTACTAAAATATCAGCATCAGCAGAGAGTGCTGAGGAAGTAGTTGAAAGGAAAACTAACAAGATGACTCAATGATTATTTAGAAACAGTAAAGAGAATTTTGAATTAGGTGTACTCTATCCTGGGGGTTTAAAAAAATTGCATTTTTGGTAGCTGAGTAGATGCATCATGATCTTTCCAAAAATGTGCATTATTCATAGACTCTATTCCATGGAGCCCGGGGAATGGAGTGGACAGAAACTGTATTGCTACAAATCTATTTTAAAGGTTGCTTACATTTATCCTCTTTTATTTGCAGGTCCAGCATTTTGGTGGATTGAAAGCTAATATGTGGATGATTAAAACCCCTTGGATCTTGACTGAGCTGGCAGGTAAGACTTAGGCAGAGCTTGGCTCAACCTTGGTGATTTTCTTTCCTGGTCAAAGAGATATGCATGGTTTGTCTGATGCTTTCAGAGAAAAAGATGCACACATAGAAATGTGTAAAAAATTATTTGTTTTGCTTGTCATGCATATTTCATTGATATGAAATAATGTATAATTTCACACCTATGTCTAAACCGCTAAACCCATTGAAAACAAGGACATTATCAAGAAAACATCTTTTTGGTTCAGAGAAAATTCTGATAATTTGCCTGGTTTTTTTTTTGGTTTTTTTTTTAAATCAAAGAACACTTTTGATAAATTTTTCAAGGTTTGGCATCAGAACACATCTAAATGTGTGGAATTAAGTCCAGTTAACACATTGGCAAATAAACTGGTCAGTTAATAACCTCATTGATGGAGATGGACAGAGAGAAACTTGATACTCCTGTAGACTTTACCCCATCACAGTGAAATGAGAAATGACTTGATTTTAGGCTGTGGATATAGTTGAAAAAGGAGCTAGAACTATTGAAGTGTAAAACTAAAAAGAAGCTTATGACTCTCAGTAGTTATTCTATGCTGGTGCCTATGTTCACAAAAAGTCTATTTTCACTAGACGTTTTACCTTTGTGTCAGGCGTTTTTTTTTTTTTTTTTCCTTTTTTCTTTTTGTATCTAAGAGCGTTGTTGGACTGCACACAGATATATGCCTCTGGGGTGAACAGCTCAACTCATGCATGTAACTTCTACTACATGTCTGTTCTACATTTGGTGTGAACTGCTGTCGCAGTGTCAGAAAGCTTTTACTGGCAAACACTATTCCTCTAGGCTGATGATACTGTTTCCCTGCATTGGCAATATGTTGTCATAATTTAATACGTCTATTATCCCTGTCACAATAAATCATCCTGGAGTTGTTGTTTTTTTTTTTGACCAATGCAACCATGAACCCGGCGCTGACTCTTTGGCATCTTTGAAACTTTGAAACCCTAGTGATGTCTTAAAAGCTCACTAATAAAAGTGCTGTCTGTCAGACCTTTTTAAAAGCTACATGGCATTCAACTTATTTGATATGACTCGCATGAATAGTTGCTTTTGTGATTCACTTACTTCAAAGCTTCTTTTCATGTGGTATTTCTCTTATTTTCTCTTTATATCCATCCCTGTGGGGTAGGAGATTGAAAGTCTTCATGGAAATGATATTGAATTTGTGCAATGGAATCAATTGACATGTTTTTATTTCCTCTAAAATGCACCCTTTGCCTTTGGTGCCAAGTATCAGAAAAACAGCAGGTTACATACATGTTCCCAAACGTGTGCAGTCACAAGTGATTTTGTGTTATTGAATGAAAAATATTGTAATTAGTCTCATTACAGAACAAGTGCAAATGTACAATATGCCTTTCCAAAGAAGCCCTCTGTGTTTTCAGAATCTGTCTCTGGTGTCATTTAATTAGCAAACAACCCGATGGATCGCAACAAATTAGGATAAAGGCAGCTTAATTTTAAAAGTGCATGCTTTTATATTACTCCAGAAAGTGAGGATGTTGTCACTTTGTGAATATTTACAAAACCACATGTGAGGAAAAGGTTGAAAGCTACTTAAAGTAAAAAAAAAAATCATGAATTGTTCTTTTGAATTTACTTTCAAACCATTAGAGGTTCTTCCTCAGTGTAACTATTCTAAAAACAGTTTAATCTGTGCCACATTGCCTTTATTTGACATCTGTACCTTCTAGCTAAGCTTCTTTTAGCTGATTCTTTGCCTAACTGACCTTCAGACTAGCTGATGTTAAAAAGGTAGTGACACATCAATCAAGGGGACATTACAAGACTGTGCCCTTGGACATGTTAACACTGAAATGATATTAAAGTAAGTCACATGTTCAGGAGTGTGTGTGTGTTCAAGCATTTTAGACTGCCTACAACACTTTTTATTTTGTCAGTGGATAATCATACATAATGATCTTAGTCCAACTGGATTATAAGTGTGTAACGATTAATCCGAAAGCTCAATAAATTAATTCTCAAATTCCGGTCTTATTTGAATATATTTTCTGACATTGCAGCTTCTAGCACTGTCTTCTGTTTTTAGATACCATCAGTGTGCTCCCGCTTATCTCTCATGTTCTCTCCATCCCAAACTCAATTACAGGGAGACCATACTGCCTGCATCACCAGGTTCACAGCCTCAGTACGACCTCTCCACAGCTCGGACAGACTCAAAGTGATGCATGCTCACCCTGACCTCAACCAGACACTAGAGTGACAGCAGTATACAGACTGACTCCTTCATTCGACATCCTTGAAAACTAGTTAGCAGCTATTTTCTGCCCACAGCCTCTCTGAAATGTTCACAGGGTGACAAATGATTTTATCAATATCTCTTGTCACCCGTGAGCCCCTACTGCCGACACAGCCCTTACTGTGAAACAAGAAAGCTGTCACCCAGTTTGTGAAAATCTGCAAATGCTAAGAGCACACATTAAAGACCCACAGTTGCACACGTACACAGCTTGTGTGTGAAAATATGCAGAGGTTTTTTATGTTTTAATTTGAGTCAAAATGTGCACATCTTTACTTGAGTGTGCATTAGTTATGAGTGAGTGCAATAGTTGTGTATGTATGCGTTTTCAATGCCAGCAGACCTAAATGAGGCCCTTGGCACTTGTAGCCAATGAGGCTAGAAAATGAGTGTGTTTCATTCATCAGGAAACAGTCCAAGGGTCATCCTCTGACAGAGAGGGATGCTGGTGCCTTTGCATTTGCTCTGCATTTATGTTAAGCTGACCCACACCTGCATGTCCAACTATGATGTAATAATGCCACATCACACACCACGCTTTGGTGTTGAGTGGACTTTAAGAAGTACCTGACCTCTAAAAAGTCACAAGTGGGGAATGTTTACCTTACAATAACGTTTGCCTTTAACAATGTAAAAGGGGAGAAAATGTAATGCTTTCCATGATGTGAAG
This sequence comes from Aulonocara sp. 'chitande type north' Nkhata Bay, assembly GCF_057382095.1. Lineage (NCBI taxonomy): Eukaryota > Metazoa > Chordata > Actinopteri > Cichliformes > Cichlidae > Aulonocara > Aulonocara sp. 'chitande type north' Nkhata Bay. The sequence goes on from NC_141350.1 coordinate 7,114,607, forward strand.
CTTATTTCCAAGAGTCCACAGCTCCTGGCTGTGAACACAGCTGCAGCTACTCTGCCTGACTGATCCATGTGAAGATGGGGCGGGATACAGTTGTTGTTATTATGACTTCACCTGCGTCTGTGGTTAAATCCATTTTAATATGAATATGTCCAGGTGTCCTACTAGTTGAACCTGGACTGAATCTATCAGCTATATATTACCAACACACCACTGGTGTTTTGATACAGAGCCAGCAGAACAATGACTGCACCCACACGACCGCATGAAGTCAATATTTATGTGTTACAACAAGAATCCAATAACCAAAGCACGGCCATGGCCACAGCCAGAATCACAGTGGGAGCTGTATCATTGCAAGGCTGCAATTTTTGACTTAAGCGAGGCAACCGTCTGTTTCTTCAGCACCAATTTTTGCAAGACCCGATGAACCAAATTCTACAGTTGGCTTTTTCAATGCAGCAATAAAGACCTTTGTCTGAACATTAGACAGACACAACATTCAAAATTGTCTAGAAAAGAAAAAAAAACATCTTCTGTGACCTTTTTAATAGTTTTTGTAAGATACAAACTGACAGATAAGCTGTTACTTTAGATAGAATCAGACAGAAGAATGTCTGAACTCTGTGGTACATTATCCATCTTTAATCGCAAAAAAAAAAAATTTAGTTCCCTCAGATGTTCAATTTTCATTGTGCACAATCTCATAAAGAATGTGGAAAATTTGAAGCTGAAGTATGCAACTAACGTGAGACAGCCTATTATGTGAAACCAACAGTGCATGTACAATTGTCTTTTCAACAGAAGACATCTTTTGCCTAGTAGTTAAACTGTGGAAATGAACAATATTAGCATATTTATAGACCCAGGTTTTTTTTAGTAAAGAAAGAAGTAAGTTTTTGACAAGTTAACTTATATGTCTTAAGAAATGTCTGGAAGGGATCCCATTTATTAACATCTGAGGTCCCCAGTTGCCTATATACTTAAAATGTCAAAATGTCACTTCTTTTTCTCTGCTGTCAAATCTTGGAAAAGAGAAGTCTTTACTCTCCATCTTTCTCTCTTGTTCTATATATGTGTGTGTGTGTGTGTGTGTGTGTCTGTGACACTCAAAATACTGTTGAGATAATGTTAATATTCATATGATCACACATACAGCTCTCCTCAGACGGGCAGCAACCTCTTTGCCCTCTCCATTTCTATTTAAACATGTTTTGGTGTCGTCAGAAAGAAAAATCATGGAAACATGTACATTTTTAATGTAAATTCTTTGTTATATCAAACTATTTCTAAAGTCTTTCTCAATGCACATGTGGTTTTATGATAAGAACTGCAAAATGCATAGTGTGTTTAAAAAGGTTTGCTCGTGGTTAAGGTTAAAATTTTATAATTGCAATACATAAGCATTATTCTTGGTCTTAGTAATAGTCTTAGTATGATGGAATTATCTTTTTTAGCGTATCTTAGATCATTTTCATATGTATGTTTTCATTTTTAAGTATTTTAAGTATTTTTAAGCATTTTAACATTAACATTATTTGTGTACTGAACACATTTGATAAGCTTATTTATAAGAGCATGCTGGGTTACTCAGTTTTTGTTACATGCATCAGATTCATTTCACCATCTTGTTATAGATGACACAGACAAGCTGTGAGTGAAAGAATGTAAGGCTGTGGGCATGGGAGCAGCTGCCAGTTTGTCTCACTTGGCTAGTTAGCACCAATTCAAAGTATTTGGCTTGTCTGTTTCACTTGAGTGGTTAAAAGAAAGACACTGAAAAAGAGCTGCAGTGTGACCATTTTCTTGTTTTTTGTTTTGTTTTTTTTTTTGTTTTTTGGGGGGGGAGCCAGCATCCCTCAACATTACATTTTAAAGTAGCTTAAAGTGCCCTTAACTGCAGAAATACAAGGCACAGTAATAGTGCATATGAAATCATAAATGTCGCTATATACATGTAGCATATATCAGTATTATAAATTAAAATCCATCCTGTTATACACTCTATAGTCCAACAGCTCGCACAATGTAGGATAAAATAATTATGCATGTAACCTACTGGCATTTAAAAAGCCCTTTTCTTGCCTTACTGACACACAAAGTACTTTAGACCACGAGTCACATTGTTAAAAAGCATTCATACAGCACTTCAAGTACTTTATCTGTTTCACATCTCTGGCCAATTTGTAATCTTCAGTTAACCTAACATGTTCACTGTGGGAGAAACCCAGAGTACCCATAACCAGCGCAGGCACAAGGTGCACATGCCAGCTTGGCAAAGAAATGCCCAGCTAAGATTCAAACCAGAAACCTTGCTGTTGGCAGGCAATGGTGTTAGCCACCCCTATGCCATCCTAATAATTCTAAATATTCCAGATATTGCTGTTATTTAACTGAAATTAAATCTAAATTTGGTTAAGGTTACGTTATTTATATCCATATGTAAATTTGCTTTACAGAAAAATGATAGCATTTGGCATCCCTTCACAAACACACACACACACCTATTGAAACCTTTTGTAATTAAACAAAATGAATCAAATCAAAAACAATTCTTATGGAGTTCAGTGACAGCATCAGGGACAAAGCTGCCCTGTCTTTACCCCAGTTAGGCTCTAATATAATGTGTGTGATTAAATGTGATGAAAGACCACTGGGAAAATGTGACTCTATATCAAAACTATGATCACATGATGAAAATATAAAGACATCTAATCGGTTTATTGTGCTGGCTCGAGAGAAGGAAAAAAGAAGGCTTGTGATGCATGTGGTGGGTATCCCTCCCACACTGGAATCCTTAAAGGATTCTGATTTATATTTGGAGCTGTTGCTGGCATTATCAAGAAGTGGCCTGATTTGATTTATATCTCATTAATCCCTCCTTCTCTTTTTCTCTCTTGCACTTTCTCCTTTCTCTCTTTCTCTAGCATACATACCAACATTCCTCTCTCACAGATGCCTCACACTCTGCAATCTTTCATCATCTTTTCTCTTCCATGCAATGTGAAAGCTAAAGCTTCTGTCAGTCACTCTTTACAGAAAAGTTCACAATCAGCAAGTACTCGAGCATTAACTGAGTGTAGAAAGCGTCAGAGGAGTCCACTCTATTTTCCCCACCTTTCAAAGGAATTAATGCATTTGTAAGGAATGAATACAGGAAGTTCATGCTGTCCATAATAAGAAAGCAGAATAAAATAACTCAGTGGCTTGTGCCAACTAGTCACAGACTTATTTTGGGGGGCTTTAGCCCCACTTGAATTTCCTGCAGTGTAACTAAATAATTCAGCCTTTTCTACCCAATTTATAATGTAAAAATATGACAGACTTCAGAATTACAGTAGTCATAAGAAGGGCTAGACTTAAGACCATGTGGAAACTACCACTACCACTACGAATGTCCCATCCTATCTATTGGAGACATGTTTTTTAAATAAACAAAATATACCATTTTACGGCTGGCAGTTAATCTAAAATACTGACCCTGATTTTTATACCCCTTTTTCTCTTGTCATAATTATTTTTATTTAAACATTTTTATATATTTTTTCTCTGATCTTTGAGGACATTGTGCATTTTTATTTGTTAATTTATTACATAACTTCATTCATTATCTGTATATTAAATAAATTTGTTACAGTTCATGTATATGTAGTGATGGCAGGGCCTGTGAGCAATACAGTAAAGAACTGGTTGTTCTAGTCTTGAAGATTTTCCTTTATGCCCTTGTGCTCCAAACAGGCCCATTAACTCCACCTCAGCATCATTTAATTACACTGACCTGATTTTTGCAGGCTCTTTTCTTCTTTTTTCTTTTTTTTATTCCAGTGGTGTCCATCATTTTGACGACTATAAATATACTAATGGTATCTCAGCTTACATTGGCCATTGCCCTATTGTGACAGTATGGTACACCAGGTTATGACCCATGAATAGAACGTGCAATAACGCTGTGAGAAAAGCTGTATTTTGGTCATTTAACATCTCTTGCCTTGTGATAGAAAAAACAGTTCTACAGCAGAGGAGTGGGATGTTAGTAATGTTACACACCATGCAGATCACTAATCCTTGATGGGATTAGAGGAATACCTCTTGGCATGTGCATAAAAGTCCCAACACGTCATTGGCTGTCTAGCACACTTAAAACTGATTGAGTCAGGGAGGACTCCAAAACATGCGCAAATAGAAATGTATGAAGCGGCATGGAGAGGCCCAAGAGGCTGATGTATCTCCATCCCTCTGATGAGGGCTGAATTTAAAGTGCTTGTGAAGTTAGCAGTTAGGAGTTAGTCCTGCAAAGGCTCTGTTGATCCTGCACTGTAGGCTTTTGTGCAATTGAATCACACAGGCAGGTAGACAAACATTATTTGCACATCTGGACTGCTTTACTGTCAGAGTATGGATGGCAAGCATCATTTGTCAAATCAGGTCTCATGATTGCTTATACTACTTGTAACAGAGGTACCATCACTGTCTGCCTTAGACAAAGGTTTCTGCTCAATGATGCAGTTCCTCCAAGCGAGCACAGGACTAGAATGGAGCAAGTAGACTGCAGAGGGAGTGCCAGTCTGAGAGCATGGAAGCAAGCATTAGACTCGGGGTGAAAGTCCAGTGGGAAATAAGCGGTCTAGTAACCACTCCACAGGTGGATGCTGCAAAAACTTTTTCATCTTTCATTATTGGCTGCTTGATGAGGCAATAATTTGGAGCAAATACTGCAGAAGCAGCCCTAAGAAGAGCCTGTGTGGACAACAGGGGCACAAAAGAAAATATTCACAACTCCACATAACAGTTTCTGTAAAAGCAAGAAATGAATTCACAAATATTGCAGGTCTGGCTGTTTAATTGTCTCCACTTCTGTTAAGCAGGGTCGCGCTTCAGTATGTCTGCAAGACAAAGAGACAGCTGGCAGTTCATAATCTGTTAGGACAAAAGTTGAAAATGCTTTCTTTTCTTAATCCTATTTTCCTTATCTCTTTTCATCTAATTCCATCACAGCACTATGTAAATCCAATTTTGCTGCTTTCATTGTCAGTGTGCAGATATATTGTTTTGCTCTGTAAATCAACTTGATCTTTTCTACTGCCACAGTTTGGATTCTGTTCTGCTGATTCATTGTTTATCTTTTTATCAAGGTTTGATCTGTTGAAAAGGAGGATGAGTAAATAGCGGAGATACAGGGAGTGAGGAAGTTTTCAGAAGTCTTAACTGAAGCATGTTTTTAGTAGGTCATTATATTCATTCATGGCATTGAAAAGACATTGTTTTCACCTAAAAAGATGTGTATAATAAAGATGTGTATACAAAAATTCAGCTTCATATATTAATATTTTCTTCTTGCAGTGTCAATAGAACATCCAAGCATAAATCTTGTATTAAACCATGTGCTGCACTAAACCCTGTTGTTTTGTGCAAGGTTTTAATTTCGAACAAATTAAAACTGCAACAGTGGAATGTGATTTTCAGCCTGGTGTGTGAGCTCTGTCACATTTGCTCAGTCCCCCTGTATGAAAACAAATTCTTTTTCCACCCCCAGGCTTTGGCTGCTTGGAATTTAAATTTTGCAATTGAAGAATTAATGGAGTCAGTAATCAAGCAATTAATCAGTAGTTACAGTAATAGCCTCCCCATTCTTAAGTGAAGAGCTTTCTATTGGAGATTAGGCTGTGTGTTGAACACACTGTATGCCTACAGAAACTATGAATATTGCATCCCAACAACACTGCAATGTTACTGCATGTCTTCATTCGCAGTGCTTTTCCAATTAACACAACAAGAGAAAATCTTCTGGGTTTTTTTTTTACAAGGAAATTGTGCTTTTCCTTCTAAATAGACAAATTGTCTTGCATAAAACATTTTTGAACACTGTAATTTGTTAATATTCTTTCTAAATTTTGATGTTGACTCAGTGACAACTAACAGAGCTGTTCATTTGTGATTAGTTTCTTTAAATATAAAAGATATTTTACTTAATTAATATATAACACATCTCAAGATAACTCTTATCTCAGAGAGCTCTTTCTGTTATTGTTGAAAGATTGAACCTTGTTGTGTGAAAGACATTGTGTTCCGTTACAAAAATGTTTCACATTTCCTGAGCTATTCATAGCCGAACAACACATATTCCACAGTGGTTCAGTATTTATCGCTGACATTTCACTGGAGGTTGAAAATCTAACAGTATAGTTTACATCTTTTTCTTCATGTTCACATTGATTTTCTGAACATGCTCCAGTTTCCTCCCACATTCAAAAACATTCAGGTCAGGTAGATTAGAGGCTCTATAAATGTTTCCCTTTATCTGTGCTAGCTCTGTGACTCACTTCCGACCTGCCCAGAGTGGTTCCCTGTTTTTCACTTAGATAGTAGTGAGGAAAAAAATGACAATAAAAAAAAACATATACTAATGAACTGTATAATAAGCAAAGCAATGAGAAAGTTGTATGACTCAACATAATAAGAGTGTTGTAATTATTGTATTTGAATTCGTTTTTGAACAATGGTGTTGCAATGTAGTCATTAATAATAAGCCGGTAAAGTCCAGAGATGTTATACTGAACATGAAATTAATCAATATGTCAGCGATGTGTCTTTCAGTGGGTTTATTATTCCACAGAATGGATATGATTATGTTTAACACTAAAACACACACATACATTGATTATAGAAAACCAACAGGGTTTTTTTTTTTTTTTGTGTGACAGACACACTTGGCTGAGATATTTGACAATGAAGGACATCAGAGCATCAGTGGCATTTATGGCATTTAACTGTACTGATCTTTCACTTATTAAGTAGCTGAATACCCATATTGTATAAAACATGTAAGAAAAAATGTATGAAGTGCTTAGTAAAAAAGAAAAAATATTTTGAATGGTCTAATGGTTTAAGGTAAAATGTCTCAGACTTTAAAAGCCAACTTGGGCCCTGGGAATACTCAAGTTCCTTGAGTAAAGTTTATTAAAAAAAAAAGAAAAAAAATGTAAAGTGTATATTCAGCAGAAAGCAAATAAAGAGAGGCCACTGTTGTAGTGTTGACCTCACTGCTAGTCTACATTTCAGCTGCTTAATGTTCCTGCCTTAACTCACAGTGCTTTTCCAGTTAACATGAAAAGAGAAAATCTTAACCTTAATCTTTTTAAGGAAGTTGTAAATTTAAACAGAGCTTTTAATTTGTGATTTATAAAAAAAAATAAAGAAAATAAACCCAAATGGAGAGGCCACTGTTGTAGTGTTGAACTCATTGCACGTTCTCTAAATCGATATACACACACATATTATATGTGTATATATATCTATATATAGATATATATAGATATATATAGATATATATATATAGATATATATTTTCACTTGCTTTCATGCTTTTTGTTTGCTGATTTGTGAGTTGTAATCAGAGGTTTCTAGATATCTTGACTCGATTGAAGGACTAGTGGGTGTTGAGCTTATTATTTTTTTATGCTCCTCCACACTGAAATATAAATCACAACGCAGCAGTCATGGCTGCTTTTTTTCACTTTTTTTCACTCGTTCCCTTCTTCTGCAAACAAACAGCACAGAAATCATTTGTTTTTTCAGGAATTTGGATTATGTGACTGAGATACAAGGACATTGTGCCTGAAAACGCATTTCTATATAAGTTCCCAGTTTGTGTGTGGATGTGGTTAATGGTTGCCACAAGACAGTATACCTTTTTTTAAGGCTATCCTTGTGCTAATAATTCGAAATGGCATGGGATAAACTTTAGTATGCATTAGACTTGTTCACACACTTACCTAATGGGTGTCTTCTCTTTTCTCTTTCTCATTTCATTCCAGTGGGCCAAAATCCTCTTTTAAGAGAGTGAAAGACCAGTCAATGAATTATGAATGTTAAACAAGATGACCTCCTCTCAGCAGCAGCAGATGATGCGAGGTCCTAGGTGGAACCGGGCCTTGTCCGACCCTTTGTTTGTTCTGCTCCTGGCCCTCCAGCTGCTAGTGGTCGCAGGACTGGTTCGCGCTCAGACGTGTCCCTCTGTCTGTTCGTGCAGTAACCAGTTCAGCAAAGTCATCTGCACCCGCAGAGGCTTGCGGGATGTTCCTGATGGCATCTCTACCAACACACGCTACCTGAATCTGCAAGAAAATCTTATTCAAGTCATAAAAGTGGACAGCTTCAAACACCTAAGACATCTAGAGATACTACAGCTGAGCAAAAACCACATACGCAAAATTGAGCTTGGGGCCTTCAATGGACTGGCCAGCCTCAATACCTTGGAGCTATTTGATAACCGCCTCACCACCATCCCAAACGGGGCTTTTGAGTACTTGTCCAAACTAAAAGAGCTTTGGCTAAGGAATAACCCCATAGAGAGCATTACCTCCTATGCTTTCAACAGAGTGCCCTCATTACGAAGGCTGGACCTTGGGGAGCTCAAACGGCTCAACTACATATCTGATGGGGCCTTTGAAGGGCTGAGCAATCTGCGCTACTTAAATCTGGGAATGTGCAATCTGAAGGAAATTCCCAATCTTATTCCCCTAGTGAAGCTGGATGAACTGGAAATGTCAGGAAATCAGCTATCTGTCATCCGGCCTGGTTCATTTAAAGGGCTTATACACTTACAAAAGCTGTGGATGATGCATGCCCAGATCCAGACCATAGAAAGGAATGCTTTTGATGACCTGCAATCACTTGTGGAACTCAATCTGGCCCACAATAACCTTACCCTCTTGCCCCATGATCTATTCACTCCTCTACATCACCTGGAGAGAGTGCACTTACACCACAACCCTTGGAATTGTAACTGTGACATCCTCTGGCTAAGCTGGTGGCTTAAGGAGATGGTACCTGCAAACACCAGCTGCTGTGCCCGCTGCAGTTCACCTCCTCACCATAAGGGACGCTACATTGGTGAGCTGGACCAGAATTACTTTCACTGTTATGCTCCTGTTATTGTGGAGCCTCCCACAGACCTAAATGTAACAGAGGGAAGTGCTGCAGAGTTGAAATGCAGAGCCAGCTCTTTAACCTCAGTGAGCTGGATTACACCCAATGGTTCCATCATGACACACGGTGCATACAAGGTCAGAATCTCTGTGCTGAATGATGGCACACTGAACTTTACCAACGTTACCATGCAGGACACAGGTACATATACGTGCATGGTGAGTAATTCTGCAGGTAACACAACAGCGTCTGCCACACTCAATGTTTCCTCTACGGAAAGCAGTTTCAGCTACTTTACTACAGTGACAGTGGAGACAATAGAAACCCCGCATAATGAAGGCTTCACCACTACTGTCCAACAGAAGGTTGGCCCCACACCCTCTGCTGGTACATGGGAGTCTATCTCACCAACCTCTACAACAACCACCACCGTCCGAACCGCACTCTCCACACGTGCCACAGAGAAGACTTATACAATTCCCGTCACAGAGGTGGGTGGTGAGGGATTGCAGAATGGCTTGGATGAGGTAATGAAGACAACCAAGATCATCATTGGCTGCTTTGTTGCAATCACACTCATGGCAGCTGTCATGCTTATTATCTTCTATAAGATGCGCAAACAACACCACCAGCAGAATCACCATGCACCCACACGCACTATTGAGATCATCAATGTGGACGAGGATTGTGTAACTGGAGGCCCAGGCATGGAGGGCCACCTTACTCTGCCTCCTCTTGAGCACGAGCACCTCAACCACTATAACACCTATAAGACTGCATACAACCATGCCTCCACAATCAATTCTATACACAGCTCAGCGCACGAACCTTTGCTAATCCGGGCCAGCTCAAAAGACAATGTACAAGAGACCCAAATCTAATACTTTTGTGAGACATTTTAAAACTGATGAAATTACTTACAGGCATTATTGACAGAACATTACTGACCTTTGGTTGCGAGGACTGCGGCTGACGCTCGGAATAACAGACTTGTGTTTGGCAAATCAGCGACTAGCAATGTTAATTCAGTGACTTTCGGAATTAGAGTATGTCTACTGTTTCAAAAAGTGTCTTTACAAAGCAGAAGTTATTTATTTAAGAAAAAAATGTTGTGGTTAAATCACGAAAACTGTATTCTGCAATTATTTTTTCAACACTTAATTCATGTGGGTTTTTTTCTTCTTTTTTCCTCGCATATCACAAAATTGGTTTACTAATATACTTTCAACTTCTTTCAAAGATGTGTCAAAAAACATGAAACAAAGTATTGTTCCTTTATTGTTCTTTTTTTGGTATAGCTGCCGATTTTCGATCAGATGACACAGTAACCTCATTTTCCCCATTTATCAAGGAATCCTAGAGCACATTAGTGATTTTCTCAGCTGTGGATTAATTGATGAAATCTTTTGTGACCATCTCTAACTGAGATGAATTAAACACTTGTTCATCATTTTGGAGTGAGTGACAGAACTGTCAGTGATGGAATCTGATCATTATTCACCGTTTAATTATCTGTCACATACATTAGCCACTCTGCGCTGTCATCAATAGGCTGAGGACCTGAAAAGAGGGAAATGCATCCATTTCTGCTACTGTAAAAGTTGAAGCTCACTGCTAGAAGGACAGTTTTGTTAAATTAAATACTGTTGATCTATATGTCTTTGTGTTTCTATTGTATATGTAAAATTTAAAATGATCCCTGATCTCAAATTTGTCTTGACAAATCGCATTATTATAGAAAGCATATAATAAATTGCATTAAGAACCATTGAAATTCTGAAGGTCATGCTACAGAAGCAGCATTAACACGTACTTTAGAAAGAACATAATTATGACTGGAGAGGATGGGAATAATGCTTGTACAGATGTACATGACCTCAAATTCTGGCAAACACCCACTGCCTCAGAATATTTCCAGTGTATCATGGCTTCACCTTTACCTTGCAGTGCTGTGTAGTGTTGCATATGAAGATGATTGCTTTGAAGCCCCATTTTCATGCTGGGACCCCTTACCTCATCTGCAGTACTGCAGGAGTGCTGTCAGAAGTAGACTGATGAGCGGAAGAAAGAGCTTAAACCCTTTATACAGCTGTCTGAGCACATTGCCTGTCATCTTTGTGCCATATTTCCACATGGGCAGTGCCTGGCAGTCCCAGATTCACACCCTGCTCCCGCCAACCACAGAACTTGTCCCTGAGTGGCAAGGCTTAGCTGCAAGAGGCTTATGGGGTGAATGTGTGGGATCGGGCATCAACCAGATGTTTGGGTTGCACCTGACTCTCTCCATCGTTAGTGACAACACAATTTACATTTTAATTGATGTGCCTGTGGGCTTTGGATGGGCACAGCTCTGCTGCCATCCATACCCTGGAAAGCATTTCAAAGTCCCAAATGTAATGAATGGTGCCAAGCACCATAAATGCAGTGGTTATGCAGACATTTGAGATGGCACAGGTTTATTTTTAGCAAGTTAACTGTGGTTTTTATTCAACAGAAAAATTTGCAAAAAAAAAGTTAGGCCACTCAAATTCTTAATTCGGTTTGGGGGTTTTTTTTGTTTTGTTTTTTACACTTGCAGTAATGCAATCCAGAAAGGAATGCCTTTATTAAAGATGATGTCATGTGCTTTCTGTGGATTCACCACGCATATTATTTAAGTAAAAGCTGGTACTCCACTGAGAATTTGAAACATTGTCCTCTATTAGTTCAAAACATGTCTGGAAAAAAATACATGAAAACAGTCCACTGCTGTGGTCACTTTTAGATGAATGGTGGCAATAGGTGTTTTAAGTTCTGAAAGCTATTCAGAATAATGATTTAAGAAGTGAAAGATTTTCTGTGGGCTTTTCTTCAAAATCATTTACATATTTTACAGAAAATATAGCAAAAAACACAGTTTTCCTGTCAAGATAACAAGCAGCAATGTCTATAGGTCTGCACGTTACACCACCTGTTTCACAAACACATGGGCTACCACAGGTAACAATCAAACAAAAAGATCCCACTGTCTACTATACAAGTTTGTATACTATACAAGCCTCATTCAAAACTTCCACAAAGCCAAGCAAAATAAACCAATTTTTACAGAAGTTTTAAAAGAATTCACTCTCATTCAAGTGGTTATGTGTCACTATGAATAAAGGCAAATTAACAAAACGGCTTTAACCAGACATAAGTGCAAACCTTTTACAGCCAATACAGATTTTAGCTTAAATTGAAAAAAAGAATAAAATGCTGCACCCCTTAGCTTAATGCATAGAGTATGGAGATTAAATGAGATACAGTGTTAGTTTGCCTCAGAACAATATGATCTATGCTTGATTCACACCGAGTTTTTATTACCTGGGATACCTGATATATGTATTACAGTTGCACAGATTATATATTTTAATTAATTCATAATCTGTAGTGTAAAAAAACACACACACACACACTCCAGCACTCCACACAAACTCACACACACCCTATAATGCAGAGTATATTTAAGAATATTAATTCTATTAAAGTCATTTTATTTTCACAGCTTTTTTTCTCTGCCAGATAAGGAATTATGGAGGTTTAAGATGAGCGCCATTTGAGATGCAAGTGGTTATTGCATGTAGTGTTTCAAGGTGTTTTGATAACCAAGACGTTCTGAATGACGTTCTGAAATCAGAAGTTCTGATGTGCTGTGTACAGCACAGACGTGGGGAATACTGTAGATTCCTAAATAAAATGAGGTCACCGGGTAATATTAGTCCAGATTTAATGAATGATTCCCCTTAATTTTTTTTCAACAACTGGACAGGATTCACCCCATAATTGCCCTTATGTGGAGACTGGCACATTTGTAAACCATATTGTGTGTGTGTGTGTGTGTGTGTGTGTGTGTGTGTGTGTGTGTGTGTGTGTGTGTGTCATTCTCTGTTTCAGTTCATACTGGCAGGCAGGGGATCACGATTCTCCTCAGTTTATGTTGAGAGTGTAACCATCTTTCCCTTCTGCCTTTAGTTGGAGGTAAACTGTCTGAAAATTTCAATGGTAACTTTGTTGCATTTTAGTCAAGCTGTCTCATGTGTGTAAGATATCTAAAATATTTTTGTCAATATTCCTTTTTTTCACATCCTTTTCTTTTTCTGAGAAGGAATGCTGTTCTAGTGGTAGATTTATATAAAATACATTTTGAGAATAAAATATAACAAAAACAAAAATTTTTAAATTTTGATTTTACATGTGCCAACAATCTGTTCAAAAATTGAAAAAAAAAAAAAAGATAAATATGTTGTAAAAGAATAAGAGATCGATTTTCATGTAAGCATTCTTTCATGACCTTTAAAAGATACGGAGATCGATTATAGAGACCAGTTTGTAGTTCATACACAAAATATGGTTCAAATAAACTATTGTTGTTTTTCTGTATTGTCTGATCCTTGTTTTCAACCTCTGAATTTATTACAGATATCATAGTTGATGTGAATATTTACCTTTTTTCGTCATCAGGAAAAAAAAATTATGCATACATAGTTGTCCAGGAAAAACTCACAGGGCTAAATATACAAAATCATATATAAAATTTCTCACATCCTGTCAGTAATGTCTGAGGGAAAAAAGGAATTTCAAAGACAAAGCAAACAAACTTTTGGTAAATATCAGTGTTCTTTAGTCCTAGTTAGTTCTCAGCCATGGTACTAGCTTGCATGCTACATAAACAGGATTGATAATTAAATTTATATAATTGATTTGGCACTGGATTACTTAGTAGCTTAACATTACAAACTAAACAAATGGAGAACTAATAAAACCATATTAGTGAAAAAATATCTTATCTAAAGCAAAGCACAAGGCAAACACGATGATTGTATTTTTCTAATTTAATTCTCCATTATCTGCATCCACGGGACATTGTTCCAGTTGATAATCAGCCAAGTAAAGTCAGATTCTGAATCTTGATATGACTGATGGAAAGTCATATGAGGAAGTGAAAACTAATAGTCATAAATTGTTAACAAATGAAATAGCTACAACATCAAGCTGGGGCTTTCGAGCAGTTTTGCTGAGAACAAGAACATCCAATGTTATTTAAAAAATAAAAAAATAAAAAAAATAAATAAATGCATCAGACTCTTGCTTGCTATTTTTGGATAGATGAAGATGCCGCTGATTGATTACAGTGAAGGACCTGGGCTAGATTCAACCCCAAACTTCCATGGTAAGGATCAGGCCCAACTGAAATGTGTGGCCGTAAAAACAAACGATAACTTAGAGGAATGTTTTTTGATTCTAAGATATAAATAGCACAATAGATTCCAGCCAGGTATGAGTAAAGGAACCACAAATTGGCAGTCAAAAAAGCAGACAAAAAAATGGAAGATTCACAATAATTGAAGAATTTACATAATGCAGTAATGGCATAATGTCATTAAAAATATTTGCTATTTGCACCCAAGACTTCCAACTTAATAGAAAAATGAAAACGTCTGTGTCCTGTGGAAGTCCAAATCTATTTAAATTAATATATGAGAAATAAGCAACTAAACTGCATGAAAACTATCAATCTGAACCTTTAAAATAAATCTGTAATCATAATTGGAAACTGCTAAATGGAATTGTTCCAAAACATGTTTTTACCCCAAAGTGAAAATGTGGTTGTTGCATTATTCTCAAAAATAACATATTTCAATTTATTTACTTTTTATTTATGAGTCTGCTTTTCACGGATGATGTGGTTCTGTTGCCTTCATCGGGTGAAGGCCTCCAGCTCGCACTGGAACGGCCGAGTGTGAAGCAGCAGGAATGAGGATCAGCACCTCCAAAGCTGAGGCCATGGTTCTCAGCCGGAAAAGGGTGGAGTGCACACTCTGGGTCGGGGATGAGTTCCTGCCCCAAGTGGAGGAGTTCAAGTATCTCGGGGTCTTGTTCGCGAGTGATGGGAGAAGGGAGCCGGAGATCGACAGACGGATTGGTGCGGTGGCTGCAGGGATGCGGACGCTGCACCGGTCCGTCGTGGTGAAGAGGGAGCTGAGTGTAAAAGCGAAGCTCTCAATTTACCGGTTGAGCTACGTCCCTACCCTCACCTATGGCCACGAGCTGTGGGTAGTGACCGAAAGAACGAGATCGCGGATACAAGCAGCGGAAATGAGCTTCTGGCTGGCCTCTCCCTTAGAGATATAAGTTCGGCCATCCGGGAGGGGCTCAGAGTAGAGCCGCTGCTACTCCACATCGAAAGGAGCCAGCTGAGGTGGTTCGGGCATCTGACAAGGATGCCTCCTGGGGTTGGTGTTCCGGGCATGTCCCACCGGGAGGAGGCCCCGGGGCAGACCCAGGACACGCTGGAGAGATTATATCTCTCGGCTGGCCTGGGAACGCCTTGGTGTTCCCCCAGATAAGCTGGAGGAGGTGGCTGGGGAGAGGGAGGTCTGGGCTTCTCTGCTTAGGCTGCTGCCCCCACGATCCGGCCCCGGATGAAGATGGATGGATGGATACTTTTTATTTATTTTAAAGGTTGAATATACAACCTTTCCACTTCTGTGGAACTTTCTTATCAGTAACAAGCTAAAGCCCAAAGTCTTCTTCTTGAGGAACCATTTCAATTGTAGTGCCAAGTGATCTTCTCTGGAAAGTGTGTGATAAATTGGTTTTCATAATGGTTGCCTATTGAAAACATAACCCAGGGCCTTTTCCACTGGCTCCTTACTAATGCACCATTAAACTCCTCTTTTTCTTATTTATTCTGTTCCTAAGGCTCAGATGAATTAATGGATGCTTTCTGACAGTGCATTGCTTGGTATGTTACTGGCATTTTTTTGTTTGTTTTGTTTTTGTTTTGTTTTTTTTATAATGTAATATGTCAGCATTCATATAAAACTGTGAAGAAAAATATGTCACTACAAGAAATGTTTAAAGAGGACCTATTATGCTCATTTTCAGCTCAGTATTTATGTTCTTGGACTCTACACAAGTAGTTGTTCATGATTCACAGCATAAAAAAATAATAATAATGACAATATTTTATTCTGGATCCTGATGCAGTCCCTGGGTGTTTCCACAATTCAAAACAAGCTGCTTCATTTTCTGTGTCTTTAAGATCCCCCAAAGCTTAGCACCACCCAACTCCTCTTGCCAGTATGGAAATTGCCATGACAAATAAACTGGCATTTTCTCCAGTCATTCCCTTTATGTTTGTGTACAAATGTTATCCAGATGGGACATTTCTGTTCACTAAATATTACAGTCATTACATGATAACTGAGAGACACACTGGTGGCTTTAGTGTTTTAGTCACAATGTCTGTATATGTGAGACATGTTATGCTACAGACTTTTCTAGACTGTAGCACATACATTTTATAAGATGAACTACTAATCAGTAACAAAGTGTCCATATATTTGTTGTTGGGGTGTTCTCTATATAAACCTGAAGTCTCTATAGAACAGCTGAATATGCAGAAGGACAAAAAACATTGTTCACTTTCAGGTCACAAGCCATCCCAGTTACTATGTTATTGTACCACATGCATGTATATGCGCATCAGTTTTTAATATTAATAGAACATTGGAATATTCAGGCATTAACTAACACACTAACTTTTATTTGTTACAGATTCAACAGAGAGAAGTTGCTTGCAGTGTGCAAATTGCTGCGAAAAAGAAGCTAATTTCAGTTAATTTCTGCTCTGTTTCATGAAACCAGTGTTGCTGAGGAACAATAAGTGAGGCTTGTCTCTAAACACACAGCATGAGGACTAAATGAAGAGTTTTATGACACAGCCAAAGTTTTAGCACTGAAATAACTTGCCAATTACAAACACGTTCTGACAACATCTCTCTCCTGAAAATAAATTCTCCTTGTACCGACTGTCACAACCGCAGCAGGGATAATCTGTGCTTTTTTCAACATTAGTTTTTGCAATTTGCAGTAAATTGTGTTCCATTGTGTTTTCGGCTGCTGACATTAGTAAAACTGGCCCTAAAAGTTCCTTCTTTTTTATCAAATTCTGTTAAGAAATATACTCTTTTTTTTTTTTTTTTGCCTGTCCCATTTGGTTCTTTAGCCATCAGAATTGTTGTCTGAAGACCAACAAGGATACCCAATGGATTTACTTTGCCAAATGGATCATCGTGGCATTGCCGTATTGGTCCATTTGGTCGATTTTTGTTTTTATTATTTATTATTTTTTATTTTCAGATGTTACAGACGGGACAGACATGAGTGAGGGATAGGAAAGGGAGAAAGAAAGAGGAAGGAAAGGAAAAACAGAAAGGGAGAGGGACAGTGAGAAAAAAAATAAAAATCTCCTGGATCACCTGTTGAGAGAAGAATAGAAAACAAGCAAAAAAAAAACCAAAGCAACATACTAAACGCAACACCATCGCATTAATCTAGCTAAGTGTAAACAGCAGTAAATACTAAATATTCAATGTTGTTGTGCAGCACGCAGGACAGATGTGCTTCGGAGTAGCAGTCAAGAAAGGTGTAATTTGGGTCTACGAGCAGTGAACACCCGTGTGCATACCTGTGTGGATCAGCGCGCTTGTATTCCAAAGGTTTCTCCATGTAACAATCTGCTAGGGAGTGTGGGGGGGCCACAGCCCCGTCCTCCGGGGTGTGAAGCGGGTATGGAGGAGATCAAAACTCCAGACATCCAGAGGCCCCCAGAACACAAGAGACCATGGAAGACCAACAGAGGGGCAGCCGCGCCACTGTTCCAGTAAGAGCTGAGGAGAGTCCCAGATGAGGGTTCACTCAGCAGCCGCGGAGCAGAAGCCAGGGGGAGTTGCAGTGACGCGCCCATGAGCTCCGCCAGCCCCCAGCTGTGCCTGAGTGACCGAGCCCCAGGCCGAGAGGCCGGGGGCACCCCACCTCCGAAGGGGCCCAAGCGAGCCCCAGGCTCCAGGCCCCGATAAGCGGCTGCCAAGGAGTGAGCCGGTGTGTACCTGGACGCCCACCCCCAGACACAAAGAACCACCAACGCACCGACACCTGAGGGAGTCCGCCACTGGCAGGGGAAGTGGTGGTGGGCGGAGATAGGCCTCCAAACCTTGGAGGGCCTGAGGTGTCCCCAGAGAGGTGGCGTCTGATACCCAACCTGACATATAGACACAGACATACAGGCACACACAGACACAAACATCCATCCCCCCCCCCCCCCATGCTCTCATATGCACTCACTCCACACTCAACCAACGTGGAGACAGACATAAAGAGACGCTGTACACACGATCACACTCCCCAAGGGTACTCTACAAACCGGGTCTAGGTACCCTTGCCCCTGGAGGGGGGAACTGCACCCAGACCCAGGTGGTGTTACCCTTTTCCCTGCGGTGGGGAGAGGCAGACCACCCCGACTCCGTAGCAGCAGGGAGGCCCCACACCCCAGACCGCAGTCGGACGGCCAACTCCTCCTAGCCATCCCGCTCCAGCAGGCCGCAGAGAACGGGGGTGGGAGAAGACTCCAAACCTCACTCCACCCGCTCATTGTAGTGTTGATGCATGTGTGTTCTAAGGTGCAATCCAGTAATCCAGTAATTTTTTTTCTTATGTCAAGAGAAGGTTTTTGGCTGCTGACATTAGTAAAACTGGCCCTAAAAGTTCCTTCTTTTTTATCAAATTCTGTTAAGAAATATACTCTAAAACACTTCTTCAGTAAAGACTCAGAACTTCTTGCTAGCAAGGGCAGCCTCCAGACTGAGACTCGCACTAAGAAACTGCCCTGGTCTTTATTTATACTTCAGTGAGTGTTTGTTCCTTACATTGGAATGTGGAGGTGTGTGTGTGTGTGTGTGTGTGTGTGTGTGTGTGTGTGTGTGTGTGTGTGTGTGTGTGTGTGTGTGTTCAGAGTGTGTGTTCAGAGTGTGGCCCCATAACCGACTTCCCTTAACCTGCTGGTCTGGAAAATCCAACAGTTCATCTATATGTAAAAAAGCACTTAGACTAAAACTAACATAGCTACGTTAATCCTACCGTAAAACAATAAGACAAGGTACGACCTCTCTCATGCTCCTAGGATGTGGGGGTGAACACCCTAGAATGTTACAGACCTCCTAGGATGAGACATTCTTTCAATATGCCACCAACTATATACTTCTACACACAAATGATTACATGCAGCATTCTACCATATGCAAACTTACTGTATATCATTAAAAGATTATACTGACTACTAAGTACAATTTTCTTATTAACAAATTCCATCATTTGTAATGAAGAAAAAATTTTCACAGACTCTTCTCGTTTATGTGTCCTCTGTAAAACAATGGGGTTAGAACACATCGTGGCAAAGTAATATGCACATTTTGTAGTCCATCTTCTGTCGCTGATTGTAATGTAATGACTGTAGTTTCAGCAGGGTGGACAGCTGGCGTCACATTGTTAAGGAGAGACAAATGTAATGCTGTTCCAGTTCTGAGCGCATGGTCCTTCTAAAGTCCTTAGCAATACTCCTACCCACTCTTCATTGACCTCGATGAGGCCAGGAATAGGAGATAGGAGGTACTTTTTTGAATGCGCCCTAGGTTTGGCCTGTTTACCAGGTTATCTGGGGGAACCTGCACAACACAGCTGGTCTTCTTTTACTGACATTGACAAAGAAGATGATAATTAGGTGTGCACAGCTGAAGAACGTGAAATCCAAAGCTTCACCCAAATGGGAGAAAAGTGCATGGAGGATAATTGACTTGGAGGAAAGAGAGAAACTAAAGCAAACTGACAGCCATTATGGCAAAATTATTTCAGGAGAGGGGGTTTACTATGCTTCATCTAACTAACAATGCAGTAAACCAACTGCCCAGTTGCATATACAGTACAGCAAACACAGGTGACCTGCCATGTGACCAGCCAAACTCATTCTCTCTGCCTTTCTCTCTTTTTTCTCTTAAAACCATATATATGCATTAACCACAGATGGAATAATGGTAAAGCTTCTTTCTGTGTGGGTGATCACAGGAGGTGGTGTTGCCTGATGCAGTATTCTCCGTCTGTGTTCCCGTGGAAACTGTGATAGTAGGATGCACTGAATGACTGACCCTCTTTAGCATGTCAAAAGATAGCTATGCACAATAATCACAAGTCACAATCATTTTTACATGAGTAGGTTTTCTTGGTATACATGATATGATCAGCTGACCCGCTCCTCTTTGTGGATTTGCACAAATGAATTCAAGATGTCGGCAGATTTTTCACATGTTTTTTGGCTGATACCATCCTCTACACTGCCACAATACTGTATACTGTCTTTATATTAGACTGTATACAGTTGGTATAAAGGTGTGACAAGCTAACCTTTGCATCCCATACAAACTACAAAGTATTTTCTGGTAATATTTGAATAACACAAAGTTAGTATACCTTAGTTTGTTTTTGCAGGAATATCTAATATATGATTAAAATTATGACATCACATCACATTTAAGGTTTACATTTTTTAAAGTTTATCAGGCATCACTGAGCATCCTTACCTTTAAATCTAACTTCTCTTCTCAACATGTCCTGTCTTTTCTTACATTTTTAACTGAGTGAATTTATCTCACACTCTTTTCTCTCCCTGTGAAATACAGCATCTGAACCTTTAGCTAACAACACACTATGTGACAAACTGCACACAAACAGTTTGTGTGTTTGCTGATGTTTGTTGAGCTGCTAGAAACATTGAATTTGAAATTACCTGCCACTTAAAATAACCAGAAAAACCCAAAACAAAACATTGCTCTCTTCATGCTTCCTCTTCTTCTGTCACGCTACCTAGATTCTGAATTACTGCAACTACAACTTGCGGACACCTGCACTCCTTCAGCTTAATTTAACCCTAGATTATAAACGATACATGAACCTAAAGTAATGAGTCTGTTCTCAAAATGAAAGGCGTAGAAGCTACATAAATGTGTTTTAAAATGTAGGGAGTAAAATTAAAAAGTTGTTGGTCATCTATATCACACTTAAAGTCAATTGATAATTGTATTATTATTATGTGATTGAACGTTTGCAGCTAGCTCCTTTATTCTGTCATATACATTACATACAATATAAAAATTAAATAAATAATTAATAACATGCTTTTCTGTTATACATTTTGTAGTTTTTTTGGGGGGGGGAAAGCAATTTGCTATTGGTTGTATGGTATTATAGCAAGTGGTTATGTTTTGCATTACTGACCAACTCACTGACTTGTCTGCTTACAGCCCTCAGGGGCAACTATCAGTTTTGGGCATGTTTGTCACCAGTGTCAAGCTTTTATGAAAAATAATTGAACTTTTTCTTTTATTCTTCACATTTACTGATGATACTGTACCTTCATCTTTTAGTTACATGCATACACCTTGGTTATTGGCCTAATCAGACAATCACATGGCAGCAACTATATTTACATGACAACATTATCGCCACCCGCTACACTTCAAACATCAGAATGGAGAAAGTCATTTAAGTAACTTAGAATGTGGCATAGTGTTTGTTGCCAGACGGGCTAACAGATCTTCTGGGATTTTTGTGCACAACCATTTCTAGGGTTTTATAGAGAATGTCCTGAAAAAGATGATCTATCCAATGAGTGTCAGTTGTCTAGGTGAAAAACACCTTGCTAATGTCAGTGGTCAGAGGAGAATGACCAGATAGCTTTGAGCTAATAGGGAGTAACCTAAAATAATTACCAGCCAAGGTATGCAGAAGAGCTTCTCTGGTCGCTATGGTAGAGCGTAAACATTTCTTTCAAAATAAGACACACAACTACAACATGGGAAAAGACCCAGGGAAACCGGAGCTTCAACTCTCGTGGCCTGGTACCAAATGACTCGATTGGGGACCGCTGCAATAGAGCAGCAGCTTTGGGATGTCCCAGAACAGGACATTTAAATAAAATCTGCAGGAACTGTGTGATGCTATCACAACAGTATGGACCAACATCTCTAAAAATCTTTCCAGCGCCTTGGTAGTTAAAATAAATAAATTCAAGGATATGGAAAGAGAAAATGAAAAATAGTTTTCAATGTGAGGTGTAATGAAACAGCCTTGTGCTGTCAGCCATTTAATTTTATTCCACTAAGCTAACATACCCAACATACTAATAGAGAAAGGAGCCCTGTAGGCCATCTGCTTCGAAAACACATTGCTGCCTTACTTGTCAAACCACAATCATTTTTGGCCAGGGACAGAATGTTCCTCTTGCAAGACTATTTGCTGGGTAAGTAAAGCAATGCATTAAAGTAACAGGTAGTTACCATATAATAGTAGTTAATACGAGTGACTGCATAATACTGCTTTAACACTTCTGGCTACCTGAATTGGTGGAGCTTATGAAAATCGTACTTTTACCTTAGTTTTGATCTCTGCTATTGCTGAGAAAAACATCTGGCCTGCACTTTAAACATGATCTTTCCTCATTAAAGATCCTTTACTCTTACCATTCTTGTATTCTCACCACAGCTAACAAATCACATATTAATCTCCATTTGATATTTTGTAATTTTGCTGCATTTTCTAATGTTCTGCTTGTTGACTAATAGGGGTGCTTATCATTGTGCATTGTTCAGTTTATCACTAAACGCTCTAAATTTGTACATATAAATTACATCTCTAAATTACAAACAACCTACTTTTATAAACTCCTGTTTTATAAAAGTGAGCTTGCTGCAAGCACATATTTGAAGGTCAGGTCTTAAGAGGGAAAAATCCTCCTAACTGTGCCAATTCATTAATCTAAAGCTCAATGCAGGAACAAAATGTATTTGGATGATGAATGTCCAGATCAAAGGCTTTTGCTCCCCCAAAGGCATGAAATTACACAGAAGTAAAGCTCTAGCTCTTTTTATGAATTTAATTTGTGATACTAGACCAGGTAATTTTTTTTCAGATTTATATTGTAGTGTTTTAACGATGCTTGATACACAGATTTTTCTGAAGAAGCCAAAAGCATGGGTAGAACACATGACATCAATTAATTAATAATAAGCACTATAAAAAATAACAAACAGAAACAGCCCAAATAGTAAGACATGGCATATGAAGAATTACACTGAAGCAGACATGGAACTAACAAGTATGTAATGAGTGTATGGTGGAAATCTGGTTATGTATGATCTTAATTGTCAGTTTTAAATGAAATATTGTTGTGGTGTTTTAACATATAATAGACCTTTGTGCCATCTCACCCTTTTCTTTTTCAATTTTGTTGAGTCAGAAGACCCTGACTCTGAAGTAAGAACGTTGGAGAAAGTGTGCAATGCTTACAAACTGGGACACTTTAAAACATTTTAAACCAGACATACCAATTCATCTTTCTTTGAGACTTTGACAGAAGACACAAATTAATCTCATAAAATTCAGATTAAAATATATAATACCAGCAAAGAAAGACAAGTAGCATACATATCATCAATCTATCTATCCTTTGTGTTTCCTTCTATTTGATAGAGTTGGATGTCTCGAGACATTTACGTGGTCTTGGTCTTGCCTTGGTCTCGGATCCCTCAGTCTTGCTTTCTCAGATTGACATAGTGTTCGGGAGATTTGGAGTCAACCATCGGCAGGGGTTTACTGGGCTTAAGCTCGGGTCATTTTATCAGAAGCCCGGGGACTTCTGGAGTGTAATTTGTTTTATAGTTAGATGCCTGACTGACAACTGTATAAAACAAAAACTACACACAATATTTGATGCACATAGCGCACAGTCGTAAATCCCCCCTAATTTTGGTATAATCTGAGCTCAGGCACTAGGCGACTGAGCACAGCACATACGCATGTGAGCGCCTGCGAGTTTGCTGTAGGAGAAGCGCAGCCAGGCAGACAGAGGAGGGCTTAAGTTTGACCAGGTACCAAAGCAAATCTTTCATACTGTACAAATAATGTAAATATGACGGTGTATCACAAAAGATTGATATCAAACTGATCACAACAAATGGAATGAAAAGCCGAATAACAATGTTGTTTTTTTAAAGAGTCTTAGCTTACATGTGTGTGAATGGGTGGATGACTGGATATGTAAAGCGCTTTGGGGTCCTTAGGGACTAGTAAAGCGCTATATAAATACAGGCCATTTACAGGCCAGGGCATGTGTTTATTTCATATTTTCAGTTGTTACCCTCCACGGCTAAACAAAGCACTCTTAATCGGTTTCAGTTATGTACTGATGAACACAACAATGGACATAAGGGGCTTGTCTGTGAAGGTTCTCAGTCATCCAGGTCATCGTAGTCAAAGGAGCTTGCAAAGAAAAGCGTCTGGACTTCTTTAAGTTGCTTGAAGACGTTTCACCTCTCATCCGAGAAGCTTCTTCAGTTCTAAGGTCAAATGGTGGAGA